>NC_091633.1:32025000-33225000 GCF_027580195.1 Bos mutus
TCCTCCTGCCCCCAATCCCTCCCAGGATCAGAGTCTTTTCCAATCAGTCAACTCTTCACATCAGGTGGCCAAAGTACTGGAGTTTCAGCTTTAGCATCATTCCTTCCATAGAAGTCCCAGGGCTGATCTCCTTCAGAATGGACTGGTTGGAGCTCCTTGCAGTCCAAGGGACTCTCAAGAGTCTTCTCCAACACCACAGTTCAAAAGCATCAATTCTTTGGCACTCAGCTTTCTTCACAGTCCAACTCTCACATCCATACATGACCACTGGAAAAACCATAGCCTTGACTAGACAAAACTTTGTTGGCAAAGTAATGTCTCTGCTTTTGAATATGCTATCTAGGTTGGTCATAACTTTCCTTCCAAGGAGTAAGCATCTTTTAATTTCATGGCTGCAATCACCATCTGCAATGATTTTGGAGCCCCCCAAAACAAAGTCTGACACTGTTTCCACTGTTTCCCAATCTATTTCTCATGAAGTGATGGGACCAGATGCCATGATGTTAGTTTTCTGAATGTTGAGCTTTAAGCCAACTTTTTCACTCTCCTCTTTCACTTTCATCAAGAGGCTTTTTAATTCCTCTTCACTTTCTGCCATAAGGGTGGTGTCATCTGCATATCTGAGGTTATTGATATTTCTCCCAATCTGTAACAAAATACTGTTACAGCAGCCCCAGCTGACTATGTTGGCATTCCACATACTTTTATTATCAATAAAAGCTTTTTATTATGTTGAAATAAATGTGTGTATTATTACAGAAAAAAGATATCAATGTATTATTTTGAGTGGAATCCATGGACATTTAGAAGTATGGCATAAGAGGGGAAAGGAATATCATTCTAGAATAATTTATGAAGAGCTAAGTAAAAAGAAATGGTCATGTTCTGTTGGCTCCCTCGCCAAGGGTCATGTGAGTTTCGTGTCCACCTGTGAAATATCCTGGACCTGAGCACACAGCAAGAGGGCAGATGGATCCTCAGCTGCGGCGATTCATTCAGAATCCACTTGCCGTGCTGTGCTGTGCTAAGCTGCTTCAGTCGTGTCCCACTCTGTGCAACCCTATGGACCATAACCTATCAGACTCCTCTGCCCATGGGATTCTCCAGACAAGAGTACTGGAGTGAGTTGCTGTGCCTTCCTTCAGGGGATCTTCCTGACCCAGGGATCGAACCTGTCTCTCATGTTTCCTGCACTGGCAGGCAGGTTCTTTCCCAGTCACCTGGGAAGCCCACCTACTGTACTGGCTGACAAATTCAGCCCAAATATAAGAGGTTTACATCTTCCTCGCTGCTGTGAAAGACTGAAATAAAAATGCAATGCCAGTGCCAACACACTATTAGTGAATAAGAGTAATTGGCTTCTCAATCAGAATAAGGAAGATTCATGCTGAGTCACTTACTGAGGACCTTGGGTTAGTGCCTTACCGTCTCTGGAGTTCAGTTTCCTCATCTGTAAAGATGAAAAGGATAATCATAGAGCCTACACTACCAAGTTCTGAGGATGCAAGGTAAGTCCCTGGCTTACAGTGAACTCCGCAAGGATGTTTAATGTCCTGACCTAGCTGAATATTGAATTCGGTTCATAAACTAACACTCATCCAATAACCTAAGCATAGACTCCAAAGACTCTGGAAAGCTTTAACAAATCTTTTGTTGTTGTTGTTGTTCAGATGGTACTGAAAACTCAGTAGACCTTTTACCAGCAAAAAACAAACAAAAAAATCCTGTCCATGGAAACACTAAGCTCCATAAGCTTCCAAAAGATATGGAAATTTTTTGTGGCACATATCTATTGATCCACAATTTTTGATGAGAACTGAAGAAATGTTGAAAAAAATGTTAATCGCTCGTATGTGATTCATTTCATCAGAACACAGATATAACTGAAACAACTACATTTTAATTTTGGTATGTTTTACAAAATTATGCAGAGCTTCCCAATGGTCAAGAATCCATTTTCCTTATAGACAAAGTAATTTTTTTCTTAATTCAGGGAAATAAGCTTTTTTTTTTTTTAATGTATTTGTTTATTTATTTATTTCAGCTGTGCTGAGTCTTTGTTGCTGCATGGGCTTTTCTCTAGTTTTGGAGAGTGGGGGCTACTGTCTAGTTGGGGTGTGCGAGCTTCTCATTGCAGTGACTTCTCTTGTTGCAGAGCACAGTCTCCAGGGTACTCAGGCTTCAGTAGTTGTGGTTCCCGGGCCGGGAACACAGGTTCAATAGTTGTGGCGTACAGACTTGGTTGTTTCATGGCATGTGGGAGCCTCCCAAAACAGGGATCAAACCCGTGTCTTCTGCATTGGCAGGCAAATTCTCTACCACTGAGCCACCAGGGAAGTCCCAAGCAAATAAGCTTTGATTTACAAAATATTTGATTGTTCTTTCATGGTTTCCATTTTAGGTTCCAAGCACATTGCTTTTTTATTCAATGTGAGAATTTCTGCCTTTTATGTGAGTGTTCAGATGTGCGAATTGTACCTTCTGAATCTTCAGGGTGTCTTTCTCCCCCTTGACCTCAGGTAATTTCCTTACACACAAGACTGGTCTATAGACAGGGGAAGGCTCTAGGGGACCCTCTGAAGTTCTTTGAAGTTCTCTGAAGCTCCCTTCTCTCAGGTACTTGGCCCTATAAATATTTTAATTGAGATATAACTGTCATATAACACAGTGTGATTTCAAGATGTACATATTGATTTAATACATTTATATATTGCAACGTGATGACCACTGTAGTTTTATTTTATGCCTCAGCTACATCATGTAATTATCATTGCTTTTTACAGTAAGAAAAATCAAGATACAGTCTCTTAAAAAGTTTGAAGTATGTAACACAGTGTTGTTGATTATAATCACTATGCTGTGCATGAACTCTCCAGAGCTTATTCATCTTCTAGTCACAAGTCTGTATTCTTTAACCAAAATCTCCAATTTTTCCCCCCAACCCCAATTCCTGGTAACCACCATACTACTCTCTGTTTCTACTAGTTCAGCGTTTTTAGATTCCACCTGTGAGTGACACTCTGCAGTATTTGTCTTTCTCTGACTTTCATCACTGTGCACAACACCCTATAAATATTCATGCCTCAGCTTTCCAGTCACCTCCATCTCCTCAACTCAGGGTATAGTGAACTCCACCTGGGTGGCCCCTCCCTCTGCCACAGCGTGAAAACTCTCTCTGGTAGTGAACTGGGGCAGCTGAGAGCTTATCTCACATATTTCTCCCCTCCTGGGGATTCCTGTCCTTTGTTACTTGATGCCTCACATCCTGATCAACCAGTGTTTCATGTATTATGTCCAATTTTCATCATTCAGGCAAGAACCTAAATCAACTTCCCTGTTACTACAAAAGGCTTCTCACCTTGAACTCTGAAAATTAAAATGAGCACCTGTAATGGGAGAGCTTCGTTTGTCCTCTCCCTGTTGATCAACCTGGAACCCATGATTGCCTTCAGCTAATCCTGTGATGCTTCCAACACCACGAATGCCAGTCTCACTTCTACTGCGGCTGGATGGTGGTGGCCCAGGAATCTTCCTCATTGCAACCAGAACACTCTGGGGCAGTCTCCAAGGCACCAGAAGGAGAAGATAACAGGGCAAGCCCAGTGTGCCTCATTTAAAACCCCTTGACCCTGGCAGTTGACTTGACTATCATCTTCTCAATGTACTTTAAAATTTTCTTATTTTATATTGGTGTTAGTTTCAGGTTACAGAAAAGTTATTCAGTTATACATATACATGTTGTTTGGTCACTAAGTCATGTCTGACTCTTTGCAACCCCATGGAGGCAGCACACCAGGCTTCCCTGTCCTTCACTATCTCCCAGAGTTTGCTCAAACTCATATCCATGGAGTCGATGATGCCATCCTATCATCTCAGCCTCATAGCCCTCTTCTTCTGCTTTCAATCTTTCCAGCTTCAGGGTCTTTTCCAATGAGTCAGCTCTTTACATCAGGTGGCCAACGTATTGGAGCTTCAGCTTCAGCTCCAGCCCTTCCAATGAATATTCAGGGTTGAGTTCCTTTAGGATTGACTGGTTTGATCTCCTCGCAGTCCAAAGGAATCTAGTGCAGGCAGATTCTTTGTCATCTGAGCCACCAGGGAAGCCCAACACATACATGTATCTCTTCTTTTTTCCCTGGGTGGCTCAGCTGGCAAAGAATCCACCCACAATGTAGGAGACCCCAGTTCCATTCCTGGGTCAGGAAGATCCCCTAGATCTTGGGTTGCATGGCAACCCACTCCAGTATTCCTGCCTAGAGAATCTCCATGAAGAGAGGAGCCTGGTGGGCTATAGTCCAAGGGGTCACAAGGAGTGGGACATGACTGAGCAACTAAGCACAGCAGCACATTCTTTTTTCAAATTCTCTTCCCATTTAGGTTATTACAGAATATTGAGCAGAGTTCCCTGTGCTATACAGTAGATCCTTGTATTTTTATTTAAACTCAATGTTATCCATTCACTTTACACATTGTTTATAAACTATTTTACAGAAAAAAACACATGTACTTCAGCTTCTCATGGTGTCTTCCTTCTCCACCCAAGGCTTTACCCTATTATTTACAGCCCAGAAATAATGCAACCCCAGGTCCCTATGTCCCCCAGATGCCACCCATCACCACCCACATCGAGTTGGTTTCCCAAGGGGCCTCTGTGCACAGCTGAGGGGAAGTCAAGCTACATCTCCACACCCCCAACAATGTCTCTTGGCCCTGCAGCCACAGGTGAAGCAACTCAAACTAGTTGCATCTTGGGTGATCTGTCTGGGGAAGATGGATGTGTGTGTGTGTGTGTGTGTTAGTCACTCAGTTGTGTTTGACTCATTGCAACCTCATATACTGTAGCCCACCAGCCTCCTCTGTCCATGGGATTATCCATCCAAGAAAACTGGAGTGGGTTGCCATGCTCTCGTCCAGGAGATCTTCCTGACCCAGGAATCGAACCAGGATCTCCTGCATTTCAGGTGAATTCTTTACTGTCTGAGCCACCAGGAAAGAAGGGAAGATGCCTGAACATCCAAGACAGGTCTGGAGCTTGAACCCCAGCCTGTGAAGAATCTGAGGGGGGAAGTAGTGAAGCAGGGCACAGAGGGAAGAAAGAGGAATTCCTGGTGGCAGATGCCCTGACCCTATGAGAGGGGCAGCACCCAGGGCTCTAAGGCCAGTAAACTTCTCATTAAGTAAGGGTCTCTAAAAGTAACTATTTAAATGCTTCTGGTAAGAAACCTTGTTCTCTGTATCTAATGTAAATTACTTGGGGGAAAATAGACTCATAAACTTAGTGGGGGCAAATAATTTTTATCTAAAAACCCAAAGACTCCAGCAGAAAAATCATCCCCACACTGGTCAAGTCCGTTTCTGGCAGACAGTGACTAAAATAGCAAGGATTTGTCTGGGGAGCAGATTGCAAGAATGAAAATGAAATAAAGTGTGCTTCTTCACAAACAAAGCATTGGCCATCATGCTAACCAGCGTTTGCTTATGAGCTGTGGTTCTATTTGTCTGCAGTGAACAAACACTAGCAAATTTCATTCCCATGATGGACTTGGACCCACAGCGGATGTCCTCATGTAGATGTGAATCCTACTGGGAGATCTTCATTCAACTGGAAACCATCAGAGGAAGAAAAACTCTCTGCCAAAGGCTCCCTCCAACCCATGTCACCTCAAGCACTTGGCCAGACTTCACCAGCATCTAAGTTTATCATGTGAAAATAAAAAGAATTCTTCTGGATAAAAATATGACTGTGCCCTGCCAAGACAATTCATCACTAGTTTGTTGACACACATTTACAGCTAACTGAAAGGCAGTTTATTATTTCTTTGGGCAAGTGGAGTTTCTTATTATGGTGAAACAATCCAAAACAGTGTTTATAAGCTAACAAGGTATTTTTATTGCCTTGGATCAGGAATAAAATTAAGAGATTTGCTGTTTTGTTTCCTCTATTACTTTCTTTAAATGAAATTCACAGAACAAACAGAAAGCCTAGCTTCATTAACCCATGACAGAGGAAAAGTGTCATATCTGAAAAGAACTTGGGAAACTTCAAAATTTCACACAATTTTTGCAATGTATTACAGTGACAGTAAAAGACAGAAACTAGGTTTGATTTAAAGTCACACGGCAGCAATACAAACTGATATTTTACACAGAAAATGTACTTCCTATCTTCAGAAGAAAAAACAGAGGGATGGCAGGAACTTTCAAAGGGGAAAATGATTGGAAATTATCTTTAAACTCCAGGCAGACATGCACATTGCTGTGTCTGACAGTAATGCTAGCTGAAATTTAAATAAATCTCATCAGAAAATAGGAGAAGGCAATGGCACCCCACTCCAGTACTCTTGCCTGGAGAATCCCATGGACGGAGAAGCCTGGTAGGCTGAAGTCTATGGGGTCGCTAAGAGTCGGACACGACTGAGCGGCTTCACTTTCACTTTTCACTTTCCTGCATTGGAGAAGGAAATGGCAACCCACTCCAGTGTTCTTGCCTGGAGAATCCCAGGGACAGGGGAGCCCGGTGGGCTTCCATCTATGGGGTCGCACAGAGTCGGACACGACTGAAGCGACTTAGCAGCAGCAGCAGCAGCAGCAGCAGAAAATTGGTAAAGTGATTAGAATAAAATAGTTAAACCATTATGTCTTTGGCTTGTCAGGAAACTTGAACTTCTGAGACTCAAAAAGATAGAGGACTGAAAAGGGACTAAGAGTTACAGACCAGGCCTATCTGTTCAGAGTTAAGACCGCAAAGGAGATGGTTCTAAAGGGAAATGATTATGTGAAAAGAATCAGGTCTACACTTAGAAGAATCAGGTCTACACTTTTAAGGACTGAGGTTTGCTTTAAAAGGTCTCAAGTGCCAAGGTTTATGCTGAATGAGACAAAATGCACCATGTCCCTAAAATTACAGAACACAACACAGTGGGCACCCTTCCCGTGGTGTCAGCACCTGATTTACCCACAACTGCCCATCTGGAAGGTAAAGCACATCAAGGAGGTATCTCACCTGCAAATGTCACTCCACACACACATCCGGACACCCAAGAGACATCCCTTTCACAAACAGAACACATTTCTGCTCCAGGAAAAGGCTACCCAAGCAACCTTGAGAGAGTACATGGCTGCAAAACAAAAGTCTTTTGTCAATTCACAGCTCTTTCCAGTCAACTCTGGTTAATAATTATCCTCTAGATATTTATCCTTCTTTCAGAGTAATCAAGAATAGCAGCCAAAATGCATGGATATCAAGGGGAAAGGGGGTGGGGTGGGAGGAGGAGAGACTGGGGTTGACACATATACACTACTGATTGTTGTTTGGTCGCTAAGTTGTGCTGACTCTTTGCCATCCCATGGACTGCAGCCTGCCAGGCTCCTCTGTCTGTGGGATTCTCCAGGCAAGAATACTGGAGTGGGTTGCCATCTCCTTCTCCAGGGGATCTTCCTGACCCAGGGATCAAACCCGCAACTCCTACATTAGCAAGTGGATTCTTTATCACTGAGCCACCAGGAAAGGCCCACTATTGATACTATGCATAAAATAAACAACTAATGAGAACCTACTAGTATAGGGAACCGTACTCAATGCTCTGTGGTGACCTGAACGGGAGGGAAATACAAAAGGGAGGAGATATATGTAGAGTTGACTCATTTTGCTATGCAGAAGCTAATACAGCATCGTAAATCAACTATATTACAATAAAAATTAATTAACAAAGAATAGTGGCCACTATATATGAAACATAATCTTGATTAAAAATGCTTTATTACTAAAAACACTAACCATCATCTGAGCCTTCAGTGTGTCATAATATTTGCAGTAATAACATCAAAGATCACGGATCACAGATCACCATGACAAATACAATAAAAATGGAAAAGTTTGAAGTTGTGTAGGAATTACCAAAACTTGACACAGAAACAAGAAGGGAGCAAATACTGTTGGAAAAGTGGAGCTGATGGATTTTTTGATGCAGGATTGCCGCAGACCTTCAGTCTGTAAAACACACAGTATCTGCAAAGTGCAATAAAGTGAAGTACAATAAAGCTAGGTATGTCTATAATTGCTTCCATAATGTTTCCATTTGTTATAATATATTCCTCAAAACACTCCTTTAAAGGCAAGTATTAATCTTTTCATTTTTCTGATGAGAAAACAAGTTTAGAGAGATTAATTGATCTTGCTCAGGGCGAAACTGAGTGAGATTAGTAGACAATTGAAAGGATATTTGAACTCAAGTCTGTGTCTGAAAGATGCCTCATTATTGCATTACTTTATTCTGACTCTCCGGTGGGACAACCCAGAGGGATGGTATGGGGAGGGAGGAGGGAGGAGGGTTCAGGATGGGCAACACATGTATACCTGTGGTGGATTCATTTTGATATTTGGCAAAACTAATACAATTTTGTAAAGTTTAAAAATAAAATAAAATTTAAAATAAAAAAAATCAGTATGATGAACTTTTAATATACAATCTTCTGTTAGAAAGCATTGGTAACAGGGATCTAAATGCTCCTTCCCAGGAGAGGGTGGCCAGTCTCCAAACTGGACGGCTGCTGCCGATGTCCTGTAGAGTGAGGTGTGGATGGTTCATACCAGCTCGTGCCTGGTATGAGGTTTATATCTTTTCTGCCAGGCTGAGCTAGATTTGATGTTGATAATAGGGTGTGGCAAGAGGCAGCCGTTCATGGGAATCCTCAAATTGGATTTCAGAGAGCTGGTAAGCCTCAAGTGGTTAAGACAGGAAGATGAGAAGAAGCCCTTTGTTCCATCTTCTACCGCTCACATGCTCTCCTGACTCTTGTAAGGACCCTAGGGACTGCATCAGGCCGGCCTGGATAATTCAGGACACTCTCACCTCCAGAGCTGCAGTGTTTATCTCACCTACAAAGTCCTTCTGCCGGTATAAGGTGACAGTCTCAGATTCCAGGGATTAAGACGCGGACACGGAATGGGGAGATGATTCCCCCTACCATGGGGAACAGCCGAGCACACTTCTAATTCAGGCACCAGAACCCAAGGAGAACACCACATCCGCTCTCACAAATGGGTTAGGACAAGCAGACCACGCCCCCGTCATTCAGTGCTCATCCCCACACAGCTTGTCCTGACTTCCTAACCTAACCCTGCACATCGGTGTGTAAGGCAGACTGTGTGTGTAAAAGCAGGTGTGGCAAACAGGAAAGGCAATCTTGATTGAGCTCCTACTGTGTGCCACGGACTGTTTGGGCACAAAGGATGCAGCAGCGATGGGGACAAAACCCCTGCCCTCCTGGAGCGCTGGTTCTAGCAGGAGAACCGTGTTCCAGGATCGCTTTTACTACCACCAGCCATGCATGCCTTGACTGAGATTCACATATTCTGTATGTCTCCAAGGTAAAGATGTGGAAAGTATTAACATTCATGACTTCCAAGATGACTGCCTGAGATAGGACTGCTAGCTCAAAAATGTTAACACTTATTGTAAAAAATAAAAAATAAACATATCTTAAGAGGTGAATTTTTAAATACCCTGGTCAAGGGTAGAAAAGAATATTTAGAAACTTGAAAAAATCCTGTAGACAATTACTACTTGGCGGCAGATGACAGTCCCAAAGAGTGAGACACAACTTAGCACTAAACAACAGAGTAAGTGAAGTGAGGGATAAACTGAGAGTTTGTGATTAACATATATGCACTACTATATATAAATAGATAAGCAACAAGGACCTCCTGTATAGCACAGAGAACTATATTGAATATCTTGTAGTAACGTATAGTGGAATAGAATCTGAAGAAGAATCTATCTATACTTATGTATATATAACTGAATCATTTTGCTGTATACCTGAAACATTGTAAATCAACTATATGCCAATAAAAACAGTTGATTAATGAACTAAATTATGAAGAAGGGAAGCTGTTACCTCTTTTAGTTTCAACTTTATAACTCAGTTTCAGTTCAGTTCAGTTCAGTCGCTCAGTCGTGTCGGACTCTTTGTGACCCCATGAATCGCAGCACGCCAGGCCTCCCTGTCCATCACCAACTCCCAGAGTTCACTAAGATTCACGTCCATCGAGTCAGTGATGCCATCCAGCCATCTCATCCTCTGTCGTCCCCTTCTCCTCTTGCCCCCAATCCCTCCCAGCATCAGAGTCTTTTCCAATGAGTCAACTCTTCGCATGAGGTGGCTAAAGTACTGGGGTTTTAGCTTCAGCATCATTCCTTCCAAAGAAATCCCAGGCCTGATCTCCTTCAGAATGGACTGGTTGGATCTCCTTGCAGTCCAAGGGACTCTCAAGAGTCTTCTCCAACATCACAGTTCAAAACCATCAATTCTTCAGTGCTCAGCTTTCTTTATAGTCCAACTCTCACATCCATTCATGACTACTGGAAACACCATAGCTTTGACTATATGGAACTTTGTTGGCAAAGTAATATCTCTGCTTTTCAATATGCTATCTAGGTTGGTCATAACTTTTCTTCCAAGGAGCAAGCTTCTTTAATTTCAGGCCTGCAGTCAACATCTGCAGTGATTTCGGAGCCCCAAAGGAATAGTCTGTCACTATTCCCATTGTTTCCCCATCTATTTGCCTTAAAGTGATGGGACCAGATGCCATGATCTTAGTTTTCTGAATGTTGAGTTTTAGCCAACTTTTTCACTCTTCTCTTTCACTTTCATCAAGAGGCTCTTTAAAGTTCTTCACTTTCTGCCATAAATTTGGTGTCATCTGCATATCTGAGGTTATTATATTTCTTCTTGCAATCTTGAGTCCAGCTTGTGCTTCATCCACTCCAGCATTTCTCATGATGTACTCTGCATAGAAGTTAAATAAGCAGGGTGACAATATACAGCCTTGACGTACTCCTTTCCCAATTTTGAACCAGTCCTTTGTTCCATGTCCGGTTTTAACTGTTGCTTCTTGACCTGCATATAGGTTTCATAGGAGGCAGGTAAGGTGGTCTGGTATTCCCATCTTCTTAAGGGTTTTCCACCGTTTGTTGTGATCCACACAGTCAAAGTCTTTAGTGTAATCAATGAAGCAGATGTTTTTCTAGAATTCTCTTGCTTTTTCCATGATCCAATCGATGTTGGCAATTTGATCTCTGGTTCCTCTGCCTTTTCTAAATCCAGCTTGAACATCTGGAAGTTCACGGTTCACGTACTGTTGAAGCCTGGTTTGGAGAATTTTGAGCATTACTTTGCTAGCATGTGAGAAGAGTGCAATTGTGTGGTAGTCTGAACATTCTTTGGTATTGCCTTTCTTTGGGATTGGAATGAAAACTGATCTTTTCCAGTCCTATGGCCACTGCTGAGTGTTCCAAATTTTCTGGCATATAACCTGTGTCTACTGTGCATCGATTCTTATTTGGTCTCCATTCCTGTCTTAACATCCCCTAAATCTTCCAAAGGGGTGCTTCTCAAACCTGAGTGCTTATAAAATCATCTGGGAGGACTTCCCAGGCAATACAGTGATGAGGGCTCTGCTTCCACTGCAGGGGGCACAGGTTGATCCCTGTTGGGGGGATAAAGATCCCACATGCCATGGGGCAGGACCACAAATAACATAGAACAGAATAGAATAAAACCGAATAGAATAGAATTTTTTAAAAAGTCATCTGGCAATCTTTCTAAAAATCACAGTCCAGCTCAGTAGGTGGTAGATATGGCCTGAAGGACTGCATGACTGACCTGCCGTGTCTTTACACAATGAGATTTAACCCTCAGAAGGGAACATGCCAGGTTGGCAGTTTCTAAACTGTGTACCATTGAACTGTTGCCTCTGCAGAAGAACCTGATGCCGCAGGTTGGTGAGGGAAGGGCAGTTTCATGCCAGCATTATTCTAGGCTGCTCCACTTTTATCTGTTTTCTTTTTGTTTCATTGTCGCTGCTGCTGTTGTTGTTAAAGAGCTTTTTTATTGCTTATTTTATATATTAGAACGTTGTGTAAAATGTCATGTACAGAAACATATGCATTAATTCCTTGATGTAACAACAACAAAGCCCAAAAATCAGTTGAGTTTGAATGATCATGAGCTTAATTGCAAAATTATTTTGGCATTGTTTTTGAAGAAGGAAAATTAAATACCCCACTCTGCATTATCTACATCACATTATAAAAACAATCTTGGAATGACACATTGAGAGCATAGGATAGATACTTTATTAGTGATCTTTGCCTATTAGGTAATACCAGATTTTCCTCAAATATGTTTAATAGATTAACTGACCCCTTACCATATCATTGGGCTAATCACTAAACTAAGAGATATTATTTCTATATCTACAGTCAATACAATTAAGCAAATATTCATTGAATGCTAAGTAGGACACAAGAGGGTTAAGTCATATTTTCTGTCTTCAAAGTGATTTGCTTTCTATTAGGAAGAATAAAATGACTTACCATAAAAAAGAAGGAAAGGATAACATAAAAAGAACAAGTGTGCAGAATGCAAAAGAGAAATGGGATGACCATCTGGGATGGTCTACTTGGGATGACCAGGAAGACTTCAGGAAGGAATCAGTATTGGAAGTGAATCTTCAAAGGTTGGCTAGGATTTCTCCTGTCACAAATGGGGAGAGAAAGAGTTTCTGGGGAAAGAAATAGACTGAGGAAAGGAAGTTAGAGAAATAGAGGTATATAGAGGGCAAGATGTATGAGACAGGATTCAAAAAGGGCAGGAGAGTTGCAGTGAATGTTAGGGAATCTGGATTTGCAGTAGGAATTGGGTCTCACATAGTTGTAAGAGGAACCTGGAATTGAGGACCAGTAGGAGGTTGTGGAGTGGTCAGTCTGAAAACCAGGCACATCAGCAGCAAACTGGTCAGGATGGGAGTTCCTAGGATGGGGAGCTCCCAAGAGAAGAACCACTGGGAAGGAACACAGTGGAGGCATGATTTCCATCCTGTGGAATTTATTTTTAATTAGCTCCCAAAGGCATCATTACCAGTGACATGAGAGTGATGCTGTGCAAACTTGGGTTGAAAAGCCTGAGACAATCCCAAACTATTCAACCCAGCCTGGGAAAACGTCCCTTGGCAGGGTGTCTTAATCCATTCATCCTTGAAATGTCTTTATTTAAGAAGAGAGAACTCTCAGGGGAAGCCTGTTGTGCTGGTGTTTTAGAGAGGGGTTAGGGTATGCTGGGAATGGCTACTCCAATATTCTTACCTGGAGAATTCAGTGGACAGAGCAGCCTGGTGGGCTACAGTCCTTGCAGTGGCAAAGAGTCAGACACAATTGAATGACTGACACTTTCACTCTGGTGTACTGAGACATGCTCCCCCAAGCCTACAGGGCTGTGCGCTGGCAGAGAGCTCCTAGGTCCCCGTTGTCTCCGCTCACAAGCATCTCTGGGAGTGGACCTAAGAGGGACCCTAGCAGAGTGAGGACTGGACCAGCAGCCTTTCCAGTGCAAGCAGCAAGCAGGAGGAGTTACAGTCAGTCATTGCTATGTCCCTACTGTGCAGTGAATCAGTGCTGGATGCTCCAGCACCTGGGTATCTCCTTCAGCCATCAACTGTCACATCATTGCTGCCCATGATGGACAAGGGGCCTACAGAACCACTGAATTCATGTCCCAGATGCCCCCGGAGCATAGCAGGCAGCCCTAAGTGTCCTAGCAGGGATGGGAGTGGGGACAGAGAGGCAGACAAAATTCTTGGCAGGAACCACCTAGGCAGTGGCTCTCAGCTTTTGCTTTTCACACATTTGTAATTTTTCTGTGGGTTTGCTGCTAATTTGCTGCTTTTCCGATTCAAACTAGCTTCAGGTAATATCCTTAAAGATGCACCCACATTCTGAGAATTAGAGCCTCAATGTTACTTTGAAATTCTGATACAGAACAGTTCAAGTAGATTCAAAATCCATTAACAGTAAAAACAATCTTAATGTTACATCTCTGAGGAGAAAAAAAGAAGATCTACTTGAAATACAATTTCAGCTGTTACAAATTCTTTACTGGAATAGTTGAAAAAATGGCTTTAATATTTTAAGTCTTATATCTACATGAACAAAATTTTCCTTTGATGGTGACCATCAAGGACGTGAAGAGATTACCATCCTAAAGTATCAATCAGGAATTAAATATAACCATTGAAAGCAAGTAACTTAATGTTCAAATGTTATACTCATGAAATCAAGTACAAGTTTCTCCTCAAAAAGATATTTTGAAACTTTAAGTGCATTCATTATTTAATATCCATGAAGAATATAGTTATATAAAATAAGCGTAATGGATCTTTTCACTCAACATGATATAATTTGCCCCCAGATCTCCTCCTGTTTACTCCAATGTAATGTACATTATAATTTTGGAGTGTTATATGTATTCCGTGATGTTAAAAATTAGATGGTCATCCTTAAAAGGCTTAAAACAGAACTACTATCTGATCCAGCAATCCCACGCCTAGGCATATATCCAAAGAAAACCATATTCTGAAAAGATGCTTGCAGCCCTGTATTCACAGCAGCACATTCACAATAGCCAGTACCTGGAGGAAACCTAAATGTCCATTGACAGAGGAGTGGATAAAGAAGATATAGTGTATATACACAATGGAATATTACCCAGTAATTGAAAAAAGAATGGAATAATGTCATTTGTAGCAACATGGATGTACCTAGAGATTATCATACTAAGGGAAGTAAGTCAGACAAAGACAAATATCATATCACTTATATGTGGAATCTAAAAAAAATGACACAATGAATTTACTTACAAAAAAAAGTTGGACTCACAGACATGGAAAACAAACTTATGGTTACCAAAGGGAAAAGGTAGGACGGATAAATTAGGAGCTTGGAATTAACACGTGCACACTACTATGTATAAAATAGATAACCAACAAGGACCTACTGTATAGCACAGGGAGCTGTACTCAACATTCTGTTGCATAACTTATATGCAAAAAGAGCTTGGAAAAGAATAGATACATGTGTATGTATAACCAACTCACTTTGAAACTAACACAACATTGTAAATCAACTATACTCCAATATAAAACTAAAATTTTTTAATTAAAATTTCAAATTGTAATAAAAGACTATTCTTAAGAGTAAAGGTAGGACATTTTCAGGGCCAGAGAGACACAAATGAATCCTGCTTCTCTAATTCTGCATAGCCCAATATTTTACCCCAACAGGCTGACAACATTAGAAAAGATATTGACCAATGGGACTCCTGGATGAGGACTCCTGTGCAATTACACATCTGATCCAAGTTCATCCAATACAAATGGTGGCGAGGAGTAGCTAATAATTCATTCTCTCAGTATATCAGTCTTCCTCTGAAGATCTATTACCTTCATTTCCTTAATTTTTTAAATTGGAGTATAGTTGATTTACAATGTTGTATTACTTTCAGGTGTACAACGAAGTGATTCATATGTATATATAGATATTTATATAGATATTGATATATATGATGTATATATATTCTTTTCAGATTCTTTTCCATTACACATTTATTACAAGATACTGAATATGGTTCCCTATGATACACACTAGGAAGTTTATTTATTTTATATATGGTAATGTATATATGTTAATATATACGTTAATGTTAATGTTATGTTAATATGTTAATCCTAAGCTCCTTATCTTTCCTCCTCTCTCTCCCCCATCTCCTCTTTGGTAACTATAAGATTGTTTTCCTTGTCTGTGAGTTTGTTTCCGTTTTTAAATAAGTTCATTTGCATCATTTTTTAGATTCCACATAAAAGTGATATCATAATGATATTTGCCTTTCTCTCCCTGACTGACTTCATTTCACTTAGTATGCTAATCTCTAAGTCCATCCATGTTGTTGCAAATGGCATTATTCCATTCTTTTTTATGGCTGAGTACTAGTCAATCATATATATGTACCATATCTTCTTTATCTATTTATCTGTTGATGGACATTTGGGTTGTTTCCATGTCTTGGTTATTGTAAATAATACTTTTATAAACTTTGGGATACATGTACCTTTTTGAATTTGAGTTTTCATCACTTCTGGGTATACGCCTAGAAATGGGATTGCTGGGTCATATGGTAGCTCTATTTTTAGTTTTTAAGGAAAGTATACTGTTTTAACAGTGGCTGTACCAATTTACATTTCTACTGACAGTGTAGGAGGGTTTTCTTTTCTCGACACCCTCTCTGGCATTCGTTATTTATAGGCTTTTTGATGAAGACTAATTATCTTAACTGAGTCCTTTAAAATTTATAGATTTCAGCCTAGCACCTGTTATACAGGGTGAAGTATGTCAGAAAAACAGATACTGTATCTTAACGCATATATATGGCATCTAGAAAAATGGTAGTGGAAACCTATTTGCAGGGCAGGAAGAGAGATGCAGATGTAGAGAACGGACTTGTGGACACAGCAGGAGAAGGAGAGGGTGGGATGAATCAAGCAGTATTGAAATATATCCATTACCATATGTAAAGCAGACAGATAGTGGGAAGTTGTCGTATTAACACAGGGAACTCAGCCTGGTGCTCTGTGATGACCTAGGGGGTGGGATTGGGGGCGAGGGTGGGAGGGAGGTTCAAGAGGGAGGGGATACATGCGTACTTATGATAATTCATGCTGTTGTATGGCAGAAATCAATACAACATTGTAAAGCAATTATCCTCCAATTAAAAATAAAAGAGAAAAAATTGCAGATTCGAAACTGCTCTTTAAGAAGCTCCACTGGCTGGAACAATACATAGCGCAGTAGAAAGGGGAGGGGCTAAGGGAGGAAGGAGATGTGGGGTGTCCTTCCACAATCGGAGGAATAGAGTGATAGCGTGGCATCAGAGGAGGGTAGGCATGGGAGGCAGAAAATCGGTTCTTGAGGCACTCTGCAGACAGCATCGTCACAGCTTGGGTGTAAGGGATTTAAAAAAGTTGGACAATATCAAATATGACTAAAAGCTAGATTCATGAGAGGATGGTAAAATAGAATTAAGGAAGAAAAAAGAAGAGCTGGTTTCAGGAGGAGAATGATGTTTTGGAATCCAGACATGTTGAATTCAGGTGGCAGAGGGAAACACCACAGAATACAGAATTCATCCAGAATATAAAGTACTCTTCAGAAAATGACCAAAACATGCTCAAATATACAGCAGCATTTTCAAACAGAAGGAAGAACAAGTTGAATTATTAGTAAGTAACTCAGACAATAATAATTCAGGTAAAGGTTTTGAGATTCAAAAAATGTGTTCTGTGTTTTGTGCTCTTCCTCTGGACAGGCTTGTAAACGGTTTTCACTCCCCGGACTGTACCTGTGGCCTGTGACTACCTCACAAAGGCAACATGCAAAGGCACTGAGAAAGTTGTTGGCCTGTGATATGTTTAAAATGCTTTTTCATATCTAAAACCTTTTCCATTTCTAGTATTTCCTTAAAATGGAAAGACATATGCATATATGAGCTACAAAATACAAATGGTATCATAATAAAAAATGAAATAATGCCATCTGCACAACATAGATGAAACTAGAGATTATCATACTGAACCAAGTAAGTCAGAAAGAGAAAGACAAATACCAGATGACATTATTTATATGTGAAATCTAAAATATGACACAAAGGAACCTATGTATGAAACAGAAACAGACTCACAAACTAGAGAACAGACGGGTGCTTGCCAAGAGGGAGGGGTGCAGGGGAGGGAAGGATTAGGATTTTAGGAGTAGCAGAAGCAAACTATTATATAGAGGATGAATAAACAACAAGGTCCTACCATACAGCACAGGGAACTATATTCAATATCCCATGATAAATCATTGAAAAATATGAAAAAGAATGTATATATATATGTTTAACTGAGTCACTTTACTGTACATCAGTAATTAACATTGTAAATCAGCTATACTTCAATTTAAAAAAGAGTTTACCTTTTAAATATAGCAAGTAGTCAGAATAATAATATTAGCTCTGAGCAAATAACACAGCACTATGAAGGAGAGAATGTGCCTCTCTCAAACGTCACCTCCATGAACTGAGAAGTAATCAAACAGTATGTTAGCTTCCTTATTACAGACCAGTGTGAAAATAATTCACCATCCTGATGAAGATCAGTCGTTGGGAAAATGGTAAAATAAAACCTTAAGCAATTATGCAAAATCTCCTGACTGCACTGCAGACATAATAACTAAGTGTGAATAAAAGTCCAGCCTTACTGAAGTGTGAAGTATGAAGAAGAATCTCGCTGGTGTGTTTACAATGGCACCGAGGGAAACATCCTTCAACACGTACCCTTGACCAGACAGATGAGTCCAGGAGGCACAATATGATGATCCCTGTCAAAGCCTTTCTCTCTAGGGGTTTATACTGTCCCAGAGAAAAAATGAGTGCAAATTTCTCATGAATTGCAGATACAGTACATAGTCTATGAGACATAAAAGAAGCAAGCAATACTTCATTGTTGAGTTGAAATTGTAGACTGATGAGTACAATCTTCTTTTTCAGGTATTGGACTATTCAGAAGGATAACTGTGCTTTCTTTGGGAAAAAAATATGGAACAAGACCAAAAAAATACCCGTTAGGACAGTATAATAGTTTTTCACTTTTCAGTAACTCTAAAAGTAGATCATAGAGTTCGGGAGAAATGAAAGAGAAGACTGATAACTGATAAATTTGATCTATTTTGTATGTTCCATGATTTGTCATCAGAAAAAATAAACCAATAATGTATAAAAGTTTTTTGCAGTTTTATATTTAGTAGAAAACTGTGGGGTGATTTTTGTATTTACTTATAATTTGCATGTAATATATTGCACAGATTTTAAGTTTTTGAGTTTTAATAAACATATGCATCTGTATAACTGAAATGTATACATATAACTGTGTGTGAAAGGGCCCCACACATAGTTGAATGCTCTGCTCTTACTGCTGTCTTCAAGTTATTACTAATTTCATCTTTGAACTTGTGTTTCATAAATCGAGTCTGATTAGAAGATATGGGAAGACATGCATCTGTGGTTCCTTGCTGCCCCATTGGCATATGGCCTTTGCAAAGCCCCACAAGGACAAAGTTCCAGGGGACAAATGATTAAGTGGGAGTTCAGCTCAGCAAGAAGTGTGAGGGAATCATGTTACCTCTAGGAGTGAAGAAATGTGGGCACCACAGTCTCAGAGCCCACAATTCCCACATCAATCAGAACTTGCTTCTTGGGACCTCCCTGGTGGTCCAGTGCTTAAGAATTTGCCTTGCAATGAAGGGATGCAGCTTCAATCTCTAGTCAGGGAACTAAAATCCCATATGTTACAGAGAAACGAAGCCCACGCAACATAACTAGAGAGACTGCATGCTGCACCACAACTAGAGAATCTATGCGCTGCAAGGAAAAATCCCGCATGCTGCAGTTAAGACCCAACACAGTCAAATAAATAAATAAACATCTTTTTTTTAAAAAAGAACTTGCTTCCAACACAGGAAGAAGAAACAATAATGTAGGAAACACCAATGACCAAGGAAGGAGATGTCATACCTTTTCCTAGTTTCATGACTTCCTGCATTGACCAACCACTTAGGTTTCCAGTGATGCTGTAAAAGGAAACAGGAGAGAGGGGTACCTTATTCATCAGTAAGTGAAATGTACAGAGCATTAGTAAAATGTTCATGAGTCAAGAAGTGAAATTAAAATGGTTAAATTATTTTTGTGCACCATTTCCACTGTTTGCATAAGAACACAAGACATATGCATATATGAGCTACAAAATACAAATGGTATCATTTCAGTTATTCTGCATACAAGATAAATGTTCTATTTGCATTTAAAACTGGCACTGTGCAATGTAAAGATGAATAATAAATTTGAATATTGAATGCTAAATTTTAATTTAGCCATTTTAATTGTTAATTTTTCTTTACTTTGAACCACATTAAATAACAAAAGTGCCATGATAGTTTAAATGACCATGGCAGAAAGAAAAGGCTCTACATCTTAGTACCTTCCAGGGTACTTTTTCCTGCTCTTTGTACAATGTCTCCGCACTTTTGTTTTGCACAGGGCTATTGAAATTACGTGGCCAGCCCTGCTGCCCCATAAACAGAATTCATAATATTATTTCTTGAGTGTCTTTTTAGTTTAATATAGGTTTTTATGAGATACATACATGTTGTATGTATAGCAGCAATTTATGTCCTCCTGTTGTTGGAGAGCATTCCATTGGATAACCATTACATTCCCTGTATATATGGACATAAGTATTATTTCAAGTTCAGAGCTAGTAAGAATAAAACTGCTATGAGCATGCTTGTATAAATCTTTTCATGGATATATGTTTCACTTCTCATAGACAAATACCTAGGAGTAGAACTGCTGGGTCATTAAATATACATATTCACAAATACACATGTGAATATGACAGATACGACAAAGGATTTTTTAAAGGAGTACAAAGGTTATTTACCCTCACATCTTTACTATTCTGATTTTTTTTATGTTTTTATTGAAGGATAATTGTTTTACAGAATTTTGTTATTTTCTGTCAAACCATTCTGACTTTTAAAATATTGACATTTTCCCTTGTTTGCCTCACATTGCTTCTTTCGAGGAGTAAAACATCTGTTACAGCTAATTTTCTACCCACAGCTAGGTTCCCAATAATCCCAGATGTAACATGAAACTAAAGTTGGATCATGCCATTTCAAACATATTTTATGCAAGTACATATCCAAAAACTATAAACTATGTATACCTTTTATAAGTATGATAGAATTTATGTAGGAATGGTATCACACTCAACACATTATTCTGTAGCTCGCTTTTCTTCACCTAACATTATTGAGACTCAGCCATTTTGATAACTTTACTTTTTATTTCATCTTTCCCTTTAACTAAACCTTTCATTGTTTGCATTTTGAGGTTTTGATGCTGCAGTCTATATAAATACATGATTGTTTTACATTGCTAGTCTCTTAATTTCAAAAACATTTCAAATATCCTGTATTTGTACACTCCTCATGATTGCTGGTCTTTTGCTTTTTTTTTTTTTTAGTTTGCTTGGCTCTGCAGGCTCTTCATTGTAGTGCATAGACTTTCCCTCTAGTTGTGGCACAAAGGTCTTGTCTAGCTGCAGAGCATGGGCTCCAGAGCACACGAGCTTAGCAGTTGCAGTGCATGGGCTTAGTTGCCCATGGCATGTGGAATCTTAGTTTCCTGACCAGGGATCAAAACCATATCCCCGGCACTAGAAAGCAGATTCTTAGCCACTGGGCCACCAGGAATGTCCCACAATTGCTGGTTTTGGTATCATATTTGTGTGTGGATGTATTTACATTCTACCTTCACTAGATATTTACCTTTACCAGTAAGACTTCCCATTTTGTAATGTTCTTGTTTCTAATTGTGGACTTTTCTTTTTTGCCTAGAAAAGTTCTTATAGCATTTATTGTACACCCAGTTTGGTGGCACTGAATCCTTTTAGCTTTTGCATGTCTGTAAAGTTTTTTATTTTTCTGCCAAATCTGAATGAAAGCCTTGCTATGCAGAGTATTCTTGATTGTTAATTTGTTTTGTTTTTTCCTTTCCTCACCTCAAGTATATTGTGCCATTCCCTTCTGGCCTTCAGAGTTTCTGCTGAAAAATCAGTTAATAACCTTATGGGGATTCCCTTGCATATTATTTGTTGCTTTTCCCTGTCACTTTTACTATACTCTAGCTTTAAGTTTTGTCATTTTGATTACCAGCTGTCACAGTGTGTTCCTCTGTCGGTTAATCCTGCCTGGGATTCTCTACATTTCCTGGACTTGGGTGACTGTTTCCTTTTCCATGTTAGGTTAAGTTTTCAGCTATCATGTTTTCAAATATCTTCTCAGGCCCTGTCTCTCCCTCTTCTCCTTCTGGGACCCCTATGATGCAAATGTTGGTGCATTTAATGCTGTCCCAGATGTCTCTGAGACTGTCTTCATTTCCTTTCATTCTTTTTTTCTGTTCCATAGCAGTGATTTCCACCACTCTGTATTGTCTGCTCACTTTATTCTTCAAAAGCAGTTGTTCTGTAACTGATTCAATTTAGTGTATTTTTCATATTGTATTCTTCAACTCTGTTTGATTGTTCTTTATGTTTTCTAACTTTAAAAAATAAAGCTTCTTATACATTTTTGTTTGCACATCCATTTTTTCCCCCAAGTTTTTGGATAAAATTTACAATCATTACTATGAACTCTTTCTCAGGTTGGTATTGTTGTTCAGTACTAAGTCATGTTTGACTCTTTGCGGCCCCATGGACTGCAGCATGCCAGGCTTCCCTGTCCTTCACTATCTCCGGGAATTTGCTCAAATTCGTATCCATTGAGTCACTGATGCCATCCAATCATCTCATCCTCTGTTATCTCCTTCTTCTCTTGCCTTTAATTTTTCTCAGCATCAGGGCCTTTTCTGATGAGTTGGCTCTTTGCATCAGGTGGCTAAAGTACTGGAGCTTCAGCTTTAGCATCAGTCCTTCCAATGAATATTCAGGGTTGATTTCTTTTAGGATTGACTAGTTTGATCTTCTTGCAGTTCAAGGGACTCTTAAGAGTCTTCTCCAGTGCCACAGTTCAAAAGAATCAATTCTTCAGGACTCAGCTTTTTTACGGTCCAACTTTCACATCCATACATGACAACTGGAAAACCATCACACTGACTCCATGGACTTTTGTTAGCAAAATGATGTCTCTGCTTTTTAATGCACTGTCTAGGCTGGCAATAGTTTTCCTTGAAGGAGCAAGAGTCTTTTAATTTCATGGCTGTAGTCACCATCCACAGTAATTTTGTAACCCAAGAAAATAAAATCTGTCTCTGTTTCCACTTTTTCCCCCCATCTATTTGCCATGAAGTGATAAGACCAGATTCCATGATGTTAGTTTTATGAATGTTGTGTTTTAAACTAGTTTTTTCACTCTCCTCTTTCACCACCATCAAGAAGCTCTTTTCTCAGGTATTTTGGCTGTCTCCATTTGACTTAATTGTTCTTCTGGGATTTTATCTTGTTCCTTTATCTGGAACATATTTTTATGCCATCTCACTTGGTTTAAATTTCTATTTGTATTTTGATGTACATAGTAGTTATGCTTACTGAAGGCCTGAAACCTAATCATAGGAGTCCTGAAAATACCTTTTCCCCTCACATCTTACCAACAAATTACTTAAAGTTTATTTGCAGCAGTTCATTTTACCCAGTAAATCATGTTTGGGTAAGAAGAAAAAAATTACAAGACACACTAAAAAGCAAAAAAAAAAAAAGTCAGTATGAAAAGACAGAGCAAGTATCAGAACCAGAGTGAGATATGGCAGGAATGTTGTAGTTATCAACCCAGGGAATTTAAGGCAACTGTTATTTATCTGTTAAAGGCTCTAATGGAAAAAGTAGAGAACACATGAGAGATGGAAATTCTAAGAATCAGAAACAAATGCTAGAAACCAACAAGACTGCAGCAGAAGTGGAAAATGCCTTTGATGGGCTTGTAAGTAGACTGAACAATAGACTGGAGAGATGTCTACCAGACATCTTACTGGAAATGGCCAAAGCTGAAAAAGAACACAGTGTCTGCTCACAAACCACAGTGGTTTTAATCTAGAAATCAATAGAAAAAACAGAACTGAGAAATTTCAAAATACATGGAGATTTAACAACACACTTCTTTATAACACATGGTTGAAAGAATAAATCTCAAGACAAATTTTTAAATATTTTTAACTAAGTGAAAATGAAAGCACAACTTGTCAACAGTTGTGGGATGTAGCAAAAGTAATGTATGAAAGATATTTGTGTCATTTAATGTATGTATTAGGAAGAATATTTAAAATCAATCATCTGAGTGTCTACCTCAGAAAACTAGAAAAAAGTGAGCAATTAAATACGAAGTGCTCAGTCACTCAGTCATGTCCAACTCCTTGTGACCCCATGGACTGTAGCCTGCCAGCCTCCTCTGTCCATGGAGTTTTCCAGGCAAGAATACTGGAGTGGGATGCCATTTCCCTCTCTAGGGGATCTTCCCAATCCAGAGACTGAACTCATGTCTTTGTGTCTCCCGTATTGGCAGGCAGATTCTTTATTATTAGCACCACTTGGGAAGCCCAAAAAGTACATAGAAGAAAAGAAATAACAAAAATTAGAGCAGAATCAATGAAAATTGAAAACATAAAATCAAGAGAGAAAATCAGTAAAACCAAAAAAAGTAAATAGAAGGTATACTGATTGAATAGGAAGATACAAAATGTCTTTGTTCATTTTAGAATATCTAAATCAACAAAATAATTCCTGCAATTAATAAGCTATTATAGCAAAGTTGTAAGATACATGGTTAACATACAAGAGTCAATTATTTTCCTATATATTGACAATGAACAAGTGGAATTTGAAATTAGAAACATAACACCATTTAATTAGCACCCCAAAGATGAAACATGTCAGTATAAATCTAACAAAATATGTTCAAGGTCTATATGACAAAATTTATAAAACTGAGGAATGAAATCAGTTTTCATTTCTGAAGAAAGAGAACTAAATCTATGGAGATGTATATCATGTTCATACATAGAAGGGTGTAATATTGTTAAAATGTCTGCTCTTCCCAACTTATTCTATACATATAATGCAATTTCAATCAAAATGCCAGCAAGTTATTTTATGGACACAGACAAATTGATTCTAAAGTTTGCGTGAAGAAGCAAAAGACCCAGAATAGCCAAAATAACACTAGAGAAGAACAAAATCAGAGCACTGACACTACCTAACTTCAAGACTTCCTGTATAGCTACGTAATCAAGTCAATGTGGAAGAACAAATTGGTATTGGTGAAAGAACAGACAACAGAGAAATGGAACAGAATGGAGAGGCAATAAATAGACTCACACATGTACAGTCGACTGACTTCTGACAAAGGAACAAATGCAGCAAACATATTCTCTTCAACAAATGGTCCTGGAATAAATGAACATCAAAATGCAAAGAAATCTAGACACAAAATTTTACCCTTCATGAACGTTGAATGCTAACTCAAAATATATCATAGACCTAAATATAAAATACAGAACTATAAAAGTCCTAGAACAAAACATAGGAGAAGACTTAGTTTACCCAATACAACACCAAAGCCATAATCTATGAAATAACTGATAACCTGGTTTTCATTAAAATTTAATCAAAATAAGATCTTCTTTGACCCACCTCCTAGAGTAATGAAAATAAAAACAAAAATAAACAAAAGAGACCTAATTAAACTTAAAGGCTTTTGCACAGCAAAAGAAACTATAAACAAGATGAAAAGACAACCCTACAAATGGGAGAAAATAATTCCAAATGAAACAACTGACTAAGGATTAATCTCCAAAATATTCAACAGCTCATGAAACCAAATATCAGAAAAACAAACAACCCAATCAAAAAATGGGCTGAAGACCTAAACAGATACTTCTCCAAAGAAGACATACAAATGTCCAACAAACACATGAAAAGATATTCAACATCTCTCATTATCAGAGAAATGCAAATCAAAACTACCATGAGGTATCACGTCACACCAGTCAGAATGGCCATCATCAAAAAAATTTATGAATAATAAATGGTGGCTGGAGAGGATGTGGAGAAAAGGGAATCCTCTTACACTGTTGGGGGGATGTAAATTGATATAACCACTATAGAGAGTAGTGTGTGCATGTGTGTGTGAGTGTAGTCACTCAGTCGTGTCCAACTCTTTGTGACCCCTTGGACTGTAGCCTGCCAAACTCCATTGTTTATGAGATTTTTCAGGCAAGAATACTGGAGTGAGTTGCCATTTTCCTCCTCCAGGGTGCCTTCCCAACCTAGTGATCTAACTCATGTCCCCTACATTGCAGGAGGATTCATCCCATTCTGGGCTCCCCTGGTGGCTCAGATAATAAAGAATCTGCCTGCAATTCAGGAGACCCAGGTTTGATTCCTGGGTAGGGAAAATACCCTAAAGAAAGGAATGGCTGAAGAATTCCATGGACAGAGGAGACTGGTGGTCCATGGTCCCTGGGGTCGCAAAGAGTCTGATATGACTGAGTGACTAACACTTTCATTTCACTTTCTTTACCCTCTGAGATATCGGGGAAGCCCATATAGAGATTCCTTTAGGAAAACTAGGACTAAAACTATCATCAGTCAGTCAGTCAGTTTAGTCGCTCAGTCGTGTCCGACTCTTTGTGACCCCATGAATCGCAGCACACCAGGCCTCCCTGTCCATCACCAACTCCCGGAGTTCACTCAAACTCACATCCATCAAGTCAGTGATGCCATTCAGCCATCTCATCCTCTGTCATCCCCTTCTCCTCCTGGCCCCAATCCCTCCCAGCATCAGAGTTTTTTCCAACGAGTCAACTTTTCTCATGAGGTGCCCAAAGTACTGGAGTTTCAGCTTTAGCATCATTCCTTCCACAGAAGTCCCAGGGCTGATCTCCTTTAGAATGGACTGGTTGGATCTCCTTGCAGTCCAAGGGACTCTCAAGAGTCTTCTCCAACACCACAGTTCAAAAGCATCAATTCTTTAGTGCTCAGCTTTCTTCACAGTCCAACTCTCACATCCATACATGACCGCTGGAAAAGCCATAGCCTTGACTAGACGGACCTTTGTTGGCAAAGTAATGTCTCTGCTTTTGAATATGCTATCTAGGTTGGTCATAACTTTCCTTCCAAGGAGTGTCTTTTAATTTCATGGCTGCAATCACCATCTGCAATGATTTTGGAGCCCCAAAAAATAAAGTTTGACACTATTTCCACTGTTTCCCCATCTATTTCCCATGAAGTGATGGGACCAGGTACCATGATCTTCATTTTTTGAATGTTGAGCTTTAAGTCAACTTTTTCACTCTCCTCTTTCATTTTCATCAAGAGGCTTTTTAGTTCCTCTTCACTTTCTGCCATAAGGGTGGTGTCATCTGTATATCTGAGGTGATTGATATTTCTCCCGGGAATCTTGATTCCAGCTTGTGCTTCTTCCAGCCCAGCGTTTCTCATGATGTACTCTGCATAGAAGTTAAATAAACAGGGTGACAATATACAGCCTTGACGTACTGCTTTTCCTATTTAGAACCAGTCTGTTGTTCCATATAACCCAGTAATCCCCCTATTGGACATATACCCTGTAGCAACCATAATTGAAAATGATACATGTACCCCAATGTTCACTGCAGCACAATTTACAATAGCCAGGACATAGAAGCAACCTAGATGTCCATTGATAGACGAATGGATAAAGAAGTTGTGTTACATATATAGAGTGGAATATAACTCAGCCATGAAAAGGAACAAATTTGAGTCAGCTTAAGTGAAGTGAATGAACCTAGAGCCTGTTATACAGAGTGAAGTAAGTCAGAAAGACAAAAACAAATGTTGTATTAATACATATATATATGGAATTAGAAAATGGTACTGATGGACCCATTTGCAGGGCAGGAACAGAGACACAGATGTAGAGAAGGGACCTGTAGACACAGTAGGGGAAAGAGAGGCTGGGTGGAATTGAGAGAGTAGCATTGACATATTTTCTCTTTCTTTCTTTAAAGTTGCTCAGTTGTGTCCAACTCTTTGCGACCCCATGGACTATACAGTCCATGGAATTCTCCAGGCCAGAATACTGGAGTGGGTAGCCTTTCCCTTTTCCAGGGGGCCATCTCAACCCAGGGATTGAACCCAGGTCTCCTGCATTGCAGGAAGATTCTTTACCAGCTGAGCCACTAGGGAAGCCCGGGAATACTGGAGTGGGTAGCTTATCCCCTCTCCTGCAGATCTTCCTGACCCAGGAATTGAACCAGGGTCTCCTGCACTGCATGTGGACTCTTTACCAACTGAGCTATCAGGGAAAACTGCATTGATATGTATACATTACTAAACATAAAATAGATAGACAGTGGGAAATGTCTGTAGAGCACAGGGAACTCAGCTCAGTGTTCTGTGATGATCTAAAGGAGTGGGATGGAGGTGGGGTGGGAGGGAAGTTCAGGAGGGAGGCAATATATGAATCATTAAAGATGCTTCACGTTATTGTATGGCAGACACCAACACAACGTTGTAAGGCAACTATCCTCTAATTAAACATAAACTTCAAATATAAAATAAAATTTTAAACTTCTGCTTTGCAAAAAACAGTATCAAGATAATTTCAAGACAAGCCACAGGCTGAGAGAAAATACTCTGTAATGACCTAAATGGAAAAAAATTCCAAAAAAAAAAGATGTATGTAATTTATACATATGATTCACTTTTCTGATTCAGTTCTGATTCACTTTGCTCTACAGCAGAAACTAACACAATATTGTAAAGCAACTAAACTCCAATAAAAATTAATTTAAAACAGGGCTTTGCTGCTGCTGCACCTTCCTAAAATTGTGTAGTTTGAGGGCCTGAGTTGGGTATAAGAAAGGATGAAGGTGCACAGAGCCACATGCACCAAAGTCAGGAAGAAGCCTGTAAACAATCACTGCAATGCAGACTGTAGGGTTCAATACCCCAAGTCTGTGTTATACAAACAGTCATAGCAGAACAAGGGTATCATCCCCTTTTTGCAAATGAGGAAACTGAGGTGTAGAAAGATTGAGAAACACCTGAGGTTGACAACCAGTAGTACAGAAAACATGATTTGAACCTGAACTCTATCACTTTGTTGAACTGCCTTTGTCAGATTTCATAAATGGTGTCAAGAGTGAAACCCTCCCCTGTACCAAAGCACACATAATGGGAACTCAGGAAGTAGCTACTGGTTGATTGAATGATTCAAATTTTTCATATAATGAGGGGATAAACAATATTTCCCATTCTCAGGTACTACAGTAACTCCTGAAAGACTTGAAGGAGGGGGGGGTTTTTTTTTTTTTTTTTTAACAAATTTTCCTATTGGCTATTCCTTTTTTTTTTTTTTTTTCCAGCTTTCTTGAGGAATAATTGACAAATACAACCATAAGGTATTTAAAGTGTCTATCATTAGGATTTGATATTCATCCATTGTGAGGGGAAAATTAATACATACATCACTTCACATTATTTCCCTTTTTTGGTGGGAATATGCTTTACTCACTTAGCAAATTTTAATTGTACAATACAGTGTTATCAACTATAGTTCTACATAATTCCTCAGACATGATTCACCTTATAACTGAAAACTTGTACCCTTTTACCAATCCTTCCCTATTTCCTCCACCTCCCAACCCCTGGCAACCACTTTTCTGCTCTTTGTTTCTTTGATTTGACTCTTTTTTTCAGATTCCGCATATTTATGCGACTCCATGCAGTATTTGTCTTTCTCTGTCTTGCTTATTTAATTTAACATAATATCCTCCAGGCTTATCCACTTTGTTATAAATTACATGATTACCTTCCTTCTGAAGGCTGAATTATATTCATATATATACATATATATCAACCACATTGATATTGATATATATATATATATATCACATTCCTTTGATCCATTCATCCGTTAAGGGACATTTAGGGTGTTTCCATAATTTAGTTATTGTGAATAATGCTGCAACAAACACAGGAGTACACATAACTCTTCAATTTCCTTTGGATACACGCCCAGAAGTCAAATTAGCTGGATCGTATGATAGTTCTATTTTTAGCCTCCTGAGGAACTTCAATGCTGTTCTCCACAGTGGCTGCATCAATTTCCATTCCCACCAGTAGTGTAGAGGGCTCTGTGTTCACACCCTCATCAGCATTTTTATCCCTTGTCTTTGTGCTAATAGCCCTCCTAACCAGTGTGAGGGCTTCCCTTGTAGCTCAGTTGGTAAAGAATCTGCCTACCATACAGGAGACCTGGGTTCAGTTCCTTGGTCGGGAAGATCCCTTGGAGAAGGAAATAGCAACCCACTCCAGTATTCTTGCCTGGAGAATCCTATGGACAGAGGAACCTGGCAGGCTATAGTCCAAGGGTTGCAAGAGTCAGACACGACTTAGCAACTAAACCACCACCAAACCACCAACAACAACCAGTGTGAAAAACATCTCATGGTTGTTTTGTTTTGCATTTCCCTAATAATTAGTGATATTCGGTGCCTTTTCATGTACCTGTTGTTCACTTATAAGCTTTCTTTGGGAAAATGTCTATTCAAGTCCTGAAGGGCCTTATTCATAACAGTTAGGTGAAGACTGCCCCTGGATCAAGTCTGTACATTCCGAGTTCAGAGAGAGCATTCACTGTGGCCAACAGGTGTACCTGGCTTGGGAAAACAATCTAGTCATATTACTATAGATCCAAGAGCAAAAATCAATGAAGATAGCAGATGTGACGCAGAGCTTAATAACTCTCCTGTTTGTTGGCATTCCAGTTCATTACACAAACTTAGAGAAATGTATTCTGGTCTAATCTTACAGTAGGTTTTATACCATCTATTCTTTGCACTGTCATTCTTTGATATCAAATGCTCACTTTGCTGTCAGCTGCGGGAGTTACTATTCATCCTCTGAACAATGGAAATGACTCCCAGGAGGCGGGGAATTACCTGTCTTTCTCAAAGCAGCTCACCGCATACCCAGGCATATTGATCTGAAGGTAAGATCTGCTCCAGTAGCCTGGTGCTACTATATGATGTTCGGAAAAAGACAAAACTGTGGAGGCAGTAAATAGATTAGTGTTGTGGAGATTGGGGAAGGAGTGATAAATAGGAGAATCACAGAGGACTTTTTATTTGGGGATAAATAGGAGAATCGCAGAGGACTTTTTTTAAATCACAGAGGACTTTTTATTTTGTATTGGAATATAACCAATTAACAATGTTGTGATAGTTTCAGGTAGACAGTGAAGGGATTCAGCCATTAACTCCCTCCCATCCAGGCCATCACATAACACTGAGCAGACTTCCATGCTATACAGTAGGTCTTGCTGATTATCTGTTTTAAGTATAGAAGTGTGTACATGTCCATTCCAAACTCCCTAGCTATTCCTTCCTCTCATTCTCCCCCCGGTCAACCATAAGTCCATTCTCCAAGTCTGTGAGTCTCTCTTTTTTATAAGCTCATTTGTATCATTTATTTTTAGATTCCACATATGAGGGATGTCACACAATATTTCTCCTTCTCTGTGTGACTTACTTCACTCAGTACGACACTTTCTAGATCCATCCATGTTGCTGCAAATGGCAGTATTTCATTCTTTTTAATGGCTGAATAATATCCCACTGTATATAGGTACCACATCTTCTTTATCCATTCCTCACAGAGGATTTTTAGGGCAATGGGAATACTCTATATGACATTATAATGATAGGTTATACTCTATACATGGACATCACCAGATGGTCAACACCAAAATCAGATTGATTATATTCTTTGAAGCCAAAGATGGAGAAGCTCTATACAGTCAGCAAAAACAAGACCAGGAGCTGACTGTGGCTCAGATCATGAACTCCTTATTGCCAAATTCAGACTTAAATTGAAGAAAGTAGGGAAAACCACTAGACCATTCCGGTATGACCTAAATCAAATCCTTTATGATTATACAGTGGAAGTGAGAAATAGATTTAAGGGCCTAGATCTGATAAATAGAGTGCCTGATGAGCTATGGAATGAGGTTCGTGACACTGTACACGAGACAGGGAACAAGACCATCCCCATGGAAAAGAAATGCAAAAAAGCAAAATGGCTGTCTGGGGAGGCCTTACAAATAGCTGTGAAAAGAAGAGAAGCAAAAAGCAAAGGAGAAAAGGAAAGATATAAGCATCTGAATGCAGAGTTCCAAAGAACAGCAAGAAGAGATATGAAAGCCTTCTTCAGCGATCAATGCAAAGAAATAGAGGAAAACAACAGAATGGGAAAGACTAGAGATCTCTTCAAGAAAATCAGAGATACCAAAGGAACATTTCATGCAAAGATGAGCTCGATAAAGGACAGAAATGGTATGGACCTAACAGAAGCGGAAGATATCAAAAAGAGGTGGCAAGAATACACAGAAGAACTGTACAAAAAAGATCTTCATGACCCAGATAATCACGATGGTGTGATCACTGACCTAGAGCCAGACATCCTGGAATGTGAAGTCAAGTGGGCCTTAGAAAGCATCACTATGAACAAAGCTAGTGAAGGTGATAGAATTCCAGTTGAGCTGTTCCAAATCCTGAAAGATGATGCTGTTAAAGTGCTGCACTCAATATGCCAGAAAATCTGGAAAACTCAGCAGTGGCCACAGGACTGGAAAAGGTCAGTTTTCATTCCAATCCCAAAGAAAGGCAATGCCAAAGAATGCTCAAACTACCCCACAATTGCACTCATCTCACACGCTAGTAAAGTAATGCTCAAAATTCTCCAAGCCAGGCTTCAGCAATATGTGAACCATGAACTTCCTGATGTTCAAGCTGGTTTTAGAAAAGGCAGAGGAACCAGAGATCAAATTGCCAACATCTGCTGGATCATGGAAAAAGCAAGAGAGTTCCAGAAAAACATCTATTTCTGCTTTATTGACTATGCCAAAGCCTTTGACTCTGTGGATCACAATAAACTGTGTAAAATTCAGAAAGAGATGGGAAGACCAGACCACCTGATCTGCTTCTTGAGAAATTTGTATGCAGGTCAGGAAGTAACAGTTAGAACTGGACATGGAACAAGAGACTGGTTCCAAATAGGAAAAGGAGTACGTCAAGGCTGTATATTGTCACCCTGTTTATTTAACTTCTATGCAGAGTACATCATGAGAAACGCTGGGCTGGAAGAAGCACAAGCTGGAATCAAGATTGCCGGGAGAAATATCAATCACCTCAAATATACAGATGACACCACCCTTATGGCAGAAAGTGAAGAGGAACTAAAAAGCCTCTTGATGAAAGTGAAAGTGGAGAGTGAAAAAGTTGGCTTAAAGTTCAACATTCAGAAAACGAAGATCATGGCATCCGGTCCCATCACTTCATGGCAAATAGATGGGGAAACAGTGTCAGACTTTATTTTGGGGGGCTCCAAAATCACTGCAGATGGTGACTGCAGCCATGAAATTCAAAGATACTTACTCCTTGGAAGGAAAGTTATGACCAACCTAGATAGCATATTCAAAAGCAGAGACATTACTGTGCCAACAAAGATCTGTCTAGTCAAGGCTATGGTTTTTCCTGTGGTCATGTATGGATGTGAGAGTTGGGCTGTGAAGAAGGCTGAGCACTGAAAAATTGATGCTTTTGAACTGTGGTGTTGGAGAAGACTCTTGAGAGTCCCTTGGACTGCAAGGAGATCCAACCAGTCCATTCTGAAGGAGATCAGCCCTGGGATTTCTTTGGAAGGAATGATGCTAAAGCTGAAACTCCAGTACTTTGGCCACCTCATGCGAAGAGTTGACTCATTGGAAAAGACTCTGATGCTGGGAGGGATTGGGGGCAAGAGGAGAAGGGGACGACAGAGGATGAGATGGCTGGATGGCATCACTGACTCGATGGACATGAGTCTGAGTGAACTCTGGGAGTTGGTGATGGACAGGGAGGCCTGGTGTGCTGCGATTCATGGGGTCGCAAAGAGTCGGACACGACTGAGCAACTGATCTGATCTGATACATTTCATTGTACATTTGTCCCAAACCATAGATGGTAAAAAGTTGAAACCACTACCAAAGTGACTTAGGATGGATGGATAGATTGTATAACACCAAGAATGAACCCTATGGTATACTATGCATTCTGTGTGATAACGATATGTCAGTGTAGATTCCATTGTAACAAACGTCCCATCTGGCGAGGGATGTTGATAATGGTGGAGACTGTGCATATGTGAGGGTCAAGGGTATATGAGAAATTTCTGTACCTTCCTCTCTTAATTTTGCTGTGAGTCTAAAACTGCTCTAAAAGTAAAGTTATAAAAGATTTTTTTTAATTTAATTTTATTTTTAAACTTTACAATATTGTATTGGTTTTGCCTTATATCAACATGAATCCACCACAGGTATACACGTGTTCCCCATCCTGAACCCTCCTCCCTCCTCCCTCCCTGTACCATCCCTCTGGGTCGTCCCAGTGCACCAGCCCCAAGCATCCAGTATCGTGCATCAAACCTGCACTGGCGACTCATTTCATATATGATATTATACATGTTTCAATGCCATTCTCCCAAATCATCTCACCCTCTCCCTCTCCCACAGAGTCCAAAAGACTGTTCTATACATCAGTGTCTCTTTTGCTGTCTCGTATACAGGATTATTGTTACCATCTTTCTAAATTCCATATATATGCGTTAGTATACTGTATTGGTGTTTTTCTTTCTGGCTTACTTCACTCTGTATAATAGGCTCCAGTTTCATCCACCTCATTAGAACTGATTCAAATGTATTCTTTTTAATGGCTGAGTAATACTCCATTGTGTATATGTACCACTGCTTTCTTATCCATTCATCTGCTGATGGACATCTAGGTTGCCTCCATGTCCTGGCTATTATAAACAGTGCTGTGATGAACATTGGGGTACATGTGTCTCTTTCAATTCTGGTTTCCTCAGTGTGTATGCTCAGCAGCGGGATTGCTGGGTCGTATGGCAGTTCCATTTCCAGTTTTTTAAGGAATCTCCACACTGTTCTCCATAGTGGCTGTACTAGTTTGCATTCCCACCAACAGTGTAAGAGGGTTCCCTTTTCTCCACACCCTCTCCAGCATTTATTGCTTGTAGACTTTTGGATCGCAGCCATTCTGACTGGCATGAAATGGTACCTCATTGTGGTTTTGATTTGCATTTGTCTGATAATGAGTGATGTTGAGCATCTTTTCATGTGTTTGTTAGCCATCTGTATGTCTTCTTTGGAGAAATGTCTATTTAGTTCTTTGGCCCATTTTTTGATTGGGTCATTTATTTTTCTGGAGTTGAGCTGTAGGAGTTGCTTGTATATTTTTGAGATTAGTTGTTTGTCAGTTGCTTCATTTGCTATTATTTTCTCCATTCTTTTCACTGTCTTTTCACCTTGCTTATAGTTTCCTTTGTTGTGCAGAAGCTTTTAAGTTTAATTAGGTCCCATTTTTTTATTTTTGCTTTTATTTCCAATATTCTGGGAGGTGGGTCATAGAGGATCCTGCTGTGATGTATGTTGGAGAGTGTTTTGCCTATGTTCTCCTCTAGGAGTTTTATAGTTTCTGGTCTTACATTTAGATCTTTAATCCATTTTGAGTTTATTTTTGTGTATGGTGTTAGAAAGTGTTCTAGTTTCATTTTTTTACAAGTGGTTGACCAGTTTTCCCAGCACTACTTGTTAAAGAGATTGTCTTTAATCCATTGTATATTCTTGCCTCCTTTGTCAAAGATTCTTAAAATAGCCAAGTGTCCTAATTCCTCCAGCCCCTTCATTCTCTCTCCATCTCTTTTCTGTTTAAAAACAACATAAATTTTAGAGTAAAAAGAAGGAGAAAAAGTATATAGAGTCATTCAATTATAGGCCAGATATTAGTTCATTTTGTTTTTAAGCACATATATGCTGTATTTCAAAAAAAAAAAATTTGTCTTACCTTTGGCCTCATATCAAAAAATTATATTTCAGATGTAGTGTATAAAATTCTGAAAAGTCATATCCATGTGTTCAAATTAACTTTGGAGGATTTGAGTGTTTAGATTTTTGTTTCCAAGTTTTAAAAATCACTTTGGTCATTAGAAATAGTGTTAACTTTTTTTACTTACTCGATCACTGGTTTATTATAAAAGGACAAAACTCAGAAACAGCCAGATAGAAGAACTGCATAGGGAAGGTGTTGGGAAGCCCTCTCCCAGGCCATTGTATCTGTTCTCCCTTGTGTTCACCAACAGAAATAGTGTTAATTTTTACTACAAATATAAATCCATGAACCAATATCTTCATCCACAAACACTTCTAACTCTGATATTTTCTATTTACTGTCATTCCATGTGGTGCTAGTGGTAAAGAACCCACCTGCCAATTCAGGAGATGCTTGAGACAGGGTTTGATCCCTGGGTCGGGAAGATCCCCTGGAGAGGGGCATGGCAACCCATTCCAGTATGCTTGCCTGGAGAAACCCTTGGACAAAGGAGCCTGGTGGGCTGCCAATGCCATAAGGTTCTATCCTGGGTCAAAAATATGAGGGCATGGCAACCCATTCCAGTATGCTTGCCTGGAGAATCCCTTGGACAAAGGAGCCATTCCATAAAAAAAAGAGAGAAAATGCCCTTTCAGATTCAAAACAAAAGAGAGAAAAATGCCCTTTCAGATTCACGCATTACTTTTTGATTTTGAACTAAACATCTTTGAATGTTTTGTTTGTTTTGTTTTTTAATTAGAATGAGAGACTTTCAATGCATGCACGCATGAACACACACGTTCACACACACACACATACACAAATAACCTTGTTACTATGAGATGTTCTTCTTCCTGTTCTCCCCAGCCTCACATCATCTTTCTGACAGAGGCAGAAGAGGTCGTGGAAGGCCATACTTCTGAAGCTTTTTCCAATTTTTAAAACATCCTCAGCCATTTCACAAGGGACTGCAATTTCAAGCACACAAGTCGGATGAGTTTGAGGCTGGCTCCATATGGCTCTGCACAGTAATTGAAAAATCCTGTGAAGTTGTATCATTTGCCAAGAAACCTCCAGACCTGACTCTGAGTCTGCTTAAGCAAAACCAGAAGCATTGCAGAACAATTTTTTATCTGTTTAACTCAGATTTAGTAGCTATTTTTCATTTATCTTTAAGATGGTAGAATAGCACAGTGGTTAAGAGTACAAGCTTTGGTGATACCTTGTTCAGTCACCTGCTGGTTGGGTGGGGCTAGAAACTTGACTCAGACAGTAAAGAAGAGTTGTTTAGCATCCCCCAATTTTATTTCCCTTATCAATAAAATGAGGAATCAAGATCAGTAATTTGTGTAAAGCATTGACGCAGTGCTGGCAATAGCAATGTATTTAATAAACAATACATTTTATTTATTAAAATAGTAGAGTAAATCACATGTATAGTCTTTCCTAATATACAGACATATCCAGATCACAGATCAAAACATTGGAAAATAACTCTTAGAGTCACTCTGCAGTGGGTCTGTTGCCACAAACTAGAACAGCCTGAGGGAATGTATTTTGGTTCAGGTTTAGTAGAACTAAAATTCCACAGATTAATTGAAAAATTCATGAAAGGCAAGCAAGAAAAGTTTTACACACTGTGAAGTTATTCTCTATAACTTTCCTCAAAATTAGAATTTTTCCACCGAATGGTCAATAAGACTTGCAATGAATGAATCATGTTTTATAACTAAAATATTTGTGATACATTTATATTAAATATTTCTAGATACTTAAAGAAACTATGAGTGCAGACAAATATTTTAAATTTTAATACAAATTTTAAATTGATACACTGAGGACTTTTGAATTAGCCATTATAAAGCTAAGTCATCCATCATGTCAGACATTTAATGTTAATTTAAAAAAATGAAGAGATGTAGAGAACAAACTTATGGTTACCAAGCAGGAAAGGGGTAAGGGATAAATTGGGAGATTGAGATTGACATATACACACTACTATATATAAAGTAGTTAGCTAATAAGGATCTGCTGTATAGCACAGGAAACTCAACTCAGTGTTCTGTGGTGATCTAAATGGGAAGGAAATCTAAAAAGGGGGATATATATATGTGTAGAACTGATTCACTCTGTTGTAGAGCAGAAACTAACACAACATTGCAAAGCAACTATCCTCCAATAAAAAGTTTTTTTAAAAAACCATGATTCAGTGAAATACATGAACTTTATTAGAAATTCAGTGTATCTCAAATTGGGTACTAGGAACTGGGAATTATAAGATAGAATCCTCACCTTCAAAGAATTCATAGCTAAAAGAGGAAACAGACAAAAAAGTAATAATTTAAATACACATTTTAAGTTCTGTAATAGATATAAGCTTAAATAGCTAAGGGAAGCAAAAACAGGGGCAAGAAGAAATCCTAGTGGAGTGGGGAGATGGTAGGAGCCTACAAGCTGGAGACAACTGATCATCCTCAAACTGTATCTTACAGAATGTGTAAGAATTTTCCAGGCTGGCAGAGTGAATGGACATGGAAAAGTGGACACACTGCATGACATACTTGTGCCTTCTGACACACTGCTCTTTAAATCACCGAGACACCCACACAGAACTTTCCCACAGGGCTCAGAAATGCAGGTTTAAAGATAACAGAGCTGCTCAACCTCACATCCCTCCCATGCTGCTCACTAACTCATTCCTGATTTGCCTGTCCCTGCACTTCTGCTCCATACCCCAACTTTCATAGCTACCTCTTTCCCCCTTCAGTATCTGTGACCTGATGGATGGTTAGAAGTTTCTTAGACTCTGGTATACCCACAAGAGTTTGGGCTTCATTGTTTCCTTTCATATACAGAGAATCACAACCAATATTTTAGAACATTCCCTCTCAGTTTATTTCCTAAATAAAGACACATATAGATATTGATTGGATATATGCACCCACACATGGTGAGGAGCAAAGGATAGACCTACTGACTGTCATACAAAGAGAAGTAAGTCAGAAAGCAAAAAACGATTATGGTATATTAAAGCATATATGTATAATCTAGGAAAATGGTACAGATAAACCTATTTGCAAAGCAGAAATAGAGACACACACAAAGAGACCAAATGCATGGACACCAAGTGGGGGAAGGTGGGTGGGATGAACTGGGATATTGGAATTGACATGTATACACTACTGTGCATATAAAATATATAAGTAATGAGAACCTACCATATAGCACAGGGAACCCTACTCAGTACTCTATGATGACCTAAATGAGAAGGAAATCTTAAAAAGTGGATATATGTGTAGGCATAGCTGATTCACTTTGGCTGCACAGCAGAAACTAATATAACACTGTAAAGCACCTTGACAGATTGGGATCTAGCAATATGAGCCCAGAGTAACCTCAGATTTCATCATAAATAGATGAAGCATTGCCCCTTCTATAAATAGGTGAGAAATAGAAATATAAATCCACCTTTGATTAAACTAGAGAAATTTAATCCTCCAAATCATAAAACAAAAAACAAAAAAAGTGGACAAGAAATTGAGACAGACAGGAAGTACAGAAAAATGCAAAGAGAACAACCACTGCTGAAAATCTCACAAACGCTGGGTAGGGCATTTGTGAGATAAAGTGCATGGCATGCTCTGGCATCGTTTTAGGAACGATTTCATACTTGAAACAAGATAAATGACATGTTTAAGGCAAATAGTAAGAGTCTCTCTGGGTTGTATTTGCTATCAAGTGTAAAATATCTCAAACAGTGGAGGTAATTTAGAAAACACCCAGACAAGCTAGATTTGGGCAACCACCTGAGTGGGAGATAAGGTTGATTAAAATCAGACTACAGTGCTATTTTTAATTGACTAGAAAGGAATAAAAGCAAAAAGAATGTATTTAGCCCCATGGCAGATACAGAATTCTCTTTATCAAACTCCCCTGAAAAGAGCAATTCTGGAACAGTTCAGGAACAATTCACCTTTCAAAAATAAAATATAATGAAAAAAGGAAACTGTATAAGATCTGTTTTTTAAAGGAGAAAGCAACAAGGAAAATAAATGGTATGCAGACTAGTTACAGAAGAAACAATGACATGGAGAAAATTAAAACTGCAGCCAAATACAAGGTGCTTTATATGAAAAGCATAAGGAAGCAAATGCCTGTTTAAAATGAAAAGACAAATCAGAGATACTAGAATTCAGAGCACTCGTGGCAAAACAGTTGAAGGTGGAAAATAAGATAGATGAGCTCAAAAAAGAAGTGCAAGGGGGAAAAAAAGTCATCACAGGAATGAGAATCGAATTGGAAGCACCACAACAAAAAATAATACACAGTAAGAAAATAGAGCACAGGGACTTCCTGTGTAGTCCAATGATTAAGAATCAGCCTTGCAATGCAGGGAACATAAGTCTGATCCCTGGTCGGAGAGCTAAAATCCCACTTGCTGCAGAGCAACTAAGCCCACGTGGGCAAATACTGAGCCCATATGCCACAACTAGAGAATCTGTGGGCTGCAATGAAAGATCCCACATGGTGCAACTAAGACTAGAGGCACCCAAATAAGTAAATAATTTTTAAAAAAGAAACTAGAGAACAGTTATACAAAAAATGAATAAAATTAAAAGAGCAAGGATTTTTAAACATTAGAAAGGAAATGGTAGTTTAGGAAAATAGGTGAAGGAGATCCAACATTTGCATATATATAGTGTTACCAAAGAAGAAAATCAGAGAACTTGGGGGAAAAAATAACTTAAGGAAATGTTCCAGAAATAAAAGGAGCAAATGATTGAAAGGAGTATTTCCACGAGAAAATAGAACCACGTTAATAAATTATGATAGTAATAATAACCATTTATATTTATGTTTTGCAGGTAGTATCTCCTCACAACACTGAGGCACTATCAACATCTGCATTTTCAACTGTACTAAAACTAAATTAGAGAAATACGTCTAAGCAAAATGATCTAGTGACTTCCATAGTAAGAATTCTGGCTAACTGTGACTTCTCTAGAAAAAACCATTTACTGTTAGAAGACAGTAGAATAACACTCACAAAACCCTCAAACAAAGAATTTTATATACAGACAACCGAATTTATACACATACAACTCAAGAATTTTATACACAGCCCAACTGTCATTCAAGTATAAAGACAACTGAAAAATACTTTTCAATATTTTAAAACTCAGAGAACTAAATTCACTTAAACCTACTAGAAGATAAACTTCAGCCAATCAAGTAATGAATAGAAAAGTTACCTCTTGTAGCTCAGTTGGTAAAGAATCTGCCTACAATACAGGATGGCTGGGTTCAATCCCTGGGTTGGGAAGATCCCCTGGAGAAGGAAACGGGAACCCAGTCCAGGATTCTTGCCTGGAGAATCCCATGGACTGTGGCCTGCCAGACTCCTCTGTCCATAAGGTCACAAGAGTTGGACATGACTAAGTGACTAAAGCACTAAACAACCATCACATTGCAGAAAGATCAGCAGTATTGATTTCACTTAAGTATAAGACCAAGAACAAAACAACTATATTTTCAGTCTGCATTGCCAAAACCTAGTCAAAAGATAAATTAAAACATGGCAAAAAAAGAGAAAGAAATCAAAACACAAAGCAAGAATTTCTGTACTATGGAGGTTGTTCCCATATTATAATCTAAGTGTGTTAAATTGAATTATTTCTCAAATTTGCAATTCTCCCCCCATAGAATAATTATACATCCTCTGCCTTGTTGGATACAGATGGAGCCATCTTTGCTTTTACCAATTGATTAGGGGCAGGATTGACATGTGTCACTTCCAGGCACTGTGTAATCTTTTTGTTTGGCTTCTCTTGCTGAACACAAGATTTTTGAGATTTGCTCATGCTTTTACATACATCAGTAGATTGTTTCTTTTTGTTACTGGTTCATAATACATCGTGTGAGTAGACTGCAGTGTAAGTATATCTATCTTCCTGTGGATGAACATTTGGGTTGTTTCTAGTTTTAGACTACTATGCATAATGCTGATTTGAACATTCTTATGCAACTATTTGTGGACATGTGCTTTCAATATCTTGGGTAAATATTAATACTTAAAAGTAGAATTACCAGGTTGTAAAATGCCATTAAAAAAATCTATGGAGAAGGCAATGGCAACCCATTCCAGTACTCTTGACTGGAAAGTCACATGGACAGAGGAGCCTGGTAGGCTGCGGTCCATGGGGTTGCTAGGAGTTGGATGTGACTGAGCGACTTCAGTTTCAATTTTCACTTTTCACTTTCATGCAATGGAGAAGGAAATGGCAACCCACTCCAGTGTTCTTGCCTGGAGAATCCCAGGGACAGGGGAGCCTAGTGGGCTGCCATCTATGGGGTTGCACAGAGTCAGACACAACTGAAGCGACTTAGCAGCAGCATGTTTAATTTTATATAAAACTACCTGTTGGAGGAGGTCATTGAGAGGACATGACCAATACCCCTCATCCCCTCCCAACCTTGGAACATAGGTTCTGTCCACTGTTCCTATACTAGGAGATACTTCAAGGATGCAGCCTTGAGAGAGTAATGTGTTGCCAGACCGAATACATGAAAGAACCCTGTTAAGGCCTCTGTATAAACTTTGAGACTTTGAGGGGGGACTTCCTTAGTGGTCCAGTGGATAAGAATCCACCTGCCAATGCAGGGGACACAGGTTCTATCCCTGGTCCAGGAAGATTCCACATGCCTTGAAGCAACAAAGCCCATGTGCCATGACTATGGAGCCTGCCTGCCGCAACTACTGAGCCTGTGCTCTGGAGCCCAAGAGCCACAACCACAAAGCCCATGTGTCACAACTACTGAAGCCTATGCGCCCTAGAGCCATTGCTCCACTGTGAGAGAAGCCACCACGATGAGAAGCTCATGCACGGCAACAAAGAGTAGCCCCCGCTCCTGAAACTAGAGAAAGCCCCCAAATTAATAGTTAATTGAAAACAAAAAAGATTCCAGGGATCAACTCATCTCACAGAGTCCAAGACAACATCTTATGTAGGTCTCCTTGTTTGTTAAAGTTACTTTACTGCCTACCAATCTGGAGAGTTCTGCCTTTTCCTTCAGTCTCTCCCTGACTTCTGTGTCCAGGGGCCAGCTTTGAATTTCACCTGGCAAACTCTGAAGGTTTCAAACCAACAGTCACATCTCCAAAGTGAGAGTTCCTCATCACTATTATTTGGTGCTACCGGTCTTCTTAGTTTCAGCCATTTCAGTGGGAGTAACACATGAATTTATTGTGGACTTAATTTGCATTTCCTTGGTAACTCATTCTGTCACCTCTTTAGTGAGTTATCTGTTCAAAAGCTTTGCTTATTTGTGTTGGGCTGTTATTGAGCTACTGTTCTTTATATATTTATTTCAATGAAGTAAAGTTCTTCATTTTCATTCTGTTAGAGTTACTGGATTCATTGCCCTCTCTAAGAAATTTTTGCCTACCCCGAGATCATGAAGATATTGTAAAAGTTTTCATTTGTATGCTAGAAGCTTTTATTTCCTCTAGAAACTATAACTTTGTTTTTAAGTTAGGTTCATGCTTCACTCAAGTCAATTTTGAGTGCATTGTGTGAAGTGTGAGATAAGTGTCAAGGTTTACTATTTCCCCAGATATTTACCAGTTATTTCAGCCCCATTTGTTGAAGAGACTTTCTTTGTCCATTGAGTTAAATTGAGCTGGCGACTTTTCAAAAAGCAATTGATGTCTGGGTGTCTGTCTGTGGCCTGTCCATTCTGTTTCCTTGATCTCTTTGTCTATCCTCATGTCAGTTCCTCTCTGCCTCTATTACTATAGCTTTACAGTAATTGTAGAAATCAGATGGTGAAAGTCCTCTAACTTTTCTTGCAAGACTTTTCTAGCAATTCTAAGTTCTTTTTTTCCTCCATAGATAGAGAGTAGGTTGATGATTCAAGAGAGAAAATAATTGTTTACAGTATGTATACAAGATCATCCACATTCATTGCATTGACTGTATTTTCTTACTTTCTGTATTCTTGATGTTCTAGTATCTGGGACCTTGCTGATGGGGAGGAGTCATTAATTCCAGGTTATCTAATTCCTAGAGAGAGTAAAGGGTTGCCTGGAAGTATGTCTTTAATATGAAAACAAACCAATTTGAGTCATATCCCCTTCTGCCTGCTTTTATCAGGCTCTTGCTGTGTGGGAATGCTATCTCCCTATCCTAATCACCCCAAGACCAGTTACTGGACAACTAGGGTTCACTCTAGCAGCCCTGAGCCCACCAAAGTTATTCAAAGTGTCCAACTCCAAAACTGCTTAGCTTGCTTACCTTGTCTGTTCCTTCCCAGGAAAACCACAGTAAAGTCTTCTACCCCACAGCTCCTCTCTGTCTGCTCATCTTGCCCTGGTGCTTCCATCTGTGCCCTGCATGGCAGCCAGGCCTTCTGTGTCCAGGGGGTTATGAGCATAGCAGAAACTTCTTCCTTCATGACAGTCATTTCTGTGTCTGTATGTCTTACCCTACCTGCTGGACAAACATCCAGGTACCATTAAAACTATCACAGATCACTGATACTGGGATTTATCATTTTAAAGTTTTGTAGAGCATACAAACCAGTCAATCCTAAAGAAAATCAACCCTGAATATTCACTGGAAGGACTGTTGCTGAAGCTGAAGCTCCAATACTTTGACCACCTGATGTGAAGAGCCCACTCATTGGAAAAGAACCTCATGCTGGGAAAGATTGAGGACAAGAGAAAGGGACAACAGAGGATGAGATGGTTGGATGGCTGACTCACTGGTTGGATGGTTGATCACTGATTCGATGGACATGAGTTTTAGCAAGCTCCAGGAGACAGTGAAGGACAGGGAAACCTGGTGTACTGTAGTTCATGGGGTCACAGTCGGACATGACTTAGTGACTGAACAGCAATCAATTTGATAACTGAAATTGATGTTTTATTCTCAGTAGCATCACTTGACTATGTAGGTATCTTACTGTTTTCTCTATGTTTGGTTTTTCATATTTCTTTGTTGAAGAATTCTTTTCATGTATTTTGTTCATTACTTTGTTTTGCCTTTGTGTGGTTTTCCCTTTTGCCTCAGATGAGAATGCCCACACCATGTCTGGCTCTCTCAAATAGTGCCAGGATATGGACTTGCTAGGATGACAATAAACAGTGCAAGATGGCAGAAAAAATGGTGCATTTGGAGAGCAGATGGAGATGAAGGTAGAAGCCAATAGATGAAAGATCATATTATACATGTGCAGGAAATTGTGTGTGGAGAGAGCAATGTGACAGCTGAAGGGATGCGCAGGACTGGAGTGCAAACAAGTTAGTGGGCAGTTATTACCCAGGACAGACTGAGACTTTCAAGGAAAGAACATTCAAGACCAAAAGGAAAAGTCTTATCAAACAGAACCAAGATCATGGAAAGCAACAAAACTGCAAGACAGATACAGAGGCTGAAACAGAGCACAAAGAGTGACTGGGGTCACTCAATGAAGTGACCTCAGTGAATGAAGGAACACACGCCTTAAGACGACCCAAGTGAACCAAGCTGATGGTGACCAAATGCAGACACAGAGCAAACCCAGGTCATTAGGATGGACATGAACAAATCCAGCCTCAGGAAACCATGGAAACAAGGATTATGTACCCAAGAATTTTTCACAAAAGAATACTAATTAATAAAAAAATAGGATTGAAGTTTGGAGGTGATTGATAGGTGATTAATATGTTTATGGCATAAATTGTGGTGATGGTTTCATAGGTGTACACTTGTCTCCAAACTCATCAAGTTGTGTGCATTACATATACATATACATAAACATATATATATATACAGTTTTTCAGGAGCAACATTGAATAAAGTGGGGAAGTTCCAAGTTAAAATGTACAAATTCTCTGTCATGAAGCTTTTTGTCTTTTTTTAATCAACCAGATTGTAAATTCCTAGAGAGTGGGGACCTGTGTTACACAAGTTCTCATACCTTACAATGAGCACTTAATATGTAGGCATTAAACATGATGGTGATATTCCTGTCCTATTTCTTTAAGTGCAGACTACAGTAGTGTTGAAGACATCCAGCATCACAAAAAGTTCATGTGTTCATCCCCATCATGTAAACTGAAATATCTTTCCTACTTTATTTGTATACATTGTCATCAAAATGCATGCTGCGTGCTCAGTCACTTCAGTCAGGTTCAACTCTTCGCGGCCCCATGGACTGTAGACCCCCAGGCTCCTAAGTCCATGAGATTCTCCAGGCAAGAATACTGGAGTCAGTTGCCATTTCCTTTGCCAGGGACTCTTCCTGACCCAGGGATCGAACCTGCATCTCTTATGTTTCCTGCATTGGCAGGCAGGTTCTTTTCCACTAGCACCACCTGGGAAGCCCTCTAATCAAAATGTTCAACTCCAAACAATAAAATTCATATAACATAAAACAGTAAAAGAAAAGTAAAAAATTGAGACTTCCCAGGCAGTCCAGTGGTTAACACTTTACCCTCCAATGCAGGAGGTTCAGGTTCATATCCCACATGCCTCGTGGCCAAAAAACCAGAACAGGAGCAATATTTTAACAAATTCAAAAAAGATTTTTTTAATGGCCCACATCAAAAAATCTTTTTAAAAAATAAAAATCTGCCCTCTGAATTTCTTTCCAAATGTATAATAGCAATTACCCAGCCCTCTGGTAGACACCAGGGGCTTCCCTGGTGGCTCAGACGGTAAAGTATCTGTCTGCCTGCAGTGCGGGAGAGCCGGATTCAATCCCTGTGTTGGGAAGATCCTCTGGAGAAGGAAATGGCAACCCACTCTAGTATTCTTGCCTGGAAAATCTCATGGATGGAGCCCAGTAGGCTACAGTCCATGGGGTCGCAAAGAGTCGGACACGACTGAGCGACTTCACTTCACTTCACTTCTGGTAGACACATGGGTCAGAATGGGTATCAGGTAGAGGAGAGGTGCTGATTCCTGAAGCCCATCACAAACTGAGAAAAAGACCTAGACTGATGAACAGAGAGACCCAGAGATGGAGCAAGAGGGACTCAGAAAGGAGAAGCAGAGGAGAGTATTAACATGTCAAGGAAAGAAAACACAGGAAGCAGAAAGCATCTCTGGCACCTGTTTGTGATAAAAGTGTGGTTTCAGGGCAAAGAAAAACTTTTAGGATAAAGGGTTTTTAGCCTTCCCCAATCAATAAAGCGCAGGCGGCTGCGACTGGCGCACTAAAGCGCGGCTGAGAGGAGCTAACCCACGTCAGAGGTCAGGGGCAGCAGCCAAGAGTGCCAGGCTGCAACCGCGCAGAAACGGCTGAGAGGAGTTACCGAAGTCCGAGGTCAGGGGCGGCAGCCGAGAGGCGCTACCCCACGTCCGCGTCCGAGGTCAGGGGAGGCGGCTGGGAGGAGCAACCCCATGACCGCAGGAGGGCCTAGAGGAGCTATCACACGTTGAAAGTCAGGGAGGGTGGCGGTGAGGAGATACCCCTCGTCCAAGGTAAGGAGCAATGGCTGCGCTTTGCTGGAGCAGCCATGAAGATTTACCCCATGCCCAAGGTAAGAGAAACCCAAGTAAGACGGTAGGTGTTGCAAGAGGGCATCAGAAGGCAGACACACTGAAACCATACTCACAGAAAACTAGTCAATCTAATCACACTCGGACCACAGCCTTGTCTAACTCAATGAAACTAAGCCATGCCCATAGGGCAACCCAAGATGGGCGAGTCATGGTGGAGAGATCTGACAGAATGTGGTCCACTGGAGAAGGGAATGGCAAACCACCTCAGTATTCTTGTCTTGAGAACCCCATGAACAGTATGAAAAGGCAAAATGATAGGATACTGAAAGAGGAACTCCCCAGGTCAGTAGGTGCCCAATATGCTACTGGAGATCAGTGGAGAAATAACTCCAGAAAGAATGAAGGGATGGAGCCAAAGCAAAAACAATACCCAGCTGTGGATGTGACTGGTGATAGAAGCAAGGTTCGATGCTGTAAAGAGCAATATTGCATAGGAACCTGGAATGTCAGGTCCATGAATCAAGGCAAACTGGAAGTGGTCAAACAAGAGATGGCAAGAGTGAATGTCGACATTCTAGGAATCAGTGAACTGAAATGGCCTGGAATGGGTGAATTTAACTCAGATGACCATTATGTCTACTACTGCGGGCAGGAATCCCTCAGAAGAAATGGAGTAGCCATCATGGTCAACAAAAGAGTCTGAAATGCAGTACTTGGATGCAATCTCAAAAACGACAGAATGATCTCTGTTTGTTTCCAAGGCAAACCATTCAATATCACAGTAATCCAAGTCTATGCCCCAACCAGTAACGCTGAAGAAGCTGAAGTTGAATGGTTCTGTGAAGACCTACAAGACCTTTTAGAACTAACACCCAAAAAAGATGTCTTTTTTATTATAGGGGACTGGAATGCAAAAGTAGGAAGTCAAGAAACACCTGGAGTAACAGGCAAATTTGGCCTTGGAATACGGAATGAAGCAGGGCAAAGACTAATAGAATTTTGCCAAGAAAATGCACTGGTCATAGCAAACACCCTCTTCCAACAACACAAGAGAAGACTCTACACATGGACATCACCAGATGGTCAACACCAAAATCAGATTGATTATATTCTTTGCAGCCAAAGATGGAGAAGCTCTATACAGTCAACAAAAAAACAAGACCAGGAGCTGACTGTGGCTCAGATCATGAACTCCTTATTACCAAATTCAGACTGAAATTGAAGATAGTAGGGAAAATCACTAGACCATTCCGGTATGACCTAAATCAAATCCCTTATGATTATACAGTGGAAGTGAGAAATAGATTTAAGGGCCTAGATCTGATAGATAGAGTGCCTGATGAACTATGGGATGAGGTTCATGACCATCAAGGGATCAAGACCATCCTCATGGAAAAGAAATGCAAAAAAGCAAAATGGCTGTCTGGGGAGGCCTTACAAATAGCTGTGAAAAGAAAAGAAGCGAAAAGCAAAGGAGAAAAGGGAAGATATAAGCATCTGAATGCAGTGTTCCAAAGAATAGCAAGAAGAGATAAGAAAGCCTTCCTCAGTGATCAGTGCAAAGAAATAGAGGAAAACAACAGAATGGGAAAGACTAGAGATCTCTTCAAGAAAATTAGAGATACCAAGGGAACATTTCATGCAAAGATGGGCTCGATACAGGACAGAAATGGTATGGACCTAACAGAAGCAGAAGATATCAAGAAAAGGTGGCAAGAATACACAGAAGACCTATACAAAAAAGATCTTCATGACCCAGATAATCACGATGGTGTGATCACTGACCTAGAGCCAGACATCCTGGAATGTGAAGTCAAGTGGGCCTTAGAAAGCATCACTACGAACAAAGCTAGTGGAGGTGATGGAATTCCAGTTGAGCTATTCCAAATCCTGAAAGATGATGCTGTTAAAGTGCTGCACTCAATATGCCAGCAAATTTGGAAAACTTAGCAGTGGCCACAGGACTGGAAAAGGTCAGTTTTCATTCCGATCCCAAAGAAAGGCAATGCCAAAGAATGCTCAAACTACCCCACAATTGCACTCATCTCACACGCTAGTAAAGTAATGCTCAAAATTCTCCAAGCCAGGCTTCAGCAATATGTGAACCATGAACTTCCAGATATTCAAGCTGGTTTGAGAAAAGGCAGAGGAACCAGAGATCAAATTGCCAACATTCGCTGGATCATGGAAAAAGCAAGAGAGTTCCAGAAAAACATCTATCTCTGCTTTATTGACTATGCCAAAGCTTTTGACTGTGTGGATCACAACAAACTGTGGGAAATTCTGAAAGAGATGGGAATACCAGACCACCTGACCTGCCTCTTGAGAAATCTGTATGCAGATCAGGAAGCAACAGTTAGAACTGGACATGGAACAACAGACTGGTTCCAAATAGGAAAAGGAGTATGTCAAGGCTGTATATTGTCACCCTGCTTCTTTAACTTATATGCAGAGTACATCATGAGAAATGCTGGACTGGAAGAAACACAAGCTGGAATCAAGATTGCTGGGAGAAATATCAATAACCTCAGATATGCATATGACACCACCCTATGGCAGAAAGTGAAGAGGAACTAAAAAGCCTCTTGATGAAAGTGAAAGTGGAGAGTGAAAAAGTTGGCTTAAAGCTCAACATTCAGAAAACGAAGATCATGGCATCTGGTCCCATCACTTCATGGCAAATAGATGGGGAAACAGTGGAAACAGTGTCAGACTTTATTTTTTGGGGCTCCAAAATCACTGCAGATGGTGATTGCAGCCATGAAATTCAAAGATGCTTACTCCTTGGAAGGAAAGTTATGACCAACCTAGATAGCATATTCAAAAGCAGAGACATTATTTGGCCAACAAAGGTTCATCTAGTCAAGGCTATGGTTTTTCCTGTGGTCATGTATGGATGTGAGAGTTGGACTGTGAAGAAGGCTGAGTGCCGAAGAATTGATGCTTTTGAACTGTGGTGTTGGAGAAGACTCTTGAGAGTCCCTTGGAGTGCAAGGAGATCCAACCAGTCCATTCTGAAGGAGATCAGCCCTGGGATTTCTTTGGAAGGAATGATGCTAAAGCTGAAACTCCAGTACTTTGGCCACCTCATGCGAAGAGTTGACTCATTGGAAAAGACTCTGATGCTGGGAGGGATTGGGGGCAGGAGGAGAAGGGGATGACAGAGGATGAGATGGCTGGATGGCATCACTGACTTGATGGACGTGAGTCTGAGTGAACTCTGGGAGTTGGTGATGGACAGGGAGGCTGGCGTGCTGCGATTCATGGGGTTGCAAAGAGTCAGACACGACTGAGCAACTGAACTGAACTGAATCAATAGAAATTGATCAGAGGCCAGACAAGAAATTCAGGCAAGGCTTTATTGGGGCCTCTACTGCAGCAGTGAAGGGTAAGAACAACCAACAAGTTCCCTTGCTTACTCACTCCCCAGGAGGGGGCAACTTATTCCTTATATGGCTTGAGGATAGGGCTATGTCCAGGGGTCAGGCTGGAGGGATGACTTAAGTGGTCTGCCCAACCCTTAAGAGGTGTTTTTTCCATGGGGCATGAACAGCACCCTGCTTTTTCTCCAACACCCAGTTTTTGCTCCAGGTTCTTCAAAAGTGGCAGTTGGATTGTTTGATCTCTTTGTATCTTTGGGGTCCAGAATTTGCCCCAACTGCACACGCATGCATTTTTGGTCCCGTAGAATTTTTTCATTTCATTCATTTTCATGAATATATTTTATTGCTCGAGGAGAGGTATATCTAGATGCAAGCACTGCAGCACTGCAGCAAAGGGTCCCAGGTCTCAGGCTGTCTCAATAGGATGGATTTTAAGCCCTGTAAGTTGGAGATCTTGAGGTGAGTTCTCACCATGAGCCATATGACTAAGACTCAAAGACAACCCAACTCAATAATAGAGTATCAGATTCATACCACCAATAAGAATAAGCTTGTTTTTTATCTAATTTAAGCTACACATAGTTTTCTTATTTAAAACACCTTGCAATTTGGAAGAATCACACTGAAATAGTTTGTGAGGCTTAGATACAAAAGAAGCACTAATAAAGTTCATGACCAGCATAAACTACAGCCTAACTTTGAAGATAAGTCAGACAGCAAACTCTGATAAGTATCTCAGCATTAGTAACCTGTCTGGACCACTGCATTATTAGAGGTATTTGCTTCACGTCACTTTGCATCCAGCCTCTGTATTTAACAGACCATCTCTTCCAGGCTATGGCAACTACAGAAATAAGACATAACAAATAGAAAGCTTCCAATCTCCTTGTCCTTATATTAACAAGAGATGCTGAGTTAGTAAATCGTGTTAGTAAAATTTTAACACTATTAAAATTGTACCGAATATGTTAGTAAATTTTAATGACAAATTGAGGGAAAGTCCATAAAACAGTTTATTATTAATTTTATCAAGGATGATTCTTGAAAAGTACTATACTCTTAGTTTAAATTTTAGAGAGTGATCTCAGAGCCAAATCATTACTCTAAAATACCACCAACTCAATCTAAAAGACAAAATTTGTTTATAAAATATATAGGTGGTGGTGGTTAGTTGCTAAGTTGTGTCCAACTCTTGCGACCCCATAGACTGTAGCCTTCCAGGCTCCTCTGTCCATTGGATTTCCCAAGCAAGAATACTGGAGCATGTTGCCATGTCCTTCTCCAGGGGATCTTCCTGACCCAGGGATTGAACCCAGGCCTCCTGCATTGCAGGTGATCTCCTGCATTGCAGGCAGATTCTTTATCAACTGAGCAACCAGGGAAGCCCAAAATATTTAGGAGGGCCTATTTAAAAACACATGATTTATTTACAGTGAAACACAATGAGAAAATTCAAATGATTCTTGAAAAGTCATTTGAAAGGAGTAATTCTATTTTGCTCAAGAAAATTGGAACATGTCAATTTTCCATTGACATGAGGGAAATGTCAATGAACAGTAAATTCCATTTATCTGTTATTTCCATTTCAAACAAGGAATAAACAGGGCATGCCATTTTCATGTCTGATTCTTATGAAACTTCACTGGCTTATGAATTCATTTGGAAGATAGACAGTGTCATTAGTTTATAAGAAATACCTAAAGTTCCAAGGATGAGACATAAACTTTTATTTGTACTATGTCCACTTAATTTACATGTTCACAAGGAAGAATTGAGGTACAAAGATATTAAAAGACCCATATAAGGTCAACACAGTAAATTCAATCAGAGGGAGAGGGAGAAATGAAGTGTAAGTTTACTAATCTAGTATCATAATACTGGGATTATCTCAGAATCCCAGTAGTTTTCACAATAGCCTCTTTTTCTATGAATGCATCCCAATTTATACAAATTATCATTCAAGACCCTTGCCAGAGTTTCAAAAATCTCTTTTTTTAAAAGTAAACACGTATACCTCTTTCAAAGCTCTGCTCTATGAGATTTCCAAGATTAATGGTAAAATTTAGTCTTCTGACATTGGTGAATGGAAACATTCATCACTGGTGGGGAAGAAGACATCCACATCCAATAAGCCAAATATATTTTTCAAGAGCGATTTATGTTTATGGAAACATCCACATGTAGTGTTCCCAAGTCTGCCTTTCTAGGCCAGCTGCTGTGTCTGTCATCAGACAAGTTGCATAAACCAGCACCTGGCTTTTCCAAAAATTGCCTATTTTGCACCCACAAATCATATTGCTGACCTCATCAAGTGGCTGGTAACTCACCTGGCCATCAACATTGGAGAGTTCTGACACAGCAAGGACAATGTGTGTTGATTAGGAACGGGTTCTAAAGGGAAAATGGACTGCTTGTTTTCATGAGAATACTAGCCTCAGACTGGAAATTCTGTAGTAATTTCATGCTTTCCTCTTTATCTACTGCAGAGATACATTTTAGATTATCAAAAAACAAAGACCAATATTACTATTTAAAAGATGGGCAAATATTTATAATTGAAACTCTGATCATAGACAGTTTAGCCATTATCTGACACCAAAAATGCATTTGATATTTATTTAATGCCATTAATTCCCACGTGAACTTTACCAGTTACCAATGTTATATTATTATTCCTCAATATATGCCAGTCAAGAAGTAAACACCCAGCATTACTTTACCTTTCTCCTTATTTAAATTATTTTCCCAAATCCTCAATGCCATGCCTTTCTCTAGACTGGGAAGTATTGGGTTTGTTACAGAAAAGCCTGAATGAACTTTTGGCCAACCCAATACCATCCAGCTTTCAGACAGAGTCTACTGATTTCCAGAAATGAGGAGTTATATCCATGTAAGACATCTGTGTTGGCTTAAAGCTCAACATTCAGAAAACTAAGATCATGGCATCCAGTCCCATCACTTCATGGGAAATAGATGGGGAAACAGTGTCAGACTTTATTTTTCTGAGTTCCAAAATCACTGCAGATGGTGACTGCAGCCATGAAATTAAAAGATGCTTACTCCATGGAAGGAAAGTTATGACCAACCTAGATAGCATATTCAAAAGCAGAGACATTACTTGGCCAACAAAGGTTCATCTAGTCAAGGCTATGGTTTTTCCTGTGGTCATGTATGGATGTGAAAGTTGGACTGTGAAGAAGGCTGAGTGCCGAAGAATTGATGCTTTTGAACTGTGGTGTTGGAGAAGACTCTTGAGAGTCCCTTGGAGTGCAAGGAGATCCAACCAGTCCATTCTGAAGGAGATCAACCCTGGGATTTCTTTGGAAGGACTGATGCTAAAGCTGAAACTCCAGTACTTTGGCCACCTCATGCGAAGAGTTGACTCATTGGAAAAGACTCTGATGCTGGGAGGGATTGGGGGCACGAGGAGAAGGGGACGATAGAGGATGAGATGGCTGGATGGCATCACTGACTCAATGGACGTGAGTCTGAGTGAACTCTGGGAGTTGGTGATGGACAGGGAGGCCTGGTGTGCTGCGATTCATGGGGTTGCAAAGAGTTGGACACGACTGAGCTACTGAACTGAACTGAAGACATCTGTGTGGACGCATCAAATGTTATTGGACTCTGAGACTTTCTGGTTTCTGTATTCCTGTTTTGTTAAATCCTATTTCCTGGCCTCTTGTTCTAATTACATTACCACCTCCAAGTTTCTCCTCCAGGTCCGCAGTAGAGCTTCCTATGACACCTTTGATGTCACCATCGCTTAACTCTGATATCAGTGTGATCCTTTGAATTTATAGTACTTGCTTTTCTCAGATTCAATGTAACTCCTTTTTCTTTCTCCAATTTGTAACCTCATGCTTTCCTCTCTGTGTCTCATCCCCAAACTCTCTGGTACTGTTTCGTTTTGTCCTGACCAGTCTCCATATCAGACTGCAATCGGTCATGCAGAACTGATAGCCATGTATGAAATACATATTATTGACATATACAACCGGGAATTGTGCATATTTACCAAGTAGGACACTAATGGTAAAGAACCCACTTGCCAATGCAGGCCACATAAGAGACACGGGTTCAATCCCTGGGTCAAGAAGACTCCCTGGAGGAGAGCACAGCAACCCACTCCAGTATTCTTGCCTGGAGAATCCCATGGACAGAGGAGCTTGGTGGACTATAGTCCATAGGGTCGCAGAGTCGGACAGAACTAAAGTAACAGCACAGCACAGCACCAAGTAAGGCAGCGATGATACTTTAAAAGACAATAAATGGCCTTTACTGCACATGCTAACATAAATACCTCTATAAATAATTAAATGGGAAACTCACTGATCGACAACTTTAAAAATAACAAGTAAATAAAACCCAGAGAGGAAAACAGTGTGTCAGAGAAAGCTGATGGTCAACTTGCTGAGTGGATCGGGTAGAAAAAGCCAAACAAAATATACTAGAGAGCTTCGTAAACAAAACGAGATATGCATTTTTCAGAGAATCATTTCATTGAAATAGGAGGACAATTAACCTAGTGCTTTCATACAGCTATTTGAATTTTTTTGGAAAAAAAACTTTTATAAAAATCCAATTTTCCCCCATATTCAATTTTTTAATGAACATAAAACCAAAGCATTTTAACTGGTGCACTACTCAGTGTGACCTTCCTTAGTTTCACACATGATTCTTGTGCAATTCCTAAAGAAAAGGAAGAGATCTTAAGGTTAGCAAAGATTTATCATGTTTTATCTTTGCTCTTCCAGTATGTATGAATATATAAACTCTCAAGTCACCTTGGGAATAATAACCAGGTTCCCCCAGTTTACACCCTTTATGGGGCTGAAGGCCAGGGCAGGTCATGCAGCAATTGCTTAAGGAAACCTCAGTTCAGTTCAGTTGCTAAGTCACGTCGAGCTCTTTGCAACCCCATGGATGGCAGCATGCTAGGCTTCCCTGTCCATCACCAATGCCTGGAGCTTACTCAAACTCATGTCCATGGAGTCGGTGATGCCATCCAACCATCTCATCCTCTGTCATCCTCTTCTCCTCCCACCTTCAATCTTTCCCAGCATCAGGGTCTTTTCCAATGAGTCAATTCTTTGCATCAGGTGGTCAAAGGATTGGAATTTCAGCTTCAGTATCAATCCTTCCAGTGAATATTCAGGGCTGATTTCCTTTAGGATGGACTGGTTGGATCTCCTTGTAGTCCAAGGGACTCTCAAGAGTTTTCTCTAACACCAGAGTTCAAAAACATCAATTCTTCGGCTCTCTGCTTTCTTTATGGTCCAACTCTCACAGCCATACATGACCACTGGAAAAACCATAGCTTTGACTAGATGGACCTTTGTTGACAAAGTAATTTCTCTGCTTTTTAATGTGCTGTCTAAATTGGTCATAACTTTTCTTCCAAAGAGTAAGCGTCTTTTAATTTCAAGGTTGCAGTCACCATCTGCAGTGATTTTGGAGCCCCCCAAAATAAAGTTTGTCACTGTTTCCATTGTTTCCCCACCTATTTGCCATGAAGCAATGGGACCAGATGCCATGATCTGTTTTTTTAATGTTGCGTTTTAAGCCAACTTTTCCACTCTCCTCTTTCATTTTCATCAAAAGGGTCTTTAGTTCTTATTTGCTTTCTGCCATAAGTGTGGTGTCATCTGCATATCTGAGGTTATTGATATTTCTCCCAGCAATCTTGATTCCAGCTTGTGCTTCATCCAGCCCAGCATTTTGCATGATTTATTCTGCATAGAAGTTAAATAAGCAAGGTGACAATATACAGCCTTGATGTACTCCTTTCCCTATTTGGAGCCAGTCTGTTGTTCCGTGTCCAGTTCTAACTGTTCCTTCTTGACCTGCTTACAGATTTCTCAGGAGGCAGGTCAGGTGGTCTGATATTCCCATCTCTTTAAGAATTTTCAACAGGAAAAAGGAAACCTCAGCCATCCCTTTAATCTTATGTTGCAGAGACATGAAAGCAAAGCACTCCCCCACGTCAAACTGGTGTCATAACCTTCAAAGGAAACATAGAACAAGGACAGTCAACCTAAAACTGAAAACAGTTACAGGAAATCTGCCTAAGAATATGAGACAGAGTTAAATGAATGCCTAAAACCAATCTGAGGAAGGACATTAAGTTTTTAAGAGGTAGCATCTGACCATCCTCAGATTTCCCTGATAGCTCACCTGGTAAAGAATCTGCCTGCAATGCCAGAGACCCCAGTTTGATTCCTGGGTCAGGAAGATCCCCTGGAGAAGGGATAAGCTACCCACGCCAGTATTCTTGGGTTTCTCTGGTGGCTCAGCTGGCAAAGAATCAGCCTGCAATGCAAGAGACATGGGTTCGATCCCTGGGTTGGGAAGATCCCCTTGAGATGGGAACAATTACCACTCCAGTATTCTGGCCTGGAGAATTCCACGGACTATGGTCCATGGGGTCACAAAGAGGCGGACACGACTCAACAACTTTCACTTTCAGAGGGATCTACTGAGATATTTGCTCTCTTCTGGCACTGAGGCCACCGTTTCCCAAATGTATTGATAATAATAACAAAGAATACTTCCCTTGTCAAAAGCATAACACTGTAAATTTAGACAGAACTAGTTTCAAATCCCAACCACTGAAATGTCACTGAAGCTATGTGATTTTAAGCAAGTTGCTTTATTCTCTAAGTCTTAATTTCCTTTTCTAAAAAATGGGGATAGTAATATCTTTCCTGTAATTACTATTACATGGGAAACCCTTGGTTCTGGTGTTTGTCACAGAGTACATGCTCAACAAATGTTAGCTAGAGTGATAAATATGAATAACTTGATATGCAGAAGCATTCCATTGGTTTCTTACCAGATTCCTTCAGTTCTCCAAGGACCCAACTGTGTGTCTTACAATTTGATGGACCCCTTGGGAGTGACAAAAGGGTGTCTAAGACACAGTAGGCCAAAGTCATGGAACAGGCTAAGGCAGGTGGTATTATACTGATTAAAGAGGGAGAGAGAGTGAAAAACAGATATAACTCCACACCAGGACAAGAGGTATACATGTGGCCATGGAAAACTATAAAAAGTTAACTATATACGATAGCATAGTGACTGGTTGGACAGCAACATCGGACTGAGGTCAGGTTCTAAAGAGAAGGCAGCTTCATGGCTGGGTAATCATAGATTTTTGAGGATTTTGTTCTGCTTTTGTTTTAAGAAGTGGATTTATTTAGAGAGAAACACACTCCACAGACAGAATGTGGGCCATCTCAAAAGGAGAGAGCAACCTTTAAATTTTATTTTATATTGGAGCATAATTGGTTAACAATGTTGTGTTAGTTTCGGGTGTACAGCACCAGGAGTCAGATATACATATACTTACAATTTATTCTTTTTCAGATTCGTTTCCCATTTAGATTATTACAGAGTACTGAGTTTAATTCCCTGCGCTATATAGTAGGCCCTTGTTGCTCACCTATTTAAATACAGTAGAGTGTATATGTCAATCCCTAACTCTTGGGTTGGGCAGTTGTGATGGTTACTTTTGTGTGTCAGCTTGACCAGGGATGCCCAGGCAGCTGGTAAAATGTGATTTCTGGGTGTGTCTGTGGAGGTGTTTCAGGAGGAGATTAGCATTTGAATTGGTGAGCTGAGTAAAACAGATGAACAGATGGCCTTCCTCAATGTGGGAAGGTGTTCTCAATCTTTTGAAGGCCTGAAGAGAACACAAAGGCAGAGGAAGGTTGATTTCCTCTCTGTGGGACTGACTCAGTTGGAACAAGCCCTTGGCATGCCTGGTTTTCAGGCTTTGCAACTCAGCTTTTAATCTAAACCATTGATTCTCTGACTCATGGGTCTTTGAACTACATCACCAGTAACCCTGGGTCCCCAGATGCAGATGGCAAATTGAGTGACTTTTCAGCCTCCATAATCACATGAGTCAATGCCCTAGAATGAAACTCTTTATGTGTGTGTGTGTGTGTTTGTATTTCCACTTTATCATTCTGTCTCTGTCTCTCTTCTACCCCCATCCCCCTCCATTGATTCTGTTTCTCTGGAGAACCCTTACTCACATGGCAGTATAGCATATTTTCCCTTATACCCTGTATAAAAGGATGTCTCTTGGTAGCTCTCCCAGTTCTACAGAAGAACTAGGTCCAGATGACTTAGAGTGGAAAAACTATGTTAACTATCTGAACTATGATGGGATATTAACACTAAATTTTTCTCATAGATTACTTATCTTCCAGCTAATGAGTCCACCATGATTATAACTCACTAGCATATATTTATGACCAACCTAGATAGCATATTCAAAAGCAGAGACATTACTTGGCCAACAAAGGTTCATCTAGTCAAGGCTATGGTTTTTCCTGTGGTCATGTATGGATGTGACAGTTGGACTGTGAAGAAGGCTGAGCGCCAAAGAATTGATGCTTTTGAACTGTGGTGTTGGAGAAGACTCTTGAGAGTCCCTTGGACTGCAAGGAGATCCATCCAGTCTATTCTGAAGGAGATCAGCCCTGGGATTTCTTTGGAAGGACTGATGCTAAAGCTGAAACTCCAGTACTTTGGGCACCTCATGCAAAGAGTTGACTCATTGGAAAAGACTCTGATGCTGGGAGGGATTGGGGGCAGGAGGAGAAGGGGATGACAGAGGATGAGATGGCTGGATGGCATCACTGACTCGATGGACATGAGTCTGGGTGAACTCCAGGAGTTGGTGATAGACAGGGAGGCCTGGCATGCTGGGATTCATGGGGTCGCAAAGAGTCGGACACAACTGAGCGACAGAACTGAACTGAACTGAACTGAACATATATCTTCTGTATGATGCCCCTGGATACATATAAATTATGTGACTTCAAGACAATTTTTTTTTTAAGTTAGCTCTGTAACCCTAGGAGGATAGCAACTGTGGTGGAGGGATGGAAATGAGAAATAAGAAGCCTTTCCCAATAAGAAGAATTCCCACCCAGTTAAGAGCAGCACCTTGGGTCATCAGGATCTTGCCTGAGAACTCTGCACAGCTCCACAAGCACAAGCTGCAGGGTCCACGGACCCCCTGGGATCATAACATCACATGAAGCATCCTTTCAGCAGCATTATGACCATGGTACCCTGCTTCCCTGAGTCCATCATCTTGTAAATATTTTCCTAGGGAGACCAAATGCCAATATATTACATAAACCATAAATAATATAATCCACCTGCAATGCAGGAGACCCTGATTCGATTCCTGCATCAGAAAGATCTGCTGGAGAAGGGATAGGCTACCCACTCCAGTATTCTTGGGCTCCACTTGTGTGGCTCAGCTGGTAAAGAATCTGCCTGCAATATGGGAGACCTGTGTTCAGCCCCTGGGTTAGGAAGATCCCCTGGAGAAGGAAAAGAGAACCCACTCCAGTATTCTGGCCTGGAGAATTCCATGGACTGAACTGTCCATGAGGTCGCAGAGTCAGACATGACTGAGCAACTTTCACTTTCACTTACTTCTTAATATTCTGCCATTTGTAATAACAAAATCATTCACTCATTGTCCCTTGTTATTCAGTTTTATAGATATTGTCTACAAAGCACATCTTTGAAACATAAAGGCTCAATTCTGACATTTACCACCTGGAAAGCATTCGTGTCTTCCTCTTGGGTCCTGCAGTATGTCACTTTGTGTTCATAGCACCTATAGAGATGAGAAGAGAGACATCTAAAAACACTTAAATTTTATCAAGGTAGGCAACAGGAAAATATCCAAAGGACTTATTCAAAAAGAGTGCCAGAATTATCAAAGGAGGAAAAATTAGTATGTTCCTACACGTTTGGGCTCCAGGCTTGACAGTGAGTGCTTTGTGAATGTCAGTATTTGAAAGAGACCTGCCTGAATAATTAAATGGTAAATCAATGAAAATGAGATCTAACACAGCAAAAATAATGAGTGCTTTCCTATCACATCCCCAGCTCTTCACTTTGTTAAAGGTTCATGTTTTCCAATTCTTCTTTAATTCAATGGGACAGGAAAAAGGATTTATCTTCGTCTTGTTCCATCTCATTACCTCTGAACTATTTATCTATCTCCTTCCTTCAAGTTGTCTTCATTTTATTTCAAATTCACTATTTTCTCCAAATCATTAACTGAAGTCTAAGAACACTTTTGACCCTCTGGCATAACCTAATGACTGACTGAAATTTCCCTAATTCTCAGTCCTGAGTGTCACTTCCCCACCCACTCAATTTATTGATCCATTCATCCACTCAATCAATATATTGGACGGTCAGGACTGAGAGCTAGAGAAATTTCCACGTAGGGCTTCCCTAATGCCTCAACTGGAGAAGGCAATGGCACCCCACTCCAGTACTCTTGCCTGGAAAATCCCATGGATGGAAGAGCCTGGTGGGTTGCAGTCCATGGAGTCGCTAAAAGTCGGACAAGACTCAGCGACTTCACTTTCACTTTTCACTTTCATGCATTGGAGAAGGAAATGGCAACCCACTCCAGTGTTCTTTCCTGGAGAATCCCAGGGACGGGGGAGCCTGGTGGGCCGCCGTCTATGGGGTCGCACAGAGTCGGGCACGACTGAAGCGACTTAGCAGCAGCAGCAATGCCTCAACAGGTGAAGACTCTGCCTGCAATTCAGAGAGACCCAGGAGAGCTGGGTTCAATCCCTGGATGGGGACAATCCCCTGGAGGAGGAAAATGGCAACCCACTCTAGTATTCTTGCCTGGAAAAATCCCATGGACAGAGGAGCCTGGCAGGCTACAGTCCCTGGGGTTGCAAAGAGTCAAACATGACTGAGAGATTAACACGTTCACTTTCACATCTAGCCAGTATAATTGCTTGCTAGGTTTGCAGGATAAAGTACTGCAGACTGAGTTATTTAAACAAACGAGATTTATTTCCTCATAGTTCTGGAGGCTACAAGCCCAAAGTACAGGTACAAGCAGGGTTGGTTCCTTCTAAGGAATTCAAGGCAAGGATCTATCCCAGGCATGTCTCCTTGGCTTTTAGTCAAGGAAACTGCTGTTTCCCTGGGTCTCTTTATATCATCTGCTTCTGTGTGTGTCTGTGTCCACATTTCCCCTGTTTCATAAGTCATGTTGGGTTAGGGACCCATTCAACTCCAGTATAAAATCATCTTCACTAATTATATCTCCAGGGACTTTATTTCCAAATAAAGTCACATTTTGTCATCCTGAGAATTAGGACCTCAACATATGAATGTGGCTACATTTAGAGGCAGACAATTTAACCCATAATAGACAACTGTAGGGCTAAATGCTGAGGACCAAAAACCTCACACAACACCTCCTCCTTCCCAGCAATGTAACAAGAGGCCTTTGCCTTCTATTTTGTTGTAAAAACAAGATCCATCAGCAGTTATCAGTTTCATGTCTTTATTATCGATAATTCATCTCATATTCCTTGTCCTTCCATCCTTCTGAAAGTGAATCCCACCCCTGCCCTAGATTCCAAACTTCTCCAACTATTCAGAGCCCTGAAAACACACTTACATCTTCTCTCTAGCATTTTTACCTTTCCATTGACTCTATGCTCATAAGGAAGCAAAGAATTTTCCATCCTGAAAGATCCATTCAGGGGGCCCTATTTGTTGTTCAGTCACTAAGTCATGTCCAACTTTTTGAGACCCCACGGACAGCAGCATGCCAGGCTTCCCTGTCTTTCACTATCTCCCAGAGTTTGCTCAAACCTGTGTCCATTGAGTCAGTGATGCCATCCAACCCTCTCCTCTCTGTCACCCCCTTCTCCTCCTGCCCTTAGTCTTTCCCAGCATCAGGGTCTTTTGGATACACTGGGAGCTACAGTCAGAAATAAGACTCACTAAGCAGAGGCTTCCAAACATTTCAGATGGTGATTCTTTTCCTTTCTCTCAGACAGTGTTGAAATTATTTTGTTCTGTCCTCTACCCTCTTAGATTCATTTTCTGGTGGCCTACAAATTCAACTGATGAAAGTCAGATTAACAAGAGAAAAGAAACACAGATTTTATTAGTGTCTTATGTGAATGCTGCTGCTACTGCTAAGTCACTTCAGTCGTGTCTGACCCTGTGTGACCCCATAGACGTCAGCCCACCAGGCTCCCCTGTCCCTGGGATTCTCCAGGCAAGAACACTGGAGTGGGTTGCCATTTCCTTCTCCAATGCATGAAAGTGAAAAGTGAAAGTGAAGTCACTCAGTCATGTCCGACTCTTAGCGACCCCATGGACGGTAGCCCAGTAGGCTCCTCCACCCATGAGATTTTCCAGGCAAGAGTACTGGAGTGGGGTGTCATTGTCTTCTCCATCTTATGTGCATAGGAGTTCACAAAAAAAATACATGAAACCCAAGGAGGCACTTATATTCAAGGGTTTATCTACCATTTTAGCAAAGGAAAGGAGATTTGGACATTGAAAGGCAACAGATTGAGGCAAAATGACTAAGAAATATATAGGAGTACTAAAGGAAGATAAGGGTTGTTTAGTAAGATTGCTATGCAGATTGTTTATAAGGATCACTCACCGCTTACTGAAACAGCAGAGGACACCTTCACAAAGGGAATTTATGCTCAACTTTTAGACAGAAAAGGAGAAGGAAGAGAATTCTTCCTGTATCTGTAGATATTCATTTGCCTTCAGCTCAAAATAATCCTTATGCCAAATAATCCTTATGCCATTTTGGAGTAACACGTCCTTACCCCCTTCAGTTTCCACATATGTGATTCTGAAAAAAGTGACTTTACATATTGTGTTGATTTGTCCACATTTCTCACTCCTAATGAATTCGTCTTCAGTGTGCACCAAGATATATCTTTTATAACCTATGTAAAGTGCCATTAAGTGTTGTGGGTATCATGTTTTCACATATTTGTCATCAATGTATTAAATTCATGGCTGAGGCAGTTTTTAATTTTAGAATTTAAATGGTAGATATTTAGAATATGCTCCATTAAAATAATCACTCAAATATAATTTGTCAGGTATATTTGCAGGCATTTTATCTCTATTCAGTTATATTTTGCCTTTGTAGATAAAAACACTTCACTATCTTTCTAATAAAAATTTTCTTTTAATAAAACTTTTTAAATGTTGTGATTACAAGGGGCAAAAGGGGTTGGGGAGGGAAGGATTGGGAGTTTGAGATTAGCAGGAGCAAACTATTATACATAAGATGGATAAACAAAGACCTACTATAAAGCACAGGGAACTATATTCAATTTCTTATGAAAAATCACATGGAAAAGAACAAGAAACATAACATATATGATAGATGTATAACTGAGTCTCTTTGCTGTACCAAAGAAATTAATGCAATATTGTAAATCAACTATACTTCTACAAAATTAAAAAAAAAATGACTCAATTATTGCAAAAGAGTGTTAAGAAAGAGGGAGGCCCCAGAGAAGAGCAAGTGACACACATTCACTGCCTGACAAGTAGGGAGTAGAACAGGAAAGTGAGACGTGCTTTTGCAGGAATGAGAGAAAAAATCCTATCCATGAATGAAATCCAATATAATGGCGGTTTAATAACCAAGTGAGAAATGTATTAGTTGGGAGCTATCTCTTGGTACATGATTAACTTAATTCACTCTTCAGATGTTAAAAAGAGCTTTAATCTTTGATCAAAGAGCTTCCAAAGGAACAGAAAACACAACATTCATTCATTTGTTCAACACTCAAAAATATGTATTGTGCCTCTGCTATGTGCCAGGCAAGACACATCATATTGAGTAAGAAAAACACAATTTTAATTATTCAACAGAAGAGGCTAATGAAGGAAAATTTTGTACTGCAAAGTGAGATACTGTCATAAATAAGAAAGGTGATGTGGAAATACTAGCAAAGGTTTCTAACCTCATATAAGCCTCTCTCCTATCTTCCTAAAAGGAAAAGTGTGTAAAAGATAAATAGCAGAACTTCCCTGGTGGCCCAGTAGTTAAGACCATGCCTTCCAACGCAGAGGTTGTGGGTTCAGTTCCTGGTCGGAGAGCTAAGATTTCCACATGCCTCCAAAAAAAAAAAAAAAAAAAAAACATAAAGCAGAAGCAATATTGTAATAAATTCAATGAAGACTTTTAAAGAAACAATAAGGACAAATGGAGAGGGAAGTATGTCCCATGTAGAAATTCAGTTCAGTTCAGTCACTCAGTCGTGTCCCACTCTTTGCAACCCCAAGGACTGCAGCACGTCAGGCTTCCCTGTCCATCACCAATGCACGGAGCTTGCTCAAACTCATGTCCATTGCATCGGTAATGCCATCCAACCATCTCATCCTCTGTCATCCCCTTCTCCTCCCACCTTCAATCTTTCCCAGCGTCAGGGTGTTTTCCAATGAGTCAGTTCTTCACATCAGGTGGCCAAAGTACTGGAGTTTCAGCTTCAGCATCAGTCCTTCCAATGAATATTCAGGACTGATTTCCTTTAGGATGGACTGGTTGGATCTCCTTGTAGTCCAAAGGACTCTCAAGAGTCTTCTCCAACACCACAGTTCAAAAGCAGCAATTCTTCAGCGCTCAGATTTCTTTACAGTCCAACTCTCACATCCCTACATGGCTACTGGAAAAACCATAGCTTTGACTAGATGGACCTTTAATGGCAAAGTAATGTCTCTGCTTTTTAATATGCTGTCTTGGTTGGTCATAGCTTTTCTTCCAAGGAGTAAGCATCTTTTTATTTCAAGGCTGCAATCACCATCTGCAGTGATTTTGGAGCCCAGAAAAATAAAGTGTGCCACTGTTTCCATTGTTTCCCCATATATTTGCCATGAAGTGATGGGACAAGATGCCATGATCTTCGTTTTCTGAATATTGAGTTTTAAGCCAACTTTTTCACTCTCCTCTTTCACTTTCATCAAGAGGCTCTTTAGTTCTTCACTTTCTGCCATAAGGGTGGTGTCATCTGCATATCTGAAGTTATTGATATTTCTCCCAGCAATCTTGATTCCAGCTTGTGCTCCATCCAGCCCAGCATGTCTCATGATGTACTCTGCATATAAGTTAAATAAGCAGGGTGACAATATACAGCCTTGACATACTTCTTTCCCTATTTGGAACCAGTCTGTTGTTCCATGTCCAGTTCTAACTGTTGCTTCTTGACCTGCAAACAGTTTTCTCAGGAGGCAGATCAAGTTCTATGGTATTGCCATCTCTTTCAGAATTTTCCACAGTTTCTTGTGATCCACACAGTCAAAGGCTTTGGCATAGTCAATAAAGCAGAAATAGATGTTTTTCTGGAACTCTCTTGCTTTTTTGATGATCCAGCGGATGTTGGCAATTTGATCTCTGGTTCCTCTGCCTTTTCTAAATCTAGCTTGAACATCTGGAAGTTCACAGTTTACATATGAAGCCTGGCTTGGAGAATTTTGAGCATTACTTTGCTAGCATGTGAGATGAGTGCAATTGTTTGGTAATTTGACATTCTTTGGCATTACCTTTCTTTGGGATTGGAAGGAAAACTAACTTTTCCAGTCCTGTGGGAACTGCTGAGTTTTCCAAATTTGCTGGCATATTGAGTGCAGCTCTTTCACAGCATCATCTTTCAGGATTTGGAATAGCTCAACTGGAATTCTATCACCTCCATTAGCTTTGTTCATAGAGATGCTTTCTAAGGCCCACTTGACTTCACATTCCAGGATGTCTGGCTCTGGGTAAGTAATCACAGCTTCATGGTTATCTGGGTCATGAAGATCTTTTGTATAGTTTTTCTGTGTATTCTTGCCACCTCTTAATATCTTCTGCTTCTGTTAGGTCCATACCATTTCTGTCCTTTATTGTGCTCATTTTTGCATGAATGTTCCCTTGGTATCTCTAATTTTCTTGAAGAGATCTCTAGTCTTTCCCATTCTATTGTTTTCCTCTATTTCTTTGCACTGATTGCTGAGGAAGGCTTTCTTATCTCTCCTTGCTATTCTTTGGAACATTGCATTCAAATGGGTATATCTTTCCTTGTCTCCTTTGCCTTTAGCTTTGCCCTTCATAAGTGAAGTAACATGAAGTCACTCAGTCATGTAGGACTCTGTGACCCCATGGACTGTAGCCTTCCAGGCTCTTCCATCCATGGGATTCTCCAGGCAAGAATACTGGAGTGGGGTGCCATTTCCTTCTCCAGGGGATCTTCCTAACCCAGGCATTGAACATGGGTCTCCCGCACTGCAAGCAGACTCTTTACCTTCTGAGCCACCAGGGAAGCCTTTATCTTCATTACCTCCACCATACTTTGGCCTCAGATCAAGCAACAGGGAGGGAAAACAGTCCTGTCCATCAGCAGAAAAGTTTTACTGAACATGGCCCCGCCAATCAGAACAAGACCCAGTTTCCCCTGGTCTTGTTTCAGTCAGTCTCTCCCATCAGGAAGTTTCCATAAGTCTCTTATCCTTATCCATCCAGAAGGCAGACAGACTGAAAACCACAATCACAGAAAACTAACCAAACTGATCACATGGACCACAGCCTTGTGTAGCTCAATGGAACTATGAGCCATGCTGTGTAAGGCTACCCAAGGCAGATGGGTCATGGTGGAGAGTTCTGACAAAACTCTGGAGTGGTTTTTTCTCCAGTGGTCCACTAGAGAAGGGAATGGCAAACCACTTCAGTATTCTTGCCTTGATAATTTCACGAACTGTATGAAAAGGTAGAAATTAAGAGAGTCAAAAAGAGCAGTTGGGAAGGCTGACATGTTTCAGATTATGACACCAGCTCAAGTGGTGGCAGTGAAGGTTAAGAAGTAGAATGATTTTGAGAAATATTGTGGAATGGAATTGATGCAACTAACAGTTGGGGAGACCCCAGGGAGTGAAAACACAAAAGGAGTCAGGAGTGACCCTCAGATCCCTGACTTGAGAAAACAGGTGATGTTTTCTCTGGGTGAGGCCAGGACCACAGGAGGTGGAGCAGATGGAGGAGGAGAGATGGTGAACAGCTCTGTATGTTCTGACGCAGGGATGGCGCTGGGGTGACATTAGGATGATGTTGGGATGCCACAGGCCTCAGCTACTAGGCAGGAGAGGAGCTCCAAAGAGAGGTCTCAGCTGCAGAAACTGACTCAGGACTTAGCAGCAAAAGGATGGTGACTGAGCTAGGATAGGAAGAGATTTGCCTGAGACTCTGAAAATAAGATGTGAACAAGGCCTCTGGAGCACCTTGACAATGAAGGTTTAAGCCATTCAGAATATTTGCATTTTAAAGAGGAGCCAGTTGGGCCAGGGGTTGGATAGAAAATTAATTCTGTTTCCTATATACAAAGTTTGAAAAGACTAAAATTTTTAAAAAATAATAAGCTAGGTTAGAATTAGGTTGAATCACACATCTTCCTGCTTCAGTAATGGAGAAGGCAATGGCAAGCCAATCCAGTACTCTTGCCTGGAAAATCCCATGGACAGAGGAGCCTGGTAGGCTGCAGTCCATGGGGTCGCAAAGAGTTGGACACGACTGTGCAATTTCATTTTCACTTTTCACTTTCATGCACTGGAGAAGGAAATGGCAATCCACTCCAGTGTTCTTGCCTGGAGAATCCCAGGGACAGGGGAGCCTTGTGGGTTGCCGTCTCTGGGGTCGCACAGAGTCGGACACGACTGAATCGACTTAGCAGCAGCAGCAGCAGCTGCTTCATTAAATGTCAGAGTAACAAAGGTCAAAACAGAGAAGTGACTGCAAGTATTGATGTTTGTTCTTTACTGCTGCTACTGCTGCTAAGTCACTTCAGTCATGTCCGACTCTGTGCGACCACATAGACAGCAGCCCACCAGGGTCCACCGTCCCTGGGATTCTCTAGGCAACAACACTGGAGTGGGTTGCCATTTTTTCTCCAATGCATGCAAGTGAAAAGTGAAAGTGAAGTTGCTCAGTCATTTCCGACTCTTCTTTACTAAGACCATTTAAAATTATTTGCAAAGGAATAAAATAGTTACAAACTCACTATAATCCTTATAAGAAAATACAGAATTCCAGGAAGAAGTGATCTCAGGAAAATATTTGCAAATGATATTATTCTTGAGAAGTTATTAAGAACTTGTGAATGTAATAAAAGCAGTCAATGCAACAAATTAGAAACCTAAGTAAAATCTTCAGGCAAAAAACAAAAGTTGCCTATAGAAACAGCTAGAATCAAAGCAGAATGGGAGCCAGAGCAAAAGCAGTTCAGTTCAGTTCAGTCGCTCAGCCGTGTCCGACTCTTTGTGACCCCATGAATTGCAGCACGCCAGGCCTCCATGTCCATCACCAACTCCCAGAGTTCACTCAGACTCCCGTCCATCGAGTCAGTGATGCCATCCAGCCATCTCATCCTCTGTCATCCCCTTCTCCTCCTGCCCCCAATCCCTCCCAGCATCAGGGTCTTTTCCAATGAGTCAACTCTTTGCATCAGGTGGCCAAAGTACTGGAGTTTCAGCTTCAGCATCATTCCTTCCAAAGAAGTCCCAGGGCTGATCTCCTTCAGAATGGATTGGTTGGATCTCCTTGCAGTCCAAGGGACTCTCAAGAGTCTTCTCCAACACCACAGTTCAAAAGCATAAATTCTTTAGCGCTCAGCTTTCTTCACAGTCCAACTCTCACATCCATACATGACCACTGGAAAAACCATAGCCTTGACTAGATGGACCTTTGTTGGCAAAGTAATGTCTCTGCTTTTGAATATGCTATCTAGGTTGGTCATAACTTTCCTTCCAAGGAGTAAGCGTCTTTTAATTTCATGGCTGCAATCACCATCTGCAGTGATTTTGGAGCCCCAAAAAATAAAGCCTGACACTGTTTCCACTGTTTCCCCATCTATTTCCCATGAAGTGATGGGACCGGATGCCATGATCTTCGTCTTCTGAATGTTGAACTTTAAGCCAACTTTTCACTCTCATCTTTCACTTTCATCAAGAGGCTTTTGAGTTCCTCCTCACTTTCTGCCATAAGGGTGGTGTCACCTGCATATCTGAGGTTATTGATATTTCTCCCAGCAATCTTGATTCCAGCTTGTGCTTCTTCCAGTCCAGCGTTTCTCATGATGTACTCTACATAGAAGTTAAATAAGCAGGGTGACAATATACAGCCTTAACGAACTCCTTTTCCTATTTGGAACCAGTCTGTTGTTCCATGTCCAGTTCTAACTGTTGCTTCCTGACCTGCATATAGGTTTCTCAAGAGGCAGGTCAGGTGGTCTGGTATTCCCATCTCTTTCAGAATTTTCCACAGTTTCTTGTGATCCACACAGTCAAAGGTTTTGGCATAGTCACACATAGTGATAACAAAGTAAACAGCATTTGCTGTTTTTCCAGTTTCAGAATCAGTCACTAAATAAAAGCAGATGAATTAATTATGGTTACTAAATAAAATTAATATCTTATCAACCTTAGAAATTTAAAGTGAAATGCCAGAAATTTGGTGAAACAGAGACAAAAAGTGAAAGAGAATCATATTCCAGTATGAGAAGTCAAGATTTACTGTCTCTAGTATGCAACAAGAATTTAAAATATGTGATTTAATTAATTATTTAAAACAGGCAGAACACTCTTTGACATAACTTGTAGCAGTTAAGATCTTTCTCCTAAAGCAAAGGAATAAAAGTGAAACTCAACAAATATACCTAATTTAACTTAAAAATTTTGTATAGCAAAGGAAACCATCAACGAAATAAAAAGACAACTTACTGAATGGGAGAAAACAATTACAAATGGTACGATCAATAGGGGGTTAATATCAAAATACATAAATAGCTTATACAGCTCAATATCCAAAAAAAAAAGTTAAAAATGGGCAGAAGACATGAATAGATATTTTTCCAAAGAAGACATACAGATGGCCAATAGGCATCAGAGAAATGCAAATCAAAACCACAATGAGCTATCAACTCACACCTGTCAAAACACACACACACACTCACACACACACACATAAGTAACAAATGTTGGCAAGGATGTGGAGAAAAGGGAATCCTCCTACACTGTTGGCGGGAATGTAAATTACTGCAGGCACTGTGGAGAAATGGAGAACATCTGAGCAATGGAGACTTCTCAGAAAACTAAAAGTAGTTACCATATGAGCCAATAATTCCACTCCTTGTTTTGTTTATATTCAAAAGAAACCCCAAGGTTCATAACAGCATTATTTACAATTGCCAAGATATGGAAACAACTTAAGTGTTCATCAGTGCATGCTAAGCTGCTTCAGTCATGCCTGACTCTTTGCAATCCCATGGACTACAACCAGGCTCTTCTCTCCATGGAGATTCTTCAAGTAAGGATACTGGAGTGGGTTGCCATGCCCTCCTCCAGGGGATCTTCACAATCCAGGGATCAGACCCATGTCTCTTATGTCTCCTGCATTGGCAGGTGAGTTCTTTACCACTAGCACCAAATGGATAAAGATGTGGCATATATTTATATCTATATCTATATCTATATCTATATCTATATATATATTCAGTCATAAAAATGAATAATATTTTTCCATTTGCAGCATAATGGACAGATTTGGAAAGCATTATGCTAAGTGAAATAAGTCAGACAAAGACAAATACTGTCTGATATCATTTATTTGTGAAATCTAAAAAATACAACACACTAGTGAATATTAAAAAAAAAAAAAAAAAAACCAGCAGACTCAGATCTAGAGAACAAACTAGTGGTTACCAGTGGGGAGGGCAATGTAGAGGTAGGGGATTAAAAGGTACAAGCTGTTATGTATGAAATAAGCAACAAGGATATATTATACAATACAGGGAATATAGCCAAGATATTATAATAACAATAAATGGAATATAACTTTTTCCAGGATTAAGCATGTATTATATTCTGGGACCAAGCAAGGTGGTGTATATAATATATATATATATATATATATCAAAGAGTATATATAAATCATTGCATACAATTTTTTCAGTTCTCATAAAAGTCCACCAAGATAGTCTAACTGAGGCTCAGAAAAACCAAGCTGATTCTCTCAAGGTCACACAGTTATGCAACTTGTGTGTAGTAGAACCAAGATTCAAATCTGTATTTTTTCTGTCTCCAAAACCTTTGCCCTTATGCAGGGTTACAGTCACTTTGATCCTGGAAAGGTTTGAAACAGATTATGCCCACAGAACTATCATTGATTAGCCATTTCTGGACCCTAGATTTCCCCCAGTTATTATGCTATGAGTGACAAAAAGCCTCAAATCAGAAGGGCTTCTGCAACTTCTCCCCAAAAGGGTGTACCTGATTTGTCAACATACAACTTGTCACATACACAGACAACTCTTATCTTTTTGAGACCCATTAGACTTGGGAAAATGATGCTCTACAGAGCACCTCTCATCAAAGTAAAACTTGCAAGCTCTAATTGAATTCAATGTGATTAGGCTAAAATAAGAGTAATCCAAATCATGAGTCTAAGTAAATCATTCCAATCCAAATCTTGTTTTCAATACTGCACAGACCAATGTGTTTATGACACTGCTGCTGCTGCTGCTAAGTCACTTCAGTCATGTCCGACTCTGTGCAACCCCAGAGAAAGCAGCCCACCAGGCTCCCCTGTCCCTGGGATTCTCCAGGCAAGAACACTGGAGTGGGCCGCCATTTCCTTCTCCAATGCATGAAAGTGAAAAGTGAAAGGGAAGTCACTCAGTCGTGTCCGACTCTTAGCGACCCCACAGACTGCAGCCTACCAGGCTCCTCCGTCCATGGAATTTTCCAGGCAAGAGTACTGGAGTGGGGTGCCATTGCCTTCTCCGATTTATGACACTAACTACCTATATAATGCCAGGTACCGTATCTTCAAAACACTGCAAAACACCATCCTATTCTTAGTCAGTCAGTTCAGTCGCTCAGTTGTGTCTGACTCTTTGCGACCCCATGAATCACAGCACGCCAGGCCTCCCTGTCCATCACCAACTCCCGGAGTTCACTCAAACTCATGTCCATCGAATGGTGATGCCATTCAGCTATCTCATCCTCTGTCATCCCCTTCTCCTCCTGCCCCCAAACCCTCCCAGCATCAGTCTTTTCCAATGAGTTAACTCTTCACATGAGGTGGCCAAAGTACTGGAGTTTCAGCTTTAGCATCATTCCTTCCAATGAACACCCAGGACTGATCTCCTTTAGAATGGACTGGTTGGATCTCCATGCAGTCCAAGGGACTCTCAAGAGTCTTCTCCAACACCACAGTTCAAAAGCATCAATTTTTCGGCACTCAGCTTTCTTCACAGTCCAACTCTCACATCCATACATGACCACAGGAAAAACCATAGCCTTGACTAGATGGACCTTTGATGGCAAAGTAATATCTCTGCTTTTGAATATGCTATCTAGGTTGGTCATAACTTTCCTTCCAAGGAGTAAGTGTCTTTTAATTTCATGGCTGCAGTCACCATCTGCAGTGATTTTGGAGCCCCAAAAAATAAAGCCTGACACTGTTTCCACTGCTTCCCCATCTATTTCCCATGAAGTGATGGGACCGGATGCCATGATCTTCGTTTTCTGAATGTTGAGCTTTAAGCCAACTTTTTCACTCTCCACTTTCACTTTCATCAAGAGGCTTTTGAGTTCCTCCTCACTTTCTGCCATAAGGGTGGTGTCATCTGCATATCTGAGGTTATTGATATTTCTCCCAGCAATCTTGATTCCAGCTTGTGCTTCTTCCAGTCCAGCGTTTCTCATGATGTACTCTGCATAGAAGTTACATAAGCAGAGTGACAATATACAGCCTTGATGAACTCCTTTTCCTATTTGGAACCAGTCTGTTGTTCCATGTCCAGTTCTAACTGTTGCTTCCTGACCTGCATATAGGTTTCTCAATAGGCAGGTCAGGTGGTCTGGTATTCCTATCTCTTTCAGAATTTTCCACAGTTTGTTGTGATCCACACAGTCAAAGGCTTTGGCATAGTCAATAAAGCAGAAGTAGATGCTTTTTGGAACTCTTTCTTTTTTGATGATCCAGCGGATGTTGGCAATTTGATCTCTGGTTCCTCTGCCTTTTCTAAAACGAGCTTGAACATCTGGAAGTTCATGGTTCACGTATTGCTGAAGCCTGGCTTGGAGAATTTTGAGCATTACTTTACTAGCGTGTGAGATGAGTGCAATTGTGCGGTAGTTTGAGCATTCTTTGGCATTACCTTTCTTTGGGATTGGAAGGAAAACTAACCTTTTCGAGTCCTGTGGGAACTGCTGAGTTTTCCAAATTTGCTGGCATATTGAGTGCAGCACTTTCACAGCATCATCTTTCAGGATTTGAAATAGCTCAACTGGAATTCCATCACCTCCACTAGCTTTGTTTGTAGTGATGATTTCTAAGGCCCACTTGACTTCACACCCCAATGTTTATTGCAGCTCTACTCAAATAGCCAAGACATAGAAGCAACCTAAATGTTTATCAATAGATGAATGGATAAAGAAGATATGGTATATACATACAATGAAATATTACTCAGTCATAAAAAGGAATAAGTGTGAGTCTGTTGAACTGAAGTAAATGAACCTAGAGCCTGTTATACAAAGCAAAGTCAGAGAAAAACAAATACCATATACTAATGCATATATACAGAATCTAGAAATATGGTACCGATGAACCTATTTGTAGGGCAGTAATAGAGGCACAGACATAGACAAAAGACTTGTGGACACAGCAGAAGGAGAGGGTGGGACAAATTGAGAGAGTAGCATTGAACCATATACATTACCATATGTAAAATAGATAGCCAGTGGGAATTTGCTGTATCATGCAGGGAGCTCAACCTGGTGCTCTGTGACAACCCAGAGGGGTGGGATGGGGTAGAAGGTGGAAGGGAGACTCAGGAGGGAGGGAGTATATGTATACATACACTTCATTCATTGTACAGCAGAAAACTACCACAGCATTGTAAAGCAATTATCTTCCAATTAAAATAAATGAATACTTTTTTTTTTTTAAGCTGTCTTTATTTCACACCTTGATCCAGCACATTCTACCAGTACTGTCTACCTTTGACTGGATGATAAAGAAGGACTAGAAAGAACAGGAACTAGGAGTCCCCCTGTGTTTCACTCTCTTTCTCTGTAGTGACTTTCAAGGTATGTGGTCAGCTAGTGCATGGAAGGAACAAGAAGGACTGACTTGCTGGGGCCCTGGGTCATGGATGTTTCTTAGAAGCCATTGTCTGCTTTTGAAGCTTGTCTGTTTGGAAAAGACAAGGAGACTCTTGAGGCTGTGTCCTCAGCCACAGATGTAACAAGCCTTCTTTGCTCCCCCTCTGAGTCTCACTGAACTCTCTTTTCCTAAAGAATGATCAAACTTTCTGTTCTCAGTCTCAACTTGATGGCGGTGGTTTGGAGTGGGGGGAGCGAGGCAGAGCAGGAGAGAAAGGACTTCCTTGTCTTTTGGAAACTTCTTTTAGTAAAGGATCCCTGGGCCAGTTCAAGAAATGCTAAGGTTACAAGGTCCCTGGGTAAATGTCTGAACCAGCTACTCTCCACCAGAAGAGGGGCACAGCTCAGCGTTCAAGTGAGGAGTTTGGCTTCTGCAAGATGGGACATTCAAAGGATGGCAGGCTCTGTGAATGCTGGGGCCTGTGCACAGACCATCAAGGCATCTCAAGAGTGAGGGCAAGTTCTGATGCAGAAAGTAGACAGCTGCTGGGCCAAGCCTTACACACCTGGCTTTGAGAGCAAGAGCAAATGTCCCCTGTGTTGGACCTCACAGAGGAGCTGGGCTCTGGAAGCTGCATCAGTGTCTCAAGCAGCAGGGCTGCAAAGTTATTGACATCAGCTGTCACATAGCAAAAAAAAAAAAAGCGATGGTAACCATGGTGACCACCCTGGCCATCCAGGGTCAGGATCCCTGTGAAGGGAAGAACACAGCCAGGTGGGATGCACCTAGAACTAGATTTAATTTATTTAGAAAAATAAAGGAACATAATATCTTCTATATTAGTCTCATAACAACTTCTTACTTGAGCTAAAAAAAAAAAAAAAAGCACCTCAGTCTTTTTATTTTTTATTGAGATAAAATTTACATATAACATTGTGTAAGTTCAAGATATGCAACTTGTTGTTTCAATACATCATATATTGTTATGTGATGACCACTGAAGCTTCAGCTATGTAATTTCTATCATGTCACATAATTACCACTTCTTTCTTTATGTGGTGAGAACATTTAAGATCTAGTCTCTCAGCAATTTTGAAATACATAATATAGTATTATTGACTCTAATCACTATGCCATGCATTATTTGATCTCTAAAACTTAACTCATCTTCTAGTTTGCAAACTGGTACCCTTCAACATCATCTCCCAACTTCCCCCAGCCTCAGACCCCAGCCTCTGATAACACCACTCTACTCGCTGTTTCTACAAGCTTGGCATTTTTAGATTTTACATCTAGGTGATATCTTACAGTATTCTTCTCTACCTTATCTTTTCAAACTAGATAATTTCAACTTAAATCTCAAGTCACACAAATTCTTTCAAGTGCAAAATTCTGAAACCTCTTTTAGATAGCATAGGTAGGTATTTAAAGTCAGAACTCAACAAGGACAAATTTCTTTCATGTACTAGACATGCAGTAATGATTGCTTATATCATTTGCTTCTAAACAAAGAATATGCATTCAGCTAGTAATCACAGCCAATTTATACAAGAGAAATCACTTTCAGTAGTTCAGCAGGAGAAACCACATATTAACTTGGAGATGTCTTAAGAATTAATTCTTTATTGAAAAATTATTTGAATAAAGGAAATTAGCTTAGGTAAATATGTTTGGTAAATGTGTCACCAGGATGCAACATGACATTTGGAAAAATTCCTTACTCCTATAACTACTAAAGTCCTACTACAAGACACCTGCACAATGGCATTTGATTCATTTCACTTAAAGTGGTAATGTGATCTAAAAACAGGTGTTTAACTCAGAATTAAAGATACAACAGGCCCAGACTGGGTTCCACCAATAGAGCTTGGCAATACGTCTTCATAGCAGAACTTTCTAACATCACTGGGCCTCAAATATCATTTAAAATACAAATTTTCTTGTTCTTGTTCCCACTAGGTGATGCTAAACCAAGCTCTTATGTACACATGTATTTTCTCCCATTGGTTCCCATGCTGCTGATTGAAAAGAACATTGAGCATTCTTCAAATTTCTTCACGGATTCCTAAGACATATTTCCCCAAAATAAACAATTAAAAAGGTAAAAGAGTTTTATTTTAGGCCACTCATTGATCTTCTAGACCACCAGAATTTCTAGTTAGCATTTGGCACAAATCTCTGTGACAATTTTTAACTACTTTTAAAAGTTCATTTTTCTGAAAATTAAATAAATGTACTTTTCCCCTGCAATCCTCTTTCATTCTTGATGTGGTTTGTTTTCCAAACTGCCAACTTGAAAAGCCAAGAGAAGAGGAACCCCCATTGTTTTTGTCTAATACTCTTCATTGATGGGTATTTTTAGCAACTGGGTTTACCCACTCAAAGAAGGAGCATGACAAAAATTCTCCGTTAGCTTTTCAAGTTTCAAATAAGACAAGAAAGCCCAGTGGTTCTTCAACTTGAGTGTGTAATGGAATCATCCAGAAAGCTTGTGGAACCATAGCTCGCTGGCTGTACCGCTAAGTCTGCTTCAGCTGATGCGGCTGGAGTCTGTGCATTTTCATTTCTAACCAGTTTCCAAGCCCACAGCCTGAGGATCACTGCTATGGAGGTCCAATAAGAAACAAAAGTTGGCAAAAATAAACAAATGGGATCTAATTAAACTTAAAAGCTTCTGCACAACAAAGGAAACTATAAGCAAGGTGAAAAGACAGCCTTCAGAATGGGAGAAAATAATAGCAAATGAAGCAACTGACAAACAACTAATCTCAAAAATATACAAGCAACTCCTACAGCTCAACTCCAGAAAAATAAATGACCCAATCAAAAAATGGGCCAAAGAACTAAATAGACATTTCTCCAAAGAAGACATACAGATGGCTAACAAACACATGAAAAGATGCTCAACATCACTCATTATCAGAGAAATGCAAATCAAAACCACTATGAGGTACCATTTCACGCCAGTCAGAATGGCTGCAATCCAAAAGTCTACAAGCAATAAATGCTGGAGAGGGTGTGGAGAAAAGGGAACCCTCTTACACTGTTGGTGGGAATGCAAACTAGTACAGCCACTATGGAGAACAGTGCGGAGATTCCTTAGAAAACTGGAAATAGAACTGCCTTATGATCCAGCAATCCCACTGCTGGGCATACACACTGAGGAAACCAGAAGGGAAAGAGACACGTGTACCCCAATGTTCATCGCAGCACTGTTTATAATAGCCAGGACATGGAAGCAACCTAGATGCCCATCAGCAGATGAATGGATAAGAAAGCTATGGTTCATATACACAATGGAGTATTACTCAGCCATTAAAAAGAATACATTTGAATCAGTTCTAATGAGGTGGATGAAACTGGAGCCTATTATACAGAGTGAAGTAAGCCAGAAAGAAAAACACCAATACAGTATACTAACGCATATATATGGAATTTAGAAAGATGGTAACAATAACCCTGTATACGAGACAGCAAAAGAGACACTGATGTATAGAACAGTCTTTTGGACTCTGTGGGAGAGGGAGAGGGTGGGATGATTTGGGAGAATGGCATTGAAACATGTATAATATCATATATGAAACGAGTCGCCAGTGCAGGTTTGATGCACGATACTGGATGCTTGGGGCTGGTGTACTGGGGCGACTCAGAGGGATGGTAGGGGGAGGGAGGAGGGAGGAGGGTTCAGGATGGGGAACACATGTATACCTGTGGCGGATTCATTTTGATATATGGAAAAACCAATACAATATTGTAAAGTTAAAAAATAAAACAAAATTTTTAAAAAAAGGTGAACTAAAAAAAAAAAGAAGAAACAAAAGTTATTGCAAACAATAGCTATAAATTACCACTAAAGAAATAAAAACACTCATACTTCTGACTAAAATTTATCTTATCATGATCTCAAAATAGTTTTTTAAAGAATTTTTATAAGTAATGATATTATAAATATCCATTTTTAATTGTCAAAAATATGTCTAATGCTATATACTATACCTATTGTTGTCCTCATATTTTTAAGTTTAAGCACAGCTATTTGTTTTAGCTTATAGTTTTCCAAAGAACATATGTCTTTCATCTCAGAATAACACAAAACTAAAGACATTGTATTAACATCAAGAAACTAAATTAAATTGATTTCTTATACATTTATAGATTTTCCAAAAATTGCAAAGTAAACTCTGACTATATATGAAAGTTAAAATTTTCTAAAATCACACATGATTACATGGGTGTGGTTTGCTACCAATTGTTTGCACTCGTTAAAAGCAAAGCCACATTTTTAAGAATATCCAGTATGTACCATTTATTGTTATACTGCCATTTATGTGATAATATAATAAAAATATCAATTTCCTGTAGAATTATAAATACATACACTATATTAGAGAATAAATAAGATTAGGTCTTGTAATAAATTATTAGCATTAGTTTCCTAAATCTTATGGTGTAAAATTAACATCCAAAGGAAATATTTTTCATTCATTCATTAGACTGGTGCAGGGAAAGAGCAAAGTAGCCAAAACGGCATGGTGAGGCTCTCTGGCCCCACATTTTGTAAATAATGATTGCATAACAGCTGAGCTCTTAGCACTGCTCATGCGCATAAGGAGACTCACTTGGCCATGGGCTACTTTTGTTCTCTAAGCATATATAAGTGCCACCTGAAGAAGCCCGTGGAGCCACGTTATGGCTGCATTATGGCCGTGAGGCTGCATAGGGCTGTGTCCACTGGGTCAACCATGAGAGGAGAGAATACAGCGTGTCAGCTGTTACGGCTGCTGTGCCAGTCAGGAGAGAATAAATGTGTTTGCAGCTCTTATGACTTCTCACATTTTCTTCCATCCTCTTAGCTCACACCTTGCCTACCCAGGGTTCAGCGAACAGTGAGATACAGCGAGATAATTAGAAACTGAAAATTATTAAACACATGTGCCTAAGAGTTTAATTTTAATTGACTTTAGGCCCTAAATGTTTTTATGCTCATCTGAAGCACTTTAAAGATGAGCACTTTAAAGCACTTTAAAGTTAATGCCTTTCACTGTTGAGTTCTCTGAAACTAGCTGCATACTGACTAATGTAGATAAAGAGAATTTAGTGGTGACAAGGGTGCCCTCAGACAAGTTTCCTTTTCAGGACTTCAGGTTGTTTTTCTTATGGTATCATTAAATAATCAGGCAAGGTCTTAATGACAATTCTGCTCAGAAACTCACACTGGGAACACCAATTCTCCCAGCCTTTCAAAGGGATATAAGTTACTACTATGATGTGGAAACTTACAAAGCATTTGGGCAACGTTAACAAAGATGAATAAATTGCTGGAGTTAGAGAATAGTTACTATTTATTTGGGGGGAACAAAGGTGAATCCAATAATGGCCATTGAGGATATACAGGTAAGCATAGTTTGCCATCAATTGGCTAATTCGAAATAATACACCTGGATTCATTGTCTCTCCAATCCTACCCTTTCTGACCCTTTAATGAACACTGTATTCCCAGCTTCTCCCTTCAGGAAATCTCTGGGTACCAAGTACCAGGCCTTGTCTAAGGTTTCCCATAGCTGACTAGCATCATTTTCAGAGACCGGAGGCCTAGCACGTTAGGTTGACCCATTCAGGATTCACTTTCAGAGCCTTATCCTCCTACCTGCCTTCTTGTCTCTATATTGATCATTAGTACCCAAGAGTCTGCCAAGTTTTTGTTAAGTGCCTATTTGACTCTTGGTGTTTTTACCTTGAGTCCTTATGATTCCATTTGGCTTTATTCCATGGTTTACCTCTTGGTGCCATGATTGAAGAAACTGCTATTTCTCTAGGACCTATTTATCATTTCCCCTTAGTTCCAGCAATATTCTATCCAGAATATTTCTTATCCCCCTAAAGCAAATCTGGTAAGATATTTGATCTTTCTAGGTATATGACCATTTGATATGTTTATAGATTTGACACATTATAGAAAAAGCCCAATTTCACATTTTGAAAGGTGAATAAACGCTAAACATGGTAGGAGTGAAGAGATGCCAAAATATGTCTTAAATTTTTTACACCTAGATCCAATTGTGTGTTGTGTTTGACTAGTCTGTGGAAGATGCAATAGTTAAGAAATTCCCTGTAGCTGCTCATGGCACGCTAACATCAGCAATAGTCAGTTATCTAGGACACAATTTAGAAATCATGGGAACTTAGATTTGAACTGTAGTAATTCTAAAAGAAAAAGGAGACATATGTTTGCTTTTATGGATTTCTTATTCCAACACCTTCTTATTTCAGCAGAAGAGCCTGAAGAGTGTTATCTCACCAAAAGAAAAATAATTTGGCTAAAGTGGTCTGCCTACACATAGCAAAGTCATAAACTTAATTCCCTAATTGTATATTTCTTTATAATGTTTGCATTTATGACTACTTTGATAATTTGTAATTATAAATTATACAATTATACAATTATAATATATATATATTATACAATTATAAATTGTAATTACAATTATCAAATTGTAATTTGATAATTACAATTACTTTTAATGTTCTTCACAAGATCCACATGCACCAACTCACAAAGCCTGAAAATATCCTCATTCAACTTATAGTGGTTATTGATTTTTTATTTACCATATTTACCATGTGTTCTTTCCTTTGCCATCTTTCTTTTCCTCGGTTCTCATCCCCTCCTTTGTCCTAGTTCCTTCTTGCCAATACTCACTAACTCTGAACACCTCCTAAGATATTATCAGCTTTGGTACTATTTCTGTGTATACTCACTGGCATAGAAACTTCTGGATTGTAGTAGGCTGGGCATCTGCCCATCAATACTACTCATTCTCCATCATTTGATAATGTGTCCTATACTACCTTCTAATCATCAAGGGAAACACACAATCTAGTCTCTGGTAATTCTAAGGTCCCTTCCCCTAGAAGTTAGCTCAGTAAGTTAGCTCAGGGCTAAGCATGGAGCCCAAAGTCAGAGACTTGACCAATAATTCTCTGCTAGACTAGGAGATATGCCCTTGCTTTGGGGATTGTGGACAATGGACATGAAAAGATAACAACCAGGTGTTACCAGCATCCATTATTTCAACCACATGGAGAAAAATCTGTCTAAAGTAGCAAAGCAGAGAGAAGCAGAAACAAGAAAATAGAGTGAGAGAGACAGTAAAACAGAAAGAAACAGAGACAGATGCACAGAGAGAGACTGATGACCTCTGCTGAGTTGGATTTATGTCACTTGAACCCAATGAATCCTGACAATATAAAAATGGGAGCTGGGTCATAAGTGTTTGTGTACTTAATTGCTCAGTTGTGTCTGACTCTTTGTGACCCCATGGACAGTAGCCCACCAGGCTCTCTGTCCATGGGGATTCTCCAGGCAACAATACTGGAGTGGGCTACGATGCCCTCCTCCAGGAGATCTTTCCAATCTAGGGATCAAACCCAGGTCTCCCACATTGCAGGTGGATTCTTTACTGTCTGAGCCATTAGGGAAGCCCTTGTCAATAAGTAAGACATGCTAAATGTGGGCATGACTAGTTAATTAGTGGAGGAAAGCAATGGCAATCCTTCAATCCATGACTGGAAAGTTGGCAATTGATTCAGTTTAAAAAACATCTGACTGAACTATTGTTTCCTGTGTCTTAGGACTGAGTGTGGTTTGCCACCTTCCTTTCTCCCCAGCACAACCAAAGACCAAAGAAATGTGTCTTAGGATATAATCTTATCAGTTTGGGTCCCTGACTGATCACAATATGAAAATTAAACATTTTTGCAGGTGGCTTTTTACTGCAGTGCATGTACTGGCTGATTCAGAAATCAGTGTAAATTGAAAGATTGCAATTGACATATATAGACTACTACATATAAAATAGATAACTAATAAAAACCTGCTGTATAGCACAGGGCACAGGGAACTCTAATCAATACTAGGTAATGAACTATATGGGGAAAGAATCTGAAAAAGAATCAGTTCAGTTCAGTCGCTCAGTCGTCTCCAACTCTTTGTAACCCCATGAACTGCAGCACGCCAGGCCTCCCTGTCCATCACCAACTCCGTATATGATAAGTGATTCACTTTGCTATATACCTGAAACTAAGGCAACATTGTTCAATAAAAATTAATTTAAAATAAGAAATTGGTAGCTACATGTGGTATGCTATCATAGCGACAAAAGGAAAACTCATTACCAAAGGGGAAAGAGGGAAGAGATAAGATAGGAGACTGGGATTAATAGATACACACTAGTATATATAAAATAGATAAGCCAATAAGGACCTACAGTGTAGCATAGGGAACTATACTCAGTATTTTGCAGTACCTGATAAGGGAAAGAATCTGAGAAAGAATATATATGTGTGTGTGTGTGTGTGTGCGTGTGTGTGTGTATAAAACTGAATTACTGTGATGTACACCTGAAACTAACACAGCAATGTAAATTAACTATACTTAAATTTAAAAAAGGATTAGAAAAACATTTTTTAATTTGAAAAAAAGAAACAGAAGAAAGGCATTAAAGGAAAACAATGCAGCAATGTAAATTAGCTATATTTCAGTTTAAAAAATGATTAAGGGAAAACAGTTTTTAATTTAAAAAAACAGAAGAAAGTCATTAAAGGAAAACAATGCATGTAATTAAAGATCAAGATTTAACAAAATTAATAATTTTTCAAAAAAGAAAATGGGTGATATTGGCTTAAAAGCTAGGGGGCAGACAGAAAAGAAACTGCTATCAGAAGCTCTGAGGATAGTCATCTATGGATAAGTAGTGGCAAAGCATTTCTTAATATCATCACCAGTGATAACCCAGCAATTAGATAGTATACCTAATGAAGATGCCCTGGGAAGGAAATGACAACCCACTCCAGTATTCTTCTAGGAAATCTCATGGACAAAGGAGCCTGATTCGCTACAGTCTGTGGGGTTGCAAGAAGTCAAACATGACTTAGCAACTAAATGACAACAAAAGGATGAGAGATTCTAGAAATGCAGTAGGATGCATTGGTTGCTATTGCCGATGTTCTGCAAGATTTTATAAAAAAACAAATGAGCTCAGTAAAGAATTTGCCAATTTGCAAAAATAAATAAATGAAAAGAAATAGAGTCCAGAAATTCATAATTTGAAGGATTAGGACTGTGTGCTTCTCAACCACAACCAGTAAAAGATAAAACTGAACAATTCCCTAAGTGACAAAGGTCAATCAAAATCAGCCTTGTAGTAAGGAATAAATTAAGGTTATGGCCATGACATACATTGTTAAAATCTTTGAAGGCCCTAAAATATTTAAGAGTAAAGGACCAACTAAGACTGTGGCTCAGAAAATCCTTTCAGTTAGACCAATGGATCAGGGAAAAGACAAAAGAAGGGACTATCAGCAAAGTTAACTGACTCAAGTTACCCTCAATATATCGATAAATGAAGAGATAGGGGTGGGGGCAAAAAAACCCAACACAGAAAATCAGGGAATTATGTTCACAAAACCTTCCTGAGAAAAGAACTATAGAGGTGACTGCTGACACGTGAAACTAATTGGAATCAAATAAGTACACAATCAAGTCCATGAAAAAGTTGAGTTGTATTGCCACAAGGACTACTGCTGCTGCTGCTGCTAAGTCGCTTCAGTCATGTTCGACTCTGTGCGACCCCATAGACGGCAGCCCACCAGGCTCTCCCTGGAATTCTCCAGGCAAGAATACTGGATGGGTTGCCATTGCCTTCTCCGACAAGGACTACTAACCTGAGCTTAAAATTTAAAAAGACAGCAACCTTCCTGTTTATAGAGCATTGTTGTGATACAGGAGGAAAGAAGGGCAGATCTCACCATTTAAAAGAATGACATAGCCATCAGTTCAGTTCAGTCGCTCAGTCGTGTCCGACTCTTTGCGACCCCATGAATTGCAGCACACCAGGCCTCCCTGTCCATCACCAACTCCCAGAGTTCACCCAGACTCATGTCCATTGAGTCAGTGATGCCATCCAGCCATCTCATCCTCTCTCTTCCCCTTCTCCTCCTGCCCCCAATCCCTCCCAGCATCAGAGTCTTTTCCAATGAGTCAACTCTTCGCATGAGGTGGCCAAAGTACTGGAGGTTCAGCTTTAGCATCATTCCTTCCAAAGAAATCCCAGGGCTGATCTCCTTCAGAATGGACTGGATGGATCTCCTTGCAGTCCAAGGGACTCTCAAGAGTCTTCTCCAACACCACAGTTCAAAAGCATCAGTTCTTTAGCACTCAGCCTTCTTCACAGTCCAACTCTCACATCCATACATGACCACAGGAAAAACCATAGCCTTGACTAGACAAACCTTTGTTGGCAAAGTAATGTCTCTGCTTTTGAATATGCTGTCTAGGTTGAACATAACTTTATTTCCAAGAAGTAAGCATCTTTTAATTTCATAATGCAGTACTTGGATGCAATTTCAAAAGTGACAGAATGATCTCTGTTTGTTTCCAAGGCAAACCATTCAATATCATAGTAATTCAAGTCTATGCCCCAACCAGTAACGCTGAAGAAGCTGGAGTTGAACGGTTCTATGAAGACCTACAAGACCTTTTAGAACTAACACCCAAAAAAGATGTCCTTTTCATTATAGGGGACTGGAATGCAAAAGTAGGAAGTCAAGAAACACCTGGAGTAACAGGCAAATTTGGCCTTGGAATACGGAATGAAGCAAGGCAAAGAATAATAGAGTTTTGCCAAGAAAATGCACTGATCATAGCAAACACCCTCTTCCAACAACACAAGAGAAGACTCTACACATGGACATCACCAGATGGTCAACACCAAAATCAGATTGATTATATTCTTTGCAGCCAAAGATGGAGAAGCTCTATACAGTCAACAAAAACAAGACCAGGAGCTGACTGTGGCTCAGATCATGAACTCCTTATTACCAGATTCAGATTTAAATTGAAGAAAGTAGGGAAAACCACTAGACCATTCAGGTATGGCCTAAATCAAATCCCTTAGGATTGTACAGTGGAAGTGAGAACTAGATTTAAGGGCCTAGATCTGATAGATAGAGTGCCTGATAAACTATGGAATGAGGTTCATGACATTGTACAGGAGACAGGGATCAAGACCATCCCCATGGAAAAGAAATGCAAAAAAGCAAAATGGCTGTCTGGGGAGGCCTTACAAATAGCTGTGAAAAGAAGAGAAGCGGAAAGCAAAGAAGAAACGGAAAGATATAAGCATCTGAATGCAGAGTTCCAAAGAATAGCAAGAAGAGATAAGAAAGCCTTCCTCAGTGATCAATGCAAAGAAATAGAAGAAAACAACAGAATGGGAAAGACTAGAGATCTCTTCAAGAAAATTAGAGATACCAAGGGAACATTTCATGCAAAGATGGGCTCGATAAAGGACAGAAATGGTATGGACATAGCCAAAGGACATGACAAAAGCTGGTTAGAACCAACTAGGTCCAAGACACCAGAAGATTCGACTTCCAGTAGAGCTTGAGCCTCAGTATATGCTCATTGTAGTACATTAGCTGAATGACACACCCACCAATGCAATGACAGTTCCAAGGCCAACCATAAAAGGCCAAAAAGTGGGCAGTGGTCCAGTTCCTGGAAATCCACAGCCCTTCCCCAAAATAACTGGAATAACCCTCCCACTCATTAATCTATGAAATTATTCAACCCATCAAACCTAACCACGCTGTATTTTGAAGCTCTCTTGCCTTCTGAGATGGCCCTCACTCTGCCTGTTGAGTGTGTTTCTCTCTAAATAAATCCACTTCTTACTATCACTTCATCTCTGAATTCTTTAGTGATGAAGCAGGAACCTTAAATTCACTTGGAGCCCTTGGGGGTTGGAGCAGGAAATGGCAAGCCACTCCAGTATTCTTGCCTAGAGAATCCCATGGACAGAGGAGCCTGGCAGACTGTCAACAGTCGGACATGACTTAGCGACTAAATCACCACCACCACCACCACTTGGGTATACCCAATCAAATGAAGGCAAAGAAGAGGTTGTGAACTCTGCTCAGATAAAAACAATATTGTAACAAGATCAATAAAGACTTAAAATGGTCCACATCCAAAAAAAAAAATCTTTAAAAAAGTCTCATTAAAGTCAAAGTGTGTTTATGATTAGCCATGAGTAAAATGGTGTTCTCTCCGGCAGTGACTTGTTTGTGGGCCTTTGTAGTCACATTAGACCATATAGTTAACTTACCTCTCTGACAAAACAGCCTCATCTTCCCAACTACAACCTCTGCTTTTGCTCATCTTTGAAGCCCATAGTCATGAGACTGGTCTTCCTTGTTAGCAGCCTTTTGATTTATATCAATTCATTGCTCAGAAATGAATATCAACATGTAATATAAATCCTACTTTGTGGTCTAAATTAATAAACCTAGTGCCTGACCCTCTCCAACAAAACATTACCCCATGACTCTCTGCTATCATTTCTTGTTATTTTCTGACATAACCCATTCATTGCTGCTGTTTGCACATGCTTATCCCTGCATTCACTCGCTTTTGACATGAAATATTGTTTCTATTATTGTTCTGTCAGTTCATGATCTTCTCTGTCTCCACACTCACTATGCAGATATTCTTCTCTAAAAAATCTTCCATAGTTGAACCACCTAGTCCATCTTGAATTGGGTAGACTCGATTTGAGTAGAAGAGTCTGAAACTTGAGTGTGTTCTCTTACAATAGTAAGTAAGTAAGGCAAGGTTAATATTACTAAATTCTAGATCTAGATTGTACTTAACAAAGGCCATCAATTGATATTTACTGTGTAAGATGATAGATAGATGGATTAGATAATAGATTATATATTAGACAGATACATGATTGGTAATAGATGATATATAGATTAGACAGATACATAATGCATAAAAATGATAGATACACAGATTAGATGGGGTTTCCCAGATGGATGGTGGGAATCCGCCTGCCAATGTAAGAGACACAAGAGATGCAGCTTTGATCCCTGAGTCAGAAGATCCCCTGGAGTAGGCAATGGCAACCCACTCAGTATTCTTACCTGGAAAATTCCATGGACAGAGGAGCCTCATGGGCCACAGTCCATGAAGGTCACAAAGAGTTGTCTGTGACAGAGCATGCACACATGCAGATTAGGTAGATAAAAGATTAGCTTAATAAATGATAGATGATAGATAGATAGATGTTTTACATAGATAATAGGTTAGTTAGATAATAAACTAGATAGACTAGATAGATGATAAGTAATAGATTACCAATATATTAGATTAGATAGACACATGGTAGATGATAGATTGATTAGCTATGTAGATTAGACAGATGTATAATAGATGATTGTTATTGTTTAGCTCCTAAATCATGTCAGACTCTTTGCAACCCCATGGACTATAGTCCACCAGTCTCCTCTGCCAATAGGATTTCCCAGGCATGAGTACTGGGATGAGTTGCCATTTCCTTCTCCAGGGGATCTTCCCAACCCAAGGATCAAACCCCATTTCCTGCATTGGCAGGTGAGTTCTTTAACACTGAGCCACCTGGGAAGCTCAATAGAGAACAGATTAGATAGGCAATAGATTAAGTAGATAATAGATTAGCTAGATGGAGAAGGCAATGGCACCCCACTCCAGTACTCTTGCCTGGCAAATCCCATGGATGGAGGAGCCTGGTAGGCTACAGTCCATGGGGTCGCAAAGAGTCGGACACGACTGAGGGACTTCACTTTCACTTTTCACTTTTCACTTTCATGCATTGGAGAAGGAAATGGCAACCCACTCAGTGTTCTTGTCTGGAGAATCCCAGGGATGGGGGAGCCTGGTGGGCTGCCGTCTATGAGGTCACACAGAGTCGGACATGACTGACGAGCCTTAGCAGCAGCAGCAGCAGCAGATTAGCTAGATATGTGATAAATGATAGATAGATAGGCTATATTATAGATTAGATAGATAAATTGGATAGATGCATGGTAGATAACAGACAGATAGATGGATTGATAGATAGATGGTGTTGAGCTTTCTAACTCTGACCCCATCTTCACACTGTCAGTTCTGCAGAGGATCACTTAATTCTGTTATTTCCATATTATATGCTTCAAAGACAACACATGAATCCATACAAGAGTTGGTTTATTGTTTAATCTTTGATTCTCTGCTAAAATGATATACATAATAGCTTCAGATCACTTCCACCTGGGATGAAATTGTTCAGATTTTGTACAAAATGTCTTCTGAAATGCCTGTACCTATTTGTTGCTCTGTTCCAGGTGCACATTTTGCTTGATATCATTCCTCAGCAATCATTGAACTCCAGAATTGTTTAATTAATGCTAAATCAAGACAGCTAAAATTGTCTTTTGCCATGGCTTAGCGATGAGTAATCTCAAGGGTGTTGCTTGACTGACAGCTGTCAATTAGAAATGGATCCATAGGATTAGCTACATGACAGCATGCATTTAGCTCTTGGATCTCACCTATTTTTAATGTATGAGTTGGCTTACTGTTTTCTGAATGTCTTTACATTGTGGAGCCCTGAACGAGATTTTATCAACCTCTTTCATTGGGACTTTCCCAGGTCTACATTCAAAAACAGACATTTCATAAAAATGACTGTTTCTGCTGCTGAAAATGATGGTGTCAAATAGATTCAGAAGCCTGGACCAAAGCCCTTAAATATCATTATCTAATTTTAAAATATGATGCTGAAGAACATTGTTGTGTATTATTTCAGTAGTAGTGGGATGGGAAAACCACCAGGTTAGAAACTTGAATCTACAAAATACAGACAGGTTAATAATGCTCGTCTGGTTTGGCTCACCAGGTTGTTCTGAGAAGTAATCTTCAAACTGAAAATTTTGTTACTATTCAGAGAGCCGCAATAAGGTTTGAAGAAGAGGTATTGACCTCTACAAACCTGTGTCAGCACAGATGTGGGGTAGAAACCCCAGATGCACCCAGCCAAGCAGAGGCAGTGATGTCACAGATCCCGTGGGGCCAGTGGTGCAGGTGATCATCAAACAACCTGGGCGAAAGGGAAAGTCAAGCATGTACAACACCCGTTTGGGTTTTTTGTTTGTTTTGTCTGATATGTCCTCTATTTTCTTAATTTAATTTTTATTTCATATTATAGTTGATACAATGTTATGTTAGTTTCAGGGGCATAGCAAAGTGATTCAGTTATACATATATCCATTCTTTTTCAGATTCATTTCACATAAAGATTACTACAGAATATTCAGTATATTTTGTTGTGCTGTACCATAGGTCTTTGTTGGCTAACTATTTTATGTATAGTCATGTGTGTTCATCCCAAGCTCCTGGTTTATCCCTCCCCTCACCAACATCTGTTTGTTTTTAAAACTAAGAAAAGTTATGACCAACCTAGATAGCATATTGAAAAGCAGAGACATTACTTTGCCAACAAAGGTCTGTCTCGTCAAGGCTATGGTTTTTCCAGTGGTCATGAATGGACGTGAGAGTTGGACTATGAAGAAAGCTGAGCCCCAAAGAATTGATACTTTTGAACTGTGGTGTTGGAGAAGACTCTTGAGAGTCCCTTGGACTGCAAGGAGATCCAACCAGTCCATTCTGAAGGAGATCGGCCCTGGGATTTCTTTGGAGGGAATGATGCTGAAGCTGAAACTCCAGTACTTTGGCCACCTCATGAGAAGAGTTGACTCATTGGAAAAGACTCTGATGCTGGGAGGGATTAGGGCAGGAGGAGAAGGGGACGACAGAGGATGTGATGGCTGGATGGCATCACTGACCCGATGGACCTGAGTTTGAGTGAACTCCGGGAGTTGGTGATAGACAGGGAGGCCTGGCGTGCTGTGATTCATGGGGTTGCAAAGAGTCGGACATGACTGAGTGACTGAACTGAACTAAACTGAGTTTTCAGGTACTGCAAAACAAGAACACAATACTGCAAATCAACTATACTCCAAGAAAAAAAATTTTTTAAATAAAATCTTAAAAAAAAATTGCCAAACAAGAAAATGAGAAAATACTTTGATTTAAATTCAGGGAGACTTTCCTGGTGATCCAGTGGTTAAGACTTCATCATCCACTGCAGGGGGTGCAAGTTTGATCCCTGGTTGGGGAGCTAAAATCCCACATCCCTCGTGGTCAAAAAACCAAAACATAAAACAGAGACAGTATTGTAACAAATTCAATAAACACTTTAAAAATGGCCCAAATAAAAATAATCTTAAAAGATAAATAAGTAAATTTAGGTAGGAAAAATTCTCTTTCAATTATCTGTTTAAAATCAATACTTGAACACTGTTCAGGGAAATCTTTTGCTACGATGCACTTCTCAACTAGAAGCACATTGCCCCCAGGAGGCATTTGCCAATGTCTGGGGACATTTTTAATTGTCACATCCAGGGAGTGCTATCGACATCTAGTGGGTAGAGGCCAAGGATGCAGATTAACAGACTACGAGGTAAAAGACAGCCCATCACAGTAAAGAAGCCTCTGACCCTAAATAAAAATAGTGCCTGCAGCAATGTGTGATAGGGGCACTCTGATACACTCACATTTTTTCCATCAATGTGCTTATGTAAAACTAATATTCCAAATTTACTGTCTTTGCCAGAAATAAGAAAGATTTTTCATTTCCTGAAAAATCAAATGTTTAAAATTGTTCCTCTGAATAGTTATTTTAGCAAAATCTATTTATAAAGTCTTAGAGAAATGAGAAATTATTTTGAAGTTTTGTAGTGAATTTGAGATTAAAAATATGCTAAGTCGCTTCAGTTGTATCTGACTTTTTGCAGCCCTATGGATGGTAGCCCACCAGGCTCCTCTGTCCATGGGACTCTCCAGGCAAAAATCCTGGAGGGGGTTGTCATGCCCTCCTCCAGGGGATCTTCCTGATCCAGGTATTGAACTCATGTCTCTCATGTCTCCTGCATTGGCAGGTAGGTTCTTTACTGCTAGCGCCACCTGGGAAGCCCCGAAATATACTCCCTGTATGTATTATTAAAGAATATTGAGGGAAAAAAAGAATATTGGGACTTCCTTGGTGGTCCAATGGCTAAGACTTCCAGCTTCCAACGCTGGGGGCCTGGGTTCAACCTCTGGTCAGGGAACTAGATCCCACATGCCACACCTATGACCCAGTGCATCCAAGTAAATAATTTTTTTTTTTTTTTAAGGAAAGAGTGTTTCCTGGCTGCTGGCCATTGTGTCTTTCTGTGTCATAAGCTCAGGCAAAACATTCAAAGCTGACAAAATAACATCAGGATTGCTTTGCAAACCTCTGTATTAACAGCTCACTTTATGCAGACACTTTTCAAAGCAAGTTCCTCAGCACTATTGTTGAGAAGCTTCTGATGGGTCTGCCCTTGACATGTCCCACAGCCTCCTCCCAGGAAACACTATTTCCAAAGTAATTTTTAAAATTATTAACTACTTAAATCAAGTATTATTATAAACAATAAACACTAAAGGAACACTTATTGATCATGAAATGAGCACTCGAATCCAGTTAACAGTAAACGTTGCTGCGAAAAGAATGACATTTCACTAAATAAGTCTGCTAAATGAATAAGGAATTGTGAGCATTCATATATCTCATTTCTCCTTTCATGGTATTAATTACCTCTACTAGAAAAAAAAATGGTGTTAATATGATCATTTAGCCACCATTTAGAATTAGACTTCTTATGTCAGAGTCAATGATATAGTTCAGTTCAGTTCAGTTGCTCAGTCATGTCCAACTCTTTGCAACCCCATGAATTGCAGCACGCCAGGCCTCCCTGTCCATCACCAACTCCCAGAGTTCACTCAAACTCACGTCCATCAAGTTGGTGATGTCATCCAGCCATCTCATCCTCTGTCGTCCCCTTCTCCTCCTGCCCCCAATCCCTCCCAGCATCAGAGTCTTTTCCAAAGAGTCAACTCTTCTCATGAGGTGGCCAAAGTTCTGGAGTTTCAGCTTTATCATCAGTCCTGGCTAGAAAGATGTCTTCCTCCAGTGAGGCTAAGGCTCAGCCAAGAATCAGTGGCTCCACAACTCTCAAAAAGCTGACTGTGACTCAAACCCAGGAAGGTTTTACTCACCACCAATGACACAGCATGGTCTCCACCATAGTAAAACTAACGAGTCCAAGAAAATGTAAGATTTGTGTGTCATCCCTTTAGATTGTTCTGTGAACAACATCCTATCCTTCAAATGCCTAAACTCAGACAGCTCACAGAAGATTACTTGAGTTATAGTTTAACTCCTGCCTTATAGTTCTTTCCCCAAAGGCATTTTGTGCTGCATAGTCCTGTACTTTTCCTAGTCCCAAATCACACAGGGAAAAAACAGTTTTGGCTCCTGGTGCATCTCCAAGCTCGATTTCTGTCTCTCTGTGTAACTTTGATCAGTTCAGACATTTGTCAGTGTCCGTACACATCCTCATTTATAGACTGTTGCCAGGGATGGAGGCTTGATATTTAAAGTCAACAAGAAGAGCCTGCGTGTTCTCTGAAACTTCATCTGTGTGTGTGTGAAGAAAAATATTAAGACTTTTACAGAAGGTGGGTGGGGAGGAGAGACTGTGAAAGGGAAAGGAAGAAAGAAAAAAGAAGGACTGGGAAGAGAGAGGGAGAGGCGGGTGGGGAGGTTGCTGTGTAACTGCTAAGATTGCAGACAGAAATAGCATGCAACCACCGTGAGCAGAAGCGACTCAGTAACCAGGACCAAACTGTATTCACTTCCATTCATCAGTTTCTCTGGGAAGGAAATGACATCTCATCCTGTCTTCCTCTACATCTTGATTTTTGGAAAATATTGTAAGTATACTCAGCATTTAATTTTGTCTACCTTAGGATTTTATGAAATAATCAAAAGGACAAATGTTGATTACTGACATGTATGCTTTTTAGATACAAATGCTTTTTTCTGGTAAAACTGTCATCTCACTTCAGAAGGATTCTTCGGAATACATTTCTGGTATTTACATTAAAAGCTGAAATACTGACATTCCGTGTAAATCTATGCTTCATAACAATCAATTGGTATAGTTGACATTAACATTTGTTTCATAAGTCATGGTATATTTCAAGAGGAGCGGTACTTAAAGAGATTGTGTTCAAGGAATGTGCCCAATGACACATCCTGGGATGTTCTGTTGTTTGCTCCTGGTTCCTGAGTGTTTGCAATGCTTTTTTACCTTAGCCTTTTGTGATTTGTATCTCTGTGAGGAGGTTTGCCTCCTCACAGAGAGATGCTTTCAGAAAACTCCTTTTTTATTTAGCAAGGTTTCTCACTATTCCTGAGAAGAAAAACAAGGCAAAGTAGAAAGCAGTGAAAACCGCAGACACACGAGGAGCCCAGATGGACAGTTTACTTTTGTTATCATGACAGTTTTTTTGCTTCCTCTCTGTATACATTGTTTTCAAAACAAATCTATTTTTTAATGAAAAGAAAGAGCTATTCTGCATTAAACTTTATTTAAACTATATTAGGTAAACAGAAATAAAATGTTTTCCTTCTTGAGTAATACATGATGAGAAAAGTCAAAGCAAATTGAGAAAGAAAACTTTCTAGGTCCCTTTCATACCTTCTGGATTCACAAGCATGTTTACATTGCTCTGTCTCTTAAAAGTTTGCAGAAATTTATTGACCCTAAGACACTGTACTGAGGAATGCCCCAAAGTGTATTTCAGTTGTAACTTTCCCAATCCTGATGGCATACTCTGCACGCAAGTGATTTTTTTCCTTTATCTCCAGTCTTCCTGACCTCTTAGTACACCTCACTTTGATGGTCAAAGATGGAAGACAGTGTGAAACCAAGAAAATGATTCCAAATCCTGGAGAAACATGATAGTTCCTAGCTTTCTCCATCTCTGATCTTACTGCTGTCATTACCATTTTTTAACTAGAGAGTGAAAAGTCAAATTGCACACCACCACCAAAAACTGGGTGGTTTTAGTATAATCCAAGTGTTGTGGATATTTGCAAGCAACAGCCTCATAAATCCATAATATATTTTGCCATCTCCTCTCTCATTTCAATGAAATGAGCAGGTTAAATAAGCCAAAGGAATACTTCCAAATAGGCATTCTAGTATGAGGTATTCAAGGAAATTCAGGGCAAGTTGAGAAGCAATTTGGCTAGTGTGTTACCAGTCATGTGGTAAAAATGTTCTATGTTTAGTAAAAAAGAAAAGTTCTATGTTCTTTTGTCAATAGAAAATTATTTTCATGAGCAAAAAATAGGTAATAGTGATGAAGACAATAATTGTCAAAACCCTCCAACTTTTTTAATTTATCTTTGGATTTTTAAAATAATGTTGATAATGCACTGTGAATACTTGAGAATGCCAAGTCCTCCTCCCTCCATGCCCTCCAGAAGCAGAATTGGGCAAGTAGGACTCCTGGATACATGCCCTCCACACAGTGGGCAGGCTGGAGGGCATTTGACAGGGGCCCCCAACCCAGCAACCCACACCCATGACTCACCTGTTGGCTTATCCCATCACCAAGCCCTACCAAAGAGAGGATTTCCTGGGCATATAGCAAAAGAAGTCAACCACATAAGGACAACATCTTAAATCTCCTTAACTAACCCCATGGTTGTTGCTGGTGGTTTGTTTACTAACATTATCTCCTGTTGCCTGGGAAAGATAGTGTGCTGTCATGAAAGACTTAAGGTTCTTGACAGAAGCACCCTGTATGAGCTTTATAACTGTCCACAAGGACTTACCCTCTGAGCCTTAGTGAAATGGCAATAAAGTCTTATGCCCTCTCTACCTCCCAGAGCCCCTCTGTTTCATTCTTTATTGCATACATTACCTCCTTGGATCTTCACAACAACTCGATCAGGTAGATGTAATTAAGCACGTGAGCAAGGCAAGACCAAGGACATTCATTACCTTGTCAGAAGGCTCAACCTAATAAATCCCAAAGTTTGAATGCTTTCATTGTCTACACTCTTTCTCCTAGACCATGAATGTTCTTGGTAGAGATAATGTGTATAATAAGGGGACTTTGAAAACTGAAAGCCCCTTATAGACCTAAGCAATTGTTAGTCACCCTTTTACTCAAAAATGTTTATTGAATGCCAGTTACTTTAATAAACAATAAGACTAAAGGATGGCTACCACATGATCCCTCCTCTAAAAGGTTGGAGTGGAGAAGAAAAGGGTATCTAGGATCACCAAGTTCTGAGACAAGGGCAAAAACCTAGGTGTGCACAGTAGGAGGTGGGGTGGGAAGGTGACATGAAGATTCAGAAAAGATTTCCTTTTATCCTTGAGAAATTTTTATTCTTAAAAAGTTTCCTCTGTCTATGGTCTAGTTAGCTGTATCTTATAATGTTAATTTCTCAGTTTTGATAATGTACTGTGGTTATATAAGATGATTCCATTAGGCAAAGCTAGGTCAAGGATCTATGGGACCTCTTGCAGTATTCTGCAACATTTTGTGAGTCTAAAATTAAAAGTTACAGAATGATCCTCTGGGAGAATTGTATCCTAAAAAGTCCTTATCCACAGTGCTTTACTGTTACTTAAACAATATCATCAAGCGAAAAGCAATCATTTTGCTTAACACTTTGGATAGGCAGAGAATAAATAAAGAAATAAGAAATAAAAGGCCCCAAATATGAACTTGATCCACTTTAGTATTTTGCCAAGGACTGACCCAGCTGGGAAGGTCCTCACTTTTAGATTTCAAGTGAATACATACAAGATGACCTGATCTTTGCTGTGGGTCCTGGCACTGGCATATCTCCTAGCAACTGTCTCTTCTAACCACAAAGAAGGGGCCAGGAGGTTTTCTGAACTAATAGTTGGTACACGAAAAACAGACCATTAGCACACAAGAAAAGGGAATACTGGCATATTTATCTACCTCCAAAAGATGAAGAAAAATCTTTCCAAATGCAGGCTACAGAAATCTCTAACTGTTCACCTTACTTTTTTTTAAGGTTGCTAACAATTTCATATTGTTCTTAATTAGGAATTTGGAATCACATCTTTATGTCTCAAACAGAAATAAAATTAACAAGTCTGTGCAAATGCAGCACCATGATCTGTATGAAAAGAAACAAATGATTACATCTGGGAGCTAAATCATTTCGCAAGCTTAATTCCACACATTGGGCGGACTTGTTAAACTGAAATGGCTGGAGTTGTATGTTCTATTTAGGCTTAATTTTTGTCCTTAAAAAAAAGAATTTGTATTATATAATTTTTAGGTGGAATAGCATTATAATTCAACATCTGTATACACTACAGAGTGGTCACAACTCCAAGTCTAGTTACCACAACTACAAGTCTAGATTGACCCATCCGTTACCATTGAGCCACTTCACTCACTCCATTTCACTCTCCCTGCCACCCCCTTCCCTTCTGGTAACCATTAATCTAATCTCTGTATCTATGAATTTGTTTTTGTCTTATTTCATTTGTTTGTTTTGTTTTTTTCAATTCCCAATATAATGAAATCATATGGTATTTGACTTTCTCCATCTGACTTATTTACTTAGCATGCTGCTAAGTACTGCTAAGTAGCTTCAGTCATGTCCAACTCTGTGCAATCCCAGAGACGGCAGCCCACCAGGCTCCCCCGTCCCTAGGATTCTCCAGGCAAGAACACTGGAGTGGGTTGCCATTTCCTTCTCCAATGCATGAAAGTGAAAAATGAAAGTGAAGTCACTCAGTCGTGTCCGACTCCTAGCGACCACATGGACTGCAGCCTACCAGGCTCCTCTGTCCATGGGATTTGCCAGGCAAGAGTACTGGAATGCGTAGCACATAGTAAATGCTCTGTTCCAGGGCAAAAAATCGTAATTAAAGGGCTTATTTCCTATAGGATTAGCATAATGCCCTCCAAATCCATCCATGCTGTCTCCCATGGCAGGATTGCATTGTTTTTTTATGGATTAATAGTGTCCACTATGGGGGTTTCCCTGGTGGCTCAACAATAAAGAATCCACCTGACAATGCAGGAGATCCAGGTTTGATCCCCAGGTCTGGATGATCCCCTGGAGAAGGGAATGGCAACCCTCTCCAGTATTCTTGCCTAGGAAATCCCATGGAGAAAGAAGCCTGGCAGGCTACAGACACGGGGTCACAAAAAAATTAGACACACTTAGCATCTAAACAACAACAGTATCCATTATGGACCTATATCCCATCTTCTTTATACATTCATCCATCAGTGAATAAGATCTGCATTCAGTTCAGTTCAGTTCAGTCGCTCAGTCGTGTCCAACTCTTTGCAACTCCACAAATTGCAGCACGTCAGGCCTCCCTGTCCATTACCAACTCCCGGAGTTTACTCAAACTCATGTTCATTGAGTCGATGATGCCATCCAGCCATCTCATCCTCTGTCGTCCCCTTCTCTCCTGCCCCCAACCCCTCCCAGCATCAGAGTTTTTTCCAATGAGTCAACTCTTCTCATGAGGTGGCCAAAGTATTGGAGTTTCAGCTTCAGCATCAGTCCTTCCAATGAACACCCAGGACTGATCTCCTTTAGGATGGACTGGTCGGATCTCCTTGCAGTCCAAGGGACTCTCAAGAGTCTTCTCCAACACCACAGTTCAAAAGCATCAATTCTTTGGCGCTCAGCTTTCTTCACAGTCCAACTCTCACATCCATAGACTTTACTTACTGTAAGGAAATTGAAACAGTAATCAAAAATCTCCCAACAAACAAACTGTACCCATTTATACCATTTGAATGTCAAGTTCTATATGATTGTGGTTACGGATGTGGTGGTTATATACATGGTGTTATATACACTGCCAGTTATTAAGAGCTTTCCATGGACCACAAACTGTGCTAAATGCTTATGAACATGATCTGACTTTATCCCTATAACAACCTTAAGAGATTTTCTCACGTTACAAATAGGAAACAGAAAATGTGAAATACTAAGTTGCAAGCCTGGCATCACTCCTTAGTAAGTGTTGCAAAAGAGATTTCAATCCAAGTTTGTGTCCTCGAACATCCTATGCTAGTAAAACATGATTCAAGCTCAACATGTTAAAGCTCAACATCTGAGAATCAAAAGAGACCTGAACAGATCCCCTGATCTAACCCACTGGGTTTTCTTTTAAGACTGATTTGTTTATTTATTGGCTGTGCTGGGTCTTCTTTGCTGTGCAAGCTTTCTCTAGTTGCAGTGAACAGGGGCTACTCTTTGCTGTGGTGTGCAGGCTTCTCATTGTGGTGGCTTCTCTGGTAGCAGCACGGGCACTAGGCATGGAGGTTTCAGTAGTTGCAACACTCAGGTTCAGTAGTTGTGGCTTGTGGGCTTAGTTGCTCCATGGCATGTGGAATCTTCCTGCACTAGAGTTTGAACCCATGTCCCCTGCATTGCAAGGTGGAGTCTTAACCACTGCACCTCCAGGGAAGGCCTAGCCCATGGTCTTCAGATGCATTAGCTATTTCTCTATTTTACTGATTAAGTAATAGAGAAATATGGACCAGCCCATAGTCACAGAACTGGTAAATCCAAACAAAAACAAAGTTTCCACTAAAGCAAGGTTATCCCCATCCCAGGAGTCTGAAAAATCCATGCTCTGTATTTGTGCATCTCCTCCTGTTGGCCAGTACCATCTGCTTTGCAGACACTTCCAATTAAGCACCAAGAATTTATGGATGAGGAAAGGTGTGGAAATAACTTGAATGAATAGAACACTACACTCAACCTGTATTGATTCCAGGATTTTGCTTTGAAAGCACTTTTGCTGATAGAGCATGTCACAGAGATTTATACACAGGGAGAACCAATCCATAGTGACGTAATTCTCATCTTAGCCCACCTCTCCCACCCGCTGGATGTTTTCTGCCTTCGTTGTCTGCACAACCACAGCAGCTTATTCCCTGTTTTACCTACTGTGGCCCAACACCCTCTCATCATCTTCAAATCTGCGCCTCTACCCATCATACTGATCAGATCAACAAGGTGGCATCACTGAAATCAAAAGCTCTTTCCTTCTTTGAAATAAAATGAGGGTGAGTTGTGAGCATTTAAAATTTAGGTTTTATTCTCTATCACAGCCAAGATAAATGTTGAATGGAAATTTTAAAAGAACAGCATAAATTGGGATCTCTGGTTATTTGTGTTAGAAATTGACATTTTCCTACAAAATCATTGTATTTTATAATAATTTGGAGATTTGATTTTCTGCTAAATAAATTTTTTTATAATTGTTTCATTATTACCTGAATTAACTAGAACCAAAGAAGTCAATGTTTTTTTGGGCTTCACAGGTGGCTCAGTGGGAAAAGAATCCACCTGCAATGCAGGAGAGAAAGGAGATGTGGGTTCCATCCGTGGGTTGGGAAGAGCCCCTGGAGGAGGGCATGGCAACCCACTCCAGTATTCTTGCCTGGAGAATCCCATAGACAGAGGAGCCTGCGGGCTACAGTCCATGGGGTCCCACAGAATCGGGCACAACTGAAGTGACTGAGCATGCATGCAAAGAGTCAGACACAACTGAGCATGCACCCCACACACACACACCCTTATTTCTTAATTCTTCTCTAATAACGAATATGTTGTTGTTTTTTTAATATTCAGTGCTCTCAAAAAAAGTAAGGATTATTTTGGGGGAAGGGGACCCTTGGCTTCTCCACTGGCTGTTCCAGGCCATGTGGAGCCCTGGCCTCTGGTCACTATGCCAGCTCTCTCCACTCTCCCCCCATCCTCTCTCCCTGACCTCTGCCCACCACCTACATTGGCCCAAGAGCTCAAGTTCTCATTCTATGATGAAGAACACACAGATATCTCTCCTTAACCCATCTCCAATCTCAAATTCCAGGTTCACCTTTAGTCAAGGTGCCCAAGTGATTAGCCTCAAAATGGGATAGCAGATAATCTGTTGCATTCTCTAATCGTAAGATTCACCCTTTTTAGAAGGCAGTTGAGATTTTCTTTTATTTTTTAAAATTAGTGTATAATTGTTTTACAATGTTGTATTAGTTTCTGCTGTACAACAAAGTGAATCAGCCATAGGTATATCTGGGCTTCCCAGTTGGCACTAGTGATAAAAAACCTGACTGTCAATGCATGAGACATGAAACACAGATTTGATCCCTAGATCGGGAAGATCCCCAGGAGGAGGGCATGGAAACCCACTCCAGCATTCTTGCCTGGAGAGCCTCATGGACAGAAGAGCTTGGTGGGTTACAGTCCATGGAATCGCAAAGAGTCAAACACGACTAAAGCAACTTAGCACAACACATAAATATATTCCCTCCTTTGGAGGCTTCTTCCCACCCCTGATTCCCACCCCTCTAAGTCAAAGGCAGCTGAGACTTTATTTTTTAGTAGCAATGTATACATATTTATTCCTTGTTTTTTTCAGTTGAGATTGAAATCATTTTTCTGTTTTTGGTAGAGAGTTGATTGTGTGCTTGACCTGGGTGGCCACACAGTTACATGAGATAATTCATTGATAAAAACATTTCGTTGGACTATTTTTCTCCTGACAGTTTGTTCTCCTGATTCTTACCTCATTCATGTAAAGTAACATTACATGAAGTCTCTTTTTCTGCCTCCAGCAGTCTGAATCTCCAGTGAATTGCAATTTGATTGAACAGTTTCCTCATATCTCTCAAGTACTTTTTTAATTTGTTTCACATAATTAGACTTTTTGAGTTCAAAGGAGATGTAAAGCTCATATAGTACAATGCCCTCATTTTCATGTAAGAAGAAACCGAGCCTAGATAGCTGTGCTCTCTTTTATTTCCGCTTTCTTATCTTTTACTCGCTTTTAAAAGTATGCCTCCAATTTCATATGTAGGACAGGATGGGCAAGAAAAATCAGCAGGGTAAAGCATCACCTTTAAATAGAAAGAAGCTAAACCACAGTTATTAAATTACATTTATTACCCACCAAAATCCTAGCCTCAAAAATTAAGATTTGCAAATACATTGATCTTGCATTATCGTGTGTCACACTTTCCACACACCTGCCTCGCAGATAAACATTTTAAACCATTCTCTTCACCAAGGAGAGACTGGACAGAGGAGAGAAGGTTCTAAGGACGCCTTCCCAAGTCCATGCTTGTCGTCAGGTCCAACTTCAAAGGAAATGGCTTTTCAAATTGTCAGAGGAAATTCAGAGCCCGTAGATGTGTCCGCTCTCCACATCCCTCACTCCCATGCTATTCTCCAGACAACTATAAGATGCATCGTTTTCATCACATGCCATGCAGATGAATGAATGTGGCTGCCGGGGCATCCTCATGAAGCACAGGAGGCCTCCTGCCTGTGCTGCAGGCCACGTGAGACTGATGGCTCTGCAGGAGTGCAGGAGGAAACCATCCACATCCCAGGAGAGGTTGGTATGCGATCAGAACCTCAGTGCTTCTCACTTCAAGACAGACATTTCCTAGTCTCCATACAGTAAGTCCCCCACATATGAACAAGTTCCTTTCCAAGAGCCTGTTCGTTAAGTCCAATTTGTTCAAGTCCCACAAAGTTAGCCTAGATACCCAACTAACACAATTGGCTATATAGTACTGAACTGTAAAAGGTTTATGATACTTTTCACACGAATAATACATAAAAGACAAACACAAAAAATAAAGAAAACATTTTTAATCTTACAGTACAGTATCTTGAAGTGTACAGTAGTACAGTACAACAGCTAGCACGCAGGAGCTGGCATCGAGTGAACACGCGAGAAGAGTTACTGAGTGGAGGAGGGAGATGAGGTGGGATAAAGTAGAACTGGGAGAAGGCAATGGCACCCCACTCCAGTACTCTTGCCTGGAAAATCCCATGGATGGAGGAGCCTGGTAGGCTGCAGTCCATGGGCTCGTGAAGAGTCGGACATGACTGAGCGACTTCACTTTCACTTTTCACTTTCATGCATTGGAGAAGGAAATGGCAACCCACTCCAGTGTTCTTGCCTGGAGAATCCCAGGGACAGGGAAGCCTGGTGGGCTGCCGTCTATGAGGTGGCACAGAGTCAGACACGACTGAAGCGACTTAGCAGCAGCAGCAGCAGCATAGTAGAACTGAAGGACCATCAGCAATAGGAGATGGAGGGCAAGCTGCAATGTCACTCATGCCTGACACTGATGGAACACATGTTTGCATCTTTGAAAGTTCACAACTTGAAGATTCGTTTGCAGGGAACTTAATCTATTATCCTCAAATAGCCTGGGCACCAGTGCTTATGTGTTTAATCCTTCTCACAATCCCTTCCTTCTCCCTACCCCAAAATACCATGTCTTCTGTCTCTGTATCTGTTCTGAGGCTGATGCTGGAGGGGGAGAGGGAGGGGGCACAGTGGAGACTCTGTTCCTAAGGACACAGGCCCCTGAACTTCCTTTCCTCCTGCCCCCTCCCCCCGCCCCCACAGCTCACACACCATCTCCCGAGATGGAGTCGTGTGAAGGAGTCGTGTTTTCCAACTTCATGGAGCATGAAAGGATGCTTACAGAAGTCCTGCAATGCACCTTCACTGTTGCGTGATGCTCCCCGCAGGTATTAATATCAACAATTCATGGTTCAGTAGCAAATAAACCCCATACAAGTAGTAAGCTCTTGACTCCCAGACCAGTCCAACATTCTGTTTATCATGTAGGGTGAGATTGTCTTGGTATTTTGGCTCCAGGCATCGAGAGATAAAGTGAAAATTAAGCAAGTCTCCTCAGGCACTTTCCCACTTCCTGCAAGTTCTCCGTGCTCACTTCCTCCTCCTTCTCATCCCTCCCAGTGGAATCTCAGCAGCACCTCCACTCTGACCTCTGGGTGGCCCAGATATTAATTCCCAGTCCTAACCAACCTGTTCCTCCTTCTCTCTTTTTTTATGTGAACTTTTGTCTCTATTCCTCAGATTCACCACACCTCCTGACAAAATTTACACTAGAGATTTTGGTCACAAACCTTGCAACCGGAATCCTTATTTCTACCCACCTTTTCTCCCAAAGATTCTCCTCACAAATTCGTCCTTTCATAGAGGACAACTGCCTATTAAACACACTCTATGCACATTATACCTTATCCTTCCAACCTCATTCCACCGTTACCCAGATTCATGGAGATTTTTGGCTTTTCGTTGTTGTGTTAGTCTTTCAGTCGTGTCCAACTCTTTGTGACTCTGTGGACTGTAGCCCGTCAGGCTCCTCTATCCATGGAATTTTCCAGGCAAGAATACTGGGGTGGGTTGCCATTCCCTTCTCCAGGGGGTCTTCTTGACCCAGGAATCAAACCCAAGCTAATTCTTCATTATTTAGGAAGATGGTTCCAATACCTGATCCTCCCAGTGTAAGAAACTTATGATCTTGCAAATTTCTGTAGTTGTAGTCATTTCAACAGAGATAGCTTTCTTTACAGATTTGAAATTGAAATGTTACAGACCTAGATATACAAATGGACATGAATTGACAAACTGTGAACAAAATTTGTAAATGTATGGCCTGGATCTACTGGGAGAAGTCAGAGAAGCTGAGAGAGGCTTTTTTGGAAGCCTTTATCCAGCACACATACTGCAAGTACTGATTAATGAAATAACTGATCAAATTCTCAGGCGCATGGAGCCCTGAGAACACCAATCACACTCCCATTGCGTTCACTTGCAAAGCCTCTGATCCTCGCCTTTCCTTTTTATCCTTTTCTCTCACTCTCTGCTGCTTACTCCAGCCTTTTGATTTTTTAATAGGTTTTTCCCAGAGCAGGCTGGAAATGTTTGACTCATTTTCGATGGTCCAAAAGATTTGCCATTTTTACTTCCTGCATTGTGGACGATTTGTTGGAAATTGCAAAACTGCCTTGTGGTTTATAAATGTTCTGCTTTCTCACACATTTCAAATTAAGACAAGAAGACATCAGTGGTCATGCTGTAAGTTTCTCTGAACCTCCACTTAACCCCCTCTTTGTGTTAACATCAGGAGAAGTGGCTGGTTTGGCTAGGCTAAATATAGATTTTTACTTCTGCCTTTCTGATTGCAGTCCTTGCCCCTGAACTTCTAAGCTCACAGCACAACAGTTAATGCTTCCTGGAAGAAGGATAGTTTTTGTTTTTTCAATAACTTTTGGGGGCAACTGAGCATCCATCTCTAATGTTGACCTGGAATAACATGGCAACTCATTTGTCCATCAAGTTCATTTTAATTAAAAAAAAAAAAAATGCCTGTACAAATCATTTTGTAATGCTGCTGGCTCCTGGGCATCTTTTTTCAAGATTCCTAAGCTAGTTTATGCAGCAGATTTTTATTATCTCATGGTCCATTATCCACACAAAGATATTAATAGATGTATTCCCTTCCCTCCAAGAGTTCAGAATATAAGACATAATGTATATATTGTAGACATGCATAGACATGAGCTAGAATTATTAAATTAAAATGATAACAGACAGGTTAAGGCCAAACAAGTTATTATTACTATATCCTGTCAACAATCTATCTGTAGAATAGTCATCGTGAATGCCTGAATTGATAAATGGAGAATGAATCTGGTACTGATCAAAAATGGAATTTAACAAGGCTGGAGTTATGGAGGAGTCAAAGAAAGAATGATGCCGTGTGGTATTGAATTAAAATAAATAGTGTTTGCAGACAGAGACCAAGCCCTCAGATAAAAGAACTCAGTGAAACCACCTAGCTGGCCATGATGCAGAGGCAGGAGGGACAGGATACAGTGGATATGTGTTGGTGATGATGTTCAGTTCAGTTCTGTTCAGTCGCTCAGTCGCGTCCAACTCTTTGCAACCCCATGAATCGCAGCACGCCAGGCCTCCCTGTCCATCACCAACTCCCGGAGTTCACCCAGACTCACGTCCATCGAGTCAGTGATGCCATCCAGCCATCACATCCTCTGTCGTCCCCTTCTCCTCCTGCCCCCAATCCCTCCCAGCATCAGAGTCTTTTCCAATGACTCAACTCTTCACATGAGGTGCCAAAGTACTAGAGTTTCAGCTTCAGCATCATTCCTTCAAAGAACACCCAGCGCTGATCTCCTTCAGAATGGACTGGTAATGATGTTAGTGTAACCCTTATAAATCCATTATGGACTTTCCTGGTTGTTGTTGTTATTCAGTCACTGAGTCCCTTCTGACTTTGCAACCCCATGGGCTGTAGCCTGCCAGGCTCCTTTGTCCTTGGAATTTCTCAGGCAAAAATACAGGACTGGGTAGACATTTCCTCCTCCAGGGGAGCTTCCCAACCAAGAGATCGTACCCATGTCTCCTGCACAGGCAGGTGGATTCTTTAACACTGAGCCACCTGGGAAGTAGTTAAGACTCCATGCTCCCACTGCAGGGTGCACAACATCCATCCCTGGTCAAGGAAGATCCCACATACCGCCTGGCCAAATAATAATATTAATAAAGTCATTTTTTATAAAGCCCTTATATATGGCACAGTCCCAGAATGGGCTCATATTTAAAGACACTCATCTAGAATCAAGCACAGTCTGTCTGCCTCATATGGCCAGGGAAGGGTGAAAAAAAAGGAATAACCAACAAGACAGCATATTTGGATAAATGCTAAAAACATGGAGCATTTGACAAGCGAGAATTATAAACACAAAACATCAATAGTTTGAAGTAATAATTACAATGACATGTATTAGTAAAATAAGAACTCTTTTGAGAATGTTCAAAATATATAATATGAAATATTTAGCTGTATTTCCACCACTGTTAAGCGGATGTAGGGAAGTCACATGTTTACTCCCACTTTCAAGAAACTTCGAAAGATAAAAGAATATATGTATGCATGTGTATAACTGAATCACTTTGCTGCACAGCAGACATTGACACAACACTGTAAATCAGCTATACTTCAATTATAAAAATTTTTAATTAAAGAAAAATCAGGATTTGCAAAATTTTCATGATGGTAGTAGATAATGTTATTCACTTTACCAGAGGGGTATCTTCGTTTGTTAGATTTTTTTACATGCGTGCATGCATGCTCGGGCATGTCGACTCTTTGCGACCCTGTGGACCTCTCCAAGCTTCTCTGTCCGTGGGATTTTCTAGGCAAGAATAGTGGAGTGGGTTGCCATTTCCTCCTCCAGATTTTCCATGTCTCTCCATTGGCAGGCAGATTCTTTACCACTGAGTCACTTGGGAAGCTTGGTAGTTTTTTTTAATCACCCAAAAATGTGCCCACCCTATTTGGATTCTAACTCAAATATCATGACTCAAAACTCTACGCTCTTTCTGGTACTATTCCTCCCACTCTTCCATTCTGTGGCCCAGATCAGCTATTCTTATTTCACTTACCTTTTCTGTTATTTTTGTTTTCAATGTCTTTTACCTACATTTTATTTAATGCTTTCTTTTCTTGTGGCTCTAACCAACATGAATCACAATACTATAGATAAAACCACCAAAACAGAGAAGTGTTACTCAAATAGTGACAAATCCCAAATCATTGTGTTGGTCTATTAACTGTCTTCCACAAATTCCTTCTGACAGAATGTCTAAACAGCAGAGTTTGTGATAAATAAGAGGAACAAAGAGGAGTCTGGTGTGACGATCCTATCCTACCTAGAAGCTGCACCATCACAAGCACACATGTCTAATGAGTCCCCAGGAATCTACTTTTTAAATTCATTCTGAGGAAACTTCCAAATTTTTAATATGATTCATAGTGTGCTTAGAGACATGAAATGTGCTAGGCCAAAGTTGCCGTATTCTGATGATTAACATGAATTATTTATATTGCTGAAGTTGTAATTAGAGTCAGTTACAGTACTGAAGTTATGGTTAAATGATAAACACTTGGAAGTGTTGTCTAATTAAATCTTCCTATGAACCATGAAGGGCGATGGATCCTCCCCTCCCCAGAGGAGGAACTCAGTCTCAGAGAGACTTGTGGAATTGCCAAGATCACAGGCTCCTAAGTGCTTAAGGCAGTATGTGAATTCATGTTTATCTGAGTTCTTTCCACTTGCCATACAATTACCAAAATCATGGTGCATCATTATGTATACTGTCTCTCATTTTATAGGACAGATGAGCAAACTGACCATGCAAGGTGAACTCAATCCAGATCTCCCACTTGCTGCTTCTGGGGGAAGAGGTCAAGGCAGGGCAGGAACAGGTGGAGAGTGGGTGGGGCCAGGCCTGGGAAACTAGGAGAAGGTGGGAGCTCAAGAGGAAGGCAGGAGGACAGGCTGGGAGATGAAGTTGGAGGAGATCCTTGGATACAGAGTGAGTCTCAGTGAGCTGCACTAAAAAATGACTTTGGACTTAGGGCATCAGCAATTGGAAGGAGGTTTTGAACACAATGAAATAGTTATCTTTCCTTAAGAATTAACTCTGGCAACTTACCCAAAATAATCTAGAGTGTGAGGAGCTGAAAGGAAGCCCTAAAGGAGTGTGGCTGTTGCTCTTCATCACTAGAGAGGAAGAGGCTACGACCAAGTCAAGTCAGCTGCTTTCCTAGAACCTGAGTACCTTTTCAGTATATTTTCTCCCTGACTAGTGCTGAATAAATATACCTATGAAATATACAAAATACATGTGGAATGCAATACAACAGTTTTGTCTAGTACCCTGACTGCAACAGGACTGGCCAGTTTGACACTGCACTCCACAAACATGCAACTCCCATCTCTACTTCTCCTTCCCAAAGAAGTCTTAGTACCTAGTCTGTATTGATGACACTTTCAATTTCTCCTGTGCTCTCTTGTTACTAACCCATCTGTTAACTTCTGGGTCCAATTTGCAAACAAGCAATAGATAGAAACACAACAGAAAACATTATTAACAAAGATGCATACAATGATGGAAACTAGGTGGACAAAGTGTCCAAATACAGGGTCATTTAAATCAAAGAGAAAGTACTGACCGGCTAGAGGTACAATCTGTCTTCTTCAATCAATAAGTAACTTTGCAAATCAAGGCTGTTACTAAGAATCAGTCCAGTCAATAAACTTTAGACTTTACTCAGCAGCTGCAACCTCCCAACAGTGGAGGAAAAGCATATATATAATTTTAAATATTGTGTTAATAGGTCCAAAACCTAATCTATAAGAGCATAATTTTACTCTATTTTAACACATTTACATTTTAATCAATAACACTCTCCATGGTAAGTTTGAGGCACTTATAGGTATACATTCATGACTTTATTTCTTGGTCATTCCTTTAGAAAGTGCACAGTAAGGATAGGGTAAAATGGTGCTGAATATTTAAAGTGCATCATTGGAAATGCATCAAGATACTTTCAACCCTCAGCACATTTTTAATCTCCCTAAAAATTGCAGAACCATGGTCATAACTAGAGAAATAGCTTGCCCAGAACACCTTTGAAGTCAGAATACATTATATCATTCTTGAAGGTATTAATAATTATTAACTCAAGTACTGAACTAAAAGAGATACATGAATGAAAATAGGCTCTTTTTTGCAAATACATTATATAAAAACCATGCTAATGGCTTCTAACATGATAAGAAATGCTTTAACCACAGGTCACATAAAACTGAAAAAAATAGTTTTCAATACATTTATGAAAAGACAAGTGATTCACCTTCAGTTGGACCAAGTAATGTCTTTTCATTGAATAAATTACTTTCTGGTATAAATTAAATGTGCATCTGGAAACCCTATTAACTCTTTAAAAATAACATAGAAAATTATATTCATTCTGGAGTTACAATATTGGTTTACTAAATGGGGTTTACAGTGGTAGACTGAAATAACTTCATGCATACATAATGTGTAAAGTTTTATTTCTTGTTTCACCCCAAAAGTAAATCCCATGTCAATTTAATCTCTTGTCATTTAGAGAAATCTAGCTAACCTAGGAAAATAAGTTTTTATTCATTCAGTTAATACACATGTATATTCTAGATTCTAAATCCAAACTCTCTTTAGGATTTTCTCTATCATTTGATAACAAATTACAGCTATGGTAAAAACAGTATTATGCTACTACCAGCTTTACTGAAAAGCTAGTCCTAATCTAAAAATATTTCTCTCTTTATCCCTTTCTTCTTTAATTTTCTATTTCCTCCCTTTCCCTCCTTGCCCTAACAACAACAACAACAAAACAGCTAAGACTCCTTAGTATGATGGTTCCACAGACAAAATGTAGACCTCAGAGTTGCTAGGTGTCTGTAAAGGGCTCAAGTCCTTTGAGAAACAAAGACCAATATAGTCAGACTTTCTGCTGACTGTACTAGGATCAGACCCAGGAGGCTTTGGGGATTTTTCATAACTGGAGGTTTGTACACTTTTTCACTGCCTTCATCCAATTCCCCCTTCCTATACCCACCCCCCCCCAACTCTCCACCTCTGATAACCACAATTCTGATCTTTTTTTTTTTTATGCATTTGTTCATTTGATTGTGTTTGAAGCATAACTGACCTAAAACACAGTGTTAGTTTCTGGTACAAAACATAGTGTTTTGATATTCCTGTATATTACAAAATTATCACCACAATAAGTCGTTAGGTTATGTCACTATACAAAGATGTCACATAACTGTTAACTTTATTCTCCACACTGTGCATTTTATACTGGTGACTCATTTATTTTACAACTGGAAGTTTGTGGCTCTTAATCTCTCTCTTCTATTTCTTTCCTTCCTTACCACCTGGTTGTTCTCTGTATCTATAACTCTGTTTCTGTTTTGTTATGTTTGTTCCTTTGTTTATTTTTTAGATTCCACATATAAATGAAATCATACTGCATGTCTTTCCCCGTCCAATTTACTTCACTCAGCTTAATACCCTCAAGGTTCATCCATGTTGTCACAAATGCAAGCTTTCATGCTTCTTTAGGGTTAAATTGTATTCTATTATATGTATGTACAGAGAAGGCAATGGCACCCCACTCCAGTACTCTTGCCTGGAAAATCCCATGGATGGAGGAGCCTGGTGGGCTGCAGTCCATGGGGTCGCGAAGAGTCGGACACGACTGAGCGACTTCACTTTCACTTTTCACTTTCATGCACTGTTGAAGGAAATGGCAACCCACTCCAGTGTTCTTGCCTTGAGAACCCCAGGGACAGGGGAGCCTTGTGGGCTGCCGTCTCTGGGGTCGCACAGAGTCGGACACGACTGAAGCGACTTAGCAGCAGCAGCAGCAGCATATGTATGTACAACATCTTCTTTATCCATTCTTCTATTTATGGGCACTGAGGTTGCTTCCAATGAACATAGGAGTGCACTTTTGTAATCAATGTTTTCATTTTCTTCAGATAAATACCCAAGAGTGGATCATACGGTAGTTCTATTTTTAATTTTTTTGAAGAATCGCCATACTATTTTCCAAAGTGGCTACACCAATTTATGTGGACGGGGACGGGACGTCCTCTTTTGGAGGGCGGGGTCTTAGGCCAGAAGAGGAGGGGCTTAGACCGGAAGGGGAGGAGCCTAAGACTGAAAGGGGCCAGGGCCAGGGGCTAGGGCTGCTGCTGCTGCTGCTGCTGCTGCTAAGTTGCTTCAGTCGTGTCCGACTCTGTGCGACCCCATAGACGGCAGCCCACCAGGCTCCCTCGTCCCTGGGATTCTCCAGGCAAGAACACTGGAGTGGGTTGCCATTTCCTTCTCCAGTGCTGAAAGTAAAAGTGAAGTCGATCAGTTGTGTCCAACTCGTAGCAACCTCATGGACTGTAGCCTACCAGGCTCCTCCGCCCATGGGATTTTCCAGGCAAGAGTACTGGAGTGGGGTGCCATTGCCTTCTCCAAGGGGCTAGGGCTAGGGCTCTCCTTAGGGTCAGGGCATTAGGGTTAGAGGTTGAAGGGCACACCAACAGTGCATGAGGGTTCCCTTTTCTCCACATCCCCACCAACACTTCTATTGTTTGTCTTTTTAATGATTGCCCTTCTGTCAGATGTGAGGTGAATATCTGTGGTTTTCAATTATATTTCCTTATTAATTAGTGATTTTTGACACCTTTTCCTATGTCTGTCAGCCATCTGTATGTCATCTTTTTGGGAAAATGTCTATTCAGGTACTTTACCCATTTTAGTCAGGTTGTTTTTTTGATATTGAGCTGTAGGAGATCTTTGTATATTTTGAATAACCCCTTATCAGGTATCTCATATAAAAATATCTTCTTCCTTTCCATAATTGGCCTTTTTGCTTTGTTGATGGTTTCCTTCAATGTGCAAAAGTTTTTAGTTTAATATAGTTCCATGTGTTTATTTTGCTTTTGTTTCTCTCGCCTGAGGAAGCACATCCAAAAAAATGATTAAGATCGATGTCAAAGAACTTAATGCTTATGGTTTCTTCTAGAAGTTTTATGGTTTCATGTCTTACCTTTAAGTCTATAATTCATTTTCAGTTTATTTTTGTGTGTGGTGTGGCAGAGTTCTGCAGTTTGATTCTTTGGCATGGAGCTTCTACTTTCCCCAGAACCACTTATTGAAGAGGCTATCTTTTCCCTATTATATAGTCTTGTTTCCTTTGTTGTAGACTAATTAACTATATAAGTGTGGATTCATTTCTGGGCTCTGTATACTATTCCATTGATCTTTGTGTCTTTGGGCTTCCAACCTATACACTGGTCTAGTGAGCTGGGTGCAGGTGGGCAGCTCAGCAGGCAGCCACTCAGAGTCAGCCCAGGTGACAACAGCAATCTCCAAGTATGACCAGAGAAAAGAAAATGAATCTTTCCTCACTGCTTAACCTGGCGACCTGAATTAGCAGCCACTTTACATCATATGCTTCACTCTTAATTTGAGATGGCAGGGTGGACAGAAATAGGAAGACAGGCAGTCAGTACAAAAACCGAAGTACCCACAGGTGCCAATGTCCATTCGAACTCAATCATGGTGGGTTTGAGAATGGGAGAGCTCTACAAAAGATTAAAGGGGTATATTAACTCGTTCCTGATACACATTTATAAGAGAAGAAGAGAGGCATAAGCAACGTTTACTTGGTATTAGAGAGACTCTTTGGAGAAGGCAATGGCACCCCACTCCAGTACTTTTGCCTGGAAAATCCCATGGACGGAGGAGCCTGGTGGACTGCAGTCCATGGGGTTGCTAGAGTCGGACACGACTGAGCAACTTCACTTTCACTTTTCACTTTCATGCATTGGAGAAGGAAATGGCAACCCACTCCAGTGTTCTTGCCTGGAGAATCCCAAAGACAGGGGAGCCTGGTGGGCTGCCGTCTATGGGGTCACACAGAGTCGGACACGACTGAAGCGACTTAGCAGCAGCAGCAGCAGAGAGACTCTTAGTATCCAAGTGGACCACATGTGGCTCTTATCATCTCAGTCAGTATTCATCCTATGCTACTTACAAGTTCATGGGTTGTACAGTATAAATTCTATTAAATGTATTTTTAGAACAATTGTTAGTTACAATAGAAATTACCTGGAAATTAAGACCAATGGGCTAAAGAAGGGAAATTCACATTTAGTATATGTGACTTCTTTCTCATCCATTAGCTTCATCTAATCACACCAAAAACCCTGGGAAGGAGTTTCACTATTCCCTGCTTTCTGGAAGAGGAAACTGAGAAGTAACAAAATATACTTAGAGTCCACAGGGCACAATGGGAACTCCTACCCCATGGCAGCCATGCACAAACTGCACTGGGCTTGTAGGCACGGTGTAGGGACCAAGCCTCAGGAAATGCTGTGGCCTGTGGTTGCAGTAACTTCAAGAAAAGGCAAGATCAGGAAAACACTGCTTTCCAATTTAAATGAGCCTGTTTGACTTTTGCTGAATTGATACTTGGCTGTATGGAAAAGCATTACAATTAAGCCTGTGGTAGATGTCATTCACAAAAGAACAGCCACATGGGAATTCTAAAAAGGAAGCAGTGGTCACTTAATCTGCAGGCTGCAGATGTTGATTGGCTAAGTGTCCCTGCCCTGAGCTGCCCCGTAATGGCATTTAGAATCTTGCTCATCATATATCCTCCCCAAATGGTAATATCCCCACTATGCATCAGGAGACATTTATATCATAGCCAACAAAATCTTGTCCAACTCTCATAGCCTGAAAAATGCCTTTGAAATTGTCCTTTGGGTTAAAGATGGAAAAATATCAGATTCCAATTCATTAACACACAGATGATATGGAATGATATATCTTATAAACAAATAATGCTTCTGGCATTTAAAATTCTTTGTCTCACTCCCATAATTTGAGAAAGCTTAAAGCAGACATGCGTTATACACACACACACACATATGATGTCCAGGTAATTTCATATTTACTCAAAAACTGTTGGTATATATCCAAATACCAGGCATCTAGGAGTGAGTTAAATGTTCTTCACATAATAAAAATTCTAGGGAATTCCCTGGTGGTCCAGTGGTTCAGACTCTGTACTTTCATTGCCATAGAAACTTTACAAACTGTTTCAGCTACAATAAGTTTAAAAAATTAAAATATGTACCAAAAATTTTTATTGTACTTTAAAAAATTTCAAATCCACAAAATTATGATAAAAGTAGTACAATGAGCACCCATATACGTTTCCCCCGGGCTTACCCATTAACATTTTCCCACATTTGCCTTTTCTCTCTCAACAAACTCACACACACACATACGTTTTCTTGAGGAATGATTTGAGAGCAAATTGCAGACACCAGGACTCCTCTCCCCTAAACACTTCATCCTGGCTCTCCTAAAAACTACGTTCTTATGATTACTAAATTCAAGAAAGTTAACACTGATAAAATAAGGCTATCTAATATAACATCTATATTCATATTTTATCAATTATCCTAATTACATCCTTTATAGAAAAAAATTATTTCTTTTCCTAATCACACCCTTGCATTCAGCAGCCACAGCTCTGTAGCCTCCTTTAATCTGAAGACAATGACGTAAGTTTAAAACGAGGGCCAGTGGAACCATACAGAGTATTCCTCAAATTTTGGTTTGTCTGATGCAAACACAAGACTGTTACGGAAGCTGTCATAGAAATGTACCAGAGGAAGCATTGCTGCTGTGTTGACAGTGGATCTCTTTGTAAAGTACTGTGTCCCATTTTTGTTTCTTTTTCTTTAAAATTGTGACTCTCAAGATTTCCAGTTTTTACCCATCTCTATCACAGAGTCGGACATGACTGAAGTGACTTAGCAGCATTCTTGTAAATGTCCTCAGATAATGCTTAAAGACTTGCATTTATCTATCCTAACTTTCAGAGTCATCTCTGAAGCCTTACCCAAGGCCAGTTGGTGATTGTTCCCAGGTTCCTTTACCCTCAGAGTTCTGACATTCTCCACCAGGTAGAGGGTCTCCATTGCTGTTTTCATCCATCCTTCTCTATCAGTGAGAAATGCCCTCTCTGTGCAACAAAGAGAAGGACCAAGCAACTGTGTCTTAAACAAAGAAGAATTAATTTTTCTCACATTAACAGTGCAGCAGTCAATGCTTATGGCACCAGATCAGCTCTCCAGCCATGCCATTAGGGTCCTGGGTTTTTCCTGTATTTCCCACTTCACCATCCTCTGTGTTGATTATCAAATTAAAGGTTTATCTCCTAATTCATGGAAAGATGGCCACTGAAGCTCCAGACACCAAGTCCAAGTGGCATGTAGGTCCATCTTTCCACAATAGTTTTCCCAGAAATCCCATTAGAAGAATTCTGATTCTCAGATTGTATAGGTCAGGATTTGGTCCCACAGTCATGCCTAAATGCCCAGGCAGCAGAGAACCTGGGAAATGAAAGTAGCTTTACTATTTAGACAGACGTTTCTTTTTTCGGCACTGAATGCACCATCAACACAAAAACAATGCGGATTCCGGTATTAGAGGAAAAGGGAAATGGACAGCCAGTCAGCAACCAACCGATTCCCTGACTCCTCCCAACACTGTAGATTCACTTATTCCCTCCTGCTCAATCTCATTCTAGTTTTCTTGTCAGTTTTCCTTCTTTTCTCTTCTCTCCTATCTACGGCCCCTTGAAAAATGAACTTTCATGCATGTTTATTAACACCTCACCTTCCTCCTTGAGTCAAATAATATTACAACAACTGGTACTGTTTCCACCTTTAACAGGTGAGGAAAGCTGGAGTCCAGGAAGATGAAGAACCTTGCTAAAATTTGCCCATCAACTGAGAGGCACACCCAAGAGTAAAACAAAACCCTGCTGGCTTTCAGTATTGTCATCTGCCTCTCAGAACACAGGGTTCCTATTTTCCACTCTGCTGTTTGGCCCCTCTTGCACATACCTGAGATATTTAAATATAAAGTTCTCCATGAGGCTTCATCAATTCAGTTGTTTATTTCTGGAAACTTCTTCAAAAAGGAAAATTAATGAGAGAACCATGTTTTTTCCTTTTTGCTTTTTTAATTTACTCTCTAAATATGAAGGAAGGAGAAGCCAGGGTGATAAACCATTGCCTTCCTTGGAAATTATTGCTCCTCTGAACCCTGAGTCCAAATTTGCAGGGCTGCCATCTCCAATATGTCTGTCAAGAAGCAGTGGGACTATGTCTATTTAGACACATCATGCTTGTCTTTGACCTTGTGGGGAAATATCTTGCAACACCCAAGGCAACATAAATGTAAAGTACCCTGATGAAGCAGCCAGCATCTCATCCTTGCACTGAAAGGTTTCAAAAGAGGGACAGATCACCCAGAATAGAAATGCTCAGAGAAGGGATCAGTTTGAAGTTGTAATTGACCTTGATTATGAAGGGTAAAACTTGGGTGAAAATAAGATATGCAGAACAACTGTCACAAGTCAAGAAACAGAAATATGGGTGGTTTTCAGGAGCTCCTAGGCTTGTCAATATATGGGAGCAGTGGTTAAAAGCACACGTTCTGAAATCAAACAGTCCTGAGCCTGAACCTCAGTTCTGCCATGTCCTAGTTGTGTGATCCCTGAGCAACTTACTGCTCTGTGCCTTACCTTCTATGGTAAAATTATGATAATATTAATAATGATTCAATGGCATTGTTATGAGAATGAAATAAAATATGTAAAGCTCTCATTGCTAGTCCCTAAAATTTAGTACATGCTCAAAAACATGAAAGAAAAATCTTCTGATTAGAGTGAGAAGGTCAATGCACTGGACTCTTAGGTTTAAGAAAGTAGATTGTGGTTGTAGTTGCTTTGACTCTAAGGCTAAATTGTAATGCAAAGGAAGCCATTAAAAGTGTATCAACCAGATGAACTTACTTACAAAGCAGAAAGAGACTCACAGACTTAGAGAATGAACTTATGGGTGCCAGGGGGAAGGATGGGGGGAAAGCATAGGGAGTTTGGAATGGACATGTACACATTGCTATATTTAAAACAGATAACCAACAAGGACCAACTTGTATAGCACATAGAACTCTGCTCAATGTTATGTAGCAACCTGGATGAGGCGAGTTTGGAGGAGAACAGATACACATAAATATATGGTTGAATGCCTTTACCGTTCACCTGAAACTATCACAACATTGTTAATTGGTTATACCCCAATACAAAATAAAATGTTTTTTTTTTTTTAAAGTGTACCAGGCAGATGTGAGATAATCTAGATTGGAATCACAGCTGAGACAACGGGAGTGGGAAGGAGCTGCTGGGTAGAAAGGTCATTAGGAAGATGTTTAATTGCCCTTGACTTCAAATCTGTCTTTTTGCTGCAGTGTCATCAATAAACTGCTGTCAGCCACTGAGCAGGAATCAAATGGGATGGTTGAACAGTAGACAAAGAATCGTGTCCTAGTTTGACACATAGACTAGAAATGTAAAAATACAAGATTTAGGACTCCCAGCTATTCTGTGTGTTGGGAAGTATGTGCGCTCACTTGGCAAATGCTCACTGGATGTTTATTATGGCAGAACCATAAGCCTTGAACAATGCTTACAACAGCATCTCACCCAACTAAAGATCACTCATCCTACAATCTCCAAAACTTTAATTCTTGAAAACCCAGGCATTAAAAAAGAAAGAAGTCTTCTCCTTTTTCATAGCTCACTGGCTCACACTTTACACAGAGGTCTACATGTCATGTCCAAGTATCTGCAGTTTTAGCCACAGCAGATTTAAGTAATAAATTAGAAATGGTAATGAGTGCACCGAGACCACAGAGCAGACACATTAACGATAGTGAAGTGACAGCTGGTAAAGAACCGTGCAGGAAAAAACACAAGAAGCTGAAACAACTCCAAAAGCACAGGAGTCTGTGGTCAAAGTTATAGGACACGAATGCCCTCAAGGGCCCTAATGCGTCAGTGTCTTAGCAAGCCCAAGCTCAGACTGCTTCCGCATGACAGGCCAATAAATCGAGAGATGGGTTGTTGGGATAAGAAATAGTGCCTTTATTCAGAAAGCCCCCAGACCAAAAAGATGGTGGACCAGTGCCTCAAAGAGTTACCTTTCCCAGGTTTCTTTTGTAGAACAAAAAGCATGAGGGGAGGAGATAAAGGTAAAAAGGTAGTAAGTTGTTGCAAATATATTCTGGTTCTAACCAGACTCCAGAAAGGATATGTTAATTTCTTCTTTCCCGCAGCCATTCACTGGAGGATCTGGTCAGGATATTTTCTGTGAGTTTAACAAAGGTATTATAGCTTAACCCTCAAGCTTAACTCTTAACATTCAAGGTTCCCAGAGATGGGGCATTATATATACTTTAAGCTGTAGGCAACATTCCTTTAGTGATTAAGTATAGCAAAAGCCATACCAAGTTTAAAGTAAAAGAAGCCGTTTCAATATGGAATCAGAGTTGTTCTTCCCCATTACAAACATGATAACCCAAATTCATTTGGTTTCAACAGATCTCCAAACCTTTAGAAGTAAAAGTGAAAAAGTGAAAGTGTTAGTTGCTCAGTTGTGTCCAACTCTTTGGTATCCATGGACTGTAGCCTGCCAGGTTCCTCTGTCCATAGAATTCTCCAGGCCAGAATACTAGAGCGGATTGGCATTCCCTCCCCAGGGTATCTTCCTGACCCAGGGATCAAACCTGGGTCTCCTGCATTGCGGGCAGATTCTTTACCCTCTGAGGCACCAGGAAAGCCCTTAGAAGTAAAGCTAAACCCAAAATAGAATCAGACACACCAGTATAGACTTTTCTGACAAGTTTTGCTAAAAGGGGGAGATACAAAATAAAGATGCACCTGGTGTGGGGAATGAAATGTGTTTTCTTTAGTCTTGTTTTTAAGAAGGGGGACACAGCATGTTTCAGGAAAGAGGTGAAAATGGACGTGGTAGAGAGAGAAGGGAGAATCATCGATCCATCTGAAGCAGGAAAGAAGGATGGAAATGGGGGGGAGGGTGCAGGGGTGGGATGCTGACTTTGGACCAGTGTGAAGAGGGTGCAAAGGAGGCAGAGTGTGCAATGTAGGCTCAAGGAAAGAAGGAATGAAATCATCGTCTAGGAGATGGGAGAGTGCGTAGAACAGAGATCCGCTGCCACATGGCATCAAGGCCCCTCCCATTTTATTAGAAGGAAGAGTAGTGTGCCTGGCACATTTGGGGACCACAGACAGTTCCGCTCTTGAGTCAGTGCTCTATAAGTTCTGCAGTCAGACTGCAGTGAGGACAGTCAATAAGAGAGGCATAATTCTTGAGAAATTGAATGTCTAGTTCATCTGGCCCCAAATGAGTTATAAGAAGAAACTGGACTAAGACAAGATCATGAAGAGACATTGAGTACCAGGATTTAGTCAGGATGTTGCAGAAACCAGTAATCAAGAAACCAAGCACCACACTCAGAAAGTTGGAAAACTCAGTTTTATTATGCTGGTGGGCTCAGAGGAGTTAACACTCTAAGCTCTGAGTCCCAAACAAAGGGGTTACAGACTTTTTATAGACCTACTGCTGCTGCTGCTGCTGCTGCTAAGTCGATTCAGTCGTGTCCGACTCTGTGCGACCCCATAGACGGCAGCCCACCAGGCTCCCCGTCCCTGGGATTCTCCAGGCAAGAACACTAGAGTGGGTTGCCATTTCCTTCTCCAATGCATGAAAGTGAAAAGTGAAAGTGAAGTCGCTCAGTTGTGTCCAACTCCTAGCGACCCCATGGACTGCAGCCTACCAGGCTCCTCCACCCATGGGATTTTCCAGGCAAGAGTACTGAAGTGGGTTGCCATTGCCTTCTCCATAGACCTACTAGAGTAGGTCAACTATATAGTAGGTCAGCCTACTATAGTAGGGCAACACTAGCTGCTAATAGGCTGATTTAAACTAAGGGGTTTCATGTGCCCGGGAACAGCAGTCAAGACAGGGAGGGGGATGCCTGACCTTTACACGGACAGGCATGATTAAGCAGGTTTGCAGGGGCTGGGCAATTGCAAAGAGCAGGACAAGGGTGAGTGAGATAAGCTCCAGTTCCTAGTATTGTGAGTCCCCACTTTCTGAGACTACGTGACCTACATGATCCAGACTTTGTAAGAAGCAAAGTTACAGAGGCAGAACGAGCAGGAGGTTATGTAAAATTTTAACATTTCCTCTTCAAGGACATTGGTGATGTTGTTTTTGTTTTACTTGTTTTTTTTGTTTGTTTTTTTGTTTTTACTGTTTCAGCTTTATTGAGGTATAAGCAATTGAATTTTTCAAGTTTTTTTTGTGTATATCTCAAAATCTCAACGGAGAAGGCAATGGCACCCCACTCCAGTACTCTTGCCTGGAAAATCCAATGGACAGAGGAGTCTGGTAGGCTGCAGTCCATGGGGTCGTGAAGAGTCAGACACGACTGATCGACTTCCCTTTCACTTTTCACTTTCATGCATTGGAGAAGGAAATGGCAACCCACTCCAATGTTCTTGCCTGGAGAATCCCAGGGATGGCGGAGCCTGGTGGGCTTCCATCTATGGGGCCGCACAGAGTTAGACACGACTGAAGCGACTTAGCAGCAGCAGCAGCAAAATCTCAAATTTGAAGTCTAAAATATTCCTTTAAATAATAATTTCTTTTAAACATCTGTTTATGTTATTCACAGACTGAGAGAATGAATTCAAGCAGCCTGAAAATATTTTGCTCCCAATTCCCTTAATTTGGCAGAATACTCTTAAATTAGCTATCCAATTTTTCAAAACCTCCAGAGGTTGTCTCAGTAACCCCATCCACTGTTTAATGATTCCAATAGCTAAGAGATGACTCCTTATAACTGACTTGAATGTCATCCCTGGCATCAGGGCACAGAATAAACGCAGCCTCTTCCCTGCGTTACTTGCCAAAACAACAGTGATAACAACCTTCCAAGAGACACAACAGCTGCAGTGGTGCCTCTGTTTGGTAATGTCCCCCCACTTCTAAGATCTCATGAAAGCAGCTAGAAAATCTCCACTAGGAGATAAACAAGTCACAAAAGTAACAAACTGCCTGCCTGCAAGTGAGCCCATGTGTTCTAGGCTGCTGAAAAGGAATGCTTTCCCCACTGGGGCTTCAGCAACACCTACTTCTGGGTTTCTCAATCTGGGCACTATCGACATTTTAGGAAGACAAATCTTTGAGTGAACTGTCCTGTGCATTGTGAGATGTTTAACAGCATCACTGGACTTTACTTATTAGATGCTAGTAGCACCTCCTGCCAAGTAGTAATAATATAAAATATATCTCCAGACTCTGCCAACTGTCCCCAGGCTACAAAATCATCCCTGATTGAGAGCCACTGGCTTGGTCCTACCTCTTTTCAAAAAGCCTAAAGAAAACAGGCTGGTTACAAATCAGTGTTTTTTCATCTATAGCCAATAAGCCAGATTTTCATACATTTGAATTATCTGTAAACAGCTTCAGATTTTTTTAAGAAGAAGAAAATTTTTACTGGAATATAGTTAATTTATAATGTTTCCAGTGTACAGCACACTGATTCACTTGTATAACACATAGCTATATAACATATAGTTCTGTAATTACATAACATTTTTACTTAAGAATCCTCTATTACTACTGGTATTTTTATTTGTTTTGTTGTTGGATATCTGAAATAGTTATTGATAGTCAGCATTTGGGCTTTCCTCATGGCTCAGGTGGTAAAGAATTCACCCACAATGCAGGAGACCTGGGTATTTAAGATAGAAATTATAAAATAAATGGGTTAAATATATGGAAAGTTTCTAATGGGTTTTCCTTGTCTTGTTTTAAGTTTTACTTGCTAACAAAGTATTTTAACAGACTCCTACACTTTTGATGTTGTGGGTAGTTACCCCCAAAATAGGAATATTGCATATTTTTCCATAGAGTATAAAAGGGATTTCAAATGTTGGTAGTCAGACACAGAATCCAATAAAACTCTTATCTTAGTGTTTGCCAAGTCATGGCTATTCAGAAATACTATAAACGATTAAACATACCAATTATATTCACCTCCTTTATTCTGAATTTAAGTTTGCAGAACGGCCTTTAATGCAGTGACTGCACTGATTCGAGAGCAACAAAGCTGACATTTTTCTATATTAACATTTAATGGTGTTACAGAATAAGGGCTATAATTTCACTGAGTTACTGTTTTCCATAAAAAATGAGTTCCCCTAGACACATCCATAAGTGCTTGTGCATTTCTGTCGAGGTCTGTCAAAAAGTAAAAGCTGACTTTTATTCTACTAAAGATAAATCAGAAGGAACTTAGTTTCCAACACATATTTATTGAAACCTTTAAGATTTTAGTTCTGATAGAGGGATTCAAGATTTAAACGTGACCCAAGTCAGATCATGTCGCTCCCCTCCAAATGATAGCCAGCCCCATCATAACCACTTTAGTATATGGAAACATTTGAAAGCAGAGTTCCAAAGAAAAGCAAGGAGAGATAAGAAAGGCTTCCTCAACAATCAATGCAAAGAAATAGAGGAAAACAATAGAATGGGAAAGACTAGAGATCTCTTCAAGAAAATTAGAGATACCAAGGGAATATTTCATGCAAAGATGAACATAATAAAGGACAGAAATGGTATGGACCTAACAGAAGCAGAAGATATTAAGAAGAGGTGGTGAGAATACACAGAAGAACTGTACAAAAAAGATCTTCATAACCCAGATAACTATGATGGTGTGGTCACTCACCTAGAACCAGACATCCTGGAATGTGAAGTCAAGTGGGCCTTAGGAAGAATCACTACAAGCAAAGCTAGTGGAGGTGATGGAATTCCAGCTGAGTGTTTTCAAATCCTTAAAGATGATGCTGTGAAAGTGCTGCACTCAATATGCCAGCAAATCTGGAAAACTCAGCAGTGGCCACAAGACCGTTAAAGGTCAGTTTTCATTCCAATCCCAAAGAAAGGCAATGCCAAAGAATGTTCAATTGCACTCATCTCACATGCTAGCAAAGTAATGCTCAAAATTCTCCAAGCCAAGCTTCAACAGTACATGAACCATGAAATTCCAGATATTCAAGCTGGTTTTAGAAAAGGCAGAGGAACCAGAGATCAAATTGCCAACATCCGCTGGATCATGGAAAAAGCAAAAGAGTTCCAGAAAAACATCTATCTCTGCTTTATTGACTATACCAAAGCCTTTGACTGTGTGGATCACAACAAACTGTGGAAAATTCTGAAAGAGATGGGAATACCAGACCACCTGACCTGCCTCTTGAGAAATCTGTATGCAGGTCAAGAAGCAACAGTTAGAACTGGACATGGAACAACAGACTGGTTCCAAATTGGGAAAGGAGTATGTCAAGGCTGTATATTGTCACCCTGCTTATTTAACTCATATGCAGGACACATCATGTGAAATGCCAGGCTGGATGAACCACAAGCTGGAATCAAGATCCTGGGAGAAATATCAATAACATCAGATATGCAGATGACACCACCCTTATGGCAGAAGTGAAGAAGAACTAAAGAGCCTCTTGATGAAAGTGAAAGAGGAAAGTGAAAAAGTTGGCTTAAAACTCAACATTCAGAAAACTAAGACCATGGCATCTGGTGCCATTACTTCATGGCAAATATATGGGGAAACAATGGAAACAGTGGCAGATTTTATTTTTTTGGGCTCCAAAATCACTGCAGATGGTGACTGCAGCCATGAAATTAAAAGATGCTTGCTCCTTGGGAGAAAAGCTATGACCAACCTAGACAGCATATTAAAAAGCAGAGACATTACTTTGCCAACAAAAACCCATCTAATCAAAACTATGGTTTTTCTAGTAGTCATGTATGGATGTGAGAGTTGGACTATAAAGAAACCTCAGCGCTGAAGAATTGATGCTTTTGAATTGTGGTGTTGAAGAAGACTCTTGAGAGTCCCTTGGACTGCAAGGAGATCCAACCAGTCAATCCTAAAGGAAATTAGTGCTGAACATTCATTGGAAGGACTGATGCTAAAGCTGAAACTCCAATACTTTGGTCACCTGATGCAAAGAACCAACTCATTGGAAAACACCCTGATACTGGGAAAGATTGAAGGCAGGAGGAGAAAGAGACAACAGAGGATGAGATGGTTGGATGGCATTACCAACATGATGGACATGAGTTTGAGTAGTCTCCGGGAGTTGGTGATGGACATAGAAGCCTGGCATGCTACAGTCCATGGGGGTCACAAAGAGTTGGAAACAATTGAGCGACTGAACTGAGCTGATATGGAAACAAGGACAGTTTCCTCAAAACCACATTACTAACATGCTTCACTTCACTTCTTCTTTGACTCTGGCCCTTGAATTACATTGCTGTTATCGTTCAGTTTCTAAGGCATGTCCAACTCTTTTTGAGACCCCATGGACTGTAGCCTGCCAGGCTCTTCTGTCCATGGGATTTTACAGGTAAGAATACTAGAGTGGTTGCCATTTTCTCTTCCAGGGGATCTCTCCAACCTAGGAATGGAACCTGAGCCTCCTCCATTGCAGGCTGATTCTTTGCCTCTGAGCCACCAGGGAATTACATGAGGACCCAATTAAGTCAAAGAGAAGTTAAGATCACTGAACAAAGTCTAGACCATCTGTCCCTTCTTTGTGCATTACCCAGACCCACAAAATGCAGACAAGGCACATACATATTTTTAGTCATAGGAGAATGACAGTAATTTGCTCTTTGGCAGAGAAAAAGAAAGTCACTGATTTTCATTCAGCACTGTGTTTCACTTGGCAATCAGCTCATGGAGCTCTCCGTCAGTTTTTCCATCTACTTAATCTTACAGGGGGCTTCCCAGGTGGCACTAGTGGTAAAGAATCCATTTGCCAATACAGGCAAACATAAGAAACACAGGTTTGATCCCTAGCTCAGGATCTCCCCTGGAGGAGAACACAGCAACGCACTCCAGTATTCTTGCCTAGAGAATCCCATGGACAGAGGGGCGGGGCAGGCTACAGCCCATGCAGTCGAAAAGAGTCAGACACGATTGAAGCGACTTAGCACGCACGCAATCTCATAGGATTTCCAAAAGAAGGAACACATTTAAGTGCTTCATCCAAAAAAAGTCTCTGCTGTTGCAATTAAAATTATCATGCATTTTTTCCAAATTGCTTCAAATTTTGACTGTGATATTTATTTGAGTTCTTACGCACTAGAGTAATTTTTCAGTTAGGGTGCTTTTTTAAAAAATCATTTATGAATTTCTTAAATTATAAGTGATTTTTGTATGATATGAGAGTATTTAAATTAAAAAGCTATAATCACAAAAATCTAAATTCAGGTATCTCGAAAAGCAAGATACCTTTGTGCCAATATTAAGTACTAACTTACACTGTGCTGACAGAGCCAGCGCCTCATCACTGCCGTGCTCTCACCGTCATCAGATGGTCCCTGCATCACGAGTGCTCTGCTAGGTCTTTTTCATTCAGTTCTGAATCTATCACTACACAGTCTCTGTTGAAATTATTAATATTCTGATTCCACTGCATAACCCCTCATAGCTCAGTTGATAAAGAATCCGCCTGCAATGCAGGAGACCCGGGCTCACTTTCTGAGTCAGGAAGATCCCCTGGAGAAGGGATAGGCTACCCACTCCCGTATTCTTGGGCTTCCCTCGTGGCTCAGCTGGTAAAGAATCCACCTGCTATGATGGACCTGGGTTCGATCCCTGGGTTGAGAAGATCCCCTGGAGAAGGGAAAGGTTACCCACTCCAGTATTCTGGCCTGGAGAATTCCATGAACTGTATAGTCCATGGGGTCACAAAGAGTCAGACAGACATGACTGAACGACCTTCTTCTTCTCAGTGCATAAATATATCCAGTGAAAGTGAAAGTGTGAGTTGTGTCCAACTCTTTATGACCCCATGGAATGTAGCCTGATGGGCTCCTCTGTCCATGGGATTCTCCTGGCAAGAATACCGGAGTGGGTTACCATGCCCTTCACCAGGGGATCTTCCTGGCCCAGGGATCAAACCAGCATCTCTTAGGTCTCCTGTACTGGCAGGCAAACTCTCCACCATCTGAGCCATCTATAGTCAGAAAGTCTTCAAAAATTGTATTTAGAAATTCATCTACTCCTAAGCCACATACCTTCCCTGTTATTAAACTTGGCAACACATGCACTGAACCCCATTTTCTTAAACTTTTCTGTCTCATCTGTTCGCTCCTTATCTGAAAAGAGCTTACTACCAAATTTAGGACTAAATTTAAAAATAAGCAAAAAATGATTCAAATGAAATGACTCATTGTCTTTCTGCTGCCTTTCTCTTCCCTTGATGCTTGGTGAGTGCATTTTGCAAATTCACACACACCCGAGATGAATGTAAACAGAGATGTGAAAAGGTGTTTGTTAACTCCATTTAAGCTCCACATCCAGAAATGACTGAATCTTCCTTATTTGGATCCAAACGGCATAGAATCATCTGCACAGAGATTCAATGAAGAGGAGCCCATCAGGATTGAGGAATAGATAGTGTAAGGCATGTACAGCAAAGCAGACCCAATATTATAAGTTTATATTTGGAAAAGTCATTTTTTATTCCTATCTTAATAATTTCAAAAAATAGAACGGGACCAAATTGTTTTAACTCAGAATGAATTAAAGGCTTATATGTAAGACAGGAAACCATTAAACTCCTAGAAGAAAACATAAGCAAAACACTCTTTGACATAAATCATAGCAATATTTTTTTTACTCTGTCACCTCAGGCAAAGATAATAAAACTAAAACTAAACAAATGGGACCTAATGAAACTTAAAAGCTTTTACACAGCAAGGGAAACCATTAACAAAATGAAATGACAAAAAGGGACTTCCCTAGAAGTCCAGTGGTTAGGGCACCACACTTCCCCTGCAGGGGGCATGGCTTCAATCCTTGACTGGGGAAATAAAATCCCACACGCTATACGGCATGGCCAAAAATTTTTTTTCATTTTTTTAAAAATTGAAAAGACAACCTGCTGAATGATAGAAAATATTTGCAAATGATATGACCAGTAAAGAGTTAATATCCAAAATATATAAATAGTTCATACAATTTAATATCAAAATAACAACTTGATTTTTAACATTAAATAGGTGTCACCACCACCACCCCCCACTCCCACATATGAGTAAGCTCTGGCAGTTCCTACAACCTGGCCTGTTCTCTTCCTCCCCAGTACAAACCAGCCACGATCCTCAGTCAACAGTAAGAATGCAAGAAAGTCCTTTATTGACTGTTCAATCCTTTCTGTGTTTTTCTTTATAATTGACTATTATTCCAGAAAGTCTCAAAGATGTACAAACTTCAGAAGGATAATAAGCAACAGAATTATCTTGGATTCTATAATAATCTTTGAGCTCATATAAATCTGGAGTTTTAAATGGAAAAATTAATTTATGTCCCTTCACACAAAAACCTACAGATAGATGTGAATAGGAGCTTTATTAAAAACTGCCAAAGCTTGCAAGATGTCCTTCTGTTAGGTGAATCAATAGAATCTATCAATATGTTTCATTCAGACCATGGAATATTATTTAGCACAAAAAAGAAATGAGTTAAATCATGAATAGACATAGAGGAAGCTTAAATGAAATTTATAAGAAAAAGAAGCCCATATGAAAAGGGCAGAAAGCATTTTATTAATGCTACATGCTACAGGGCACAGGGCCCGCTATGGCAGTTCCTACTGCCTGGCCTGTTCTCTTCCACCCCAGTACCAAACCAGCCATGATCCTCAGTCAACAGTAAGAATGCAAGAAAGTCCTTATTTTAAAAATGATTGGATGAAATATGTTTGAAAGAGAAAAGGGGAATTGAGCTCAACTATAAAGTATGGGCAGACCTTTCATAGAAAAGAGGAATGACAAGGAAATTGCAGGTGGGAAACATGAGAAAAGGCAAGGAGCGGGGAATCCTGGCATTTTCTAAAGATGTGGAAAAGAACTTTGCTTAGGTGTGGAGGTTCTTGGAAAAGCACTGGCATCAGGTTAATGCTCAAGGTGAGGCAGCATAAGGAAGGGGGGACCTGCCAGGATGACAAGAAGTAGGTTTGCAGACTGTGGGGAGTCACTGTGTGCAGGGCCTTGTGTAAACCTCTCTCCCCTTCCACATCACAGTCGCTCCCGGCAGAGCGCAGAACGCACCCTGCGACCTGGGCTACTTCCCCTGCGGCAACACCACCAAGTGCTTACCTCAGCAGCTGCAATGCAATGGCGTGGACGACTGCGAAAACCACGTGGACGAGGACAACTGTGGTGAGCAGTCTCCTGGGTCACAGCTGGGCGGGCAGAAGGGCCGGGGTCAAGTCCTGGCAGGACCCAAGGGCAGAAGGGCCAGTATCCAGCCGCTGAGACTCTTGAAATAGAAATGGGAAAAGAGAAATGAAGTTGAGAATCAAAAATACATGTCACTTAAGGAAATCTTACATTTATTTTATTAGTTTAAAATATTTATTCTTATAAAGAAGATGTGGTATTATATATACATAATATAATACACACACAACAGAATACCACTCAGCTATAAAAAAGTGAAAGAATGCCATTTGCAGCAACACACCTGGACCTAGAAATGACCGTACCAAACGAGGCAAGCCAGACAGAGAAAGACTAATACCATATGATATCACTTTTATGTGAAATCTAAAATATGACCCAAATGACCTTATTTACCAAACAGAAACAGACTGGTAGACATAGAAAACAAACTTATGATTACTGTATGCATAAGGAGATTAGGGGGCTTCCCTGGTGGCTCAGAGGTTAAAGCGTCTGCCTGCAATGCGGGAGACCTGGGTTCGATCCCTGGGTCGGGAAGATCCCCTGGAGAAGGAAATGGCAACCCACTCCAGTACTCTTGCCTGGAGAATCCCATGGACGGAGGAGCCTGGTGGGCTACAGTCCACGGGGTTGCAAAGAGTCGGACACGACTGAGCGACTTCACTTTCACTTTTCACTTTCAAGGAGATTAGGGAGAGAGCAATTAGGAATTAGAAACTAAGACATACACACTTTTTATAAGTAAACAACACAGACCTACTCTGTAGCACAGGGAATATATTCTTTATCTTGTAATAAACTATAGTGTAAAGGAATCTATTAAAGACTATATATATATATATTCATCCAGTATAATGATTTATATGTGTGTAACTGAATCACTTTGCCGTATACCAGAAACTAACACAACATTGTAAATCAACTATACTCCAACATATTTTTTTAATGCATTCTCTTCTATGTATTAGTATCACAGCCAATATTTCAAGAAAGTAATGATTGTGGCACATGGTTAAATTTAAGCCATAGATCTGCTCAGTTAATGTCTTAGAGACAGAGTAGTGTAATTGCGAGGATGGGCTCTGGAGACAAGGTTGAGTGGTTGAAAACTGGTGCAAAAATAACGAGTTATTAACCTTGAAGGCATTTCTTAACCTCTCTTAGCCTCAATTTCCCTGTGTTGAGAATTGTACCCACACTAATAGAATCTGAAAAATTCCATGGACAAGAGTAGCCTGGCAGGCTGCAGTCCATGGGGTTGTAAAGAGTTGGACACAACTGAGTGATTGTAAACACACACGCAAGGGAATTTGAGCAGATTGAATCAGAAAAGCACAGATATGCAGCAGATGCTGTTTGTCAGTTGCTTGTTATCGTTTACTTGGTACAATTATGAAGGGAAAATTAGGCCTCCTAAAACAGACAGAATCAGTAAGTCCAGCTTACCTCTCTCTTAACTAACAACCCTATTTATGGCCTTATAAAGCCAAAAGTAGGGCTTCTAAGACAGTTAAAATTTGGCTTTCAATTAGGTTTTTGTTCAAATTTCTAAAGGTCTCAAAAACACAAATTTATAAAAAGAACTTAAATTGGCTGGATCTGGGGGCAGAGAGGAAATGGGCCTTGGTTAATAGTGCAAAATAAGGAGATTTCTCACTCATGGAAAAATAAGGTACTATTTTTAGAGGATCAAGACATGCATGCACAATTTTGTGCTGCATAAACAGCTGATACCTCACTGTTATCACTCCCTGAAGCATTACAGACCTTTTAATATTAATTTTACTTATTTATTTTTGGCTGTGCTGGGTGTTTGTTGCTGTGGAAGCTTTTCTCTAGTTGCAGAGAGCAGGGGCTCCTCTCTAGTCATGGTTCGAGGGCTTCTCATTGTGGTGGTTTCTCTTGCTGGGGAGCACGAGCTCTAGGGCAAGTGGGCTGAGTAGCTGCTGCTTCTGGGCCCTAGAACACAGACTCAGTAGTTGTGCTGCTGCTGCTGCTAAGTTGCATCAGTCGTGTCCGACTCTGTGCGACCCCATAAACAGCAGCCTACCAGGCTCCCCCATCCCTGGGATTCTCCAGGCAAGAACACTGGAGTGGGTTGCCATTTCCTCCTCCAATGCATGAAAGTGAAAAGTGAAAGTGAAGTCCCTCAGTCGTGTCCGACTCTTAGCGACCCCGAGAACTGCAGCCTATCAGGCTCCTCCATCCCATGGGATTTTCCAGGCAAGAGTACTGGAGTGGGTCGCCAGTGCCTTCTCCACAGTAGTTGTGAGCTATGGGATAAGTTGCTCCACGGCATGTGGGGATCTTCCTGGGCCAGGAATTGAACCCACATCTACTGTACCAGCAGGCTAATTCTTCACCACTGAGCTACCAGGAAAGTCCCTATTACAGACTTTTTAAGGCATTGCCTTGTAGGAATTAACTTCTTGGTCTGGAGAACTGTCTCTAGGTGGTGGCAGTAACTCAGAAGTGAGCACACTGTCTATATCTAAGCTTAGGCTGCAGTTGCCTTTGTTTGGGATGGCTGTGCAAATGTTTTTCTTCTTTAAATTAAATATATATATATATATAATCACCTTGTTAAAAATAACTGAATACTATGTAATTTTTTAAACTAAGAAAAATATGTCCTGCCCATTGCCAACCACTTCACCATCAAGCTGCTAGCAATTTCAGACAGAGTGACAGGAGTTATTCCCTGCCCCCCAATTGAAATGGTGGCAGGAAGCAGAAGGAGCACTAAATTCAGCCCCAAACAGCTTCACGGGGAAAAGGGTTTTGGAAGTTTTGTCTTTGAGTTAAGTTTTAAAAGACCAAGTAATGAAAGTAACAATCTAAAAGTATCGAGCTATCAACAGAGAAAACAAGCACACGACACACACACACACACACACACACATACATTCTAAAAGTTGAGAATTACGGTTTATTTTGTGGACATACAGAGGACTTAAGCCTGGGAGACAGCCTCTCAATAGCTCTGAAAAATTGCTCTGAAGAGGTAAGGGAGAGGGTGGGATAAAGAGGAGTTTTTGCAACAAAGACCAGGTAGTTGGAACATCAAAAGACTACTGCTAATTAAAAAAGACCAGATATCTCAAATTAATGAATTCAGCACTTTTTTGTGTTTGGGAAGATGCAGGAGCCTGGGCTCATTGAAATCATTCCTGTGATATGCACCTTAACTATCCAGAGCCAGTATCCTGCTTTTCTCCATCCTGAATCCCCTCAACGTACAAGTCAGGTGAGGGCTGCAGGGACTGAAGCCTTGGTGGCCACAACATCCTTTGTTTGCTGATATGGCAGGTGACATTCTTCATTCAAATCCTTAAACTCTAGCAGTTTCTCAGAATCCAGACGGAAGCAGTATCACATGGAGGTTTTAAGATCAGGCTTCCAGAGACCTAGGCATAAATTCTGGTGAAACGTTTTGTAAAATGGGAATGATATGAGTATCTGTGTCTGTGGGCTGTTCAGAGAATTCAATGCGATTCTGTATCTAAGATGGTGAGCAGAGCACCTGCCAGACTGAGCACCTGACAAACTGAACTTGCTGTTCAGTCCCCAAGTCATGGCCAATCCTTTACAGCCCATCGACTGCACCATGCCAGGCTTCTCTGTCCCTCACCGTCTCCCGGAGTTTGCCCAAGTTCATGTCAAATCCCTTATGATTATACAGTGGAAGTGACAAATGGATTTAAGGGATTAGATATAATGGACAGAGTGCCTAAAGAACTATGAACTGAGGTTCATAACATTGTACAGGAAGCAGTGATCAAAACCATCCCCAAGAAAAAGAAATGCAAAAAGGAAAACTGGTTGTCTGAGGAGGCCTTACAAATAGCTCAGAAAAAAAGAAAAGTGAAAGGCAAAAGAGAAAAGGAAAGATATAACCATCTGAATGCAGGTTTCCAAAGAATAGCAAGGAGAGATTTTTTTTTTTAAGCCTTCCTAAGTGATCAATGCAAAGAAATAGAGGAAATCAATTGAATGGGAAAGACTAGAGATCTCTTCAAGAAAATTAGGGATACCAAAGGAATATTTCATGCACAATGGGCACAATAAAGGACAGAAACAGTCTGGACCTAACAGAAGCAGGAGATATTAAGAAGAGGTGGCAAGAATACACAGAACAACTATACAAAAAAAAAAAAAAACCTTAATGACCGTGATAGTGTAATCATTCACCTAGAGCCAGACATCCTGGAATGCAAAGTCAAGTGGGCCTTAGTAAGCATCACTATGAACAAAGCTAGTGGAGGTGATGGAATTCCAGCTGAGTGTTTTCAAATCCTGAAAGATGATGCTGTCAAAGTGCTGCACTCAATATGCCAGCAAATTTGGAAAACTTAGCAGTGGCCACAGGACTGGAAAAGGTCAGTTTTCATTCCAATCCCAAAGAAAGGCAATGCCAAAGAATGTTCAAACTACCACATAATTGCATTCATCTCACACACTAGCAAAGTAATGCTCAAAATTCTCCAAGCCATTCTTCAACAGTACATGAACCGTGAACTTCCAGATGTTCAAGCTGGATTTGAAAAAGGCAGAGGAACCAGAGATCAAATTTCCAACATCTGTTGGATCATAAAAAAATCAAGATAATTCTAGAAAAACATCTACTTCTGCTTCATTGACTACACTAAAGCCTTTGACTGTGTGGATCACAACAAACTGTGGAAAATACTTAAGGAGATGGGAATACCAGACCACCTTACCTGCCTTCTGTGAAACTTGTATGCAGGTCAAGAAGCAACAGTTAGAACTGGACATGGAATAACAGATGGGTTCAAAATTGAGAAAGGAGTGTGTCAAGGCTGTATACTGTCACCCTGCTTATTTAACTTCTATGCAGAGTATATCATGTGATGCGCCAGGCTGGATGAAGCTCAAGCTAGAATCAGGATTGCTGGGAGAAGACCCTTGAGAGTCCCTTGGACTGCAAGGAGATCCATCCAACCAGTCCATCCTAAAGGAAATCAGTCCTGAATATTCATTGGAAGGACTGATGCTGAAGCTGAAACTCCAATACTTTGGCCACCTGATGCGAAGAATTGACTCATTGAAAAAGACCCTAATGCTGGAAAAGATTGAAGGCAGGAGGAGAAGGGGATGACTGAGGATGAGATGTTTGGACAGCATCATTGACCTGTCTCCGTCATTGGCTCTGTCTCTTCATTCTTTCTGGTGTTATTTTTCCACTCTTCTCCTGTAGCACATTGGCCACATACCGACCTAGGGAGTTCATCTTTCGTTGTCACATCTTTTTGCCTTTTCATACTGTTCATCTGATGCTGAAGCTCCAATACTTTGGCCACCTGATATGAAGAACTGACTCATTGGAAAAGAACCTGTTGCTGGGAAATATTGAAAGCAGAAGAAGAAGGGGATGACAGAGGATGAGATGGTTGGATGGCATCACCAACTCAATAGACATGAGTTTGAGCAAGCTCTGGGAGATGGTGAAGGACAAGGAAGCCTGGGTGTGCTGCAGTCCATGGGGTCTCAAAGAGTCAGACACGACTAAGAGACATCAGGTGGCAAAAGTATTGGAGCTTCAGCTTTAGCATCAGTCCTTCCAAAGGTTGATTTCCTTTAAGATTGACTGGTCTGGTCTCCTTGCTGTCCAAGGGACTCTCAAGAGTCTTCTCCAACACCACAGTTCAAAAGCATCAATTCTCTGTCGCTCTGCCTTCTTCATGGTCCAGATAATAACCCTCCATAAATTCTCCCTGACACATCAGTCAGCTGTGAGTATGTCACGAGCCCAGTGTCTTAGCTCAGATTCTGTGGCTCAGCCATCCCTGCTGGGCTCAGCAATCCCTGCTGGGCTCAACTGAGATCAGCAGCAATGTGTATGTCAAACCTAAATCAGGAAAGGTCTATCTCTTCATCTGTAGAAGAATTTAATTTTGATAAAAAGCATGGGCATGACTCTTGTGGAAACAACACTTAATGAGACCTAGAGACTGTCACGGGCTTCCCAGATGGCCCTAGTGGTAAAGAACTCAACTTGCCAATGCAGGAGACATAAAAGACATGGGTTCAGTCCCTAAGTTGGGAAGATCCTCTGATGGAGGACATGGCAATCAACCCCAGTATTCTTGCCTGGAAAATCCCATGGACAGAGGAGCCTGGCCAGCTACAGTCCATAGGGTCTCAAAGGGTCCAACATGACTGACTGAGCACGATGGGAAGCAAAATCAGGTTGCAGATGGATTCCTTGTAATGGTTCCTTCTTTCCCCTCTCTTTTCCATCCTCTCCCTCCAGTATTTTTCCACCCTCTGCAGGTCTGTGGCCCATATGTTTCCCCTTCTATTTCTCCTCTCCAGCTGCCCCCCTTCCTTCTTTTACTCTCTCTCAATTCCCCTATTTCATCCTTCTGTTGTCCTCCATTCTTTGCTCTTTCCAACCAAACACACCACAGTGTTCATAAATTAGACATTATTATTGAACTCATTTCATTAAGTCTATAAGCTGCTCATTTCAAAGATGTTAACACCTTTATTTCCAAAGAAAGAACCCAAGAACTTGTTTTTAATTTCCAAGTAGCTATAAAAAGATGCTTACCACCCCTACCCCACCCTTGGGCTGAGTAAACCGGAAGGGTGGTTTGTATCTTAAGGTTAGTGGATTCTTTGAGAATCAAGAAAATCTTCAGTGTGTGTTAGTTGCTCAGTTGTGTCCAACTCTTTGCGAACCCATGGACTGTAGCCTGCCAGGCTCCTCTGTCCATGAAACTCTCCAGGCAAGAATACTGGAGTGGACTGCCATTTCCTTCTCCAAGGAGATCTTCCCAACCCAGGGATAGAACCCAGGTCTCCCACACTGTAGGCAGATTTTTTACCATCTGAGCCATCTATAAATCCCCTGAAGACTATAAAATGTTGTGTATTTGTGTACATGTGCCTTTTCAATAAGAAAAGTCTCTGTAACTTAATCAGCTTTACAAAAGGTATAGAGTTTTTAAAAGGTAAAAAGCTTCCTTATTTCTGCTGTCAGCTAAAACAGAAATCTCCTAAAAATAAACAATTTCATTATGAATTGGAATCAGTTTCTCCCAATTAGCACTCCAAATTTGTTCATATAAAATCAATAGGTTGTGTGCATAGTTTCAAATAACTGCAACAGTAACAACTTTTCCTTACCATCTTTGATTTCTTTTTAAAATAGAAGCAAAGTTGTAGGCAGATTCCTTAACCAGGCATCAGAAGGCTAAGACTCAGAACTTGGAAGTGCCTCTTTCTGTCTGTTACTTGGGCAAATCCTTTCTTTAGGCTCAGTCCCCTTCCTTTCTTGTGAAACTGGAATCATAAATTTGTTGTGAGGATTAAGTGAATTATCTGGGTAGAAACGCTCGTCATGTAATGAGCATGTAAACCTGGGCACACCAGAGTTTTGACTACTGTGCTTGGCAGTTACTCTGGAAATTCACATCTTTGAAATTCTGTCCCAGGAATTGTTTAGATTTGACTGGACTCCAAACATGCTTCCCTAGTATCTCAGTTGATAAAGAATCTGCCTGCAGTGCAGAAGACCCAGGTTTGATCTCTGGGTTGGGAAGATCCCCCGGAGAAGGAAATGGCAACTTACTCGAGTATTCTTGCCTGGAAAATGCTATGGATAGAGAAGCCTAGCAGGCTACAGCCTAGGGGGTAGTAAGAGTTGGACACGACTTAGTGACTAAACCACCACCCACCCACCACACCAGGGAAGTTCTGGTTTGCAGTTGTGAAGGGAAGTATGAAGCAAGTTGAGACAAGGTAGTATAAGCAATCTGTCCCCAAGGGTCTGAAAATATGTCATCTTAGGGATCTCTGACATGAGCAGGGAATGGTGTATATCACTAACTTTTATGAAAAAGAAATATTCAGAGCATAGATCAAATAACTTCTAGCTACATGTACATATAAATACCTTAAACCTTAGCATGTGAAGATAAACAGCATTTTGTTTAATCAATTATTATTATTAAAAATACAAGTGAGATTTGAAAAGCAATTAATATCTTAAATTTTTATTAGACAAAATAAGAGTATGCTCTTTTAAAATCTTTCTTGTTCATCATTGTCAACATTTAAAAATCCACATGTCCAGTTTGGTAAACATGGGAAAAATCATGATCCACCTTTATGAAGACATGTCTTTGTAACAAATACTGTGTTAAACTATTACTGGTCTTCGTATGCCAAAATTAGATAACACTCATGAAATTTACCTAAACCAGAAGGTCTCCAAACGTGGTTCAGAACCAAAGTCATCAGCAGCACCCAAGAAGCTGTTACAAAGGCAGATTCTCTGTCTGTATCTCAGCTCTATTGACTCAGAAAATTCTGCCACTGGTTCTGCAATTGCTCTTTACGATCTTCAGGTCATTCAGGCGCACGGTAGACTGTGAGCACCACTGACCTAAACCCAAAGGAGCAGAAAATAAGGCATGCACAGGAAACAGTAGCCGCAGAGAAACTAAACCAAAATCAAGACTTCAGTATGGTGTGCAAGCATTCTTACTTGCTAAGAAACTCCATTATCACAATCGTTATCCATTTGTTTTAATTTCTATAAGACAAATTGCTGCTCTGCTAGTGGCAGTCATCTAGAAAAACCAAAAAATCGAACTATGCTCAAAACCTCGAAGATGGCCAGTTGGGGTGCTTCTGTTGTCCACACGTGGGTGGGTTGGGACTTCCCAAAGAGGATGTCAGAATTTCACACCATCTTTATAGTCCAGGTGATAAAAATTATGAAATGTAGTTGTTTCTTCCTGCTTCTTATTAATTTCCTTCACCAGCTGTATTTTTTCTTTGTTTTATAGTATCTGGATAATTTACGCTCCCTAGCCTGTCCATTTTTAAGACATTCACATTTAAATTTAGTCTAATGCTAATTAAATCAAGTCAGAAAGTTAGTTTTTTTCAGAATATGTAAACCTCATGCGTATTTGAATAAGCAGCATTAAATGTATTTGTAATCACATAACATATAATATCTTAGATACAAATAAAAGGAAAACCCACAGATAAAAATCACTTTTAGAGTGATTATTTACAGCTTAGTATATTGTAGAATAAAAACAATTTTCTAGCGGAAGGGGGGACATTTTTCTTAACTAAACCTTTTAAAAGATACATCCTTTAAAAAGTAGCTCCAAAAACCTCTCCCATGTTCCCTTAAATAATTTAAACATTGACACCAATAATAATTACTAAAGTGGAGAAATAAGTCAAACAGAATTAGTGACAAAATTTAGAGAAGTCACTAAAAAAATGAAACAGCATCAAATAAACTAATTCCCCATGGATTGAACTACAATATAAACTGATTATATTTATTTTTTTTAATTTTATTTTATTTTTAAACTTTACAATATTGTATTAGTTTTGCCAAATATCGAAATGAATCCGCCACAGGTATACCCGAGTTCCCCATCCTGAACCCTCCTCCTTCCTCCCTCCCCTACCCTCCCTCTGGGTCGTCCCAGTGCACCAGCCCCAAGCATCCAGTACCGTGCATCGAACCTGGACTGGTGACTCATTTCATACATGATATTATACATGTTTCAATGCTATTCTCCCAAATCTCCCCACCCTCTCCCTCTCCCACAGAGTCCATAAGACTGATCTATACATCGGTGTCTCTTTTGCTGTCTCGTACACAGGGTTATTGTTTCCATCTTTCTAAATTCCATATATATGTATTAGTATACTGTATTGGTGTTTTTCTTTCTGGCTTACTTCACTCTGTATAATAGGTTCCAGTTTTATCCATCTCATTAGAACTGATTCAAATGTATTGTTTTTAATGTCTGCGTAATACTCCATTGTGTATATGTACCACTGCTTTCTTATCCATTCATCTGCTGATGGACATCTAGGTTGCTTCCATGTCCTGGCTATTATAAACAGTGCTGTGATGAACATTGGGGTACACGTGTCTCTTTCCCTTCTGGTTTCCTCAGTGTGTATGCCCAGCAGTGGGATTGCTGGATCATAAGGCAGTTCTATTTCCAGTTTTTTAAGGAATCTCCACACTGTTCTCCATAGTGGCTGTACTAGTTTGCATTCCCACCAACAGTGTAAGAGAGTTCCCTTTTCTCCACACCCTCTCCAGCATTTACTGCTTGTAGACTTTTGGATCACAGCCATTCTGACTGGCGTGAAATGGTATCTCATAGTGGTTTTGATTTGCATTTCTCTGATAATGAGTGATGTTGAGCATCTTTTCATGTGTTTGTTAGCCATCTGTATGTCTTCTCTGGAGAAATGTCTATTTAGTTCTTTGGCCCACTTTTTGATTGGGTCATTTATTTTTCTGGAGTTGAGCTGTAGGAGTTGCTTGTATATTTTTGAGATTAGTTGTTTGTCCGTTGCTTCATTTGCTATTATTTTCTCCCATTCTGAAGGCTGCCTTTTCACCTTGCTAATAGTTTCCTTTGTTGTGCAGAAGCTTTTGAGTTTAATTAGGTCCCATTTGTTTATTTTTGCTTTTATTTCCAATATTCTGGGAGGTGGGTCATAGAGGATCCTGCTGTGATGTATGTCAGAGAGTGTTTTGCCTATGTTCTCCTCTAGGAGTTTTATAGTTTCTGGTCTTACGTTTAGATCTTTAATCCATTTTGAGTTTATTTTTGTGTAAGGTGTTAGAAAGTGTTCTAGTTTCATTCTTTTACAAGTGGTTGACCAGTTTTCCCAGCACCACTTGTTAAAGAGATTGTCGTTAATCCATTGTATATTCTTGCCTCCTTTGTCAAAGATAAGGTGTCCATATGTGCGTGGATTTATCTCTGGGCTTTCTATTTTGTTCCATTGATCAATATTTCTGTCTTTGTGCCAGTACCATACTATCTTGATAACTGTGGCTTTGTAATAGAGTCTGAAGTCAGGTAGGTTGATTCCTCCAGTTCCATTCTTCTTTCTCAAGATAGCTTTGGCTATTCGAGGTTTTTTGTATTTCCATACAAATTGTGAAATTATTTGTTCTAGCTCTGTGAAGAATTCCGTTGGTAGCTTGATAGGGATTGCATTGAATCTATAAATTGCTTTGGGTAGTATACTCATTTTCACTATATTGATTCTTCCAATCCATGAGCATGGTATATTTCTCCATCTATTAGTGTCTTCTTTAATTTCTTTCACCAGTTAAACTGATTATATTTAGAAAGACTATTACTTTTGTATTATCACAGATATTTTAAACTAAAAGCCTTATTTGAAAAAAAAAAAGCCTTATTTGGCAATAAGTTCCCAGTTCTCTTAGAAAACCTATAAAAAAAGAATATAAAGTATTAACAAATAAAATATCTCAGTACAACAAGCATAAGATATCAAATCACTGAACATTTTTCATGGACCCAATGCATGAACAAATTTTAATCAAGTTTTTGATATAAAGTGACAAAAATTTTCAGTTGAATTCACAGAGATCCCTTTCTTTATAAAATATCTGGGCAATACAGAATTTATATATTATGCCTGCTGCTGCTGCTGCTGCTAAGTCGATTCAGTCGTGTCCGACTCTGTGCGACCCCATAGACGGCAGCCCACCAGGCTCCTCTGTCCATGGGATTCTCCAGGCAAGAACACTGGAGTGGGTTGCCATTTCCTCCTCCAATGCATGAAAGTGAAAAGTGAAAGGGAAGTCGCTCAGTCGTGTCCGACTCTTAGCGACCCCATGGACTGCAGCCTACCAGGCTCCTCTGTCCATGGGATTTTCCAGGCAAGAGTACTGGAGTGGGGTGCCATTGCCTTCTCCATATTATATCTACGAAATGGTTATGATGAAGTTCACGTCTTCTTTATTCTATCCCAGGTATTGTTTACATTTGACTGGACTCCAAACCAGTGAAGTCCTAGACAAAATTGATTGTATCATTTTTATAACTTTGATCCTTTCTGATAAGCTCCAACATGGAAATGTACAAATTACTCTCATTCATGCATTATTTGGGGAAATTTCCCTGGTGGTCCAGTGATTTCACTCCCAGGGGGCATGTGTTCAATGCCTGGTCAGGAAACTAAGATTCCCACATGCCATGAGACATAGTCAAAAAAAGAGGGGAAGGGAATTATTTTTGTTCATTTCAAATTGAATTTCCTAACTTTGCAGTAAAAATAAAATATTAAAATAGCATCAGATTCACAGATGCTTTGCACTTTATTGATTATACCCAGATTTTTATGTTAAAGGAACTCTCTGCATTTCCAGATTAGAATTTACCAGCAGTTCTTCTGTATTGTAAATAAATGGCAATACAAAGAAGGCTCCTCATCACAGTCACACTCACCCAACTTCATCCTCCTTGGAGACAGGTTGAATCACTCTACCATGAAGACCCAAGTTCAGATGCTCACCTCTGTAGACTCAGAGCATCGGCCCTGCTCTGCACTTTAGCAGCCTAGTCTACAGGAGAAAGACAAAAACTTGGTTCCTCTGTTTCCATATTTGTATTTCTTTGTTCTACAGGGAAAATGGAAGCTTTCTCTAATACATTTTGCATGATGCAGTAGGTTAGCCTGCACTAAAAACTGATGTCCACTCAGAACCTCAGAATGTGATCTTACATGGAAATAGGGTCCTTGTAGATATAATGAAGTTGAGGAGTTTCTGGTTTCCCCTGGTGCAGCCCAGGCAGACCCTTCTCCCCTCCCTTTCTGGTCCAAATCTCTTGTCCAGTCCAGGAAGAGCAAAGCCTAGCTCTTCTTTTTGTTTTTTCACAATCATTGTCAATGCTCAAAGCTGGGCCTTTGGCAATTAAATACTAAAAATTTGATTCCTTTGTTTCCTGCAGACATCTGCTTCGTTTCTTCTCCAAGGCAATAAAAGTGGAAAATTCTAGCCTCTTGTTACAGGAAAAGGGCAGAGTGCAAGGCATTCAAGGGAAAGGAAACTAACATCCCAAATATTTGCGTGTCACTGGCTGGCACTAATCTATAAGAATTAGATAAACAGTATTTATTTATGGGTATGATGGTGATAATATATACCTTTTAATAGGCTTATAAGAATGTTTGAAGTGTATTCAAGGATTCTTTTAATTTTTAATTGGGCCTTCATTTAAAATTCTAAGTTGCTAAATATTCCTTCCTTTCTTCAATACAGCTTTTTACAGAGCTGTCAGAATGATGGCAATGCCAATCCATTTGATGTAGAACTTAGCGTTCTCATTTTAGACTATTTCATCAGAGTTGTGGGTTTGTCTTTTTTAAGGCTAACAACACAGGAGGAAAACTGACACACATCATAAATACACGAACTGATAAATAACCATTCATTGTATGCTCAAAAATGGCTGTTTTTCTGTTTATTATTCTCAAAATAGCATTAGAGAAACCTAAGTAGCTGAACCCTTGGCTTTTCTATAAATACGAACCTTTTTAAAACCTCAAATATGTTTATCTATGTTTATCCAACAATTCTTCAAAGTTTGAGTTAACTACACAAAGACTCTCAGCTTAGAATGCTTCCTTTGAGATAGGACACAAAAGGCAGTTTCTGTAGTGGTTCGATTTCCTTTAAAATATCCCACAATAATATCACACTCAGTTTCTTCAAAGAGTCGCCTCTAAAGGTCCTCAGAAATAGAGTCACAGATGTAGAAAACAAGCTTACGGTTATCAAAGGGGAAAAGGGTGGGGGGTAAATTGAAAGACTGGGACTGGCAACTGATACCCTATTGATATAATAGATAACAGGGAACTATACTCAATACTCAATACTATACTTAATACTCTGTAATGGGATAAGAACCTTCAAAAAGAGTGGATATGTGTATACATATACACTGATTCGCTCTGCTATACATCTAAAACTAACACAACATTGTAAATCAACTATACTTTACAGAAATTAATTTAAAAATAAAAAAGGAAACTATAAACAAGATGAAAAGACAACCCTCTGAATGGGAGAAAATAATTGCAAATGAAACAACTGGCAAAGAATTAATCTTCAAAACAACAAGCAGCTCATGCATCTCAGTATTAGAAAAACAAACAACCCAATCAAAAAGTGGGAGGAAGACCTAAACAGACATTCTCTGTAGAAGACATACAGATGGAAAATAAACACATGAAAAGATGCTCAACATTACTCATTATTATTCAGTTCAGTCGCTCAGTCGTGTCTGACTCTTTGAGACCCCATGAATTGCAGCATGCCAGGCCTCCCTGTCCATCACCAACTCCCAGAGTTCACTCAAATTCACATCCATCAAGTCGGTGATGCCATCCAGCCATCTCATCCTCTGTCGTCCCCTTCTCCTCCTGCCCCTAATCCCTCCCAGCATCAGGGTCTTTTCCAATGAGTCAACTCTTTGCATGAGGTGGCCAAAGTACTGGAGTTTCAGCTTTAGCACCATTCCTTCAGAGAAATGCAAATCAAACCTACAGTGAGGTATCACCTCACACCCACTAGAATGGCCATCACCAAAAAAATCTACAAAGAATAAATGCTGGAGAGGAAGTGGAGAAAAGGGAACACTCTTGTATTGTTGGTGGGAATGTAAATTGATACAGCCACTATGGAAGACTGTATGGAGATTCCTTAAAAAACTAAGAATAAAACTACCATATGACCCAGCAATCCCACTACTGGGCATATACCCTGAGAAAACCGTTATTGAAAAGACACATGTACCTCAGTGCTCATGGCAGCACTATTTACAATAGCCGTAACATGGAAGCAACCTAGATGTTCATTGGCAGATGAATGGATAAAGAAGTTGTAGTACATGTATACAATGGAATATTACTCAGCAATAAAAAGGAACACATTTGAGTCAGTTATAATGAGGTGGATGAACCTAGAGCTTGTTGTAAAAGTAAGTCAGGAAGAGAAAAACAAATATCATATATTAATGCATACATATGTGATCTAGAAAAATGGTACTGATGAACCTATTTGTAGGGCAGGAAGAGAAATACATAGAAAACATATTTATGTATCTGGTCGGGGGGGAGGAAGGACAGGGTGGGAGGAATTGAGAGTAGCATTGACATGTATACATTGCACATATGTGTTAGTCGCTCAGTCGTGTCCTACTCTTTGCAACCCCATGGACTGTAGCCCACCAAGCTCCCCTGTCCATGGACTTCTCCGGGCAAGAATACAGGAGTGGGTAGCCATTCCCCTTCTCCAGGGGATCCTCCCAATATGTAAAATAGATAGCCAGTGGGAAACTGCTCTGTGAGCACAGAGTGCTCAACTCGGTGCTCTGTGACAACCTAGAGGGGTAGGTTGGGGTGAGGGGTGGAGGGGAGGTTCAGAAGGGAGGGGACATGTGTGTTCTTGTGACTGATTCATGTTGTTGTGTGGCAGAAGCCAACACAATATTATAAAGCAATTATCCTCCAATTAAAATAAATTTAAAAATAAAGGTACCCACAAAGAGGCATACCCATTTCATCCAGTAAACTATTGTCATTCAAATTCAAGGAGCTCTCACACTACTGGTTTGATGAATTGGTCTATCTGACCAGGTGAAGGTCAGATCTAAATACCCCAAGGTCTATTCTAATGGCCCAGGAAACCTCTACTCTAGGGATCATTATTTCCTGAGAAAAAGATGCTCCACTGTGTTCCCCAGAATGCGTACTGAGAATCGAGGAAGTATATGAAATCAAGAATGTTCCACTTGGCATAAATCTAAACTGAATTAACTTACCACCTATTCATCTATTCTGGCTTTCCTGGTTGGCTCAGATGGTAAAGAATATGCCTGCAATGCAGGAGAGCCAAGTTCAATCCCTGTGTTGGGAAGATCCCCTGGAGAAGGGAATGGCTACCCACTCCAGTATTCTTGCCTGGGTAATCCCATGGACAAAGGAGCCTGACTGGTTATGGTACATGGGGTCGTGAAGAGCTGGACATCACTGACCGAATAACACTTCTTTCATCCATTCATCAATAAGACTACATTGTAGGCAATAGGATTTATGCCTTCAGTTTCATAAGACAGAGGCACAGATCCCTCAACTTTTGAATATTCAAAATCCCTACTTGAAAGGAACCCAGGAGTGGCCCCTGCAAACCTACAGGATGGTTTGGAAAGCGTGCTGCAACACAGGTGGTCCCACAGGCTGGTGAAAAATGCAGAGTCCTGAGCTCCACCCCCAGAGACATTGCTCCAGTACATAGGAGCAGGGCCCAGAAATCTGCATCTTGGGTATATAGCACACTTGTTAAAGGTTTGAAATGACTCACTTCTTGATGCAGACAATTTTATTACCGAATTCAGAACCTATTGAAAGTGATTTATTAGCCAGAGCAGTGATTTCCAAACATGAGCAGACATCAGATCAGCTAGAGGGCTTGTTAAAATGCAGAAACATGGGCCCCATCTACAGTTTCTAATTGAAACCCCTCACTTAGGGTTCAAGAATTTTCTTTTCTTTGAAGTTCCCAAGTGACGCTGAAGCTACTTATCCTGGATCTGCACTCTGAAAACCACTCAACAAGACATGTCTTGTGAGAATGCAAAAGCAAACACTTCCCAAAAGTTATTAAAAGATGGTGTTATGAAAGGGTTGGGCTTCCCTGCTGGCTCAGATGTTAAGAATCTGCTTGCAATGCAGAAGACCTGGGTTTGATCCCTGGGTTGGGAAGATCCCCTGGAGAAGGGAATGGCAACCAACTCCAGTGTTTTTACTCAGAAAATTCCATGGACAGAGGAACCTGGAGGGCTACAGTCCATGAGGTCGCAAAGAGTCAGACATGACTGAGCAACTAGCACTTTCACTTTACTTTCATAAAAGGGTTTAACAAAATTAAAGTTATTTCTTTGAGCCTGAGTTCTCCTTTCATCGTATTAACCTGAATTATTAATTCCAAGCGGGGGTACAGGATTCCCAAGCATATTAAGCCACAGAACTCTCTTCTCAAGGAGAATCCTGGAAAACTGTTTGAGGACAACCTAATACAGCACCGTGGCAAATTATGCAGTGCCTTCAAGAAACTTAGACCTTTCTCACCTCCCTCCAGACCTCATCTCTTGACACCCCCTCCATCCCACCCCTGACACCAAGGATAGCAGGCAATCAGAGCGTGGAGGAGAGAGATGCGTGCTCCAGAATTCAAGTTGATGGGTCTCACCTACTTTTCCATAAAACTAAATTGTAACTAATAGTTGATGCTGATGAAATAATAATCTACTGTTTTATGTAATTTATGAGAGCTAGTAACAGTCATATTTTAACTATATTCAAAGTACCTTAGAAGTCACTGAGGCAATAAAAATACATAGGCTAAGATTAATTCCTATCATATTCTCATGAGATAAAATGCATATATAAATAGTCACAGTATGAAGCAGATTATAATAAGTGTAACAAGACATATGAGTAGTGTGCCCTTAAATTACAGACCACTTGCATTAACCTTATTAACAATCAGCAACTTTACTAAGGAAAGGAACCTGCTCATTCTGATTGACAGGCTTTTTCCACTGCTAAATCTAACTCTTCTCCACTATAATGTAAGAAGTGCTCTAATCAGAGAACATTCCATAATGTAGTTCTCCCAAAACTTGCTGGAAGAACCCCCAAGGCATTGACAGAAAATATAGACCTCCAGACCCCCTACAGACCAAATAAATCAGAATCTCCAATAGAGAAAGAAGCCTGGAAATGTGTGTTTTTCTTAAGAGCCCCAGTTCCCAAGTTTTACTATAATGTAAGAGAAACTGGGTTTTCTCTGAAGTGTCTTTCAGGACAGAGACCCATTCATTCATTCATTCATTGAATTAATAAATACTTATTAATGCAGCATGCAAGACCATGTTTTTCTTGGTCTATGGCATTCATTTTTATTCAGAGCATCATTACATGTTTTTAGCTTTAAAAAACTATTTTTAGTAAATATATATATATATCTGATCAACAGTGTTCATATTTCACTACCCACACATACAGGAAACCATATACCCTAACACAGCATCCTCTTAGTACCATGCAGTTTACTCCATGATGCTTCAAGAAACACCAGAGAATCAATTTCAGTGGGATCATAACTAAATCATGAAAAACCACTCTGCTCACTGTCTCATACATACTTAAAATATGAAGGAGATAGGATTTAAAATATAGAAACACATATGCCAAAAGCTGTTTTCTTAAAAATGTTAACTTTCCAACCTTGCAATTTTGGCTACGTTTTCTATTCCTGCCTTCTGGGGAGAGGAAGTAATGGGTGGAAAGAAGAAAATGCTTTGGGAAGGCAGGAAGGAAGGTAAATGTTAATTACGAAAAAGCTTGTTTGTTTGAAGATGTTACTATTCAAAAAGAGAACTCCCTACAAAATATATGCTCTGACTTGGGGGAATGTTATATAAGCCGTCTTGTCCTGTTTCCTCTGCATTCTCAAATTCCACATCACCTTTCTTTCTCTTTTCCCTCTCTTTTTTGTGCACTCTCGCTCTCACGCTCTCTCTCTCTCTCTCTCTGTGTGTGTGTGTGTGTGTGTGTGTGTGTTGTGGTAGAATAAGATAGAAAAGGAGAGAAAAGACAAGATTAGAAAGGGACAGAGCAAAGAAGCAGTATAAGTAACTACATTACTTAGATTTGTTGGACTAAATTGTTACAAATACACCATGCTTGGTGAACCCCCTTCTGTTCTTGGTGAACCCTAGAAAAGAAGGGCGAGGAAGTGATAAGGACAAAGCATTAGGAAAGGCTACTAATGCCCCTGATGTGAAGCACTGCACCAGCTATTAATGGTAAAAGTGCTGCAAATTGAAACAGTTCAGTTGTAAAATCTCAGTTAAATATAGCACCTGCTGAAGAACCAGAGCAAAGAAAAAGCAACATCTACTGGCTGTCATCCAAGCTTCCCGGCTTATGAATGTCATAGCGGCAGTGAGACGCCACCGGTGGAAGCAAGCCTGGCTCTGCCATGCTGTCACGTCACCTGAGTCCCATCGCTGTGTGCTAAGGTCCGGGTGGATGGGTCAGGACAGGAACGTGAGCATGGGTAGCACCACCCCTGCCCCAGACAGGCCCTGGCAGCCTGCGGGGTTGAGTCATTCAGACTTCCACCCTCCAGCTATAGATACAAAAAAAACTCTTCTATAGAATAATCAGTGCCTTGACACATCCAGAGCCAAATGACTTCTCTTACCCACGTGTTTTATTTGTAACATTTAAAAATGTATAAAATTCAATAACATTAGTATGAAAATTCAGTCAGTCAGTTCAGTCGCTCAGTCATGTCCGACTCTTTGCGACCCCATGAACCGCAGCACGCCAGGCCTCCCTGTCCATCACCAACTCCCAGAGTTCACCCAAACTCATGTCCATTGAGTCAGTGATGCCATCCAACCATCTCATCCTCTGTCAACCCCTTTCCCTCCTGCCTTCAATCTTTCCCTTCATCAGGGTCTTTTCCAGTGACTCAGTTCTTTGCATCAGGTGGCCAAAGTATTGGAGTTTCAGCTTCAGCATCAGTCCTTCCAATGAACACCCAGGACTGATCTCCTTTATGATGGACTGGTTGGATCTCCCTGCAGTCCAAGGGACTCTCAAGAGTCTTCTCCAAGAGTCTTCTCCAACACCACAGTATGAAAATTAATCTACTTTAAAACTTTTTTTAGTTATACCTTGCATGCACGCTTAGTCACTTCAGTTATGTCGAAACTGTGAGACCCCATGGACAATAGCCCACCAGGCTCCTCTGTCCATGGGATTCTCCAGGCAAGAGGGCGTTGCTGTGCCCTCCTCCAGGGGATCTTCCTGACCCAGGGGTCGAATTCACATCTCTTATGTCTAACTTGCATTGGCAGGCAGGTTCTTTACCACCAGCACTGCCTGGGAAACCTAGTTATACCTTAACGATTCACAGTACTTCCATTGATTCCATGGCTAACAGTAATGATGAACTTAATTGCTATTTAATAACAGCTTCTGATTATCGTTTAAATGAATTTTTGTATAATCCACACAGTGCTGATGTAAGAGCCTGTAGAATGGAAGTGAAACAGGCAAGAGAACAATAGGTAACAGCAACAGTTACATATTTCAAAGCAATGTTGTATAAAAGCTGAAATTTCTGTAAGAAGAATATAAGCTTAGTCATATTTGGGGCTTAGAAATGAGTACAATAATTTTATTATTTTAATCCTTCAGTTAGTTTTAATAATTCTTTTTCTTAGATCACTTAAACTTCTCAGAATCAGTTTTTCCATGTGTAAGTGGAGCTGGCAATAATGACCAAATAGAGATACCATGAGAATATAATAAAAGTAGTAATACAGTATAGTATGTACTTGCTAAATGCCAGTTCTCTGTGTTAAGAGCTAATATTCAACTTCTCTGTTAAAAAATCAGAGAATTTAAATTTCTCACAGTATCATCCTTTCTTGTATCTGAAGACAAAACTCAGTTTTTAAAAGTAAAAACTTGCCTAAAAAAATCAAATGCAGCTAGCTCAGGAAAGGGCAACAACCCAATGCCGTAGACTTCAAAACCTGACAACCGAGGAAAGAAATAGATGGTTTCTGGAGCCCAGTAGAGCAGAGCATTCTGCAAGGCTCCTGACCCCACCCCCAGAACCCATATGGGCAATGCAGTAAAATGCTGGAAATTATCCCCACCATTCCTGCAGGGAGCCCACTGAACCAAACCACACTGAAGTGCCTGGGTTCAGAAAAAGAAAATCACTGCTTTGTTCTCACTCATGAGATTCCACCTGAGTTCCCCCATATAGTTAAATATCCAGTGCTACTTAAACCATGTTTTAATTCAATAACTAAACCAGTCTCTATATCCATCAAGCTCTCATACAAGAAACTCAAGGTATTTCAAACAGAAATTAGATGCTTACAAAATTCTCACACAGGCTAGAAACGTAGGCATCAGCAAAGTCCCTACGAAAGCCCCTAAATAGCCACTGAATCCAGGAGCACAGCACCAATGCTCCTATCCAGAGATGGAGACACACCTGGTCACATCCCCAATGCCCTGCCACTGCCACCACCGCTTCTTAACGCTACATCTCTGTTTAGACAGAAGAGCAGGAAAATGACTACTACCTCTCTTCTACCAACCAAACTATGTGTGAAAGTTGCTCAGTCGTGTCCGACTCTTTGCAACCCCATGGACTATACAGTCCATGGAATTCTCCAGGTCAGAATACAGGAATGGGTAGCCTTTCCCTTCTCCAGGGGATCTTCCCAACCTAGGGATAGAACCCAGGTCTCCCACCTTGAAGGCAGATTCTTTACCAACTGAGCTACTAGGGAAGCCCAAAATATGTGTGAGTGCATCCCAAATTCTGGCTGTAATGGAGATGCAAAATGCTGTAAGCTTTTCAGACCTTGCTCTGCAAAAATACACCAGAGAAAGCTGTTGTCAAATGGAAGTTGAAAGGGTCAATCTACAGTATCCGCTACGGATCTGTTGCAGCCCTGCAATGCAAAGGTCATGTCCCTCATACTCTATCCCTTCAGTGACTTGTCATCCACACACATCCGTTGCTCAACTTTATTTCGCCCAAGACAACATTGAATTCAGATTTCAATCAACAATCTGCAAACTCTAGCTTGAGCTAGCAGACTGAATTCAGAAACCCATATTAACGCACTTTGCCCCACCTAGAGTCCCTCCTCCTGGTGCAGTGCTCTCAGAAACTGTGCTCACACAAATTCCCTAGGTTCCTGCCATTATCAAAGAGCAAGATCTTCTGTGATGTCAATCTTCTCTTCCTAGCTCCAAATGCTGCATGTCTTCTGGGATGGGCTGTAAGTTGGAAGACAAGGAAGCATGGTCATAAAGGGGCCTGAGGAGAGCTGGCCAAGTTATTTTCCTCAAGTAAAGGCAATGCCAAAGAATGTTCAAACCACCACACGATTGCACTCATCTCACATGCTACCAAAGCAATGCTCAAAATCCTCCAAGCCAGGCTTCAACAATATTTCAACCAAGAACTTTCAGATGTTTGAGCTGGATTTAGAAAAGGCAGAGGAACCAGAGATCAAATTCCCAACATCCGTTTAATCATTGAAAAGGCAAGACAGTTCCAGAAAAACAACTACTTCTGCTTTATTGACTACACCAAAGTCTTTGATTGTGTGGATCACAACAAATTGTGGAAAATTCTTCAAGAGATGGGAATATCAGACCACCTGACCTGCCTCCTGAGAGATCTATATGCAGGTCAAGAAGCAACAGTTAGAACTGGACATGGAATAAGAGACTGGTTCCAAATCGGGAAAGGAGTATGTCAAGGCTGTATATTGTCACGCTGCTTATTTAACTTATATGCAGAGTACATCATGCGAAATGCCAGACTAGATGAAGCACAAGCTGGAATCAAGATTTCTGGGAAAATATCAATAACCTCAGATATGCAGATGACACCACCCCTATGGCAGAAAGTGAAGAGAAACTAAAGAGTCTCTTGATGAAAGTGAAAGAGAAGAGTGAAAAAGTTGCTTAAAACTTAACATTCAGAAAACTAAAATCATGGCATCTGGTCCCATCACTTCACGGCAAATATATGGGGAAACAATGGAAACAGTGAGAGACTTTATTTGGGGTGGGGTTCCAAAATCACTGCAGATGGTGATTGCAGCCATGAAATTAAAAGACACTTGATCCTTGGAAGAAATGCTGTGATCAACCTAGACAGAATATTAAAAAGCAGAGACATTACTTTGCCAACAAAGGTCCGTCTAGTCAAAGCTATGGTTTTTCCAGTAGTCATGTATGGATGTGAGAGTTGGACTATAAAGAAAGCTGGGTGCCAAAGAATTGCAGCTTTTGAACTGTGGTGTTGGAGAAGACTCTTGAGAGTCCCTTGGACTGCAAGGAGATCCAACCAGTCCATCCTAAAGGAAATCAGTCCTGGATATTCATTGGAAGGACTGATGTTGAGACTGAAACTCCAATACTTTGGCCACCTGATGCAAAGAACTGACTCATTGGAAAAGACCCTGATGCTGGGAAAGATTGAGGGCAAGAGGAAAAAGGGGTGACAGAGAATGAAATGGTTGGATGGCATCACCAACTCGATGGACAGAAATTTGAGCAAGCTCCAGGAGTTGGTGATACAGGGAGGCCTGGCATGCTGCAGTCCATGGGGTCCAAAGAGTTGGACATGACTAAGTGACTGAACTGAACTGAACTAGCAAGCTCCAACAAACAAGTAACCTCATCGGACAGAGGAAGGCAGCTGCTTAGGCTGGCCTGGGAGCTTCAGCGGGATGGGGATTTGGGGGGATGCAAATTCAATTGAACATGCTCAAATGTCTCACTACAATTCCCAGAGTCCCTCTCTTTTCAAATCAGAGTCCTAGTGTTCACTTTAAAGATAGGACAAGGGCTTCCCTTGTGGCTCAGTGGTAAAGAATCCGCCTGCCAATGCAGGAGACATGAGTTCGATCCCTGATCTGGGAAGGTCCCACATGCCACAGAGAAGCTAAACCCATGAATCAAATATTGAGCTTCTGCTCTAGAACCATAGAACCACGACTTCTGAGCCCATGTGCCATAATTACCGAAGCCCATATGCCCTATAGTGTGTGTTCTGCAACGAGGGAAGCCGCTGCAATGAGAAGCTCACACACAACTAGAGAAAAGCCTGTGCACAGCAACAAAGACCCAGAACATTCAAAAATAAATAAAAGAAAGGACAAAATGTGAATTCAGCTAATGTTGTAACCTTAGCAACCCATTAGATTTGAGTCCTATCTGAGTCCTAAGGTCCCAAAAGATAAAAGGTTATTTAGGGTAGTTATGGCAGCTCCTTGATTCTCTGAACCTTCTTGAGCTAATGACGTCATTTTCTGAGATTGTTATTTTCTCTCTTTAATCTCTCCAGGGCTATCCTCATAGTCATTTCATTCCACAACACTTGACATTTCATTCTGATGAGTTACCATAGCAACTGCTTTGCCAGAGTTTATCTTTTAAAGGGGCACATAGTCCAGGAAGCCATAAGTGATCATTTAAACAACACTTTTTGTCACAGTGTGCCACAGACCATGAGAGTACAATTTTCTAATAGTAATAGGACTGTTGTTATCTTCAAAACCATTCAGGTCAGATAACCAATCCAATGTTATTATCCTTGAGATCGTTATCTGCAACCCCTTCTGGAAGGAGAAAACAGAAACCACTCTGGGGTTTGGGAGGCTTAAGAAAAAAGAGGTTTCACGTAGAGAAGAATGTATTTATAGAATCATTATAAAGAACATAGAAGCAGGAGTGGAGAAAACACTACTATACTTGCAAGCCCAAGATTAAGCAGCATCCACGATGGCTTGTCAGCTCTTTACCCAGGAAGCTGGGACCGTGGTAACTGTCCCACCTGCAGTAGGTACCCACAGATGGAGTCTACAGACTTCAGTGTCACATGAGTGCATCCCATTGGTAGAAATCTATCTGTAAGAACTGAACTTCCTAGGGTCTGGAAAATATAGAACTAAGTTACCAGCTTCTGAAGAATGAGAAAGCATTCTAAACTGAATGGTGAGAGAGCAAAAAAAAAAAAAAAAGGATGCATTAAATCTTCACAGTTGCAAAAAGCTACCGTCTCTATTCACCTGAACAAACTCAGTCTTTCAAGTTTCCTTCCCTTCCTCCTTTTACTCTACTCACAATGTCAAGGGTCAGTGAGGCACTTCAACCTGGTTCCTGGTTGTTCAGACGCTGGGATTTACTGTTTCTGGGTGTATCTTTTGTCCATCCAATTACTGGCACTCAGTTGGAGTCTCAAGCTGATGTCTGCAGATGGTAAACTTGAGGTCCATCAATCATCTCCTTCTGAGATATCATAATGATATCATTGAGATATCATAAAAATATCATTGGGATATCATTATACTGCCTTGCTACTTGTGTTTATTTTGAAATCCTTCATAATAAAGAAGTGTTCAAACTAATAAGTAATACTAAAGGATGGAAACAGCTATAAATACAATCTTTAAATAGCATCTCTTCTTTCCAATTTATTTTTAGTGAAACTTTAAAAGGAAGCCTGGTTTTACAAGCATATATAACACTTATGTTAGAATACCTTGCCTTTCCCAAATGTAATCTTCATGAAAGAGTTAATGAGCCATGGAAAATAAGAAAATAACCTGGAGATGGAGGAAAACTGTACAAATTATATTTAATCAGATAAGAGCACATTCAAAAATTTGAGCAGATTTGAGCAGACCATTCACCAATCCAGAAAATTTAGGAGAAATAGCAAGATTATATGGAGAAAGATAATGAGTTCCATTTGGTGAATGCTGTGTTCAAGGTGCTTGTAGTGAGCAGGCTCCATGTTACACAAGATAAAGTGCAGGCTGGAAATGTAATTTGGAAGTCTTCTGATTAGAAGGAAAACCATGGATGAGGTTAGGTTCACCAAATCCAGGCAAAGTTGCACTATCTGGACTCAATCTCAGGTTTGAGTTACACATACGCAGCAGAAATAACTTATAAAATAGGTGCCAGACTTAAATTTAATCCTAACTTACATAAGATAAACTTTTATCGCTTCTATCACCTGTCTATATGTTTGAAAGTTAGTGTTAGTCCTCAGTCATCTCTGACTCTTTGCAACCCCAGGCTCCTCTGTCCATGGAATTCTCCAGGCAAGAATACTGGAGTGGATAACCATTCCTTTCTCCAGGGGATATTCCCCATCCAGGGATTGAACTCGGGTCTCTTGTTTATGCATCCTTAAAGAGTCCCAACAGCATCCTGAAAAAAGCTTGGTACCTTTGGGAAGGATCCCCTTTAAACCCATCCCCAACCTGCCATGGGATAGGGCTGGTACCCTCTGCAGATGGTACAGAGAAGTTGCTCCTTCCCCCCAGCTCACATCCTTTCCATCTCATGACTGGCCTCATGGTCTCAGGTTCAAAAATAACTGCAAGTTCATGAGGAATTTCGTGAGGAAAAATTATTTTTTCCCTCCCACCAAATGAAGATTTTTTGTTTTTACTGATTTTGGTTTCATTTTTTTAATGAGACAAGTTTCATATCAAAATCAGAAAATATAGATGAGAAAATATGTAAGCATTCAGAGGATAATCACTAAACACTATCCATGATACCACAGTGCCTTAAAAAAAAGAATGAGATCATGCTGGTCATGTTATTTTTTCTTTTTCTATTTAACAACTATGGCCGTCCATCTCCAACATCAGTCTAACATGATTGAAGAGACTGAGGGAAGTTAAAATGAAGATGCTGAGAACAGTGTGCTGTGTTTCAGTACATCTAAAGTACTGTTTGTTACAGTTATATTTAAAAGAGATAATACACAAGGACTTATAGCACATGAAACTGTTCAATATGCTGTAAAAACCTAAATGGGAAAAGAATTTGAAAAGGGATAGATACATGTATATGTATAACTGAATCACTTTGCTGTACATGTGAATCTAACACAACATTGTAAATCAACTTTACTCCAATATAAAATTAAAAATGTGTGGCTCAAACACTGCTTGGTGAAGAATCACCTCTAGTGCCTATTGAAACCAGAGATTAGGGGACCTGTGAAATCAGGATCTCTAGGTGAGGGGCCAGAAATTCTCCTTGTTGACAAGCTCCCAGGTGATCTTTCTCTGTTTGTCGATCACTCATTTCTTATTTTAAACTAATTTTTATTGGAGTGTAGTTGATTTACACTGTCTCATTAGTTTATGCTGCACAGCAAAGCAATTTAGTTGTGTACAGGCAAATTCTTTACCATCTGAGTCACCATGGAAGCCCTGGATATGTGTATATATCAGTTCAGTTCAGTCGCTCAGTCGTGTCAGACTCTTTCGACCCCATGAACCACAGCATGACAGGCCTCCCTGTCCATCACCAACTCCCGGAGTCCACCCAAACCCATGATCATCAAGTCGGTGATGCCATCCATATATATACATACATATACATATACATATATATCTACTTTTTTAGATTCTGTTTCCGAAAGGTCATTAAATTATCTTAAAGAGAAGACCGGTTTTCCCCAACACTCCAGAATATTTCTATTCTTGAACCTTTATGTTCTCTGATCTTTATTTTAGGAGACATCAACGGATGGTCTACACAATTTGACAGATATTATGGCAATAACTACAAAATGACTTCCTTGTATCCCAGTATTGTGGCAGAAACATCTGAATGCTGTAAGTAGTTAGAAGGGCTGAGCATCCTTGTCTATGGGCTTATAGTAAGATACCATGTTGTTAAAAGTTGGATACAATGGTTTTAATATTTTTATACAGTTAATTTCAGTTTTCTATTTGCAAAATTATAATTTTCTATTAGACATACAACCTGAAATTGAGAATTTGATTTTTAAATGACTCAGGGATCATAAGTGCAACAGGACTAAATCATGCTAGGTATTGATGCAAACAAAATTAATGTCAGTACATTGGGGTTTCTATTTTACATGTCCCCTTTTCACAATCACTGTAAACTCTGATATAAAAGCAACTCCATACCAGGATATTTGAGGGAACAAAAACTTACCTATGTGCGTGTCCCTATAGCAAATTAGAGAAGCAATCACCTTGAGTTGCTGAATTGTGCTGTGGAAGCTGTGTAAAGAAAAGTGAAGTCTCTTTCCCTTATTCATGTGGCTGTACCCATGTTTGATGTTGGATCTGAACTTATAGTTATATTGGATTTAACCTCATGTGTGCAGAACCAATTAAATGTTTTAACCAATGAAAAAAAAAAAAGAAATGGAAACAAGAGCAGAGAAGCTGTTGGGATTTTAACATGTGTAAGTGAAAAAGCTTCTGGGGTCTAAGTCATACTTTACAGCTACCAAAAAAGCCTTATTTGTTATACTCTACATTTAGTCACATAACAAAAACTTACAAAAACCATGGAAAGGATTGTAGGAGGGTATAACATTGAGGAAAAACTCTATAATTTCTAAAATCAGGAAGATCAATATACATAATTCTTTTTAAATAAATTGGGTTTATTCTGATAAATTATTCACATATAAATGTGTACCTTAAAGTTGTATTTCAATCGTATCTTTCAAAACCTTGGTTAAAAGGAAGGGTTTGGGGAAAAGAATCCTTTGTTACATTTTCCACTTTATGTTCTACCACAAATTGTAAAGTGCAGCTTTTTAATTTTTTAAAAATATTTTTTGCCTTTACTGCTCAAATAAAACTCATAAAAACTGCTAACAGTCCCCACTTTGAGTGGATATAATCCCTCCTGTTAACCTCATAGGTCACTCAGCAATCTATCTTAACCACATGTTGTCTTCTTGTCAAAATATGGAAACCATGGAACCCCTTGGTGGTTCAGTGTTTAAGACTGCACTTCCACTTCAGGGAGCAGAGGTTCGATTAGGGTTAGGGAACTAATCTGTGGTTAGGAAACTAAGATCTTGCATGCTGCATGGTGCGGCCAAAATATATATAGAGAGAGACCAGATTACTTGATCATGAAAAAGCTGAAAGCTTTTGGAAAAGGAAAAAGTTAACGGGTATAATTTAGCTACTAATATCAAGCGTAAAACTAATGGATTAAGCCATACAGTCTCAAAATATCATTTTTCTTTTTCTCTTTTGATTCATTCTATATCCTTTTCATTTCTTAAATTTTAATTGACTCTCTTTATATTTTACATTATTCCCAAAAGGATTTAGGCAATTTTCAATAAAAATAAATATGGCTATGAACAGACTTAACCCATTAACATGACATAAGAGACAAAAATTCCATGGTAAATGGTATAAGGAATAGAGAAGGAAAATTATATAAGAAGAGTTACTACCTAGTTCTTAATTTCGTAGTCATTAGGTCAAAGACCGAAAATAATGGGTTGCATAACTTTCATAGTTTGGTCTGTAAAGCAAAAACAAACAAATGGGAAAAACAGATCAAGTCAGCAAGAGAAATAAATTTTTTGCCAGACGATGAGCTCTGGGAGAAATGTTCCCTAAGTATTCTTACATAAGAGAAATGCAGTTACATAAAGAGTGATGCTTCAAAAAGTACAAAGGCAATTTTTTATCTGTTCTTAGAAATGAGCAAACATATAATTTTTAATTAGAATTTTGAAGAAAGATAGGGGTGGGGTGGTAATTTAAAATTCAGTATCTTTTTTCAAACTTAAAACTAGTATAAAAAGTAAATGTAAACATAGTGTAAAATTAGGGGGTGAAACTTAAATTAAGGTTCTTACTGTATCACTTTATTCAATTTTATTATAAGTGTTTATTGGAAACTTAACTGAGAAATTTAACTGGCTTATAATACTTTATGACTGGATGAATGTGAGGAACTCACATTTATAAAGTCACCTCTCAAGAAAAATATCACTGAAAACATATCCATCATAACAAATATATTCATAAAGTTTAAATTTGAGGAATATGGAAAGTATAGAGATTTGGAAAAAATTATTTACTTAGCCATAATTTCACCACTCAGAAGCCACCAGCATTAACTTGCTGGTTCATTACTCATCTTTCTTTTTATTTTAGCATAGTTGAAACTTTCAATGCAATCCATTCTTGTCATATTTTGAGGTAGCACTTTAGCATAGTCAGGTATTCATATTATAAATCTTTCAAAATACCATAAATTTTTAAGTGACATAATTTGCTTCATCCTTCTTTCCTGGTAGGATATTTAGGTGCTATTTTTTCACTTTCCTTATCAACACATATGAATTATCAATCTTAACTCAGCCTATAAAAATAGAAAGAAAAAAAAAAACCACACCAGATTAATGCTATCTTCTCCACCTTCTATTTTTACCCTTTGTACCAACTTCTGAGGCCCTTCATCTCCCCTCCAAAAGCTCCCTGTCCCCTCCCAACAATACACACGTTAGCACAGGAATTTAGATAGAATTAATTTTTAGGGATCCATTGCCAAAATGGTCACTTACAACCATAAGACTGTTCAAAACCTCTTGGCACAGACTCTGCTGACACAGAAAACACACAAAACCTAAATTATGATCGTAAGCTCTCAGGATTCTGTAGGGAATCTGCACAGTTGTTTGGAAGGAGACAAAAAACACCCGGTGGCCACATATCTGAGCAAAGGAATACCTGGCTGTTTCCAAGGCTGGAGCTCACTGTGCAAATTTCCCACCATCATCCACCATCTTTGCCACCAGAATGTCTTCTTTGCCATCAAGATGCTTTTCCACTCTCTAGAAACTTTCCTGTAAAGGTTCTAGACTAAAAGTCTGCAAACAGAAAGTTCTCACAAGAAGTTTTGTCTGTCCTATAGTGATTTAAACATTTTTAAGTATTACTGGTTTTAAGTAGGTAATTATATAAAAAGTATTGTCTTTCTGGCTTCTTTGAGGAAGTTGGTTGACTCGGCCACACATGTTCCTATGGTAATAGGGCAACAGTTAGGAGAAGCTGTCCCACAGGGACTCCAAGATGCAATCGGTACCCGCTTTGCCTGCTTCTGTAAATATTCAAGTCTATAAGCTCTGCTCTAAGTGCAGGGTTTCAAAGTAAATGTAAAAGAGAATATCCCCTATCGCTCTTGATGAGGCATCATCCATTCTTCATCAATTCAGGGATCAGACGATGTCTGTGACACTGAATAATACTCCCATTTAGCTATATGAACACACCACCCCAAATCTCTAATAAACCTTAGCAATATCGGGAGCCCACAAGGTAGCCGACGGCATACATCCCATTTTCCCTCTCTTTCCAACTCCCATCAGTGAGAACAGAAGAGCTATGCATAAAAAATGTTCACTTCCTTAAGTGAAGCAGTAGCCATTCTTACAGTCCTATATAAACCAAAAGAAGTCCTTTAAAGAGTTCCTGAATTTAAAAAGAAAATCTACCAGCACTATAGTTCATAGTCAAGTTCTTTTTCTTGCTAGTTAAAAACAGCTTAGCATTCCATTAAAAGGAACACTTTATTCTTAAGTAGCAGCTTTAAAATGAACATTAAAGCCCATCACACACACTGTTGTGTCACCTTTAGACATAGCTACTCTCCAAGGATAAAATAAGAGCAGATGACTTCATTTTCCAACAAATAGAGAAAAGCAAACTGCTACTTTTTTTTAATGCATGGGCTGTTAAATGTGTATGTTTCCCTATCTTAAGGTCCTAATATCATTTTAATGTTTAAAGCAAACTTTTGGAAACTTAATTTAAAGCTTTGCACAAATTGCTTACATAAGACACAACACACTTTGGTGTATGATTTTCTCATAGATTTTTGTTTCTTTCTTTTCATTCCCCTCCTGTTCCTGGTCCCTCATCATCCCTTCTCCTTACTACATCCTCTTTATTCAGTGGTCGGTTCTGCACCCATGCAATGTATTTGCCAAGGTTTAGAGCTTGAGTGTGATGAGATCAATTTACGAGCTGTTCCATCAGTTTCTTCAAATGTGACTTTTATGTAAGTAGAAAAAAATGTTTTCATTCTGACAGCCAGTACAGCACTTGTAAAACTTGTAAAACTTGTAAATCATAATTAAGGTGTAATCATCATTGGTAATAATGCATTGTCATTCAAGAATGATATCATTGTTCCTTGGTCAATTATAATGATTGTTGATATTTATTTGTATTATTAAATGATAGGTCCTACTCTAAGTTATTCTCTGTACTACTTATTCAGTCTCTCATAACAATCTTATGAAGTATTTAGTATCACTATGTTGTATCTAAGCAAAAGATGCCATCAAATATATGTGCTACTAAAGAAAAAAGCTACGATCAAATTACTATATAAAGCTTTCTTAACACCAGAATTGACACATTAAAAGAGTCAATTTTTTAATTATTAGAAATAAATTTTAATGCACTCATGTATAAATAAAAATATAAAGCAAGTAAAATAAAGTGGCATCCAACCCCATTACTTCATGGCAAATAGAAAGGGAAAAGGTGGAATTAGCTACGAATTTCCTCTTCCTGGGCTCCAAAATCACTGCAGATGGTGACTGCAGCCATGAAATCCGAGGACTATTGCGTCTTGACAGGAAAGCAATGACAAACCTAGACAATGTGTTGAAAAGCAGAGACAGTACTCTGCCGACAAAGGTCCATATATCAAGGCTATGGTCTTCCCAGTGGTCACGTATGACTGTGGGAGTTGAACCATAAAGAAGGCAGAACACCAAAGAATTTTTGATGCCTTCAAACTGCAGTGCTGGAGAAGACTCCTGAAAGTCCCTTGGACAGCAAGGAGATCAAACCAGTCAATCTTAAGGGAGATCAACCCTGAATATTCATTGGAAGGACAGAGGCTGAAGCTGAAGCTCCAGTATTTTGGTCATCTGATGCAAAAGACAACTTGTTGGAAAAGTCCCGATGCTGGGAAAGACTGAGGGCAGAAAGAGAAGAGGGCATCAGATGATGACATGGCTGGATGGTATCACCAGTGTAATGAACATGAACTTGGGCAAACTCTGGGAGATGGTGAGGGACAGGGAGGCCTGGCATTCTGCAGTCCATGAAGTTGTAAAGAGTCGAACACGACTGGGCTACTGAACAACAACAACAAAATAAATTGGATAAAATATTCCATCACTTCACATTTAAAATCTAACTCTTCTGAGTCACACTTGACCCAGAGACTTAATGTTCATTTTTTCCCTAAATAACTCATACTTAGCCATGTAAAATAAAATTATCCTCATAAGAAACAACTTATTGATCCAATCTTAATTTGAATTCAACAAACTTCAGCAACACAAACACACACATTTGGCTGAATTGTTAAAAGAAATTAGCAAAGAATAGACATTTTAATCCAATATTTCTGCTGAGTTTTTTGTTTTCATACAGGTGTTTTAGTGCCTTACGGCTCTGACTTTTGTATATATGTGGATGAGATAGGAGAAATTTTTTTTTGCTTAATAAATGTTTATTGAATGAATGAACAAATATAAAGGTAGAACAGAGTATATGAAAAATATTTAAAAATATATATATTTATATAACAGAGTTCCTCTCTGGATGAGATGATGGAGCAATTCTTGGGTGATAAATGCATTGCCACAAGTCCTGAACCCCTCCCATTTCAACCCAAACATTCTGTATCCATAACCTGGACTGCAACTTTGATAAATATGCCTGACATATTCAAGGAACAGAGAAAACTCCAGCTCAGAGTTCCTGTACACAATACTATAATCAAATTTACAGAATCTGAGGAGCTTACCCAATTTGTCAATGAGCTGAGAACACTGGACAGGTTAAGCCACAAAGATCTGTTTTCCAAAAGAGGTGACATTTTCCCATATACTAAGAACAGCATTCAATCTCATCCTAGACTCATCATAGCTATTTTCATAGTAATTAGTTCTGCCAGAAAAAAGATATCCCCCCCAAAAAAATGTCTGAGGTCCTGTGGAGTTTCTGCAATTTAAATTATGACTAGAACACCTAGGTATAAAAATTTAAGATGAGTTTCTTCTAGTTTTAAAGAAAAAAATCATCACTAATACTGCTTGTACAGAAATGCTAGCAAGTCCAAATCAATGAATACCCTCATGTTGGTAATCTCATCTTTTGTTTTCCTACAAATAGAATTTGAATATATTTTTCAACAATTTAATTTATTTTTGTAAAAGGAAAAAGAGGAAAAGGGCTGGAAGAATGGAAGTAGATATAGCAGTGACTAAGAAGAGAGTGTAAGTGCCCCTGAAGGCATTCTAATTCAACTTAGAAAAGGCTATCCTGGCTCAAAATACATATACACACGCATCCAAAAATATAGACATTTATAAAGAGATGTATACAGACCTATGAGCTGCCAATTTTCAACCCTTGATATGAAGAAAAGCTGGAATCAGATCTTTTTTTAAATTGAGGCATAACTGCTTTACAGTGTTACGTTGTGTGCTGTGTGCTAAGTCATTCCAGTCATGTCTGACTCTGCAACCCTATGAACTGTAGCCTGCCAGGTTCCTCTGTCCATGACATTCTCCAGGCAAGAATACTGGAGTGGATTGCCATTCTCTTCTCCAGGGGATCTTCTCGACCCAGGGATAGAACCGGCATGTCTTACCTCTAACCTTCATTGGTGGGCGGGTTCTTTACCACTAGCACCACCTGGAAAGCCCATAGTTTTGTGTTAGTTTCTGCTACACAACAAAGTGAATCAGTTATATGTATACATATATCCCCTCCCTCTGGAGCCTCCCTCCCACGCCCCATCCTAGCCTTCCAAGTCATCACATAGCAGCAAGTCAAGTTTCCTGGGCTACGCGGCAGCTTCCCACTAGTTCTTTATTTTATACATGGTGGGGTCGCACAGAGTCGGACATGACTGAAATGACTTAGCAGCAGCAGTGTGTATTGTCAATCCCAATTTCCCCCCACTCGCATGTTCACACATCCATGCTCTACATCTGCATCTAGAATGCAATCTGATCTTCATGAATGATTGGGTACAGAAGGCAAGAGAGAAGAAAGGATTCAGGGTGACTCCAAGGTTTCTGTCCTGAGGAACAGGGTGATAGGGGAGACTTGGTGACAGTTAGTGGGGCAGATTAGAACTTCAATTTAGTTGTTTTTTCAATGATAGATTAAAGATCACTCCATGGAAATTGCCAACAGGCATTTGGAAATGTAGGAGTCAAGCTCAGGAATTCATGTCTATAACATTTCATTAATATTAAATGTTAAAATACAAGGCTCTACTATATTAAAAAGTATTTTGGTCCATCCTGTAAAGTGAGAGAATTAACACCTACCTCTTTTTATGTCAGTAGGGTATTATAAAAATACAGAGAATGCTACTTGTGAAATATTCTGCATAATTAGAAAGAAGTAGTCTATAAGTTCTAGGCACTATTAATAAAAAAACTTAACTTCCTAAGAAACATTATTCAGGAGTCATTAAAGGAGCCACCCCTCCTTCTAGAGTCACCCTCTCACTCAGGAGCTATTAGCCTCTTCCTCTTGAGTTCTTTCGTAGAATCTCAGTTGTATCTCCTTTAAGTATATCAAATGTTCTCCCTCATGCCATAGTGGTTGGGGTGGTCCTAATCACCACCAGAAAAAGGAGAATGCCATAAGCTTCATGGGGGCCCTACAATGTGGTTTTTCTATATAACTTTCAAGTCCATAACAAGTACAATAAGCTCTAAACTGTGTTTCTGAGTTGAATTTACAAGTAAATCATTACAATAAAAAATAGTCCTGAGCTATTATCCAAAGAAGAATCTTTATTTAATAAAGTATGTTATTTGTCATCCAAATAGAGTATGAGTTTATCCAGGACAGGGATATTACCTTTTTTGCAAAGTACAATAGAAGGCATTCAACCCAGGTTTGTTGAGAAAATTAATGAATGAACACCTTTTGGAAGCACACTAAACTTTCATCAATAACTTTAAATCAAACCCAAACATTTAGCAGTTAATCCTTACACAACACAAACATTTGAACAGGGATATAAAGCAGAATTGAAGCTCTAAGCCAAGTGAGAACTCTTAGTAGAAAAGGGATTTTCAATTAGCTGATATAAGGAATAAAACATTTGGTGATAACCCAGCAGCTAAGAGTGATCTCTAGAGAAGGTTACTAGTTAATCAACCTTTGACATTCAGTCATAAAAAAAAAAAAATCACTAAATGACGGGTCTGTATAGTTTAGAATGGTGTTTCTTAACTTTTTTTCTTTCTTTATTGCCTCTCTTTCTGAGGCTATTTTAGACATTTTTGTCCTCATCTGTGATGTTTTAATACTTCAGATATACTGTGTATATTTACACATACTAGTTCTTTATCTATTAAAAAAAAGTAAGCTTTTTTCACTCCTTAAGAAATTAATTTCTTAATTTTCCAATAACGTTCATGTTGAGAATACATAGTTTTCTATATTCTAGAATAGTTTTTTCTCCAATTAGTTTCCAAAAATGTGTTCTCAAGAGTCTGAGAAGCTATTTTTAAGAAGGATTCATTATCAAGTTCAGGCAATACTGGTCCACACCAACACAAGTAACACTAGTCATGTCTTTTGTATGAAGCTGTCTCTTCACTGAGTTCTTTATGTTGACCATTGTTTCCAAATGTTTGTCCCACAGCAGATCAAACTCCCATCAGTGAGGTGTATTGCTCATTTCTTAATGAGCACCTGCTCCGTCATAATAGACGAGGACAGTAACAACAGTGGCACCATATTATTAGAGGTCATGTAGTCCAAATACATTCTTTCACAGTTAAAGAAACTGACATGGAAAGATTATGTATGTTTCATGCCAGGGACTGCCAGCTTCAATGGTTGGGATTTTTTGCTTGTTTTATTTTGTTCCTACCATATTATATTGCTTAAAGAATTAAACGTTAGGTCCTTTTCAATACAACCACAATTATGTGAACCTGGCCTGTGTCAAGCTGCTTATAAACTGTAATACAAGTGGAAATCTTTTTTATACAACTTATTAGAAATTGCATTGGGATTACTTCTTGAATAAAGATGGTTCAACTATATGGACCAATGGACAGTTTCCTTTATAAATAATTTTTAAAGGAAGCAAAGGTAGTGGAATGTGAAAATTGAAATATTGAGGATTATAATATTAGGTTCTTGAATATGCTTTAAACAAGAAAACACTATCCTTATTGTCACTCAAAAACTGAGATGCTTTCTGTTTGTTAAATAAAAATAGAAAAGAACATAACTGAAGATTATTTTACCAGTTTTATTGTTTCAAGTTTTTGTCAGAATTACAATGTTGTAACTTAAATTTAAGAAAACTATTTCAAATAATTCAAAATAAACAGTCCTAGTTCAATTACTATTATGAAGAGAAGCAATTCCCAAGACCAAAGGATGGTAAGACCCTGAGCTCACCTCCTCTCATGGGCACCACAAAACCATCACTATCTGCAGAACCATCTGTGAAAAAGACTGGAACCTACCAGGAAAGACAGTCTACAATGAATGTCAGAAAGAAGTAACTACAACAAGAAGGGAAGTAGGAGCAGAAACTTCGTATAATCAAGACCCATAACCCCAGGGGATGACCCAAAAATGGGAGAACAATTGCAATTGTAGAGATTCTCCTAAAGGGACCAAGGGGCCCAAACCACACATCAGGCTCCTCAATATGGGAATCCTGTACCAAGAAGACAAGGTCCAAGAACACTGGTCTTTGAAGGCCATCAAAGCTTACTTTCAGGAGTCCCAGAGGGCAGTGGGAAATAGAGACTCCACTCTTAAGCGGTGCGTGCAAAACCTTACCTGCTCAGGGACCTGGGGCAGAAGCAGTAATTTGAAAGGAACCTGGATTAGTCTCACCTGCTGATCTTGGAGAACCTCCTGAAGAGGCAGGAGGCAACGAGAGCTCACTCTGGGGACATAGACAAGGGGGCAGCCATTCTGGGAGCTCATTCTACCAAGCGGACCCTGGTGCTGACAAATGCTATTTTGGACTTGGAAGCAATCTAAGTGTCCATTGATGGAGGAATGGATAAAGAAGATATAGTACATATATATAATGGAATACTTCTCCACCATAAAAAAGAATGAAATTTACCATTAGCAACAAAGTGGATAATACCTCAAGGGTATTATGCTTAGTGAAATATGTCAGAAAAAGACAAATACTCTATGTTTTCACTTATATGTGGAATCTAAAAAATAAAACATATTACCAAATATAACAAAACAAAAAGACTCATATGTATAGAAACCAAGCTAGTGGTTACCAGTGGGGAGAGGGAAGGGGGCAAGGTAAAATGGGGATTAAGAGCTACAAACTGCTGTGAATAAAATAAATGAGCTATGTCACAGGAATGTAGCCAATATTTTCTAATAACTATAAATGCAGTATAATCTATAAATATTTTGTATTTCTATGTTGTATATCTGAAACTAATATAATACTGTAAATCAGCTGTATCTTAATAAAACACTAATTAATTAAAATAAAATTAAGATATCTCTCAAACAAAAATCTCTTCTAAAAAATTTTAAATGGTATGAATACAAGAGTGACATTATGAATCAAAGTATTTCCTGAAAGCTAGTCTTAAAGTAAATAGAGTTTATAATTGTTCATACTGCTATTAAAAGTAAAGAAAAGAACTTTAAAATCCAAAATTTACATTTATTTCAGGTCACTCAGGCGGAACTTAATAAGAAAGCTTCCTCCTAATGTCTTCAAAAGGTACCATGGTCTTCAGACTCTGTAAGAAAAAATTTTAATTCTTAGTATTAAATTGACTAATGTTTTTTGGCATATCTGTTTCTTCGCACTTCTGCAGAGACCAACACTACACCTCTGCTTAAGTCTAACCCCTCTTTGGGGAAGTATTTAACTGTTAGCTGGAGACTACCAAGTAACATTGTTTTTCTGACTGCTTCTAGAAGCCACCCTAGCAAACTCTCAGATATCTATCCCTAAAGAAACCAAAGTATGTGTACTGTGAATTCTCTTACTCTGAATTCTCAATGTGTATTGAGAATTCTCTCAATTCTCTTGCCCCTCCCCCAAGTAAAGACACTCAAGAGGCTTTGCTCTCTGCACCTCAACGTCAATCATAGAGAAAGATGTTAGTACCCTTTACCAGGCCTGCCCTCATGCTTAGATAGGGAAATTTTTCTTCCGTATGTTTGCAAGTCCAATCTCTACACAAGATAGCAAGTTCTTGTGGTTTGAAACCTCCAAGCATGTTGTTTTGTAGAATTAATTCCATGTTCACATCTACCTCATTGAGTTTTATCTGACATGTTGGCTTCCCATCAATCTAAGATTACCAACGTACTCTCAAAATCTGTAATGGCCCCGGTGATGGTCGCCTGTTATTTAGGTCAGTTTTGTGGCTGAATTATATTGTCACAGGCTTAAACTGCTAGGTTTAAGTATTCTGTGTCTGCATTACACTATGGAGAAAACATGTCAGAGTTCCTGGTTTCATTTTCACATCTGCATTGGTTTTGGGTTTGTGTTTACACTATAGAACCCTGGTACATAGATATCATCTATCTGTACTTTTTCTTTAAGATAATAGAAATAGAACAGAATCAGAAGAAAAATTATGCATTTTGTTTGATGAAATATTCTCAAACCTCAGATTATCTGAAGAAAAAGTTTTCACATCCGAAAACTGAATTCCAATAAAAGACTTTTCAGAAGTATATTCTAGATATTAATCAATCAAGAGAGAAGAGGTTTTCAAGTTTAAGCCTGATACACAAATTTCAAGAGGACACTTTCTTCCTGTTTCCTGATCTCTGGAGTAGGAAGAATTTTCCCGATCTGTAGCACCACCTTGTGTTCACATGGTTTAAAAGGAGTCAGGCTGCTACTGCTGCTGAGTCGCTTCAGTCGTGTCCGACTCTGTGCGACCCCATAGACGGCAGCCCACCAGGCCCCGCGGTCCCTGGGATTCTCCAGGCAAGAACACTGGAGTGGGTTGCCATTTCCTCCTCCAATGCATGAAAGTGAAAAGTGAAAGTGAAGTCGCTCAGTCGTGTCCGACTCTTAGCGACCCCATGGACTGCAGCCTACCAGGCTCGTCCGTCCATGGGATTTTCCAGGAAAGAGTACTGGAGTGGGGTGCCATTGACTTCAACTCTAATTTCAGTATGTTGGCATTGTTATACAATGAACTTTAATTCTTGAACAACCAATTTGTTCCAAGTAATAGATCAAAATAGCCTAATTACCAAAAAAGTTGTAATTGGTGGCTAGAGATATCCTTTGATTCCACCTCCAGGCAATATATGGCTTCCCAGGCAGCACTAATGGTAATGAACCCAGTCTGTCAATGCAAGAGACATGAGAGACATAGGTGCAATCCCTGGGTCGGGAAGATCCCCTGTACGAGAACATGGCAACCCACTCCAGTATTCTTGCCTGGAGAATCCCGTGGACAGAGGAGCCTGGTGAGCTACAGTCCATTGGGTTGCAAGGAGTCAGACTCAACTGAAGCGACTTAGCACGCACTCACACCAGGACAATGGTGACCCACATCAGAAGAAGGAAAGAAGTCAGGCTTAAAATCCTTACTTCCTCCTTGCTACAACCTGGGGCCAGTGCTTATGAATGTGTGGAGCTTAACTGGGTACATGGGATGCAAGGGCTTGTGCTCCAGGTTCTGTTTCCTCTGACCTCCTGTTAATTCCAGGCCCCACCTTCAGCATGACCTCAGTGAACTCTGCAGCCAGCATCCTTGCTTGGCCTTCCAAGCTCATTTATAGTCTTCTAGACCTGACTTTTTGTATTTCTGTTTTTCTCTTCTGTGGTATGTATATTTGATACATTTTCTCAAACACTTTTTGGAGCAAAACTTGGGTGTCAAATAAATACAATCCAAGTTGACTTGCTTGGCCAATCTGTGATGAACATGGCATATGGTTTAGGGTCTTAGTAATGTCATAGCCTTGTAGTGCTACCAGGGCTGTGCTGAATAGTATCAAGTTTATAGAATTACATCAGGAAATATCAGAATGTTAAAAAGGCTTCTAGGCCTCTTTGATTAGTTTAAGTACCTTGCTAGGCCCTAAAACTGAAGTTTCGCTCATTGAAAATTCAAATGTTAAATTTTAGGCATCATATGTCTAAATTTATAACTAGAAGCTCTAAATAAAAACCAGCCCAGTAATTTATGAACTTAATCAAGAAAGAAAATTACATATATCCAGCTTCACTATTTTGTCCTGTTTATCTTTTTTAAGTTTAAAGAATTCTTGACATTTCCCCTTTTTTATTTTTTTCAAAAAAAAATTATTGCAGTATAGTACAATGTTGTGTTAGTTTCAAATGTACAGCAAAATGATTCAATTATACATATATATAAACATAGGTATTCTTTTTTTTACATTCTCTTCCATTATAGGTAATTACAAGATGTTGTGGTAAAATACACAGGACATAAAATGTACCATCTTCACCATTTTTAAGTGTACATTCAGAGGCATTAAACACGCCCGCATTTTTGCACCACCATCACCACCATCCATCTACAAAATTCTTTTCATTCTTGCAAAACTGAAACTCCTTTTCCTCATGTTTTCCCTTTAATAATCATTTTCACAGGTGCCTGCAAAACAATAAGATTAGATCCGTATCTGTCTATGCTTTCCGAGGACTCTACAGTCTTACTAAACTGTAAGTACCAGGACCAATTAGTCTTCCCATTCCGTGGTGGCCTGTGGACCCGACCCATCCCACTGTATATTCCCCTGCCACCCATGATGGCGTTCAGGGCATGTGCAGACAGCAGGCGTCTCCACACTGGGGCCAAAGGCGTGGGACCTTGAGTCACACATGCTGCACCAACTCACTGGGTGTGTGAACTTGAGGACTGATTTTCCTTTCTAAGCATCAACTCCCTCCACCGTAAAAGTGAAAACAACAGTACCTACCTCAGGGTTGTTGAGGGGAATGAATGAGAAAAATCAGAAGAATTAGGCACACAATATGCATTAGCCATAGTGATGGGAATGAGGACTGAATGACCTTTATCAACCTGAGAAAACCTAGTGATGGCTAAAATTTATGAAGGAGAAAACCCAAAATTGTGCTTTTCCCACTAATTCTCCTTGTACAAATATATAAAGCATGATAAGTTTGAAAGAACAAAGTTTAAAAAAAAATTATGGTAAAATACATATAGCACAGTTGCCATTTGAGTCATTTCTAAGGATATAGTTCAGTGGTATTCGGTACATTCACACTATTCAACTATCCAGCTCCAGAACTTTTCATCCTCCCAACTAAGACTCCACATCCATTAAACTCTAACTCCCCAAGCCTCTCTTCCAGCCTCTTGCAAATACCATTGAACATTCTGTCCCTACGAATCTGACTACTCTAGGGACCTCACAGAAGTAGAAACAGGTAATATTTTCCCTTTTGTGTCAGGCTTATTTCATAACATCTTAGTCTTAGCATTATGCCTTCAAGATTCATCCACATAATATATATCACAATTTCATTCCTGAATGTAACTATAGTAAGACTGAATAATATTCCACTCTGTGTATCACATTTTTTATTTATTGACTTAGATAGACAGACACTGAGGTCATTTCCACCTTTCAGCCATTGTAAATAATGTTGCTATGAACATTGATGTACAAATATTTCTTTGAGCCCTTGATTCCATTCTCTTGGGTGAATGCCCAGAACTGGAATTGCTGGATTATATGGCAATTCTACATTTGATTTTCTGAGGATTCACCTTACTGTTTTCCACAGCATCTGCACCATTTTACATTCTCATCAGCAATGCACAGGTTCCAATTCTTCTACATCCTCATCAACTCTTGCTATTTTCTGGAATTTTGTTGTTGTTTTGTGCTGTGTAGTTTTTAATGACAGCCATCCTTATGGCTGTAAAATGGTATCTCATTGTAGTTAAGAGCAAAGTTTTTTAAAATAGTCATTCTCAGAGTTCCATTTCATTGCATTCTACCAAGCAGCTGACTCCCAGGAGTTATTGAAGGGATTTATGACCCAAAATCACATAAATAAAAGTTTTTTGTATTTCTATTCCTGGCCCCTTGCTTTCTATTCTATCCCATTTTTTAATCCTTAGCTCAAGAAACTTTGGTCAGATTGCTCACTGGTGGTATCAGAGTTTGGGGTTGAGTCAAAAAGGCCACCCAATCACTTAGTAACAAAGTGGAAGAAAGTCACTGGAGTTCCAAAGTCTTAACAGTAACCCCTGTAGCCGTGTCCTCGTCCCTTCTGTCCCCTGCTCTTTCATGTCATAGCAAATTACCCGAAGTCAGGATTGGACTCATCCTTATCATATTTCTGACTACCTTTCTTTACAATCTCTCACAAATCTATTCAAAACTTTTAAACATATCTGCTTGGTATAATGTTCAATGAATATACAGGGGGCTCTTGAAAGATAGTAGAAACTGGAGAGTAAATGCAGAAGTGTCTTCCATCCGCTCCTTGGCTTTTTCCTGCCACTAGAATATTGTCTGCATGTAAAAATGTCACACGGTCCTGGGTTTTCATGGATCACCATCAGATTCTGCTCGTCACTCATCCATAGATATTCATTATCCCTCAGAGTGTGCAAGTTCTTCAGCTAGACATTCTACAGGGCGGTACAGAGAAAGAGAAGTCACACCTGCTGCCTTCTAGCACATTACACTCTCGTATTTCAGGGAGAACCATGTGCTTCCTCTGGGGAGAGGCACCCCCTTGCTTTCCAGAAGCTTACAGTCTATGTTGGGGAAACAATGCCCATGTATATATCATAGTTAGAGATATGGTGAGGGATTTACTTTCTTAGGACCTAAACCTGCTCAAACCACAGCTGCTATGATGGTTGTCTGAAAGCAGTTATCATTTCAGGTCCAGAGCAGTGGATGAAGACTGAAAACTGAAGAGGACTGGGTGAAACAGACAGCACAGGGCTTTGGGGGTGGGGATGGATCAAATACCTTTACTTGGGGGACTTCCAGTGACTCTTAAGGGAGCCTCTGAGATGCTTTCCATCTTCCCGAGCCTAACTGGGGCTCCAGGCTTGCAAGGGAAGGGAAGAAGTGGCTAGAGTGTGGGGGTCTTATCCCATGCTACCCCCAAGCAAAAGTCAGATCTGCGGGGTGGAGAGGGGAAAGGAAATTCTTGGCAGGAGAGATTTCATAGGATATCAGCTCCCTGATCTGTCAGAGTGGAGAAAAGAAGAGAAATCAGTGTGGTCCACATATGAGTAGAAGTGGAATTGGGTTTTCCTGGTGGCTCAGACGATGAATCTGCCTACAGTGAAGGAGACGCAGGAAGTCTGGGTTGGTAAGAGACCCTGGAGAAGGGAATGGCTACCCACTCCAGTATCATTACCTGGAGAACTCCAAGGACAGAGGAGCCTGGAGGGCTACAGTCCATGGGGGTAACAAAGAGTCGGAGACCGCTGAGTGACTAACAACACATCACACGCAACTGCCCAATTTGTCAGAGTGAAGAGAGAAATCAATGTGGTCCACGCATCAGTAGAAATGGGACTGAATGAACACTTGCATAGGAATCACAGGCAGTGGGGAAAAGAGGAGGCAAGAAATTGATGTGGGAAGTTGAACAGAGACATCGTCATGATAATATGTGCCAAGCGCTTCTGACACGCCTGGCCTCAAATGCTCAACAACCCCGTGAATTAGGTTCTGATGTTATTTCCACTTCAGAACTGGGGAAACTGGAGATTTCAGAAGTCATTTGCTTCAGGTCACACTGTTAAGTGGCAGAGCTAGGAACCAAACTGTCTGACAGCAATTCAGAGCAGAATTGCTGAGCCAGAGAAATTGATACAGAAATAAACATGTAAGACAGTTTCTCTGCCATTTTAAGCCAAAATAGAAGGAGAGGAATTTTGCATACATTTCAGTCCTGGACTCTTGCTACCACTGGCAACCTTAGGTATTTTGAGAGTTTCACCTCCACTTTCCCAAATCAAAAGGACAAAGTTAAATAGAATTAGATTAAACTAATTTTATTAAATTAGATTGATTAGTTAAATGGAATTAGATTTTTGCAACTATTTCCCTTTATTTATCCCATTATTTATTCTGTTGGGTTATGTGTGTCTGTGTGTGTGTCCAAAAGTTTTCTTCAGGGAAAAAGAAACTACACAAAGACTCTAAGGCCTCTATAAAAGAAGAGAGGTGATTTTTTTTAATGTTTTTATATTGAGGTTAAAGTTACAAAATATAAAACAATTTAATCATATTTAATTGTACAGTTCAGTGGCACTAAATACATTCACATTGTTGTGCATTCTCACCACCATCCATATCCCTAATTTTTCACCTTCCTAAACTGAGACCCTGGCCCCATTGAACACTACCTCCCCATTCCCCTCCCCACCCCTCACCCCTGGCCCTTGGCATCTACCAGTATACTTTCTGACTCTACGAATTGACTATTCTAGCTTGATTCCACTTATACACGAGGTGATTTTGAAAGTTATTAAAAGCTGGTGTTTGCTCTTGGAAGAAAAAGAAAAACGCATAAGCAATCAGTATAACAGAAGGAAGAGAGCATCTACTCTGCAGAAGAGTGAGAAATCAAGTCTCCTCAGAGTACAGGGGGTCAGACTCCCCATAAGGTGCTCAGTGTCTTTTCTCCAGAGCAGGTCCCTGCCTGCCCCAGGGCGTGTGTCCCCCCTCTCCTGTGTCCCCTTTCAGCCTCTTCACAGTGACCCTTCAACTTGTCACCCTCACACCTCTTGCCTTTGCATAAGTCATTTCCTCTCTCTGGGACTCACTCCCACCCATGCTTTGCTTTATGGATGACACACCCTCATCCAAATCTCTTCTCAGTTGAGCCTCTTTCCATTAGGGCTCGCTGTCTGCTCTCCCCTCCAAACTCCACAGCCCCAAACAGCATTCAGCGTCTTCTCTGCTGGAAAGTCAGAGTAACTGTATGTTCTAGCTCTTTCCCTCCGCTGCTATACTATTTACCTGCTCAGATGTCATCTTCCTCAAAGAAAGGGATTAGAGACCTAGCACAATGGCACCCCACTCCAGTACTCTTGCCTGGGAAATCCCATGGATGGAGGAGCCTGGTAGGCTGCAGTCCATGGGGTCACGAAGAGTCGGACACGACTGAGCGACTTCACTCTCACTTTTCACTTTCATGCACTGAGAAGGAAATGGCAACCCACTCCAGTGTTCTTGCCTGGAGAATCCCAGGGACGGGGAGCCTGGTGGGCTGCTGTCTATGGGGTTGCACAGAGTCGGACACAACTGATGTGACTCAGCAGCAGCAGCACACTGTCAAAACAATCTGATGAATAGATGAATAGATAGAGCGACTGACTGACTGGCTGATGGTTGATTGATAACTGAGAAATTAAAAACTGGATATGGAAAGGTAAATGATAAAGAACATTAAGAGTTCCAAAGGCAGGAAAATGGCCTGATGAGAACAGCATATAAGAAACTTTAAGATGAATGACTATTGTTCTTCCTTTCCTCATTGTAAGATATCAAGAAGATAACCGATTTACTGTCATTTCTCTTTTTTCAGGTATCTCAGTCATAACAGAATAACCCTCTTGAAGCCGGGTGTTTTTGAAGATCTCCACAGACTAGAATGGCTGTATGTTTCATTTCTGTGGCATATTATGGTATTTGTCTTTATGTTGAAAAAATATATAAAATGAATCCATTTTTTCTCCTGGCTGGCAGGATAATTGAAGATAATCACCTCAATCGAATTTCCCCACTAACATTTTATGGACTAAATTCTCTTATTCTCCTGTAAGTACTAAAAATTTAAGCAAATATTTCAGTTGAAGGGAAACACATGAATAAAAATGATCACTTTGAGTTTAATAGCGTTTTATTTGGAATTAGAACCCGAAAAAGACCTTTCCAACTAAAAACCATTTCCTAGTCCTATTCTACGAGGCTATTCTGTAGTCGTAACAATTTTATAAGATCTTCTGTCTTCTAGAATGTCAGCCCATCAAAACTGAACGCAGCCTCACAGTCATGTTTCATTCCAATATTCTTAGGCACACCAGTACTATGCTTTACAGTAAGTCCCCTACATGCAAACCTTCAAGCTGTGAACTTTTAAAGATGTGAACATGTGTTCCATCAACATCAGACATGAGTGACATTGCAGCTTGTCTTCCATTTCCTGTTGCTGATGATCCTTCAGCTCTACCATCTCCCACCTTCTTTCTGTCCTCCAGTCAGTAGCTCATCTTCCCTGTTCACTCAGTGCCAGCCTCTGTATGCCAGCTGTAGTACCACACTACTATACTTTTCAAGATATTACACTATAAAATCAAAAATGTTTTCTTTATCTTTTGTGTTTGTTATGTATTATTCGTTTGAAAAGTATCATAAACCTATTACAGTACAGTACTATACAGCTGATCGTGTTTGTTGGGCGCCTAGGCTAACTTTGTTGGACTTACGAACAAATTGGACTTAAAGAACATGCTCTTGGAATGGAACTCATTCATACGTAAGGGACTTAGTATATTAATCTTGGTAAAGAAAAATAACATTCATTTGAAATCACCACCCACAATTGAAGGGTACAGGTGTTTTCTTCAGTCTGCTGGTGTCACTGCTTCTTCCATATGACAAATATCACTTGTCTAATTTTATTACTAACAAGCACTTAAATATAACAAGACTTACCAAAAAATTAGAATAAGAATGTACCTAACTTATTAGATGTTCTCTACTTCATGAGAATAATGATAAACCCATGTTTGACTTCGGTTGAAAAAAGAAACAGAAAAATGCGACTCCTTTCTGATTCTCTTTTTCAGAGTACTGATGAATAACATCCTTACCCGCTTGCCTGACAAATCTCTTTGTCAGCACATGCCCAGACTGCACTGGCTGTAAGTTGCTGTATTTTTCTTTTTTAATTTTTATTGAAATATAGTTGATTTAAAATGTTCTGTTAGTTTCAGGAGTACAGCAAAGTAATTTAGTTATATATATGTATGTGTATAATGAAAAGAATTATAGGTTATTACAAGATATTGAGTATAGTTCCTTGTGCTATACAGTAGGTCCTTGTTGGTTATCTATTTTATATATAGTACTGTGCATCTGTTAATGCCAAGCAACTAATTTATCCCTTCCTTCCCCCCTTTCTTCTGTGGTGACCATTAGTTTGTTTTCTATGTCTGTAAGTCTATTTCTGTTTTGTAAATAAGTTCATTTATATCATACTTTAGACTCCACACATAAGCGATATCATATGATATTTGTATTTCTGTCTGATTTACTTCACTTAGTATGATAATCTCCAGGTCCATCCAAGTTGCTGCAAATGGCATTATTCTTCCTTTTTGTGGCTGAGTAACCACATATTCTTTATCCATTACTCTGTTGATGGACATTTATGTTGCCTCCATGTCTTGGCTATTGTAAATAGCGCTGCTGTGAATATTGGGGTGCATGTACCTTTTCAAATTAGAGTTTCTGCAGATATATGCCCAGGAATGGTGTTGCTCTATTATATGGTAGCTCTATTTTTAATTTGTTAAGGAAACTCCATGCTGCTCTCCATAGTGGCTGTACCAATTTACATTCCTACCAACAGTATAGGAGGGTTCCCTGTATCTCTTCTTACAGAAGACAACTAACTTTTCTATTTTTGCCTAGTTCATTTTGGATATCGGGTTTTTCTCAAATGGAACTTGTCAATATTGTGTCACAATTCCTCAAAAATTTTAGCATGATTTTATTAAACATTCCTATTATTTAAACTAACTCCTCTAAGCTTAGTTCACTTTGGTAGCTCAGTCACATCCAACTCTATGTGACCCCATGGACTGCAGCAAGCCAGGCTTCCTGTCCATCACCATCTCCTAGAGCTTGCTCAAACTCATGTCCATCAAGTCACAGTGCCATCCAACCATTTTGTTCTCTGTCATCCCTTTCTCCTCACACCTTCAATCTTTCCCAGCATTTGGGTCTTTTCTAATCAGTCAGTTCTTTGCATTAGGTGCCCAAAGGATTGGAGTTTCAGCTTCAGCATTAGTCCTTCCAATGAATATTTAGGACTGATTTCCTGTAGGATTGACTGGTTTTATCTTACTGTCCAAGGGACTCTCAAGAGTCTTCTCCAAAATCTCAGTTCAAAAGCATCAATTCTTCCCATTCAGCTTTCTTCATGGTCCAACTCTCACATCCATACATGACTACTGGAAAAACCATAGCTTTGACTAGATGGACCGTTGTTGGTAAAGTAATGTCTCTGCTTTTTAATATGCTGTCTGGGTTGGTCATGGCTTTTCTTCCAAGGAGCAAGTGTCTTTTAATTTCTTGGCTGCAGTCACCATCTGCAGTGATTTTGGAGCCCAAGAAAATAAAGTCTGTTACTGTTTCCATTGTTTCCCCATCTATTTGCCATGAAGGGATGGGAATGGATGCCATGATCTTCATTTTCTGAATGTTGAGTCTTAAGCCAGCTTTTTCACTCTCCTCTTTCACCTTCATCAAGACGCTCTTTAGTTCCTCTTCACTTTCTGCCATAAGGGTGGTGTCATCTGCATATCTGAGATTATTGATATTTCTCCCAGAAATCCTGATTCCAGCTTGTGCTTCATCCAGTCCAGCATTTCATATGATGTACTCTGCATATAAGTTAAATAAGCAAGTATTCAATATACAGCCTTGACATATCCCTTTCTCAATTTGGAAACAGCCTGTTGTTCCATATCTGGTTCTAACTGTTGCTTCTTGACCTACATACAGATTTCTCAGGAGACAGGTCAGGTGGTCTGGTATTCCCATCTCTTTACGAATTTTCCCTAGCCTTTGTTCTGCTTCATTTTCTACCTCAAGGCCAAGCTTGCCTGTTACTCTAGGTATCTCTTGACTTCCTACTTTTGCATTTGAGTCCCCTGTGAGGAAAAGGACATCTTTTTTTGGTGTTAGTTCTAGAAGGTCTTGTAGGTCTCCACAGAACCATTCAGCTTCATTGGCATTAGTGGTTGGGACATAGACTTGGATTACTGTGATACTGGATGGAAACTCTTACTAAAATAAAATATCTCCAAAAAAACAAAATACTTTGGAGGCAGGAAGAAGACAGAAGGGATGTTGTGACATTGTATAACATCACCTCTTTTCTTTGTCAATCTATTCACCCATTCATTTGGTATAGACAGACTAAGTGACTTTAGTTCCATCTCTAAATTCTGTGTAACAAGAATATAATATTTAGAATTTATTTTTGAAGCCTCATCACAGAATATGTTCCATGGAATTTTTCACACCATAGCTTTGTTGGTGGTACTTAGCATCAGCCCACCTATGCAAAATTCAATTATCCAGTAAATGTGGCTAAGAGACAGGTAAAAAAATGAAGAAGTGAATCCAAAATATCTCTTCAAAATTTGATCCATAAATTGCATGCACTGTGTCATATGAAAATTCCCTCTGTCTTTTATTTTATAGGAGATTCCCAAAAGTTTGGTTGTTGGAGTTTTAAGCTCACAGCAGACTAGAAGTGCCAGCTTGAAAGTAGAAGGGAAGTTAGTAAGGTTGGTTTTAGTGAGAAGTAACAACTATCAACCTAATAACAAAGCAGCAGCAAGAAATGCTGTAAAAAGCAGATCCTGTAATTCAAAACACACTAGTTTGGAACCATCTAGGAAAAGAGAAACATCTCCTAAATCGTTACTTACTAAGTCCAGAGGGCATCTGGGTATGACAGTATAGTACCCTCACTAATGACAAAGGAAAGGGCAAATTAAATGCAATATCATTTGTGGTGATTAAATTTGGGTTCAAAAGAATTCATTAACTGTTATAACATACTCAGTAATCCTAACTTAATAATTAAGTAAAATTGAGCAATATTTACATGAATAAATTAGCAATTAAAAGTCCATGCATTGGTTGAAAACAGAAGCAAATGTGGGACACTCATACAATAATAAAACTTTGCTTTGATTTTAAAAAGGTAGGAAAATTTACATTTCAGATAAAAATAAAACAATTAGGATTTATCACTAAGGAGGCAGACTTTTTAAATTTCTTTATAAAGTTATAATCTTTATAAAAATTATAATCTTTAAATTTTAACTATCCAAACAACTCACTCCACATGCATTCCTGATAGTGAATACTATCCCAACTTTAATGCTAGTAATAATTTTTGCTTTATAAGTATTCATTTTAAAATTAATTATAATGACTTTACCTTGCATATGAACTTTCATTTAGCAAAGTATAAACTAGAAAATCTGTTGGATGTGCTAGCAAACATAGAAAAATATAAATAAAATAAAAAGAGACATGACAGCCTAGGAGAATATACCTGTAAGATATACGACAGACAGCAGACTAAAACCTTTAATATGTGCGTGCATACTCAGTAGCTCAGTCATGTCCGACTCTTTGCAACTTCATGGACTGTAGCTCACAAGGCTCCTCTGTCCATGAGATTTCCTAGGCAAGACAACTGGAGTGGGTTACCATCACCTACTCCAGGGGATCTTCCTGACCCAGGGATAGAACCTGCGTCTCCTACATTGGCAAGTGGGTTCCTTACCCATGTGCCACCCGGGGTTGGCCAAACCCAATAGCTCTTTCAAAGCAATTTTTAAAAACCTATAAACACCACAATAAAATATGTGAAATTCAAAAAGGAAGAAAAATAAGTAGTAAATAAGCACACGAACAGCTGGGGCAGTAGCCAAAGTTGAAATGATGATCCCAAGAGTAAAGTAAACTTTCATTTTTGGATGAGACTAAGCAAATTTATATATAGAGAAAAGAAGCTAATATAAAGAATCTGAAAATATAGAAACCAGTGAGGATGCATTATGGAGCAAGGTCCTGGAAGCCATGGAAAGGACAGGCTGTGATGTGACGTGATGTACAAACACAGGTACAGTAAAGATGAATGCACCCGCCCTGCTTCCATCAACACGGTGCAATTTCAAGATCATAATATGAAGTATAAATAAAATATACATATTATTTTTATATATTATATAATATATTGTAATATATAAAATATAATATAAATAAAAGATATATTATAGATATATAATAAAATATTATATATTATATATACTTGTTATATATTATAAATATATATAAAGAAAATAGTGTATATTACAATTCCATTCCAACAATGCTGTGCTGAAGGTATAGAAAGCCCCAAGACAATATTGCTCCCTCTTTTTTTTTTTTTTTTTTTTTTATTTTTTTTTAAAAAATCACATGCTCCCCATCCTGAACCCTCCTCCCTCCCAACCTCCCCATACCATCCCCCTGGGCCTTCCCAGCACACCAGCCCCAAGCATCCAGCATCGTGCACTGAACCTGGACTGGCATCTCGTTTCATACATGACATTTCACATGTTTCAATGACATTCTCCCAAATCTTCCCACCCTCTCCCACAGAGTCCATAAGACTGTTCTATACATCAGTGTCTCTTTTGCTGTCTCGTACACAGGGTTATCGTTACCATCTTTCTAAATTCCATATACATGCGTTAGTATACTGTATTTATGTTTTTCCTTCTGGCTTACTTCACTCTGTATAATAGTCTCCAGTTTCATCCACCTCATTAGAACTGATTCAAATGTATTCTTTTTAATGGCTGAGTAATACTCCATTGTGTATATGTACCACAGCTTTCTTATCCATTCATCTGCTGATGGACATCTAGGTTGCTTCCATGTCCTGGCTATTATAAACAGTGCTGCGATGAACATCGGGTACACGTGTCTCTTTCAGTTCTGGTTTCCTCAGTGTGTATGCCCAGCAGTGGGACTGCTGGATCATAAGGCAGTTCTATTTCCAGTTTTTTAAGGAATCTCCACACTGGTCTCCAAAGTGGCTGTAATAATTTGCATTCCCACCAACAGTGTAAGAGGGTCCCTTTTCTCCACACCCTCTCCAGCATTTATTATTTGTAGACTTTTGGATCGCAGCCATTCTGACTGGTGTGAAATGGTACCTCATAGTGGTTTTGATTTGCATTTCTCTGATAAAGAGTGATGTTGAACATCTTTTCAAGTGTTTGTTAGCCATCTGTATGTCTTCTTTGGAGAAATGTCTATTTAGATCTTTGGCCCATTTTTTGATTGGGTCATTTATTTTTCTGGAGTTGAGCTGTAGGAGTTGCTTGTATATTTTTGAGATTAGTTGTTTGTCGGTTTGCTTCATTTGCTATTATTTTCTCCCATTCTGAAGGCTGTCTTTTCACCTTGCTAATAGTTTCCTTTGATGTGCAGAAGCTTTTGAGTTTAATTAGGTCCCATTTGTTTATTTTTGCTTTTATTTCCAATATTCTGGGAGGTGGGTCATAGAGGATCCTGCTGTGATGTATGTCAGAGAGTGTTTTGCCTATGTTCTCCTCTAGGAGTTTTATAGTTTCTGGTCTTATGTTGAGATCTTTAATCCATTTTGAGTTTATTTTTGTATATGGTGTTAGAAAGTGTTCTAGTTTCATTCTTTTACAAGTGGTTGACCAGATTTCCCAGCACCACTTGTTAAAGAGATTGTCTTTAATCCACTGTATATTCTTGCCTCCTTTGTCGAAGATAAGGTGTCCATATGTGCGTGGATTTATCTCTGGGCTTTCTATTTTGTTCCATTGATCTATATTTCTGTCTTTGTGCCAGTACCATACTGTCTTGATAACTGTGGCTTTGTAGTAGAGCCTGAAGTCAGGTAGGTTGATTCCTCCAGTTCCATTTTTTCTTTCTCAAGATCGCTTTGGCTATTCGAGGTTTTTTGTATTTCCATACAAATTGTGAAATTATTTGTTCTAGCTCTGTGAAGAATACTGTTGGTAGCTTGATAGGGATTGCATTGAATCTATAAATTGCTTTGGGTAGTATACTCATTTTCACTATATTGATTCTTCCAATCCATGAACATGGTATATTTCTCCATCTATTAGTGTCCTCTTTGATTTCTTTCACCAGTGTTTTATAGTTTTCTATATATAGGTCTTTAGTTTTTCTTTAGGTAGATATATTCCTAAGTATTTTATTCTCTTCGTTGCAATGGTGAATGGAATTGTTTCCTTAATTTCTCTTTCTGTTTTCTCATTATTAGTGTATAGGAATGCAAGGGATTTCTGTGTGTTGATTTTATATCCTGCAACTTTACTATAATCATTGATTAGTTCTAGTAATTTTCTGGGTGGAGTCTTTAGGGTTTTCTATGTAGAGGATCATGTCATCTGCAAATAGTGAGAGTTTTACTTCTTCTTTTCCAATTTGGATTCCTTTTATTTCTTTTTCTGCTCTGATTGCTGTAGCCAAAACTTCCAAAACTATGTTGAATAGTAATGGTGAAAGTGGGCACCCTTGTTTTGTTCCTGACTTTAGAGGAAATGCTTTCAATTTTTCACCATTGAGGATAATGTTTGCTGTGGGTTTGTCATATATAGCTTTTATTATGTTGAGGTATGTTCCTTCTATTCCTGCTTTCTGGAGAGTTTTTATCATAAATGGGTGTTGAATTTTGTCAAAGGCTTTCTCTGCATCTATTGAGATAATCATATGGTTTTTGTTTTCAATTTGTTAATGTGGTGTATTACATTGATTGATTTGCGGATATTGAAGAATCCTTGCATCCCTGGGATAAAGCCCACTTGGTCATGGTGTATGATCTTTTAATGTGTTGTTGGATTCTGATTGCTAGAATTTTGTTTAGGATTTTTGCATCTATGTTCATCAGTGATATTGGCCTATAGTTTTCTTTTTGTGGCATCTTTGTCAGGTTTTGGTATTAGGGTGATGGTGGCCTTTTAAATTGCTGAGTATGGGGTGTCCTTTCTGTATTCTGGCAGTTTGTGGAGTTCTCTTTATTGTGGCTATTCCTCACTGTGTGTGGGTTTGTACAGGTGGCTTGTTTCCTGGTTAGGGAAGCTTGTGTCAGTGTTCTGATGGGTGGAACTGTATTTCTTCTCTTTGTTCAGTCGCGCTGTGGGGAGGGAGGGATGCTGCAAGCAAATAACACTGGCGTGCGCTCGCAGTGCCTCAGCCACACTGGGTCTGCCCCCGCTCACTGCGCGTGTAGCCTCCCTGCCCACACTGCTCAGGCTCTAGGTTGTTCCGCCGGGAACAATCCGAGGCTGGCCCTGGGTTGCATGTACCTCCCAGGTCCAAGCCGCTCAGGTTCAGGCACTCGGATAGTCCTCAGAGGCGCAGACTCAGTTGGGCCTGAGTATTGTGCTCTTCCCAGGTCCGAGCAGCTCAAGTGATGAGGTGTTTGGCGAGCGCCAATGCTGCGACTTATCGCCTCCCCGCCACTCGGTTATCTGGGCGCAAAACCGGCGCACCTTCTTAGGCAGATGTTAACCGTCCAGACCCCCAAGAAGTTTTAGTTAGCAAAGAAGCCTGCTTACAGTTTTATAGATAATGTCTCTCTGGGGCTGCGATTGCCCCCTTCCGGCTCTGGCTGCCTCACCGGGGGAAGGTCTGCAGCCGGCTATCTTTGTTCAATTCTTTGTTCCGTGCGCTGGCCTGGCGGTCTTAGGTTGGGGCTGGCTTTTGCGTAGTAGATATCCCACAGTCTGGTTTGTTAGCCCAAATTATTTCGCTCAGATAGTGCTCAGGGTATTCAGGCCAGATTCTTACTCTAGCGATGCAGCCAGCGCTGCGCCTCCCTGCCCAGCCCCGCTTGTTAATGGCGCCTGCAGGCGTCTGCGCTGCTTCTCCACTGGGGAGTTACCGTAGGACTCGCAATCTTGAGTTTTAATTGTTTATTTATTTTTTTCTTCCTGTTATGTTGCCCTCTGTGCTTCCAAAGCTCGGCACAGATTCGGCAGTGAGAAGGTTTCCTGGTGTTTGGAAACTTCTCTCTTTTTAAGACTCCCTTCCCGGGACGGAGCTCCGTCCCTCCCTCTTTTGTCTCTTTTTTTGTCTTTTTTATTTTTTCCTACCTCCTTTCAAAGAGTTGGATTGCTTTTCTGGGTGCCTGATGTCCTCTGCCGGCATTCAGAAGTTGTTTTGTGGAATTTACTCGACGTTTAAATGCTCTTTTGATGAATTTGTGGGGGAGAAAGTGTTCTCTCTGTCCTACTCCTCCGCCATCTTCTGAAGCTCAATCGCTCCCTCTCTACCAGTGAGAAAGAACTTTACAATCTACACAATCATAATTTTCTCAAGCCCATCAGAGAGCTACAGTCATAAGGCAAGCAAGTACACTGAATTCTAAGGCATGACCAGGAGAGATAGGACATCTACAGTATTTTGCCCTTAGCAGAGCACAAGGTGAAGAGTTGATGGTCATAAAGCAGGTACAAAGAAAACTGCTAAAACTGTAATAAACCTATAAAGGTTAAGTGTGGGATAGTGTAACCCTCTGGAATAGCTGTGAACCCCAGACTCTGGGGAGTCAGCTACTCCTAACAGGCTCTTTTCCTCTGGTCTCCACCAACTCACAGCAAGGCTAGGGGTGATTAAAGAAACTGGACAGTCTTCTTTGGTGGCCCACAGGCACAAACCCCTCCTTCTTCCTGAGACACTTCCTTCTTAGGAAGCAAAAGCTTTATGATACCAGTGTGTGTGTGTGTGTGCTCAGTCATGTCCAATTCTGCGACCCCATGGACTATAATCTGCCAGGCTCCTCTCTTCATGGAATTTCCCGGGCAAGAATACTAGACTGAGTTGCCATTTCTTCCTCCAGGGGATCTTCCAAAACCAGGGATCAAACCCGTAGTTCTTGCAGCTTCTGCATTGGCAGGCAAGTTCTTCACCACTGAGCCACCTGGGAACCCAAAAGGGTGGTAGAAGCCAAAGCTCTCTACTCCAGCAACATGGACAGATAAGCCTCTCCAGCCCAGGATCCTGTACTGTTACAAAGTGGGCTGGGGCTTCTGGGTCATGATTAACAGCAATGCTGAGAAAGTCCAGTCCTCAAAAAGAGCAAGAAGAATAATCCTTGTCACATTATAAAGCAATCAACAGAACCAGACCTAGAGATAACTCAGATGTTACAGCTACCAAACAAGGAAATTAAAATACTTACGATTGGGACCTCCCCAGCAGTACAGTGGTTGGAACTTCTCCTTTCAATAGAGGGGTACAGATTTGATTCCTGGTTGGGGAGTTTAGATCCAACATGCCTCATAGCACACACACACACAAAAAAAAACATAAAGCAGAAGCAGTGTTGTGATAAATTCCACAAAGACTTTAAAAATGGTCCATGTCAAAAAATCTTTCTTAAAAAACTTACCATTAATCAGTTAACTGATTTATTGGAAAAAGTAGGCAACATACATGCACATGTGTAAAATGTGTGCAAAAAAGACGGAAGCTTTAAAGAGAATCAAGGAATTACTTCAACAGGCTTAGCAGCAGGATGAACACAGCTGAGCAAAGAATCAATCACCTTGAAGATAGATCAATAGAAAGCTTTCATTTGAATCAAAAAAAAAAAAAAACATGAAATACAGAGCCAAGAATCCAAAGTTGCAGGATAATATAAAATTGGCTAAAACTGAATTAAAGGGTCACAGAAAAAGAAGAGAGGAAAAACAAGATGTCATCAACTTGGGTCTTCTCTCCAGACATATCAGTTCAGTTTAGTTCAGTCGCTCAGTCATGTCAGACTCTTTGCGACCCTATGAATCGCAGCACGCCAGGCCTCCCTGTCCATCACCAACTCCCGGAGTTTACTCAGCCTCACATCCATTGAGTCAGTGATGCCATCCAGCCATCTCATCCTCTGTCATCCCCTTCTCCTCCTGCCCCCAATCCCTCCCAGCATCAGAGTCTTTTCCAATGAGTCAACTCTTCACATGAGGTGGCCAAAGTATTGGAGTTTCAGCTTTATCATCAGTCCTTCCAAAGAAATCCCAGGGCTGATCTCCTTCAGAATGGACTGGTTGGATCTCCTTGCAGTCCAAGGGACTCTCAAGAGTCTTCTCCAACACCACAGTTCAAAAGCATCAATTCTTCGGCACTCAGCCTTCTTCACAGTCCAACTCTCACATCCATACATGACCACAGGAAAAACCATAGCCTTGACTAGACAGACCTTTGTTGGCTAAGTAATGTCTCTGCTTTAGAATATGCTATCTAGGTTGGTCATAACTTTCCTTCCAAGGAGTAAGTGTCTTTTAATTTCATGGCTGCGGTCACCATCTGCAGTGATTTTGGAGCCCCCCAAAATAAAGTCTGACACTGTTTCCACTGTTTCCCCGTCTACGTCCCATGAAGTGATGGGACCAGATGCCATGATCTTGGTTTTCTGAATGTTGAGCTTTAAGCCAATTTTTTCACTCTCCCCTTTCACTTTAATCAAGAGGCTTTTTAGTTCCTCTTCACTTTCTGCCATAAGGGTGGTGTCATCTGCATATCTGAGGTTATTGATATTTCTCCCAGCAATCTTGATTCCAGCTTGTGCTTCTTCCAACCCTGCGTTTCTCATGATGTACTCTGCATATAAGTTAAATAAACAGGGTGACAATATACAGCCTTGACGTACTCCTTTTCCTATTTGGAACAGTCTGTTGTTCCATGTCCAGTTCTAACTGTTGCTTCCTGACCTGCATACAGGTTTCTCAAGAGGCAGGTCAGGTGTTCTGGTATTCCCATCTCTTTCAGAATTTTCCACAGTTTCTTGTGATCCACACAGTCAAAGGCTTTGGCATAGTCAATAAAGCAGAAATAGATGTTTTTCTGGAACTCTCTTGCTTTTTCGATGCTCAAGGTCAATTTACTAACACCAGAGGTGGTCAAGGAAAGGACAGCATTTATCACAAGTATCAAGCAGTTCAAGCTCAAAAGACCCAAACTCCCTGATGTCTTTCAAGAAAGGGTTTTTAAAGGCAAGGTGAGGGATAATATTGCAGGGTGCATGGTCAACTGAGGTTCAGTTCTCTGATTGGTTGATGGTGAGGTAGCAAGGTGGTGAGGTAGCAAGAATCTCAATCATCAACCTTCTGGTTCCTGTCAGTCTAGCATCTACATGCCTGTGGTCAGCAGTTAACTTCCTCCACCTGGTGGGGGTGACACCTCCACCTGGTGGGGGTGCAAAACAACTCAAGGACATGGCTCAGGGTGTTATCTACAGCCCTTGAGGAGGAAATTAACATCCTTGACTTTGTTTTATGGCTAACAGTCTTGCTTGACTGTTTTCCTTTGTTTCTGCATTTTCTCATTTTCTCATTTCTGCATTTTGTTCCTTGGAATTCGAGAAAGAGGATAAAACTCTTCTAGAAACAAGAGGCAAGTCAGGAGACACAGGGTCCTGCTCAATTTTAAAGAAATATCTAAAGAGATAATGACCAAGAATTTTCTAAAATAACATAATGAACCCAAAAAATCTAAGAACCTCAGAGAAAAAAACAAATAGAAGTAGAAAGGGAAAAACTTGATAAATGATAATCAAGCTGCTGAAAACCAAAGATAAAGGAAAAGAGCTGTGGCAACCAGAGAAAAAAGATATTATAATACATGCTGCTAAATGAAGATAAGAAATGCAGCAGTGATTTTTTTAAAAGCTGGAGGGGCTGTGTTAACATTGGAGAAAAGGAGCCTTTTGAACAAAGACTATAACCAAGGATAAAGAGAGGTATCACATAATGATAAAGGGCTCAATTCAGGAAGAGGACACAATAACTTAAAAGGGAAGGCAGTTTCAAAATGAATAAAGTGAAACCATAAAACTACTAAGAAAAATAGCTAGGTGTCAAAAGATGTCATTTAAAACTAAGACATCTACCAGTATGTGGATATTTGATATTCCTAAGACGAACATTAATAAATAGCATATAATTGATCGAAATCCTATGGTGAGAGACAGATGGAAAGAAAGTCAGGAAGACAATATATACTAATTTAATCATTTCTAATAATAGGAAATTGTTAAGTACAAGTGTTACTCTCTAAGAAAAAGAAGATAGAGTATATTGGATAAAGTTATAAAGGTAACCAGTAGAATATACAAAGCTTTTTAAATATTAGAAGAAATTTAAGCCATTTGTTCAAAGGTTTTTTAGCCTATAAAAACAATATAGGGAGGCCGCTGGCAACAGGCTTGAGTCTGGTTTGCATTTCCTCACTGCCTCCTCTGGAGGACAGCGAGGCCAAGAAAGAGAAGCTTGCTGGGGATGAGAAGGAAGAGGGGGCCTGTTCCTAAGCAGGCAGGTGGAGGCAGCCGGTGGGCCTTCCCCTTTCAACTCTGACAGCCCCTGTGGCCTCTTTGAAAGTTTAATCTCGCCCATCAAGTCTGAGACTTTTTTCAAGGAATTCCGGGAGCAGAAACCCTTCTCATCCAGAGAGATGACCTTGAACTTCTTGTTCACGCTCTCAGATCTGAAGAGTACTATGGAGGATTCGAAAATATCTACAGGTGTGTCCATGGGAAGAAGAAGGTTTTAAATCAAGAGGGAAAAGTGCACTTTCTTCAGCTGAGAAAAGATTTTTATCAGAAAAGTGCAACAGTTCCATTTCACTAGCCTCGGAAAATTACGGATGAGCTCTGGAAGTTCTAGGAGAAGCTGGAGTGCTGCTTTGGCCCCAGTGTGTACATAACCCCCGCGGGAGATCCGGGCCTGCAGCCCCACTACGATGATGATGTCGAGGTTTACATCCTGCAGCTGGAGGGAAAGAAACACTGGCGCCTGTACTAACTCATGGTACCGCTCTCCGCCCCCGCCACTCGCCCCCCGCCCCACCCGCCGCCCCACCCACTCCTCCGCCGCCTCGCGGGCCGGAATGAAACGTGGGGCGCTAGCACAGGAGTTCACGCTGAAGCCGGCAGATCTGAGCTTTCGCAGAGGGACCATCCAGCAGGCGGACACTCCGGAGGGGCTGGCCAACTCCACGCACGTGACCATCCACACCTCCGGAGCAGTTCGTGGGGAGATTTCCTTTTGGACACCATTTTGGGGCTCGTGTTTGATACCACAAAGGCAGACGTTGAGCTCCGGGCTGGCATCCGCAGGTGGCTGCTCCCGCAGATGGAAACCACAGCTGTTGCAACAAGAAGATAAGGTGGCTTTCTGAGGATGCTTGCAGACCAGCTAGAGGGCATCAAAGAACTGCCTTCAGCAGACATGAGAAAGGATGTTGCCATGAATGGATTCTCTCCTTACTATATGGGAAGTTCGGCAGAGCTTTTCAACACCAGGTGGACAGTTACCAGGGCTGGACAACACAGTGAGACTGCAATTTAGAGACCACATTGTCCTCACCGTAGGACCCGATCAAGATCCATCTGATGAACCTGGAGAAAAGATGGTTTACTCTATCATTCCTGAAAGAATAGGTGAGAGACACACATGATGGGAAGTGAGGAAACAGTCTCATGGACTTCGCTTTCCTTTATCACATATGGTTGCACTGAAGCAAATTTGGAACAGTTCAGCTAGTTCTGTCAAGGTTAGCTTACTACAGATGAGGAAAAGCAGAAGCAAAACCTAGTATTATCCTTGCACAGAATGTTTAATCCAAGCAGTCTGGTCCTTTCACTGCTTTTTAATATTAATATGTATATATAAAATAGTAGACACTTGATTCTGCCAAGATTTGTGTGCTAAGGAGCCCCTGCTGCTTTGAGCCAAGGACATGATGAATGTAACTTTTCTTACCTGTGTATCTAATAAGATGAGATGTACCTTTTACAGGTGATCAGTTGGCCATATGTACTAATAGGTACAGAAAAGAAAGAATAGCAAATTACTAAATGTCCCAGAAGGTGACAAAAACCATACTTCAACAAGTTTATTTAATCCAGTGTGGTAGAAAACACACAGCTCCAATAACTGTATTATTTAAATTAAATATATATATATAAAATAATATTTTTAAATAGCAGGTGAAGGTCAGATATATTAGCCTTGTCAATGAACATAAGTGGCCTAAAATTACCTACTAAAAAGAAAAAGTATTTTCAGATTGGCTCACGAAGCAAAACCTAACATTATTTACAAAGTCAATGCAACTGTAACTAAGTGATTAAGAAAGATTAAAAATAAAAGACTGTTCCAAAGTACGCCACGTAAATGCAAACCAAAAAAAAACCAGACACTTTTTTTTTTCTAAATAGTAGAATTCTGGCCAATTTGGATTAAGCAGTACCAAGAAGGACATATAAATGCTGTAGTGTGGGACTTCGCTGATGGTCCAGTGGTTAAGAATCTCAATTCAGGGGACTCAGGTTTGGTCCCTGATCAGGGAACTAAGATCCCACGTGCTGTGGAACAACTAAGCCTGCACACCTCAGCCAGTCTGTGTACTACAAGGAAATATCTAGTATGATGCAATGAAGATCCCACGTGCCCCAACTAAGATCTACACAGCCAAAGAAATAACTATTTTTAAAATAATTTTAAAAAATGCAATTTCTAATATAAGATATTATATTAGGAGTATATATGCACTGAATAGATGCATCTAACCACCAAAACAAAAGAAAAATAAAATATATAATTGGTAAGAGATAAGAATCAGCCTGTTTGATTCTGTGAAAGATCAAGTAAAACCAAAAAGCAATAGGCAGAACTAAATAACACTGTTAATGAGTTAACTCTGATCAGCACCTATCAAACTGCCAAGTCCCTTCTCAACAACAGAACTGATTTGTTTGGGATGGCAGTGTACCCAGATGAAATATTACTTTCCCAGACTTCCCTGCTCCAGACAAAGTCACATGACTAGGCACTAATGAGGAGGAAGAAGTATCAGGTGGAACTTCTGGGAAATTCTCTTATAGAGAAACAGACAGACCCTTCCTTTCTCTTCTTATCCGGAAAAGATGGATATGACGGCTTGAGTTTTAGAATCTTCTTGGACTACGAAGACAAGGGCATATGAACAGTGGATATGAAAGATCTTAGGTCTCTAACAACCTGGTAAAATTACCGGTCTAGCCTTGGACTACATGACCCTAGACTTTTTTTTTTAATCCTTGTGATGTTATACTATCATAGTTGGTTCTCTGTTCTACATGCATGCCTGCAAGAGTACTTGTTCAGTCACTAAGTTGTATCCAACTCTTTGTAACCTCATGGGCTTCTCTGTCCATAGGATTTTCCAGGCAAGAATACTGGTTGGGAAGTTTTGCCATTTCCTTCTCCAGGGGATCTTCCCAACCCAGGGAATCTAACCTGGGTCTCCTCCATTGGCAGGCAGGTTCTTTACCACTGAGCCACCAGGGAAGCCCTCTGTTCTGTGTAACTGCACTTAATCCTAATAGATATAAACTTGAAAGTGAAAAAAGGCTGAAAAACATTCACCAAAATTGACCATATATTTTAAGACATGTTCAGTTGCTCAGTCGTGTCCAACTCTTTGCGACTCCATGGACTGCAACAGGCTAGGCTCCCCTTTCCTTCACTATCTCCTGGAGTTTGCAAATTCATAAACCAAACTCAGAAAACATAGGATTAGCCTAAAACAAGAGGAGGGTCATCACACACTGGGTGTAGGAGACCAGGTGCCCATTCAGGTAAATTACAGATGTTGGGCGGAAAGACAAAGGCTTTTCCTGCCTTCATTGCCTAGATTTTCTCTGTGAAAGAAAAGCCAGAAGTGTTTAAAAGGCAAGGAAGGAAGTAGAGGTAGAGGAGATTTGCATGTTTACGCCACTAGGGGATGAGAGAGGGAGCTGAGCAGGAAAGATTATTTTTGTTTTCTGTTATTGTACTTCAGGTCCAAAAACCAAATTTTCATTTTCAACTAGTCCTGCTATATATAAAGGAAAAATTACAGTGGTTAGATTCAGAGGCTCATTAAGTTGGAAAAGTGATCCAGGAATTAAGTAAGCAAAACACCCCCTCAAGTCACTTAGAGCTTGGGGCCCTGGCACAAGCAGCAGATTTGTATACCTGATCCCTGAGTATCAAGAACTAATACCTCTAATTTTAGGAAGAAAGCCAAAGCAAATTCACAAATAAAGACTGAAATAAATTCAACGTTGAATGTAACAATTTGATCAAAATTCCCTAGTTTATACCTCTTACTGACTTTTACAAATTAGTAAATTAATATGAATATTAAATGAAATATTTTTGCTACTTTAATAGAAAAAAAAAATTACAAGTGTAGCTAACAAGAAAAGAACATCAACTCTCCTAAAGATATTTTGTGAGGTTCAAGAGAGAGTCACCCCCTTGGTGGTAGATTCATAGTAATAGCAACAAAAACAGGAAAAAGAAATGAACAGTTTTTGTCACTGACAGCCTGTGTAATGGAAGGCCAAAGGGCTTGGCCAAACCTAATGACCCAATATATGTGTTTCATTTCCAACTTAATAAAATAATAGAATTTGTCTTTAAAAGGGTAATCTAGGATCAAAATTTAAGATTTTAATACAATATTCCATATAATACAGAAATCCTGTCTATAGAATTCTTATGGTATGCTACAGTGTATGCCCTTGCTAAATCACTACAGTAATAAAAAGCTTAGTCTCTGTACACCATGGGCTGTGAGCTTAAATTTGAAATGTTTTGTGTCCTTCAACCAGTAAATCTGATTTTGCAATCCAATGCCAAAGAGAAAAACCCTATGCCTGACTTCAAATATATCTCTCTGACTTGCTCTTCTCTGTGATAAATACACGCTTTCATCCCATTAACTTGATTTCTAGAACCCTTACATGCTGGCCTTCTAGATTTTTCAGATAGACTTTGATTTGTCTGCATCCATTTTTACTGTATCCCAGATACAGCCTCGCCAGCAGAATAAAGGCACGTCTATTAATGCTCATGATTTTAGTAGCTGTGTCACACTTCAGCTCATGTATTTTAGTCCCAATTATTCCTGAATGGCTCTACATAGTATGGTGATCAGTCAGCAAAGTGTTGGGGTAAAATAAATAGATTTAAGAGCCAGCATCTATTTCTGAAAGTGTATTCCTGAGCTCAGCTTACTCTGTTCCACAAAATTCCACCATAAGCCTTATGATAGATTAAAGACAATAGAAGAATACCTTCATGATAACTCTGAAGTAGAGATAATAAAACATCAACTATTTGACAAGTTTTGATGTACAGACCAGATTCCTGTTGGTAACCTAGTATCACACAGCAAGGGAGCTCAAATCAGGAGCTCAAATTGGGAGTGGACAGCCAAGGGCAGCTGTGGGTCTCCCTCTGCACTGGCCTATGTGGCCATACACTAAAACAAGAAAGGGCGTTCTCAGTGGTAAAAGGCTATTGAGAATTTTTTCTGGGGAGTGTTTAGGCAGAGGAAGTAGAGGTTAAACTTTATTTTGGCAGTGGCAACTTCTGCAACAATAGTAGGATCTTCTGAACAAATGGAGACACACCACTTAGAGTAGTCATGGGTACCTCTGGATCTCTGGACAGATGTTTAATATGGATCACCATTTGATATCTGTTTATATAGTTGGTGGGGCTTCCCTGGTGGCTCAGTGGTAAAGAATCCGCTTGCAATGCAGGAGCCTCAGGAGACACAGGTTCGATCCCTGGGTCGGGAAGATCCCCTGGAGGAGAGCATGACAACCACTTCAGTGTTGTTGCCTGGAGAATCCAATGAACAGAGGAGCCTGGCAGATACAGTCCATAGGGTGACAAAGAGTCAGACATGCCTGAAGCGACTTAGCACACATGCATGTAGTTGGAAGTGTTTCATGCGATTTTCTTCATTCTCTTCACATTAGTTGGGATAACATATATATCCATATGAATACCTGATACAGATGCCACTCAAAGCATTTTTACTATTAACAGAAAAAAGAAACATTTTATATAAATATATCATTTTAGCTATTAGGTAGCTGGCTACACTTACATTATATGAGAATTTATATGAAATAAACAGTATGTGGGGGAAAAGATATTTTATGAGAAAACTTAAATAATTCTTAACCAATTGATTTCTGTCTGTGATTAAAATTTAGCTTTGTCACTTTTATTTTTATATTTCAGGGATTTTGAAGGCAACCATATCCATAATTTAAGAAACTTGACTTTTATTTCCTGCAGGAATTTAACTGTTTTGTAAGTAATGTTTTGTCCTTTTGAAGTAATGTTTTATCTCTTTACAAACCAAATGAATCATTTATGTGAACAGGCTCTGGCATACACATGCATAGTAATTATAACAAATATTCCCTCTCAGTTTGAAGTTCTTTGAAATGGAAGCACATTGGCAAAATTACTGAAGTTCAAAGCAGGCGTAACCACAGATTCACAACATATCAGTACATGAATCATCACAGTGGTACTTGTACATGAGACCTACTTTTCTCAAACTTAAGTAATACCCGATTTAGTGGAAAAAAATTCTCATAAACCACCTAGAATCTGTCCTTGGATGGCAGTTTGAGAAATACCAAGATCAAGTCCTACTCTATGAGAATTATTACTGCAAAGGTTGTGGGGAAAGATTAATTATAATTTTTTTCAAAAGCTGCAGAATGTTCATATCTGTGAGGATACGACTATGACACCCACCAGAATAAACCTTAGAATGTTATCGAATATAATTTCTCCTATGCCACTCTGTCTTATTTTAAATCCATGTTGCTAGCTCATAACACCAGATCAGTGTAGAAATGAACTGTCAGGCCTTACAGTCTGCTTCAGCATCGCAAATCAGAGATCTTCTGAGTTGGTCCAGCTTAGAGTAGACATATTCCAGCACCTCCACTTTAAATCACAGCAACTACCCAATGTGCACGAGTACTATTGTGGTGTTGGGGCAGGGGTATATTTTGTTAGACAGACATGCCACAAAGACTGCACAGGCGACTCTAAGAGAGTTGTGCTGATACTCAGACTGTATTCTCAGAGATCGAGATTTTTCACTCTTATCGCTGTGGAGCTCTTCCCTAAAACACTTGAAAATGTCAACACTATTTTACTTTTATCATCACTAAAAGATTTGGGAAATTTAAGATTAAAATGAGCTTGGATAATTTGTCATACTATTTCAACATACCTTGATATGGAAATGCATTATACATAATTATCTTTGTTTTTGCAGGTTGTTAATCTCCTCTCCAATAACTCACCTGTAAGTTACCTCCAGAAGCTACAACATCTTTTTTCTTTTTACTTTCAGGGTAATGAGGAAAAACAAAATTAATCACCTTAGTGAAAATACATTTGCACCTCTCCAGAAACTAGATGAATTGTAAGTTTGATTACACATATATTTTATAAATTTGATTACACATATATTTTGTAAATTTGATTACACATATAGCACTACTTCTGTATACCCTGAGCCACAGGTATTTCAGGAATTCTGAAAGCTTAACAAATATGTGTTAAAGGAATCTGTAAAATAAATATGTGAGGAAACTGAAGTAAAGGAAACAGCTGTGGAGGCGAATAAAGCCAGGGGAAATTAACAAATAAGTTACATCCTACATCACTTTAATCCACTTCTAGAGACAGATAGCAAATTTATCTTTAAATTTTCTAGAAAGTGAGGATTCAGAGATCAGGAGATAAAAAGGCATCACTTTGCTGGTTCTGAAACCAAAGAACAATCTTGGATCTGTAAGATTAGATACTGCCATGGATAACAACATCCAAATCTGTAATAAAGGTCAAGAGAGCAGCTTGAAACAGCTATTTATAACGTCCCATTTTAAGATCAATGACACAGTTCCAAAGGACAGTAAAGCAAGTATCTGATGAATCAAAGCCTTGCAGTCAAGCCACAGAGTAGTTGATTCTCCAAATAAAATATACGTAAGACAATGGAGGAAACCCATGCTCTTCAGACAGTTTGTATTTCATTTTTTATGGCTTCATTTCTTCAATTGGAGTTTTGTTAAAGTCTGGACTAGCCACTAGTTTGATTTTGTGTTTTCTGAAAAGAATCTGGACTGTGAACAGAACTACATGTTTTGACAATTAGCTGGGCAGAACTTGGATTCATTAAAACTTTTCCATAAAAAATTAAAGAATATAACTAAAATTTTGCTCAGGACATCTTGCTGCTGCTAAGTCACTTCAGTCGTGTCCAACTCTGTGCGACCCTATAGACGGCAGCCCACTATGCTCCCCCGTCCCTGGGATTCTCCAGACAAGAACACTGGAGTGGGTTGCCATTTCCTTCTCACCTGCATACTAAGACAAATGGAGGAAACACACATGCCACAGGCAAAAACATCCCTCAGGAAACAATCCAGCATTCTGCTCCAAAACTTCAATAAACAAGCCATTGAAACCCCAACATTTTTTCCATAACCTTAGGTTTGAAACATTTTTTGGTAGACAGTACCAATCATTCACAAAACACACAAGAAAAATCTCAGTAAGTATCAGAACCAAACATCTGCTGTTATGACTCCTGGTGTCTGGCGAATGAACTATACCATCAGCACATAGGAAATTATTTTATTCTCAGCAGTGGGGAGCAGTGCATGCAGGTGACTCAAAAAGTAGTATCTAGCCATTAAAATACAAGTTAGTCAAGGGGTCCATACTTTTCCTTGTTTTATCATGCTTGCAACTCCAATTTGAATACCAGAAGGCAATTTCTCCAAATTCTAACTTGCACAGTGGCCCTAAGGTGTGGGTGCAAGAAAGAATAAAGTCAGGAGAAATTAACAAGTAAAATGCATCCTACACTGCTCTAACCCATTGCCAGAGAAGGACAGCAAATTTATCTTTAAGTTTTCTAGACAGTTAGGATTCAGAGACCAGGAGATAAAAGGACACCACTTTGTTGATTCTGAAACCAGTAGTGAACATGGGGCAGGACAGCTTAGTCCTCAGTCAGTGCTAATCCAGGTTCAGAGGTAAAAGAAAGAGCAACAAAAGGGCAGAGAGGGTCCCCACACCAAGAATTCAGTTCAGTTCAGTTCAGTTGCTCAGTCGTGTCCAACTCTTTGAGACCCCATGAATCGCAGCACGCCAGGCCTCCCTGTCCATCACCAACTCCCGGAGTTCACCCAGACTCATGTCCGTCGAATCCATCCAGCCATCTCATCCTCTGTCGTCCCCTTCTCCTCCTGCTCCCAATCCCTCCCACCATCAGAATCTTTTCCAATGAGTCAGCTCTTCACATGAGATGGCCAAAGTACTGGAGTTGCAGCTTTAGCATTATTCCTTCCAAAGAAATCCCAGGGCTGATCTCCTTCAGAATGGACTGGTTGGATCTCCTCGCAGTTCAAAGGACTCTCAAAGAGTCTTTTCCAACACCACAGTTCAAAAGCATCAATTCTTTGGCGCTCAGCCTTCTTCACAGTCCAACTCTCACATCCATACATGACCACTGGAAAAACCACAGCCTTGACTAGACGGACCTTAGTTGGCAAAGTAATGTATATGCTTTTGAATATGCTATCTAGGTTGGTCATAACTTTCCTTCCAAGGAGTAAGCGTCTCTTAATTTCATGGCTGCAGTCACCATCTGCAGTGATTTTGGAGCCCAGAAAAATAAAGTCTGACACTGTTTCCACTGTTTCCCCATCTATTTGCCAGGAAGTGATGCGACCAGATGCCATGATCTTCGTTTTCTGAATGTTGAGCTTTAAGCCAACCTTTTCACTCTCCTCTTTCACTTTCATCAAGAGGCTTTTGAGTTCCTCTTCACTTTCTGCCATAAGGGTGGTGTCATCTGCATATCTGAGGTTATTGATATTTCTCCTGGCAATCTTGATTCCAGCTTGTGCTTCTTCCAGCCCAGCATTTCTCATGATGTACTCTGCATATAAGTTAAATAAACAGGGTGACAATATACAGCCTTGACGAACTCCTTTTCCTATTTGGAACCAGTCTGTTGTTCCATGTCCAGGTCTAACTGTTGCTTCCTGACCTGCATACAAATTTCTCAAGAGGCAGATCAGGTGGTCTGGTATTCCCATCTCTTTCAGAATTTTCCAGTTTATTGTGATCCACACAGTCAAAGGCTTTGGCATCAAGAATTAGTCCTACCTAAATCCTGTCAAATCCCATGCCTGAAAAATCAGATTTACAAGGATGAAAATGGCATGTTTTCTAAGAGGTAATGGTTTTACATGAATGAAAGTGAAAGTGTTAGTTGCTCAGTCTTTTCTGACTCTTTGTGACCCCATGGACTGTAGCCCATCAGGCTCCTTTATCCATGGAATTCTCCAGGCAAGATTCCTGGCTGCTGCTGCTGCTGCTGCTAAGTCGCTTCAGTCATGTCTGACTCTGTGCGACCCCATAGATGGCAGCCTACCAGGCTCCTCCGTCCCTGGGATTCTCCAGGCAAGAACGCTGGAGTGGGTTGCCATTTCCTTCTCCAATGCATGAAAGTGAAAAGTGAAAGTGAAGTCGCTCAATCCTGGAGTGGGTTGCTATTCCCATATCCAGGAAATCTTCTGGACAAGGCGATCAAACCCATGTCTTCTGAATTGCAGGCAGGTTCTTTACCATCTGAGTCACCAGGGAGGTCCCTTAAATGGATGGGTCTAGACCTAAAATGAGTGACTCTCCCTTTGAAAGAAGGTTGGACTACATTCTGTGCCCCTCCTTGCTTGATCCCACTGACAGAATTAATAAGGGCAAAATTAGCAACAGTCAGATTCACTTCTCAGAGTAGAGGTTAAACAGTTCTGGTGAGACTTCTCTGATGGTCCAGTGGTTAAGACTCGGAGCCTCCATTGCAGGGGGTATGAGTTCCATCCCCGCTACTGCTGCTGCTAAGTCGCTTCAGTCATGTCCAACTCTGTGCGACCCCATAGACGGCAGCCCACCAGGCTCCCCCGTCCCTGGGATTCTCCAGGCAAGAACACTGGAGTGGGTTGCCGTTTCCTTCTCCAATGCATGAAAGTGAAAAGTGAAAGTGAAGTCGCTCAGTCATATCTGACTCTTCGTGACCCCATGGACTGCAGCCCACCAGGCTCCTCCATCCATGGGATTTTCCAGGCAAGAGTACTGGAGTGGGGTGCCATTGCCTTCTCCACTGCAGGGAGTATGAGTTCCATCCCCAGTCAGGAACTTAGATCCCATATGCCCCACTGTGTAGCCAAAAAAATTTTTTTTAATTTAAATAGTGGCGGAAACTTTGCTACATACTTGATTTATTATTACTTGTGCTTTTTTAGTTTTCTTTTAATAAGATTTATGTATTTGTTGACCCTGGTGGGTCTTTTTTGCTCCATGGGTTTTCTCAAGTTGTACAAGTGGGACCTGCTCTCTAGCTATGGTATTCGGGCTTCTCATCACTGCAGCTTCTCTTGTGGAGCACTGGCTCTTGGCATGTGGGCTTCAGTAGCTGCAGCACGTGGGCTCAGTAGTTGCGGCTCTTGGGCTCTAGAGCACAGGCTTCAGGAGTTGTGGTGCACAAGTTTAGCTGCTCCAAGGCATCTTCCTGGACCAGGGATCGAACTTCTGTCCCCTGCATTGCAAGGCGGGTTCTTAACCATGGAAACACCAGGGAAGCCCTAATTTGTGCTTTTAAAGCAACCATTCAAGGTGACAATGTGTTTCCTGAGCCCATTCAGAAATGGACCTCAAGTTTTCTAAAATTAAACTGAGAAAATGGTCTTTGTTCTTGTCACTTAGGATCTAAGCCAAATGGTCCCCATTACATTATTGATGATGAAAGAATTATTTGTCCGAATTTGCTTCAATAGCCAAAGCCAGCACTCTCACCAGAAATGGCTGAACATGGTAGTTCGAGATTTAACATTCTAGTGGACTCTTCTAAATCTGTTTTTCACATTGCCTCACTAGCATGATTGATATTTTACTTGGCTTCCCATACAAGGAACTGGAATCATCCTGCCCCTTTTACTTAAATATGAAAACAGATCTTCAATCTATTAATAGTCTGCCAGTACGGATGGAAAGAATAGCTAGTCCAAAACTAAGCTATATGCTGGGAAACCCAGATCTTGCCCTGAAAGAGCTCACACCCTTCAGAAGAGAAGGTAGGGACAGGAAAAGTTTTAATATGATGCTGTAAGTGCTGTACGTGAGAATGCCTGACTCTCCCAGTCATGAAGGAGTGACATGTGAAAAGAATCTTTTTTTAAAAGTATAGTTGGGCTTCCCAGGTGGTCCAGTGGTTAAGAATCCACCTGCCAATGCAGGGGATACAGGTTCAATCCCTGGTCCAGGAAGATCCCACATGCCGAGGAGAAACTACACCCACTGTCCACAACTGCTGAGCCAGTGCTCTAGAGCCCAGGAGCCACAGCTGGCACACCGAGAGCTCGCGCTCTGCAACGAGAGAAGCCACCGCAATGAGAAGCCCAAGCACTTCAACTAGAGACGCGCCCCCACCACCACCACAGCTAGGGAAAGCCTGTGCGCAGCAACGAAGACCCAGCACAGCCCCCAAAAAAAGGTATAGTTGATTTACAACGTTGTGTTAGTTTCAGGTGTACAGCAAAATGATTCGGTTTTGCATATCTATTCTTTTTCAGATTCTTCCCATTATAGGTTACTACAAGATATTGAGTACAGTTCCCTCTGCTATACAGTAATTCCTTGTTGTTGCTGTTGTTGTTGTTTTCTGAGCAGAATCTTGAAGGTGTTCACCTGAAGGACCAGAAGTAAAGATTTCTCCAGGTAGAAGGAAGCACCTATGCAAAAACCTGAAGTTAGAATACTGAGGTGCATTGAGGTCCTGGTGAAAGTCAATTTAACTGAGCAGAACCTGATAGGAAACTAAGCTGAAAGTACAAAATATTTAAAGACTTTTTTTCTATCACACTAAGCAATTTTGATTTTATCTCTTATGCAGCAATGAGCCATTGAAGAATTTTTAAAAGGGGATGAAATTTTTGAAAGATTCCTTTGGTTATCAAATCAGAGAATCTATCCACATAGACAATTCACCCAAAAATACGTACATAACAAAAACAGTCTCAAGAACCATATTACAATATGAAAATATAACATTTACAGCACAGACATTTATAATTTCGATTATATTAGTTACTTGTTTTTAGTTTTAAAACTCAATCTAAAACTGCCCTGCCCTTTCAAAGTCAATAATCTAACTTTTGATTTATAAGCACTCCAATTTATCATGGCATCTAGATCTACATCCTTACCTCTCCCTGTGGCAACTAATACTTTTGAGGATAGATAGGGAAAGTGGTTAGACTTTCTCTTAGTTTCTCGTGATGACATTGGAGAAATCAAGCCTATCTTGTTTAGAAGAATTCTAGGCCTTTCTCATGGGAGTTGCTACTGTAAAAGCTACCATAAGAGCTGGTACTGTCCAAAATCTTCTCACAGCTAAGCTACAAAGTCACATCACAGTGGGCAGCCCAACCTCTATACATATATGAAGTATCCTGCCCCAAGAGTAAATAAGACCTCGTTTATATCAGCTATCGAAGAAACTGGAACCTGAAATAATCCACTTCCAGTTAAAAACCATCAGATCAGATCAGATCAGATCAGTCGCTCAGTCATATCCAACTCTTTGCGACCCCATGGATTGCAGCACGCCAGGCCTCCATGTCCATTACCAACTCCCGGAGTTCACTCAGACTCACATCCATCGAGTCAGTGATGCCATCCAGCCATCTCATCCTCTGTCATCCCCTTTTCCTCCTGCCCCCAACCCCTCCCAGCATTAGAGTCTTTTCCAGTGGATCAACTCTTCACATGAGGTGGCCAAAGTACTGGAGTTGCAGCTTTAGCATCATTCCTTCCAAAGAAATCCCAGGGCTGATCTCCTTCAGAATGGACTGGTTGGATCTCCTTGTGGTCCAAGGGACTCTCAAGAGTCTTCTCCAACACCACAGTTCAAAAGCATCAATTCTTTGGTGCTCAGCCTTCTTCACAGTCCAACTCTCACATCCATACATGACCACTGGAAAAACCACAGCCTTGACTAGACGGACCTTAGTTGGCAAAGTAATGTATATGCTTTTGAATATGCTATCTAGGTTGGTCATAACTTTCCTTCCAAGGAGTAAGCGTCTCTTAATTTCATGGCTGCAGTCACCATCTGCAGTGATTTTGGAGCCCAGAAAAATAAAGTCTGACACTGTTTCCACTGTTTCCCCATCTATTTGCCAGGAAGTGATGGGACCGGATGCCATGATCTTTGTCTTCTGAATGTTGAGCTTTAAGCCAACTTTTCACTCTCCTCTTTCACTTTCATCAAGAGGCTTTTGAGTTCCTCTTCACTTTCTGCCATAAGGGTGGTGTCATCTGCATATCTGAGGTTATTGATATTTCTCCCGGCAATCCTGATTCCAGCTTGTGCTTCTTTCAGCCCAGCATTTCTCATGATGTACTCTACATATAAGTTAAATAAGCAGGGTGACAATATACATAATCAACTGAAACAATAGAAAAAATTAAGTCTCCAAACCATATTTCTACTTTAGCACAGAAGGAAGGAAAGAAGAATGGATGGGAGGGAAAGAGAGAGGTGGCAGAGGGGAAAAAGAGAAAAGAAGACAGCACAATATTAATTAAATTAGAAAACTGGATCTATTAGAACCAGATCAAATACCATCAAGCATTGTCTCTGAATGAGGAATAAAATGAGGAAATATTTTTATCTTTTACATTGCTTTCCCTTTTTAAAGTTTTGACTTCTGTTAATTTCCTGGTGGCTCAGTCAGTAGAGAATCAGCCTGCAGTGCAGGAGGCCTGGGTTTCATCCCTGGGTCTAGAAGATCCCCTGGAGAAGGAAATGGCAACCCACTTCAGCACTCTTGCCTGGAAAATCCCATGGACAGAGGAGCCTGGTGGGCTACAGCCCATGGCATCGCAAGAGTTGGACACAACTTAGCAACTAAACCACCACCACCAATTAATATAGCTCACTAATAACATTGTTTGAAAGTTGTATAATGGTTTTCTAATAAACCACAAAACTATGGATAAAGTCTTAAGAAAATAACATGACATGTTTACAATTATTTCCCTAGGGATTTAGGAAGCAATAAGATTGAAAATCTTTCTCCACACATCTTTAAGGATCTGAAGGAGCTCTCACAACTGTAAGATTGATATGAATTTTTATCTTTATTTTTAATTTGTTTCATTTTCTAAAGTTGCCATTAAAATACACATCAGTATGTGTGTTTACCATTTCAACCATTTTTAAGTGTACAGTTCAGTGGTATCAAGTTCATCCATGCTGTTGTGTAACGATCACCACCATCCATTTCTGGAACTTGTCCTGCTTTCCAAACTGAAGCTCCATACCTATTAAACACTAACTCCCCATCGACACCCCTCCCCAAGCAGCCTCCATCACTGTTTGGTCTCTATGAATTTGGCATCTCTAGGTACTTCATAGAGGTAGAACCATACATACCTTGTTCTTTTACAACTGGCTTATTTCACTTAGCCTAATGTCTTCAAGGAGAAGGCGATGGCACCCCACTTCAGTACTCTTGCCTGGAAAATCCCATGGATGGAGGAGCCTGGTGGGCTGCAGTCCATGGAGTCGCGAAGAGTTGGACACGACTGAGCGACTTCACTTTCACTTTCCACTTTCATGCATTGGAGAAGGAAATGGCAACCCACTCCAGTGTTCTTGCCTGGAGAATCCCAGGGATGGGGGAGCCTGGTGGGCTACCATCTATGGGGTCGAATAGAGTCGGACACGACTGAAGCGACTTAGCAGCAGCAGCAGCAGCAGCAATGTCTTCAAGTTTCATCCATGCTGTAGCATGTGTCAGAATTTCTGAACATTATCACCCGTGTTAGCGATCCATTGTGTGTAAGTACCACATTGCATTTATCCATTGTTCCATTGATGGACACTTGGGTTTTTCCACCTTTTAGCTGTTATGAATAGGGCTGCTATGAACATGGGTGTGTAAATATCTGTTAAAGAACTTGCTTTCAATTATTTGGCGTATATAGCCCCAGAAATAGTATTACTGGATCCTATGGTAACTCTATTTTTAATTTTTTGAGGAAACATCATACTCTTTTCTATAGTGGCTGCACTATTTTACATTCTAACTGCACAAAGATTCTAATTTCTCCACATTTTCAACAGCACTTATAATTTTGTATTTTTTAAATAATAGCCAACCTAATGGATGTGACATGGTATTTCATTGTGGCTTTGATTTGCATTTCTCTAATGATTAATGATGTTGGGCATCTTTTTATGTGCTTATCGGTCATTTGCACATCTTTGGAAAATGTCTATTCAGGTCCTTTACTCATTTTTAAATTGGGTTGTTTGATTTTTCATTATTAAGCTGTGTATGCATGCTGAGTCACTTCAGTCGTGTCCTACTCTTTGTGACCTTAAGGACTGCAGTGCACCAGGCCTGTCTGTCCATGGGATTCTCTAGGTAAGAACACTGGAGTGGGTTGCCATGCCCTCCAGGGATCTTCCTGACCCAGAGTTCAAACCTGCATCTCTATGTCTCCCTCATCGGCAGGTGGGTCCTTTACCTCTAGTGCCACCTGGGAACCCCTGTTAAGTTGTTAGATCATATATATTTTAGATAGTAAATAATTTCAGATATATGATTTACAAATACATTCTCCTATTCTGTAGGTTGTCTTTTCACTCTGCTTATAGTGTTTTCTGATGCATAAAAGTTTTAGATTTAGATGTAGTCCAATTCTTATATTTTTTTCTATTGTTACCTATGCTTTTGGTATCACATATACAAGAAATCACTGCCTAATCCAATGTCATGAAGTTTTTCTCTTATGATTTCTTCTAAGAGTTTTATAGTTTTAGCTTTTATATTTAGGACCTAGATCCATTTTGAGTGAATTTTGTACATTGTGGAAGCTAAGGGTCTAAGCTTTTTTTTTTTTTTTGGCATGTGGACATCTATCTGGCTTTCCCAGAACCATTTGTTGAGAAGTTTGTCCTTTCTCCATTGAAAGGTCTTGGCATGTGTTAAAAATTATTTGACCATACATACAAAAGTTTGTTCCTGGGCTCTCCATTCTATTCCATCATCCTATAAAACTGTCTTTATGCCAGCACCACACTATTACTGGTTATTGTAGCTTTGTAGTAAGTTTTGATTCAGAAAGTAAGACCTCCAACTTTGTCCTTCTTTTTCAAGGCTTATTCAGGTTCCCTTGAGATTCCAAACAAATTTTAAGATGGATCTTTCTATTTATTCAGAAAAACTGTCACTGGGATCTTGATAGACATTACACTGAATCTTTAGATTGCTTTGGGTAGTATTGCCATCTTAATGATTTTAAATCTTCCAGTCCCAAAACACAAAATGTCTTTCCATTTATCAGTGTCTAATTTCTTTCAACAATATTTTGTTTTCACAGTGCAAGCCTTTCACCTTTATTCAGTTTATTGGGGTTTTTTGGCTGCACTGGGTCTCCACTGCCACATGAGCTTTCTCTGATTATGGCAAGCGGAGGCTACTCTTCATTGCAGTATGGAGGCTTTCCATTTCGGTAGCTTCTCTTGTGGCTCAGGAGTTGTGGTGCATGGGCTTAGTTGTTCTGTAGCATGTGGGATCATCCTGAATCAGGAATCAAATCCATGTTGTCTACATTGGCAAACAGATTCCCAACCTCTGGACTACCAGGGAAGTCTCTATTCAGTTTATTCTTAAGTATTCTTCTGATGCTGTTGTAAATTACATTATTTTCTTAATTCTCTTTCTGGATTGCTCAGGGTTGATGTATAGAAATGCATTTGATTATTCATCATTGTCTGATTACTGTGCATTCATTTTGTATTTAGCAATTTAGTTGAATTTGTGTATTAGTTCCAACAGTTGTGTGTGTGTGAAATCATTAAGGTTTTATACACATAAAATGGGCTTCCCTGGTGCCTCAGATGATAAAGAGTCTGCCTGCAATGCAGAAGACCTGGGTTTTATTCCTGGATTGAAAAGATCCCCTGGAGAAGGAAGTGGCTACCCACTCCGGTATTCTTGCCTGGAGAATTCCACGGACAGAGGAGCCTGGCGGGCTACAATCCATGGGATCACAAAGAGTCTGACACCACTGAGCAACTAACACTTTCACTTTTCGCACATAAAACGTCATCTGTAAACAGATAATTTTACTTCTCACTTCTCAATTTGGATGCCTTTTATTTTATTTCTTGCCTCATCCCTCTGGATAGAACTTCTAGCACTATCTTCATCTCTTTGTTCCTAGCTGTAAAGCCATTTACTTTTCACTTCATGCCTCATAACTTACTAACACAATATGCCACTATTTGACATGATTTATTGTAAAAAGAATTCAATATGGTTTCATTCATTCAAATTTTGACTAAATGAGATTCTTTTTCTTTTATTTAAATCATACCTGATGATAGGCAAAATCTGAAGTGGTGTGCCTTCCTTTTGGGAAGTCTGCAGGTTCCCTGGTGGGACCGTCCTGGACCACCCCACCTTCATGATCATGTGGTCTTAGCTTTTCTCTGTCACTAAGATACTTACTTAGAGCCACGCATGGTTCTAAGAGTTCTATCTACATTAATCCATTTGATGTCTAATGAGCCCTATGGTACAAGTGCCGTTGATGTACTTTTTTGCTAATGTTTACAAGCAACCCTCAGTCAACAGGTATACTTCCTCTTTAATCAAATCCTTTCTAGAAATGACCAATTGCTGCTCTTTGTTTTGTTGTTAAACAGCAATCTTTCCTACAACCCAATCCAGACAATTCAAGCCAACCAATTTGATAATCTCATCAAACTCAAGTCTCTGTAAGTATATGCCTATGGGGATAGTATTATGATACATTTTTTACTTATGTACTAATAGCTAATAACTTCTATAAAATAAGATTAATAGAGTCTTGAATCAGAAGCTTTATTCCCAGGATGTTAGTTAAACTACAGAAACCATATGAGTACTTGCTAAGCTATAAACAAACAGATGGCTATTCGTTTAATCTTTCATATTTATGAGCTAAAAATTAGATAATAAGTAATCACTTTCTATGTTTCTATAATCACCAGGAGCTTATATTGGATTCTTTGTTTTGATCCTCTGAAGGCATCTATACATATTTATTCCTTCATTAACACTGGGGGTATCTAAGAGTTTATTATAACTATTGTTATCCCAAAGTAGAATGTTCTAGATTATATAAATCTTTACTTGCCACACACACGCACAAACACACACACATTATGTGTGGTGTTAAACCTGAAGTATGTTAGAACCTAAATTATGTTAGTTCTATGAATTGCCTTAAGAAAGTGTGCTTCAGTTCTTTTAAGTATTCCCTCAGTAAAATGTCATTGTATTAGAAAAAAATTATTTAAAAATTATTAGAAAAATTTCAAGAATGTAAAATGTTCCTCTCTGCAATTGCAATATCATCAAAAGGCAATGTTTATTCATTTATTTCACAAATATATGTTGAGTAGTTACTATGAAAAAAAGCATCATGCCACAATCTATTAGAAGCCAAAAATTAAAATAGGAAAGATATAGAATCAATATAAATATAAGTATTTATATTGTATATAAATAGCAGAGTCAAAAAGGCATTGGGGGAAGATAGGGTTATTATGGGATCACATGAAATTATGTGTGTGAAACTTTGGAAAATTGTAAATCACTATAGAATTTTAAAAATCTTTCATGCAATGTAAGGAACTGGGAAAGTGCCCAGGGAAAGCTAAGTATGAATTTTTAGTTCAGAGTAAGTGTTAAATAATTGTGTATTAAACTGTCCTTCATAAAAGCTCATTATACCCTGCATAACATATGTTTTTTGATAATTTGATATTTTAGCAGCCTAGAAGGAATTGAAATTTCAAATATCCAACAAAGGATGTTTAGACCTCTCATGAATCTCTCTTACATGTAAGCAGATGTTTTTCTTGTTCTTCACCTTGATTTTTAATCTTTTAGGTTTCCACCTGTATTGTGCCAATACCCCCATATGCAGTACATCCAATTTATTAACATTTTCTACTGACTAATTTGCCTAAACAATAACTAACTTTTAAAGCATAGATATAGGGTGAGGTGATTTTTAGTTGTCCATGGTTTGGTCTGAGAAAATGAAGTGAGATTTGTTTGAGTGTCAGACAACAGGAGTGTGGAGGGAACCCACTCAGGCTTGTAAGCTCTAATGATCTCTCGTGACATTCACAGATATTCAAGTTTGTCCACTGAGCTAGCAACTGGTGCACATGGCATAAATGCAACCAGATGAAAAAGTAGGACGTCACATAAAAGACATCAAACAATTATAAATAATTCATGTAAATGGAGGAAGGAAGAGAGAAAGCCTCCTCAGTGAAAACTGCCCACAGTGTCAGTGCATGGTGGAGCGAGGGTGTATGGATAAAAATCTTTTATTCAAACATCATGTCTCATCATGCCATCATTACAAGCTTTAGAAACATTTTCTTTAGTTGAATGTAGTATATAGCAGTATATATATATAATATACACACACATACACACACAATATTAGAGTGATCTCCATGCCAAGGCAATTAATTCTCAATAATTTAGAAAGTGTCATGGCAGCCACAACCACTCTATAATCTCGCTTGTATTTTAAATCTAACAGAGGACACTGATTTTTTTTCCATAATTCCTCAGAACATATTTATAAAAGTTTCCTTGGTTACGCACAATATAAAGCACTCGGACTAAATTTAGCAAAGCAGAGTTTATTGAAAGAAATTAGTGTAACTCATAAAACCCAAGAAACAACTCAAGGATTAGACTTGAATTGAGCAGGTCCTGGGATCCAGGCAGTAAGAGTTAAACAACAGGACTATAGACTGTAATTGTCAAGTTTTTATCTTGTATTACTACAGCTCTTTATACTATAAAGATCATTTATACTTTTTGCCAGAGTACATGGCTTTAGGGGCAAACGGATCTAATTTGAATACTAAATTTCTGCACTTAGTAGAAAGTTTCCTAGCAGATAATTTGCCTCCATTGAGGATTCATCTCCTCATATAGTGATAGCAACACCAACCTCATTGAGCTGATTTAAGAAGTTATTCCTGATTTGAGAAGTTATACTTAGAAGATGCTCAATAAATGGTGTGGGTGTCGGTAGTACACAGTAGTAACTACTGATTAGCCAGGTGGTATCTTTTATTAACAAGGGAGGTCTCTCTACTGATGAAAGAATTCACTCAACAAATATTTATCAAACACCTTATCATGTACCAAAACCTAGTGTGAGAATAAACGTGTTAGCAAGTAGTTACAGATCATACAACTTCTATAATAGAAAAGCCATAGGAGCACAGAGGACAAAGCCTTTAACTCTCTTCCCCTGGGTTTAAAAAAGCAAAATCAATTGTAGCAACAGAGGACTTATGCACTAAGCACTGAAAACCCAGTAACAGTTTCCTTCAGTGGATTATCTAGATCACATGACAACAATTGATTTACATTCTAAAATATGTCTAATGCTTGTCTGTTCATTATGCCCATTTACTGCTCTCACCCACACATTCATTTATAGTAATCAAGTTAATACGAATTAAACTTAAGTTTCTTAATAAAACTTTAGTGTCCTGAATGTTTTACTTTTATTCTTCTGAGACTAAGATGTTTTCTTTTTACAGAGGAAATGGAGAAAATAGATATTAAGGTAGAGTGACACTTCAGTTTAAAGTCTTATTTTCCCTTCTCTTTGCCCAACAGCTATTTTAAGAGATTTCAGTACTGTGGCTATGCACCGCATGTTCGCATCTGTAAACCAAACACTGATGGACTCTCATCTTTAGAGGATCTCTTGGCGAGCATTATTCAGAGAGTGTTTGTCTGGGTTGTGTCTGCAGTTACGTGCTTTGGAAACATCTTTGTCATCTGTATGCGACCTTATATCAGGTCTGAGAACAAGCTGCATGCCATGTCAATCATTTCTCTCTGCTGTGAGTATTTCCTGGCTGAAGAGGAATTAAAAGTTTTGAAATGTATAAAAGTGTTACTATTAGAAAATAAGTAACCAGAGTACTAGAATCATAGGATGTTAAAATTTTCTCCCCTTTGCTTGGATGTTTTCTAAGCATTCAATGAAATGCTACATGAAAATAAAGTGGTAAGAAAGTTTTTAAAGTAAGAAAACTCAGTCACCTTACACAGATTAATGAAGCACTCATTCGTTAATTTTGTCTGATAAGGAAGCATTTGTTCATTCACTTTTCTCTAAAGGTATAATATTTTGTGAGTTAGTCGCTCAGTTGTGGGCAACTCTTTGTGACCTCTTGGACCGTAGCCGCCAGTCTTCTCCGTCCATAGGATTCTCCAGGCAAGAATACTGGAGTGGGTTGCTACTTCCTTCTCCAGGGGATCTTCCTGACCCAGGAATTGAACCCGGGTCCCCTGAATTATAGGTAGATTCTCTACCAGCTGAGCCACCAGGAAGCCAGTGTAGTATTTTTTGAAAGCATGTAAAATTTTTTACTATGAATAACCTTGAAACCTTTCATTGTCACATTACCATGCCCAGAGCTCTGTTTATTTTTTGTGTGCGCGTCCAGTTCGTAGACACTAAGTTCAGACATTATTGTTCTTCTGGTCTCTGAGCTTCTAACATCTTTTCCATTCATAATTTGAAATATTTAAATAAGAAAGTGTTTTAAGTAGTATTAATTTTTTTAAGTTGCTGAAACGTGATTGCAAGGTAGTATGTTAAAGGAAGAATATTAAAAAAATAAATAAATAAAAGCAAGAAACTAGTCTTCCAGTTGCTTATAATCTGGGTCAAGTGGCCTATAATTCACCTATACTCCCTCAAGCAAACATCCATCTACATGGTGTCCTGCTTTTTATGAGTGCTGTGCTATGTCTTACCCCTGCACTCATTCAAAGTCTAAGACTGAGCTGTTTTTTCATTGCAAACTGCCTAAGAAACAGAACTCAGAAATTGTTAACTACTTTGTATTGCTAGCTATAAAATTTTGAGTTCACTCAATTTCCCTGGTAAAGGCTAGAATATAACCTAAGTGTTTAAAGATTAAGGCTACCCTTGTGATTTACACTGTGATATGATTTTAGGATCATTGTGTAGAATGCTTGCACAGTTAAAAAAAAATTCTCTTTATGATATGCAATATTTACTTAAAAAAGAAAATACACCAAGAAATGTATCACACGAACAACTGATTTGGAGGAGTCTCAAAAAAGACAGAGAAAGATGTTAACATGGGAAGAAAGAATCAGAACAGTTTTGCTTAGACCACCTCTGGATAAGACATTTAAGCCCCTTAAAATTATACTAACTATAGAGCACTTCATAATTATTCATATCTTCTAAATTATAGACCTCAAAATTCATAGTCATTACTCTATCATAGCAGCTTCTGAAATACTTTCTCTGGGATTTTGAATGACTTAACTTCTTAAACTGGGAGAATTTCAGTGGAAGAAATGAACCAAATTATAATACCCCTATCTTGTTCATAATTGAATGCAGAACATAGTTGCATTTTACTCATTTATTCAGCATTTCTAGGTGATGGGACTAGGAAGGAAAACAAAACAGACAAGACTCCTGCTCTTACAGACCTGTGTGTTAGATAAAAGCAGAGACATGATTACATATTTAGCTGCAGAGGATGCTGTAAGCATTGTTATCATAGAGATGAATTCTTAGAATACATCTTACCTCCCCCCAAGATAGAGACACTTGTCTATTTGGGGCTAATGTTAAAAATATTACTGTTTAATGATAATTCCGTTTCACCTATTTATTTCTCTACATTTGTTAAATTTACTGATTCCTGCAGGTGCCGACTGCTTGATGGGAATCTATTTATTTGTGATCGGAGCCTTTGACCTGAAGTTTCGAGGAGAATACAATAAACATGCGCAGCTGTGGATGGAGAGCATTCATTGTCAGCTTCTGGGGTCCCTGGCCATTCTGTCCACAGAAGTATCTGTATTACTTTTAACATTTCTGACACTGGAAAAATATATCTGCATTGTGTATCCTTTTAGATGTTTAAGACCTGGAAAATGCAGAACCATTACAGTTTTGATTCTTATTTGGATTATTGGGGTTATCGTGGCTTTCATTCCACTGAGCAATAAGGAATTTTTCAAAAACTACTATGGCACCAATGGAGTATGTTTCCCTCTTCATTCAGAAGATGCAGAAAGTACTGGAGCCCAGATTTATTCAGTGGCAATTTTTCTTGGTAAGAAATTCTGTATTAACAGCCTTTTTCAAGGACTTGACAGTCCAGTGGTTAAGATTTCCCTTTCCAGTATAAAGGATGCAGTTTCAATCCCTGGCCAGAGGGACTTCCCTGGTGGTCCAGTGGTTAAGAATCTGCTTTGCAGTTCAGGAGATGTGGGTTTTGATCCCTGGCAAGGGAACTAAGATCTCACATGTTGTGTGCCATCCAAAAGTGAAAAAAAAAAAAAGAATGGCAAAAATAAAATCAATCCCTGGTCAGGGAACTAAGATCCTACATGTCTTTCAGCCAAAAAAAAAAAAAAACAGAAAAAAATATTGTAGCAGATTCAAGACTTAAAATGAGTATTTTTTAAAAGCCCCTTTATTTAAGTGCTAAAATAAGTCACAATATGGAACTCATTATGCCTTTTAACATTTACATTTTAATTTCAGATCTTCTAGCCAGAATGGACACTGGGGGTGGATTTTATCAAAACTCCCTAAAGGGAATTTTTTTCTAAATTACCACTTTATCATATTAATTCACATATGATGCACTTTAATAAAAGACAAGACATTAAACACTTGCATTTCATGCATTCACCCTAATAATACTAAGCAAAATATATTTCAACTCTTTGCCTTTATAATATGAATAGATTCAAAGTAGCAACACAGGTCTTTGGCTTGGGAATAGACAAGTGTTTCCTTTTGAAAAAATATTCTCAAAGTATAATTTAAAGTAACTGAATTACAAAAAAAATAGACAGATTAATTTAATAAGCCCAGGATATTCACTAAATCACTATAATCACTGAAATCTAATTTTAATATGTCATTTTTTTTTAATAAATGCCTTTTTAATTTTTTAAATTTAAATTTATTTATTTTAATTAGAAACTAATTACTTTACAATATTGTATTGGTTTTGCCATACATCAACACGTGTACACCCGTGGCAGATTCATGTTGATGTAATATGTCATTTTAAAATTAAACATTTCATCATCCTTATAACTTCAACAATATTTAAAATTTTTAATTCACGATTTTTGCACTTCAGTAATTCTTATAAAGAACAAAAACACATTGTGGTCTTTGCCTTCTCCTTTATAATAACAGCTGAGGGTATGTTTGTTTGGAAAGAATGCTCGTATTTATTAATAATAATCTATGTGTTCTTAATAGGTATTAACTTGGCAGCATTTATCATCATAGTTTTTTCCTACGGAAGTATGTTTTACAGCATTCATCAAAGTGCCATAACAGCAAATGAAATACGGAATCAAGTTAAAAAAGAGATGATCCTTGCCAAACGGTTTTTCTTTATTGTATTTACTGATGCATTATGCTGGATACCCATCTTTATACTGAAATTTCTCTCATTGCTTCAGGTAGAAATACCAGGTACAAATTTTTTCTTCTTATAATGAAATAATAAATCTGTTTCTAAGAGTTCCTCTAGAAAGAGTATTAAGATTCCTAACAGTAACTCATTTCAAGAATCATAAGTCAGAGTTACATGTAGTTAAAGCTCTGTTCATTGATCAAATGTTTACTAGGAGGAAGTTGCTTAGTTCTTTTTTTTCCTAAGCCATTTCCTTTTATTTTTAGATTAATGTTATTTACTTGTAAATTAAGTTTTTTTCTTAATTTACTAGTAAATAACTTGTAATGGTCAACGATGGTCAACACCAAAATCAGATTGATTATATTCTTTGCAGCCAAAGATGGAGAAGCTCTATACAGTCAGCAAAAACAAGACCAGGAGCTGACTGTGGCTCAGACCATGAACTCCTTATTGCCAAATTCAGACTTAAATTGAAGAAAGTAGGGAAAACCACTAGACCATTCAGGTATGACCTAAATCAAATCCCTTATGATTATACAGTGGAAGTGAGAAAAAGATTTAAGGGACTAGATCTGATAGATAGAGTGCCTGATGAACTATGGAATGAGGTTCGTGACATTGTACAGGAGACAAGGATCAAGACCATCCCCATGGAAAAGAAATGCAAAAAAGCAAAATGGCTGTCTGGGGAGGCCTTACAAATAGCTGTGAAAAGAAGAGAAGCGAAAAGCAAAGGAGAAAAGGAAAGGTATAAGCATCTGAATGCAGAGTTCAAAGAATAGCAAGAAGAGATAAGAAAGCCTTCCTCAGCAATCAATGCAAAGAAATAGAGGAAAACAACAGAATGGGAAAGACTAGAGATCTCTTCAAGAAAATCAGAGATACCAAGGGAACATTTCATGCAAATATGGGCTCAATAAAGGACAGAAATGGTATGGACCTAACAGAAGCAGAAGATATTAAGAAGAGGTGGCAAGAATACACAGAAACTGTACAAAAAAGATTTTCACGACCCAGATAATCACGATGGTATGATCACTGACCTAGAGCCAGACATCCTGGAATGTGAAGTCAAGTGGGCCTTAGAAAGCATCACTACGAACAAAGCTAGTGGAGGTGATAGAATTCCAGTTAAACTATTCCAAACCCTGAAAGATGATGCTGTGAAAGTGCTGCCCTCAATATGCCAGCAAATTTGGAAAACTCAGCAGTGGCCACAGGACTGGAAAAGGTCAGTTTTCATTCCAATCCCAAAGAAAGGCAAAGCCAAAGAATGCTCAAACTACCCCACAATTGCACTCATCTTACACACTAAGAAAGTAATGCTCAAAATTCTCCAAGCCGGGCTTCAGCAATATGTGAACCATGAAATTCCTGATGTTCAAGCTGGTTTTAGAAAAGGCAGAGGAACCAGAGATCAAATTGCCAACATCCTCTGGATCATGGAAAAAGCAAGAGAGTTCCAGAAAAACCTCTATTTCTGCTTTATTGACCATGCCAAAGGCTTTGACTGTGTGGATCACAATAAACTGTGGAAAATTCTGAAAGAGATGGGAATACCAGACCACTTGACCTGCCTCTTGAGAAATCTGTATACAGATCAGGAAGCAACAGTTAGAACTGGACATGGAACAACAGACTGGTTCCAAATAGGAAAAGGAGTACGTCAAGGCTGTATATTGTCACCCTGTTTATTTAACTTATATGCAGAGTACATCATGAGAAATGCTGGACTGGAAGAAGCACAAGCTGGAATCAGGATTGCGGGAGAAATATCAATAACCTCAGATATGCAGATGACACCACCCTTATGGCAGAAAGTGAAGAGGAACTCAAAAGCCTCTTGATGAAAGTGGAAGAGGAGAGTGAAAAGTTGGCTTAAAGCTCAATATTCAGAAAACGAAGATCATGGTATCCGGTCCCATCACTTCATGGGAAATAGATGGGGAAACAGTGGAAACAGTGTCAGACTATTTTTCTGGGCTCCAAAATCACTGCAGACAGTAACTGCAGCCATGAAATTAAAAGACGCTTACTCCTTGGAAGGAAAGTTATGACCAACCTAGATAGCATATTCAAAAGCAGAGACATTACTTTGCCAACAAAGGTCCGTCTAGTCAAGGCTCTGGTTTTTCCTGTGGTCATGTATGGATGTGAGAGTTGGACTGTGAAGAAGGCTGAGCACCAAAGAATTGATGCTTTTGAACTGTGATGTCAGAGAAGAGTCTTGAGAGTCCCTTGGACTGCAAGGAGATCCAACCAGTCCATTCTGAAGGAGATCAGCCCTGGGACTTCTCTGGAAGGAATGATGCTACAGCTGAAACTCCAGTACTTTAGCCACCTCATGTGAAGAGTTGATTCATTGGAAACGACTCTGATGCTGGGAGGGATTGGGGGCAGGAGAAGAAGGGGACGACAGAGGATGAGATGGCTGGATGGCATCACTAACTCGATGGATGTGAGGCTGAGTGAACTCCGGGAGTTGGTGATGGACAGGGAGGCCAGGTGTGCTGCGATTCATGGGGTTGCAAAGAGTCGGACACAACTGAGCGACTGATCTGATCTGATAAATTTTTTTCTTAAATGAAGTGAGAAAACATATAGTATTTGTTTTTCTCTGACTTATTTCACTATGCCTAATACTCTCCAGGGCCATCCATGTTGTTACAAATGGCACAATTTAATTCTTTTTTTATTAAGCTTGAGTAATATTCCATTGTGTTTATATACCACATCTTTTTAATCATTCATCCGTCAATGGCCTTTTAGGTTGCTTCCATATCATGTCTATTGAGAACAGCATTGGAATGAACATTGGGATACATGTATCGTTTTGGATTAGTGTTTTCACTCTCTTTGGATATATACCAAGGAGTGGAATTGCTGGATTGTATAGAAGTTCTATTTTTAATTTTTTGAGGAACTTCCATACTATTTTACATTGTGGCTACACCAATTTATATTCCTATCAACAGTGTACAAGGGTTTCCTTTTCTCCACATCCCCACCAACATTTGTTATTTCTTGTCTTTTTGGTGATAGCCACACTGACAGGTGTGAGGTGATATCTCACAGTGGTTTTGATTTGCATTTCTCTAATGATTAGGGTTGTTGAGTATTTTTTCTTGTGCCTGTTGACCATCCATAAGTCTTCTTTGGAAAAATGAATACTCAGGTCTTCTTCCTATTTTTTAAACAGATTTTTTTTATATTGAGTTGTATCTGTTCTTTATGTATCTTGGATATTTCCGCTTGTCAGTCACGTCTTTTGCAAGTATCTTCTCCCATTCAGTAGTTACCTTTTATTTTGTCAATGGCTTCTTCTGCTGTACAAAAGCTTTTTAGTTTTATCAGGTCTCATTTGTTAATTTTTGTTTCCCTAGGCTGAGGAAATAGAAACCAAAAAATATTGCTAACATTAATGTCAGAGGGTCTACTGCATATGTTTTCTTCTAGTTTTACGGCTTTAGGTCTGACATTGAAGGTTTTAATCCATTTTTAATTTATTTTTGTATAAGGTATAATGTGATGTTCTATTTTTATTCTTTTCAGTGTACCTGTGCACCTTTCCCAACAATCACTTATTGTAGAGACTGCCTTTTTCACATTGTATATTCCTGCCTCCTTTGTCATACATTTAGTTCAGTTCAGTTCAGTCACTCAGTTGTGTCTGACTCTTTGCAACCCCATGAATCACAGCACGCCAGGCCTCCCTGTCCATCACCAACTCCCAGAGTTCACTCAAACTCATGTCCATTGAGTCAGTGGTGCCATCCAGCCATCTCATCCTCTGTCATCCCCTTCTCCTCCTGCCCCCAATCCCTCCCAGCATCAGTCTTTTCCAATGAATCAACTCTTCACATGAGGTGGCCAAAGTACTGGAATTTCAGCTTTAGCATCATTCCTTCCAAAGAACTCCCAGGGCTGATCTCCTTTAGAATGGACTGGTTGGATCTCCTTGCAGTCCAAGGGACTCTCAAGAGTCTTCTCCAACACCACAGTTCAGAGTACATCATGAGAAATGCTGGGCTGGAAGAAGCACAAGCTGAAATCAGGATTGCCGGGAGACATACCAATAACCTCAGATATGCAGATGACACCACCCTTATGGCAGAAAGTGAAGAGGAACTCAAAAGCCTCTTGATGAAAGTGAAAGTGGAGAGTGAAAAAGTTGGCTTAAAGCTCAACATTCAGAAAACGAAGATCATGGCATCCGGTCCCATCATTTCATGGGAAATAGATGGGGAAACAGTGAAAACAGTGTCAGACTTTATTTTTGGGGGCTCCAAAATCACTGCAGATGGTGATTGCAGCCATGAAATTAAAAGACGCTTCCTCCTTGGAAGGAAAGTTATGACCAAACTAGATAGCATATTCAAAATCAGAGACATTACTTTGCCAACAAAGGTCCGTCTAGTCAAGGCTATGGTTTTACCAGTGGTCATGTATGGATGTGAAAGTTGGACTGTGAAGAAAGCTGAGTGCCAAAGAATTGATGAATTAACCATAAATGTGTGGGTTTATTTTGGGCTCTCTATTCTGTTCCATTGACTGTGTCTTTGTTTTGTGCTAGTGCCATACTGTTTTTTTTTTTAATTTTGTATTTATTTTTGGCTTTTCTGGGTCCTTGTTGTAGTGCGTGGGCTTTTCGTGCACGGGCTCTTCATTGTTGTGCATGGGCTTTCTCTAGTTGCAATGAACAGGGACTACTCTCTAGTTGCTGTGTATAGACTTCTTCTCATGAAGTGGCTTCTGTGTTGTGGAGCACGGAGGCTTCAGTAGTTGCAGCATGCAGGCTTAGTAATTGTGGTGCATGGGCTTAGCTGTTCCGTGGCATGTGGGATCTTAGTTCCCAGACTAGGGATTGAAAAAAATGTCCCCTGACTTGGCAGGTAGATTCTTTTATTTTTTTATTTATTTGTCTTTGCCAAGTCCTAGTGCAGCATGCAAACTCTTGGTTGCAGCATGTGGGATCTAATTCCTGGGCCCACTGCATTGGGAGCTCAGAATCTTAACCAATGGACCACCAGGGAAGTCCCAGCAGGTAGATTCTTAATCACTGTAGTACCAGGAAAGTCCTCGTGCTGTTTTGATTATGGTAGCTTTGTAGTATAGTTGGAAGTCATGAAGTATGACACGTCCACTTCTGTTCCTCTTTCTCAAGATTGCTTTAGCTATTTGGGATCTTTTGTGGTTCCATACAAATTTTAGTATTTTTTGTTCTAGTTCTGTGAAAAATATCATGGGTATTTGGATAGGAATTGCATTGAATCTATAGATTGCACTGAGTAGTATGGACGTTTTGACAATATTAATTCTTCCAATCCATGAATATGGTATATCTTTCCATGTATTTGTATTATCTTCAATTTTTTTCATCAGTGTCTTACAGTTTTCAGAATACAGGTCTTTCACTTCATTGTTAGATTATTCCTAGGTATTTTATTCTTTTTGATTTGAGTGTAAGTGGGATGGTTTTCTTGATTTCATGTTCTGATAGTTCATAATTGGTATATAAAAATATACATCTGGTCCTGGACTTTTGTTGGGGGTTTTTAATCACAGATTCAATCTCAGTACTTGTAATTGGTCTGTTCAGATTTTCTATTCCTTCCTAGTTCAGTCTTGAGAGATTGTACCTTTCTAAGTATTTGTCCATTTCTTTTAGGTTGTCTGTTTTATTGGCATATTGTTTTTTGTAGTTGTTTTATGATCTTTGTATTTCTATGATGTCAGTTGTAACTTCTTTTTTATTTCTGATTTTATTGATTTTGATCCTCTTCCTTGTTTTTTTATGAGTCTGGTTAAAGCATTATCAATTGTGTTTATCTTTTCCAAGAACCAGCTTTTAGTTTCATTGATCTTCTCTATTGTATATTGAGTCTCTATTTCATTTATTTCTGCTCTGTTTTTTATGATTCATTTTTATGATTCATTTCCTTCTACTAATTTTGAATTTCGTTTGTTCTTTTTTCCATATATCCTGTATGTAGAGGTTGTTTATTTGAGATTTTTCTTATTTCCTGAGGTAAGCTTGTATTGCTGGGCTTCCCAGGTGGATCAGTGGTAAAGAAACTGTCTGCTAATGCAGGAGACTTAATTGTTCTATGTTCTTCTTGATTTGATCCCTTCATTATTAGGTAGTAAGAGTCTTTGTCGCTTGTAACACTCTCCATTTTGAAGTCATTTGTCTGATATAAATATTACTACTCTGGCTTTCTTTTGATCTCCATTTGCATGGAATACCTTTTCCCATATTTTTCCTGATTCACTCTTATAAGATTTTATGTTTCTAGGAATGTATCCATTTCTTGTAGATGGCCCAATTTGTTGGCATATAACTGTTTCATAGTCTTCTCTGATGATTGTTTGTACTTATATGATACCAATTGTAACTACTTTGTCATTTCTAATTTTATCCATTTTGATTCCTCTCTTTTTTCTTGATGAGTCTGGCTAAAGATCTATCAATATTTTTTTCAAAAACAAACTCTTAATTTCACTGTTCTTTTCTATTGTTTTTAGTCTCTATTTCATTTCTTTCTTCTCTGACCTTTATTACGTCCTTCTTTCTACTAACTTAGGCCCATGTTTGTTCTTTTTCTAGTTCCTTCAATTAGAAAGTTAGGTTGTCTATTTGAAATTTTTTATTTCTTGAGGAGGTGATGAATCACTATAAACTTTCCTCTTAGAACTGCTTTTGCTGTAGTCCATAGATTCTGTAGGGTTGTGTTTCTATTTTTGTTCATCTTAAGATATTTTTATTTCCTCTTTGATTTCTTTGTTGACCCATTAGGTTTTTAGTAGCATGTTGTTTAATCTACTCATCTGTGTTTTTCCAGTTTCTTCCTGTAACTGGTTTCTAGTTTTATACTATTGTGGTTGGAAAAGATGCTTGATATGATTTCAGTCTTATTAAATTTATGAAGACTTGTTTTGTGGCCTAGCATGTGATTTATCCTAGAAAAGGTTATTTGCACATTTGAGATTATTAATCTTCTGTTTTTAATGGAATATTCTGTAGATATTTATTAAGTCCATCTGATATAATGTGTTACTTAAAGCCACTGTTTCCTTATTGATTTTCTGTCTGGATGATATAGCCATTGATGTGAGTGGGGTATTAATGTCCCTTACTATCTTGTAATACTGTCAATTTCTCCCTTTATGTCTGATAATATTTGCTTTATATATTTAGGTGCTTCTGTGTTAGGTACATATGTGTTTACAAATGTTATATATCCTCTTCTTGGGTTTACCCCTTTTCATTATATAAGTGCCCTTCTTTGTCTTTGGCTTCAGACTTCCCTTTAAAGTCTGTGTTGTCTGATATGTATATTGCTAACCCAGGTTTCTTTTCATCTACATGGAATATCCTTTTCCATCTCTTCATTTTCAGTATGTGTGACTCTTTGTTCTGAAGTGACTCTCTTGTAGATAGCATACAGATGGTGCTTAGTTTTTAACCCATTCAGTCACCCTATGTCTTTCTTCTGGCGCATTTAGTCCATTTACATTTAAAGTGATCATTCACAGTTATGTACTTATTGCCATTTTGCTGCTTGTTTTCTGGTTGTTTTTATAGTTTTCCTTTTTGTCTTTTAGCATCTATCCTTGATTTTCTTTAGTGTTATGTTTGGATTCCTTTCCCTTTGTATTTTTTGTGTATCTGTTGTTGGTTTATGATTTGTAGTTTCAAATATATATATATATATATATATATATATATACACACACACACACACACACACACACACACACACATATATATACTTTTTATTCTACATTTTATTATTTCCTGTGAAGTTTCATTTTGATGTCTATTTTACAGCATTAACTGTTTAAGTTATATTTGATGTTTATTTTACAACTTTTGTCTTTTAATCTTCATATTAGTTCTTTTAAATAGTTGATCCACTGCCTTTTCTATATATTTACCTTTATCCATAAGATTTTTTTCCTCATATAATTTTTTTATTATGGCCTTCTTTTTTTCACTTGGAAAAGTCCCTTTGACAGTTCTTGTAAGGCTGGCTTACTAGTGATGAATTTTTAAATTTTTTTCTTCTTGGGAAACTCTTTGGTGCTCTTTCAATTCTGAATGATAACATTGCCAGGTTATAGGAATTTTTCTTTCAGGACTTTAAATACATCATGCCACTCGCTTCTGGCCTGCAAATTTCTTCTGAAAAATCAACTTGTAGGCAACTCTTTGTCTTTCTCTTGTTGCCTTTAAAATTCTCTCTGTATCTTTAACTCCTGCCATTTTAATTATTGTATGCCTTAGTGTGTATCTCTTTGAGTTCATTTTGTTTGGGACTTTATGTGCTTCCTGGATCTGGATATCTGATTCCTTCTTCAGGTGAAGGAAATTTTCAGCCATTGTTTAATCAAATACATTTTCCCCCTTCCTGTCTCTTTTCACCTTCTGGGACCCTTAATAATGCAAATATTTGTATACTTGTCTCAGAAGTCCTTTAAACTATCCTCATTTCTTAAAATTATTTTTTCTTCTTGCTATTCTAATTGGGTGATTTACACTATTCTGTCTTCCAAGTTCTTCTGTTATCACCCAATCTACCATTGATATCCTCTAGTGTATTAATTCAGAGAAGGCAATGGCACCCCACTCCAGTACTCTTGCCTGGAAAATCCCATGGACGGAGGAGCCTGGAAGGCTGCAGTCCATGGGGTCGCTGAGGGTCAGGCACGACTGACGACTTCACTTTCACTTTTCACTTTCCTGCATTGGGAGAAGGAAATGGCAACCCACTCCAGTGTTCTTGCCTGGAGAATCCCAGGGACAGGGGAGCCTGGTGGGCTGCCGTCTATGGGGTCACACAGAGTTGGACACGACTGAAGTGACTTAGCGGCAGCAGCAGCAGTGTATTAATTGCTCAAATAGATTACACTCAGTGTGTTGAAATTCTAATAATTCCATGCTCGAGATGACCAGAAAGGAACACAGGTCAATATGATTATCAAGTAATTGCTTCATTTTTTCCAGAACATAAGAAATTTTTATTCCTGGAATACATAGCAATTTAAGGAACATTACCCCAAAGTGTGAGAGATGATAAGGCACTCTTGATAGTTCAAAATAAGATGCACCACACTCATTAGGATGGTTGTTCTCAAAAACAGAAAATAACAAGTACTGGTGAGGATGTAGAGAAATTAGAACTCTTGTACTTGTAGGAAAGTAAAATGGCACAGCTGCTATAGAAAACACTATGGTGGTTCCTCAAAAAATTAAACATAAAATTCCCATGGGACCCAGAAAGTCTTCTTCTGAATATATACCCAAAAGAACTGAAATTAGGGAACCATGCATTCATACACCCAAGTGCAAGGCAGCATTATTCACAGAAGCCAAAATGTGGAAATGAAACAACCCAAGTGTCCATCACTGGTCAATGCTTAAACCAAATATATTATATACACACAGTGGATTATTATTCAGCCTTTAAAGGGAGGAATGTCTGATATATGCTACAATATGGATAGATTCTGAAGACATTATGCTACTGAAACAAAAGGACAAATACTGTATGATTCCACTTATATGAGGCAACTAGTGTAATCAAATTCACAAAGACAGAAATTTTGTGAATGCTGTTGTCAGGGATTAGGGGGAGGAAGGGATGGGGGGTTATTGTATAAAGGCACAGAGTTTTAGTGTGGAAAGACAAGAAAGCTTTGGAAACGGATGGTGGTGATGGTTCACAACAATCTGAATGTAGTCAATGCCACTGAACTGTACACTTAAAAATGGTTAAAATGGAAATTTTTATGTTATGTATAATTTCCACAATAAAAATGTATAATCCTGTTAACTGTATGCATATTGCAATATGCATTCATACTTTAAAAATTTATAAACATACAACTTTAATTTTGCTTTTTCCCATGGTTAGTGGTGATAGTGCTTTACATTTTACAAGTACAAGAGGAAACATAGCATAAATTAAATCATCAAGAAAATCTGAAGATTTGGTAGTTGCATATATACTACAGTAATTTTAAGATAAGTTTAGCCAAACATGTTTTTATTGAAATAAATAGCTAGTCAAAAGCCTAAAAATGCATACCAGTTTTTCAAACCAAATAAATAGCAGAAATATATTAAGGATAAGTCTATATATTCTAAGAAATACATGTACTACCTAATAATTAAAGCACTTGCAAAGGTATGATTTAAATACTAAACAATATTGTTTTTCCTAAAATTGAATCATATCAGAGTAGTATGTAATCACCTGGTTAAAAAAAAAACAAAAACACACATTTCTAGCTACTAGAATTCTTTTGTTGATATATTCAGGAGGTTACTTAGGCAGAAAACTGCTCCTTGAAATGTCAGTTCAGTTCAGTCGCTCAGTTGTGTCCAACTCTTTGCAACCCCATGGACGGCAGCACACCAGGCTTTCCTGTCCATCACCAACTCCCACTACTCAAACTCATGTCCATTGAGTCAGTGATGCCATCCAACCATCTCAACCTCTGTCGTCCCCTTCTCCTCCTGCTTTCAATCTTTTCCAGTGTTAGGGTCTTTTCCAGTGAGTCAGTTCTTCATATCAGGTGGCCAAATTATTGGAGTTTCAGCTTCAGCATCAGTCCTTCCAATGAATATTCAGGACTGATTTCCGTTAGGATGGACTGGTTGGATCTCCTTGCAATCCAAGGGACTCTCAAGAGTCTTCTCCAACACCACAGTTCAAAAGCATCAATTCTTTGGCACTCAGCTTTCTTTATAGTCCAACTATCACATCCATACATTACTACTGGAAAAACCATAGCTTTGACTAGACGGACCTTTGTTGGCTAAGTAATGTCTCCACTTTTTAATATGCTGTCTAGGCTGGTCATAACTTTCCTTCCAAGGAGTAAGCGTCTTTTAATTTCATGGCTGCAATCACCATCTGCAGTGATTTTGGAGCCCAAAAAAATAAAGTCAGCCACTGTTTCCACTGTTTCCCCATCTATTTGCCATGAAGTGACAGGACCAGATGCCATGCTCTTAGTTTTCTGAATGTTGGCTTTAAGCTAACTTTTTCACTCTCCTCTTTCACCTTCATCAAGAGGCTCTTTAGTTCTTCTTCACTTTCTGCCATAAGGGTGGTATCATCTGCATATCTGAGGTTATTGAATTTTTCCTGGCAATCTTGATTTCAGCTTGTGCTTTATCCAGCCCAGAATTTACACGATATACTCTGCATATAAGTTAAATAAGCAGGGTGACAATATACAGGGTGAAATGTCAGCACCCCTTCAAATACTAGCACCCTGGAAAAACATCCTGGAACTACATGTAAACTTGGTATTTAATTATGTGACATCAGGGGTGAAAAATTAAGACTAAAAAGACAGCTGGGGGAGAACTAAGGAAAAGACGTTTACATACCTTGTAAACATCCACAGAAACTCAAAGAATTTCATTTTTCTCTTCTAGGTACCATAACCTCTTGGGTAGTGATTTTTATTCTGCCTATCAATAGTGCTTTGAACCCGATTCTCTATACTCTTACCACAAGACCATTCAAAGAAATGATCCATCAGTTTTGGTATAACTACAGACAGAGAAGATCTATAGACAGCAAAAGAAGTCAGAAGACATATGCTCCGTCATTCATCTGGGTAGAAATGTGGCCCATGCAGGAGATGCCTACTGAGTTAATGGAGCCAGTTCTTTTCGCAGATTCCTCTGAATTATCACTTATTTCTCAATCAACTAAACTCAACTCCTATTCATAATCGGTGGATACCAATTCTAAACAGAGAATACTGTGAGATGTTTCATGATGGATTTATGAGTATAAACTAAATGCCACAAAATAATTTATAATAATGGCTAAAATCAATTTGCTTAGAAGGACATGAGGTTATTTGGGAGAAAACAAAATGACTGATGCCCGTGTAAAGGGAAATAAATTATATTGATAATATGTATGTATTAGTACATATTTTGGATAGGAAATTAAGAGAAATATATTTCAGAAAGATGCATTTGTTCTATTAGCATGCATTTACTGAGTACCACTATGTGCCTGGCACTGTGGTAAATTCCTGGGAGCAGATAGTAAAAAAATCTTGCAATGTTAAATTGTATAACTACAACAATATATTAATACAAAGACCACCTGCAACTTTTAGTGTAAGGTACAGCTTTGCCTGTCTTGAAACATAAGGATCATGGACACTTTTAAATAAAAGTTTAGTGTTTTCTAATAATCAATATATTAACATCAGAGAAAATGTCTCATTATTTGCAAAATACAGATATTTTGTTTTAAGAACTCATTTGACCTCTCTTCAAGTCTTCATACACTTGAGAGGCAATAAACATTTATTCTTATGGAAAAAAAAAGATGCTCTGATAGTAACTCAAAACAGCACCTTTCTGTCAATTTCCTGCCCAGTTGTCTTTTTGCTTTAAATGAGCACCATTGTATGAGATTGTAAAAAGGTGATAAAAGTATTGCAAAGGAATGAATCAGAAAAGCTAGAATGAGATAAGTGGAATAGAACTGAGAGTACAGAAATAAAACCCTCATATTTACAGTCAATTGATGTTCAACAGATATGCTAAGATAATCAAATGGGGAAAGAACAGTCTTATCAATAGATTCCAGTACAACTGGATATTACCATGCAAAAGAATGAATTTGGACCCCTACTTTATACTATATATAAAAATTTACTCAAAACAGATCAATGATATAAACATAACATACATCACTTAGAAGAAAATATATGGGAAATCTTCAAAACCTTGGATTTGACAGTGGATTTTTAGATATAACATGAAAAGCATGAGTAAGGAAAGGAAAAAATGGATAAACTGGAATTCACCTGAATCAAAAACTTTTGTGCATCAAAGAACATAAACAAACACAATGAAAAGACAACCTTCCAGAATGAAAGAACATTGTTACAAATCATATGTCTGAGAAGGGTGTAATGTCCAAAATATATAAAGAACTCTTACAACTCAACAAAAGACAAGCTACTCAATTTTTCAAATGGTCAAAGGACTTAAACAGATATTCTTCAAAGGAGATATACAAATGGCCAATAAGCATGTCCAGTATCACTAACCATTAGGAAAATACAAATCAAAACCACTATAAGATAACACTGGGCCTACTGCTACTGCTAAGTTGCTTCAGTCGTGTCTGACTCTGTCCCTGGGATTCTCCAGGCAAGAACACTGGAGTGGGTTGCCATTTCCTTCTCCATTGTATGAAAGTGACAAGTGAAAGTGAAGTCGCTCAGTCATGTCCGACCCTTAGCAACCCCATGGACTGCAGCCTACCAGGCTCCGCCGTCCATGGGATTTTCCAGGCAAGAGTACTGGAGTGGGGTGCCACTGCCTTCTCTGACTAGGCCTACTAGGGGGTTACAATTTTTTTTTAAAAAATGGAAAATAACAAGCACTGGCAAGGATATGGTGACTGAAACCTTTCTACATTGCTGGTTTTGTTTGTGCATGCATGCTCAGTCATGTCCGACTCTTTGTGACCCTATGAACTATAGCCTGCCAGGCTCCTCTGTCCATGGAATTCTCCAGGCAACACTACTAGAGTGGGTCGCCATGCCCTCCTCCAGGGGATCTTCCTGACCCAGGGGTCGAACCTGCATTTCCTGAGTCTCTTGAATTGCAGGCAGATTTTGTACCCACTGAGCCACCTGGTGGCTGTCTGGGGAGGGCTTGCAAATAGCTGTGAAAAGAAGAGAAGCGAAAAGCAAAGGAGAAAAGGAGAGATATAAGCAGCTGAATGCAGAGTTCCAAAGAATAGCAAGAAGAGATAAGAAAGCCTTCCTCAGTGATCAATGCAAAGAAATAGAGGAAAACAACAGAATGGGAAAGACTAGAGATCTCTTCAGGAAAATTAGAGATACCAAGGGAACATTTCATGCAGAGATGGGCACAATAAAGGACAGAAATGATATGGACCTAACAGAAGCAGAAGATATTAAGAAGAGATGGCAAGAATACACAGAAGAACTATACAAAAAAGATCTTCACGACCCAGATAATCACGATGGTATGATCACTGACCTAGAGCCAGACATCCTGGAATGTGAAGTCAAGTGGGCCTTAGAAAGAATCACTATGAACAAAGCTAGTGGAGATGATGGAATTCCAGTTGAGCTATTTCAAATCCTGAAAGATGATGCTGTGAAAGTGCTGCACTCAATATGCCAGCAAATTTGGAAAACTCAGCAGTGGCCACAGGACTGGAAACAGTCCGTTTTCATTCCAATCCCAAAGAAAGGCAATGCCAAAGAATGCTCAAACTACCGCACAATTGCACTCATCTCACACGCTAGTAAAGTAATGCTCAAAATTCTCCAAGCCTGGCTTCAGCAATATGTGAACCGTGAATTTCCTGATGTTCAAGCTGCGTTTAGAAAAGACAGAGGAACCAGAGATCAAATTGCCAACATCCACTGGATCATGGAAAAAGCAAGAGAGTTCCAGAAAAATATCTATTTCTGCTTTATTGACTATGCCAAAGCCTTTGACTGTGTGGATCACAAGAAACTGTGGAAAATTCTGAAAGAGATGGGAATACCAGACCACCTGACCTGCCTCTTGAGAAATCTGTATACAGGTCAGGAAGCAACAGTTAGAACTGGACATGGAACAACAGACTGGTTCCAAATAGGAAAAGGAGTACGTCAAGGCTGTATATTGTCACCCTGCTTATTTAACTTATATGCAGAGTACATCATGAGAAACGTTGGACTGGAAGAAACACAAGCTGGAATCAAGATTGCCGGGAGAAATATCAATAACCTCAGATATGCAGATGACACACCCTTATGGCAGAAAGTGAAGAGGAACTCAAAAGCCTCTTGATGAAAGTGAAAGTGGAGAGCGAAAAAGTTGGCTTAAAGCTCAACATTCAGAAAACGAAGATCATGGCATCCGGTCCCATCACTTCATGGGAAATAGATGGGGAAACAGTGGAAACAGTGTCAGATTTTATTTTTTGGGGCTCCAAAATCACTGCAGATGGTGACTGTAGCCATGAAATTAAAAGACGCTTCCTCCTTGGAAGGAAAGTTATGACCAACCTAGACAGCATATTCAAAAGCAGAGACATGACTTTGCCAACAAAGGTTCGTCTAGTCAAGGCTCTGGTTTTTCCTGTGGTCATGTATGGATGTGAGAGTTGGACTGTGAAGAAGGCTGAGCGCCGAAGAATTTATGCTTTTGAACTGTGGTGTTGGAGAAGACTCTTGAGAGTCCCTTGGACTGCAAGGAGATCCAACCAGTCCAATCTGAAGGAGACCAGCCCTGGGATTTCTTTGGAAGGAATGATGCTAAAGCTGAAACTCCAGTACTCTGGCCACCTCATGCAAAGAGTTGACTCACTGGAAAAGACTCTGATGCTGGGAGGGATTGGGGGCAGGAGGAGAAGGGGACGACAGAGGATGAGATGGCTGGACGGCATCACTGACTCGATGGACGTGAGTCTGGGTGAACTCCGGGAGTTGGTGATGGACAGGGAGGCCTGGCGTGCTGCGATTCATGGGGTCGCAAAGAGTTAGAGACGACTGAGTGATTGAACTGACTGACTGAGCCACCTGGGAAGCCCCTACATTGCTGGTGGGAATATAAAATGATGCAGTCACTGTAGAAAACCATTTGGTTGTTCTATAAAAGTTTATCATAGAATTCCCATGTGATACAGCAATTTCACTCTTGGGTATAAACCCAAAAGAAAACAGGATTCAGATACTTGTTTGAAAATACTCATCATAGCATTATTCATAGTTGCAAAAAGATAGAAGCAACCCAAGTGCCCAACAACTGATGAACAGATAACAAAATGTGGTGTACACACACAATGGAATATTATTCAACCACAAAAAGGAATGAATTCTGACATATGCTAGAACATAATGAATGTGAAATAAGCCAGACACATAAAGTTGAAATAACTATATGATTCCACTTACATGAAATACCTAGAATAAGCAAATTCAGACAGAAAGTAGATCAGAGGTTACCAGGGTAGAGGGGTTGGAGAGATGATACCTGAGAAGTACAGGGTAACTTCTTGGGCGAAAACAAGTTCTAAGGGCTTCCCTGGTGGTCCAGTGGTTAAGAATCCACCTGCCAATGCAGGGGACATGGATTTGATCCCTGCTTATGGCAGAGAGTGAAGAGGAGCTAAAGAGCCTCTTAATGAAAGTGAAAGAGGAGAGTGAAAAGGTTGGCTTAAAGCTCAACATTCAGAAAACTAAGATCATGGCATCTGGTCCCATCACTTCATGGGAAGTAGATGGGGAAACAGTGGAAGCAGTGTCAGACTTTATTTTTTGGGCTCCAAAGTCACTGCAGATGGTGATTGCAGCCATGAAATTAAAAGACTCTTACTCCTTGGAAGGAAAGTTATGACAAACCTAGATAGCGTATTCAAAAGCAGAGATATTACTTAGCCAACAAAGGTCTGTCTAGTCAAGGCTATGGTTTTTCCAATGGTCATGTATGGATGTGAGAGTTGGACTGTGAAGAAAGCTGAGTGCCAAAGAATTGATGCTTTTGAACTGTGGTGTTGGAGAAGACTCTTTTGAGAGTCCCTTGGACTGCAAGGAGATCCAACCAGTCCATTCTGAAGGAGATCAGCCCTGGGTGTTCATTGGAAGGAATGATGCTAAAGCTGAAACTCCAGTACTTTGGCCCCTCATGTGAAGAGTTGACTCATTGGAAAAGACTCTGATGTTGAGAGGGATTGGGGGCAGGAGGAGAAGGGGACGACAGAGGATGAGATGGCTGGACGGCATCACTGATTCGATGGACGTGAGTCTGAGTGAACTCCAGGAGTTGGTGTTGGACAGGGAGGCCTGGCATGCTGTGATTCATAGGGTCGCAGAGTCGGACACAACTGAGCAACTGAACTGAACTGAACTGGGAAGACCCCACAGGTTGTGGGGCAACTAAGCCTGTATGTCATCATTACTGAAGCCAGGTCTGAGTCCTTTCTGTTCTTATATGCTGCTGCTGCTAAGTTGCTTCAGTTGTGTCCAACTCTATGCGACCTCACAGACAGCAGCCCACCAGGCTCCTCCATCCATGGAATTCTCTAGGCAAGAATACTAGAGTGGGTTGCCATTGCCTTCTCCATTCTTACATGAAATAATACATTTTTTACATGAAGAATGTCGTACTTTCAACAAAAATATATATATTTACATATGCAAAGAGATTTATTACAAAGAATTGGCTCATGAGATTATGGAGACTGGCAAGTCCAAAAACCTGCAAAGCCAATATCCCAGTTCAAGTCCAAAAGCCAGAAGCTACTGTAGAACCAGGAAAAGCCAATGGCCCAGTTCAAAGGTCATCAGGCAGGAAGGTCCATGGTTCTACTGATTGCATGAGGCCCACCCACATTATGGAGGGCAATCTGTTTTATTCAGTCTACTAACTGAATTGTTAATCTCATCCAAAAACACCTTCACACAAATACCCTTAATGTTTGACAAAACATATGGGTACCCTGTGATCCAGTCAAGTTGACACATAAACTATCACATATGGGGAAACTAAGTAAAATCACAGCCTTGAATATTAATAAGGTTAACCAAGAGATAGGTAGCAAGGCATAGTATAGACAAGCATATTGGTTTTGGTGTTGGAGACCCTCAGGCAAATTATTTCACCTCAGCCTGTTTTCTATAGATAGGAATAATATCACTTTCCTCAAAGAGCTAATATGGTTACATGAAATAATGTTTATAAACCTAACATTGTTTGGCATGTATTTCATGCTCAGAATTTTTGAAACTAAACACACTATTTTAATATTAAAAATTCCATTTTACTGACATCATCCTCTTGAGGCTCTTAAAAGTCTACATCAGTCCAGAACATTAAGTTGTCCTCTGAGGTTTATGTAGATCTGACAATGAACTACTAAGTTTAAAAATTTTTTGTCTTTAAGTAAGACAAAATGTTTACGTTTTGACCTCCTTCCCCATCTCTCCCATGAAGCGGAGCAAAAAGAAATATAAAAAGGGATGATTTTTTTTAAGTCACTCTTGAAAATAAGATGAGCTTCTCTGTGGACTACACATGGCAACAGAAACTGAGCAGAGCTGAGCTCTGGGCCTGTGGACTCCAAACAATGGCAGCTATGAGTTTTGCAAGAGGAATTAAGTGTCCTCAGAAGGCTCACTGCCTGAAATTGGGGGTTAACCCAAGCAAATGGCAATTAAATAAAATTAGAAATCAATTAACATGATTTTTCTACCTTAGAAAAACATATGTTGGGGGGTGGGGCAGGCAGGGAGAGGAACTCACACACACGAAGACCAAAGTAGTACAGATCACATTTATGATACAGCTAAACCAGGGGGAGTTACAGAGAATTTTGCACGAGATGAAGCAAACAGATCAAAAGAATGAATGCAGAACTCAGACCAAGTCATTTGTATGGTAACTGAATGACATATAGCATCTGAAACATGGTATTTGGAGGAACAGCTATACACATACAAAAATAAATAAAACAAAACCCAAGAACTAAACCACAAGCCAAAAGAAATTCAGGTGGACTAAACATCTAAACACTAAAAACACTAAAAACTTTTTTAAAACTTTTGGAAAGATGTACAGGAGAGTATCTCTATAACATCTGCTAGACAAGACTCAGAAAACACTATTATGAAAGACTGGTGAGATTACATTAAAATTAAAAATGTTTATTTAAGAAGACTCTATAATCAAATACAAGGATACACCATAGACTTCAAGACAGTTGAAACATACATAACAGAGCATTATGTAGTATCGAAAATATGTAATAGCTGTAAATCCATACGGAAAAGACAAAACATAACAGAAAAACGGGCAAAAGGTATTGCCTGCGAAATCATACCGCATTTCCTCAGTGTCCTGTACTTACAGGAGGCAGCGCTATTCAGTGTGGGGGACTATCTATAAGAAAGGAATATCAGAAGAAGACCACTGGGGCCCTCTGGAGGCTGGTTACTACACACACAAAATAGTATTTTTTTTTATTTGACATACAGTCAATATTATTAGTTTCAAGATAGTACTTTGTAGTGTTTTGATAACACATATGTGTATTAAAAACATAAAAACACAAACTAGAATATTTAATCCCTCTAGGACAGAGGTTATCTCTGGGGAGAAAGGGATGGAATCAAAAGGTAATAAAATAAGTTTCAAATGCATCTAACACTTACATATTAATATGTTCATAGATCTAAAGAAAACATAACCAAATGCTAACATTTATTAAATCTGCATGGTGGAAATATACGGGTGTTCTTTAAGTGATTCACCTTTCCTCTTAAGTTTGAAATATTTCAACAAAGTTTTAAAATAATGAACCTGAAGAAATGAAAATAACATTTGCTTTGAACAAGCTTATTTTTATAGATTTTACAAATTGCAATTTTCATGACACATAAGAAAAATATTTTTCTAACATCAAAATAAGCATCTCTTTGGTATAGCAACACACCACAAGTGTTATCTTTAACATAAAAAATTAATCAAGAACTGTGACTTAATATGTTAAATAAAACTATCCTTTGCCCATCCATGTGTCCCCTTTCACAGGCCCATTGTGGGGCTTGGAAGTGTAGTTCTGTGCATACCTCCACAGCTACAAGAATTAAGATGCTGCATCAGATATGTCCAGAAGTCACACAACAGAGAATTAGCTGGCTTAATCATCAATACATATGACACAAACTCACCAAAAGAGAGAGAGCACGTGTGCACAACATATGATATGAGACGTAAAACAGAGCATTGTCATGAAGATCAAATAATATGAAAATAATTACATCATTTAAATTTGATGCATTTTTTTTAAAGTACTTGTTTAGAATTATTACATTCAGAATTTAAAATTATTACCTGCCAAGCTCCAAAAGTAATAATACAAAGCCGTAATTTTGATAAGGCACTTTAAGGAGAACAATTAAACATACAAAACAGTGAATATAAGAAATATCCATAAAAGCAGTTAACCTCAGAAATAGAGGGGAAAAAAATATGTATTTTTTTCAAGATAGGCTTCAGTAAAAGTTTTTTTGAAAAGCATCACAGAGGGGCGAAAAATATTTATCATATATTTTTAAAAGTTGTTATCAAAGTTCAAATTCCTGTTTAAAAAAAAAAGATAACATTTTCCTTCAAGTCAGTGAGGTTCTGACTCAAATACTTTTTCAAGAAACAATTAACATCCTTATGCTAAAATTAAGAAGAAAAAGCAGCTTTTAATTATGCTGTCAACTCTTATTTAACAAACATCTAGTGACTGTTGTGTAACAGTGTTTTAGGTTGATGGAAATATGTAAGTAAGACACAATCATTGGTTCTAGGGAACTTAGCCCAGTGGAGCTAAATCTAACATTGGTAACATGAAAGTTTACCTTCTTTGGGCCATAAATAAAGCTCAATTTCAAATTCTGCTATTCTTGGCATCTTCTTGCAAATAGAAGAGCATAATGGCCCACCTAGTTTGCTACTGGTAACACTGTGGCATTATTATCTACTGATAACTTTCATAAAAGATTCTTTGAAAGTTCAGAGAACAGAAAGTGTTTAAAGATAAACAAATATGAATCAGCCTCAAAAATAACATCAGCATTCTGTTTACACAAAATGAAAAAAAACAAGAAAAATTTCATCTTCAGTATCCAGAACTGTGTGATTATCCAGTCTCCATGGTACATGTGCAAACACCATAGATGAGGAGGTATGCATTATTACAGTCAAATCAGTTGTCAGGCTTCAAGGAATCATAGCCTTCTTTCAAGAGGTCCCGCCATGTTTTAAGGAAACGTGCATTTTCTGTACATTTGAAAGCAAGCTCTTCCACTTGAGCTGATACTGCAGATGTGGCTTCCAGAAGTTTGGTTAATGAAAATGCTGCCTGAAAGTTAAAAAAAAAAAAAAAATCAAACAATGTAAGTTTATTTTTTAAATTCTCTCCCTATTTTATGAACCTGGCTGAAAATAGCTTAGAATCCAATGCCCAAGTTCTTTTCTTTAAAAAGTTAAAAATCTTCAAACTAAGACACGCCAGCTCTTTAGTGGAACCTAAAAAAAATTTCTACATTAAATAAGCTTTGAGGACATATGTCTACTAGAAAGATATACATTATGTATGAGACATGACCAGTCAGCATCTTTTTCGGGTGATAATACACTAGAGTCTCATTTAGCTCAACAAGACGACTTGTGCCTGTTGACACCAAGTACCAGAAGTATTTGAAGGACTTATGATACAGCTCTTACTGATGGGAGGAAGCGACTTGCTCCGCTATTTTTATCTGTTTAACACTGCAGACCATGAAATCGTATGAACCAAAGAAGAGACATTCTGAGCTCACAATTAACACCAATAAAAACAACACCCATGCAGAAAACACGGCACTCTTGGTGGAAAACTCATTTCTTGATCAAATGCCTTCTTCACCCACCGTATAAAATAACACTGTTCCTGGGTAACAAACACATCAGCACTGCATTCTACACGCTCACTTGGAACAGCCTGGTTCAGCAAAGATGAAGCTGTGTCAGCATTTCAGCCATCTTTTTAAAACAACAAATACTTGCTGAGGAATGAGAGAATAACGGAGTTCACCCCGCGGTTTGCAATCTGCACAGGAGGATCTCCCGGTTAAGACGACACCCTACAGACTTCATTCACTTGACCTTAAATCGAGAAACCCGACTGTGTGTATGATGGGTGGCTGGGTGGCTGTGAGTGTCCGCGCGCGTCTACAAACTGGAGACTCAACACGAGCAGTTCAGACCAGGAATCCCGGCCATCAGAAGGACGGGTCTTTGTACTGTTAGGGGAAGCAATCTGGACCACGGGGCGGGGACTAACCCATCCTAACTGGGTCCGCTCAGAAGGATAATCGCCTAGCCAGCAGGCTCTGGGCAGGCGGCCAGCTAAACAAGGCGAGGGGGAGGGAGACGGATCAAGTCCGAGCAGAGGAATCCCTGTCTGGCCCTCAGCCCCGCAGACGAGGCAGGGCGGTGGGTTTGTAAACTGCGCCGTTTCGGGTTACAGCGCGAGAGCGGAACCAGACCTCCAGGCACAAAGACCCGGCGCGGGCGCGGCGGGAGAGGGATGCCCTGGACTCCCAACGCGGCTCTTGAATACGTGCGGGACACGGCCCGGACCCGCCGGCCGCACTCACGTCTCCGATCTGCAGCTCCACCTCTTCCAGCGGGTCCACCAGTCGGCCGCTGCTCCTGCTCGGAACCGGCCAGCCCAAAACCCCCGGGGCGCTGGGGGAAGATGCTGAAGACGTGTCTGAAGACGAAGGAGAAGAAGGGGGCGGCGGCGGCGGCGGAGGGGAAACCTGCAGCCCTTCAGGGTTCGCCATGGAGCGGGGCTGGCCGACTGGACCGGACTTGGGAGGCCGAACCAATACCAACCGTCTTTCAACTGCTCGCGCCCAAAGCCCAGCGGGCCCGCCTCCTCTCGGCTCTCCGCCGGGGACCGCGAAGCCGTGTCTCTTTCTCGGGACAGCCAATCAGATGCCAATGAGTTCGCCTGAGGCTGCTCTCCGCTCCAGGGGAAAACCTCCCAACGGGCTCCCAGACTCCGGAGCAGAAGACCACAGCTCCCAAGGTGCCGTGCGCGCCGCTCCGCCTCACCGTCTTGGGACTCTGCGCGCAATTCACCCTGGGATTTGTGGTCCCCCCACCCCTCCCCAACCATTCGGGCGCCCTCAGCGCATGCCGGGTGAGACGCCGCTCAGCCTGCCGCCGCGGGCGGCGCTGGGACTTTGAGTCCCTTCCCTTGCCCCTTCGGTCCGTGACCCGGAAGCGCTGCGGGCGTCGCGTCGCATCGCGTCGCGTCGCGTCACTCGTGGCGCCCGCGCACAAGACAGGCGGGAGCGTGGTGAAGCTGGAGCGTTCCGCGGAGCAGACAGGTGGTGACTGCTTGCGTCTCGGCGGGCGATGGCGCCCCCAGTGGCTTAGAGGTCCCGCGCCCATACGAGTCAAGCCCAACCTCCTCCCCCGGCGTCGGCCAGCGTCCTGTCTGCTGTGAACATGCAGGTGCTGCTGGCCAGATTGGCCTGCCCGGGTGAGCGGGGTCGGCGGGCGCGGGTTGACAGGGCAAGGTCGCGGGCCAGTCCGGGCTCGCCTCGCTAGGGAAGAACTCGGGCAAGGGCGCGCGATCAGCGCCAGGTGGATCCTGGTTTCCTCCCCGGGCTTGTCCCTATTGAAAAAGTTGACAACTAGGGCAGAGGTCACGGGCGGAGGAAACTTGTCAACGCGGCTCCCGAGCGGAATCTTCCCCGAACCCTGGTGCTGACCCTCTTCCCAAAGCCCAGATGTTGTCCTAGACTTGGAACAGCCTTGTTGGAAAATGGGTAAATTAGCTATTACACAGGTTTTCTCCTTGGTCCTCTCCTGACTTGGGTCTTGCAGCCGTCCTACTCCTTTCTTAAGAATTTGAACTCTGTTCTGTCACACTGACTTTTATATGGTACCCAAGTCATCAGGTTATCTCTGGAGCCGGGAATTTTTCTGTGTTGTCTAAAATTTACTCTACGGCGTATCGTGTTATGGTTGCCCCTAGAACCATCATGATGACTTGGTAATACCTCATTACCTCCCCTTTCACCTTAAAAGAAGGTAGAATGATGTCGTTGGACGGTTTTTGTTCGTTTTACTTAAAAACAGTTAAAAAAAAATTTACTCCAAGATATCTCTCAAAACTGACTTAATGTTTTCCGTAGTTTATTTAAATTAAATTTTGGTTCTAGAATAAACAAGTGTACATATTGCAAATTCACGGATATTATTATGTAAATTTCACAAAAGTAGAATTTTGTCAAATTTGTCTACCATGTATTAAATAATTGGAATTTAAAGTTTCTGTTACTGGTGCATGTTTTACGACACCTAATGTGTAAATACTGTTGACTGAAAAAAAATGCACACCCTAAAAGGTTGAGGATTATGTTTTACTCAGCAGGCACAGGGAGCACTTAGCCCAGGAGACAGCCTCTTAAGAGGGACAGCTCTGAAGAGGTAAGGTAGAAGCCAGGATATATAGGAGTTTTTGCAAAAACAAACAAGTGAAACACACAAAATAGGTAGTTGGAACATCAAAAGATTACTGCTAATTAAAAAATATATATCTCAAGTTAATGAATTTAGAGCTTTTCTGAATTAAATTTAATAATGAGGGACAGATCTGAAGAGGTAAGATAGAAGCCAGGATATATAGGAGTTTTTGCAAAAACAAACAAGTGAAACACACAAAATAGGTAATTGGAACATCAAAAGATTACTGCTAATTAAAAAATATATATCTCAAGTTAATGAATTTAGAGCTTTTCTGTGTATGGGAAGATTTAAAAGTTTGGGCTCATTGAAATCATTCCTTTGATATGCATCTCCACTATCTAGGCCCAGTGTCCTGCTTTTCTCCATCCTGAATCCCTTCAGAGTACATAGTCAGGGACGGCTGCAGTAGCTGAGAGCTACTGATACAGCAGGTGATATTCTTTGTCCACAGTGCCTCCTCTAAGTCATAAATTTGACCAACGTTTGGGAGTAATTTCATGACCAGTTTTTGTCCCTTGGTGCTAGGAAGGTTCATTCCTAGATCAGGCGAAGATTCTGTTGATAGGCCACCCAATGTGTTATTTTTGGATCAGGCCCTGTTGATAATCTAAAATTCTCTGGAGTGCCTGTCTCACTAGTTTATTATGATCCAGGAGATGTTTTCCCTTGTCGTTTATTCCCATATCTGAATTGCACTGTTACAATTATTCTGTGTAGAGTTAATCTATATGTAAATTGTCTTAAGACATTCATTTTGTTGGAGGCCTGGTTAAACATTGGATGATGCCAAAGGAAATCTAATGAAATAGAAAGGATATAAGTAATTCAGCTAATAACATTAATAAGGTCATAGTGCAGCAGAGAGAGGGACGAGTCATAAGTAATTTGAATCCAACAAGAGAGCAAATGAAAACAATGATCAGTATAACTAGTTGTGGTCTGGTTGAAATAAGCCATCCAATCCAGAGGAGAACCAGCTGAACAAGCCAAATTTTGGAGGGATCACAGAGAAAGATAATGTTTCATCTTCATTTACAAAGGTATACTTTATCAACTTGTTGTAGGTAAGTGTAAGAGGAAAGGTTTTTCAGTTCCGTGATATGATCTGAAAATTATCAGGAATTTGTATTTGCCAAAAAGTCATTTTTATAAATCTTGAAGATCTTCATTTTACAAAAGTATCAGAGTGAAGCAATGATTGTCTATAAATGACAAAATACTTAAAATGACATGGTTAAAGATCTGATTACAATGCAGTTGACAAGAAACTTGGATATTTCTGTGACAGCATTTTAAGATAATAACTAGAATTATGATTAATAGCATTATATTGATAACAGGGCATACCAGATTTGTGGGAGTTCTTTATTTACTTTAGAATATCTGTATTAATGACATCTAACCTTAGATGGCTTCACCACCGCTTATGTGGCAATGTTTCCCATGTACATTAACATAAATAAACCTAATTAGTTTAATATCTCTCTGCGATATCAGGGTTCCTTTGAAGTATCCCAGAGTTAGTTGAAGGTCAAAAGGACTTTAGTTAGAATTTGCTATTTGGGACGTTTGTCAAAAATATCAAAAAGGTTTCAAAACACTGGTCAAGTAGGATCATAGGTCATTGTGAAACAACACTTATTCACTTAACCAAAGTGACAAAATATTTCAAAAGCAAAAACAGATCATTTAGAGGCACAGAAACTCAATCTGTTATCAAAAGCAGGGAAAATTTTGTTCTCTTAACAGAGAGAGGAACCAAGACCAGTCCTACTCCAGCCTACTTTTAATTACAAAATCCATTTACATTATTAAATTTAATCTAATCCTAGCCTGACCATTTTCAAAACTCCTTTTTCAGGGCTCTTTTTCTATAGACCTTCCACAACTTTCTCTATTCTTATTAGTTTGTTCCTTAAGTTTTTTAATCCAGAAATAACTGGCTCTAGGACAAAATCACCCTTACAGTTCCAACAGGTTCATTTCTATTCTTCAATCTTCTTTTGCCGAAAACATATATCCTACTTTGCTTATACACTGAACTACTTCCCTTGATAGTTTTAGTGGCTTTGATTACATGTTATAATGTTAACCCTTAAAAACCTTAATCTTTAGCAGAAACCTAAAAGGAACAAGTGATTATGAACTGTTTGTGAAACCAGCATTTCCCATTTGGGATATTCTATAACTTCTAGAAACATATATCTTCTCATAACATAATTTCTTTATTCTATGTGATATAAGATATGTCCAATAAAGCCAAAGATCTTTGGTTTCCCTCTTGTGAGGAAACAAAAGTAGGTCAATTCAGACCTGTTTAGCAATTAATGTTCCAGTATTTTATCTTATTTGAAATGACCTGGATATTCAAGGAATTACCATCATTTAACTTATCAAAATTCAAATTACCAAAAATCTGAAGAAACTATTTTAAGATAAACATACCCAAAACAAAAGAATTCCTAAAGAGTTCACCAGAAAACTTTTATCTCATTTACCTTTATTGGTTAACTTAAAGTCATATCAAATTAATTTTTTTTTCACATTGACAAACTCTATAACAGAAATGACATGAACTTACTGACCTTCAGTAAACTTAGGTACAATAAAAGTAAGACATGTCTGTATTGACTAAACCAATGAGCTTAATATAACTTTAATATCAGATGTTAATTTAATATTGAATATTTTCTAGACCATGTGAACCCCAAATTCCCTCCAACAAGTTGCTTTTATATTTAGAAATATTTAGTTTGTAAACACTTACTTTAAGTCAATTAAATAGACCTTTTTTTTTTTTTTTTTTTTTTTGTTATTAGTGCCACAAGTCATCTTTGCACCTTTAATATCACTTTTCTTTTTTTTTTTTTTTTTAATTTATTTTTTTTTAATTTTATTTTATTTTTAAACTTTACATAATTATATTAGTTTTGCTAAATATCGAAATGAATCCGCCACAGACCTCTTTTATAAGTTTAATTTTGTTCATATTTTCCAGAGTCAGAGATATCTCATATGTGATGTACACCCAGACACATAAACAGACAAAACTAGAGATCGCATAGATTCACTCTAAAAACTTAGTTATGAATCAGGTATTGCCATATAAACTCACAAGTTTATAAGTAACAGTTGGAATAAGATAAATTTGTTTGGTCTGATTAATACTTCACTATTTGTGGAAAGGTCTTCAGATTTATATTTGTCCTTGATAAACGCTTAAGGAAGCTAAGAATTAGATTTTGGGTGAGGGAACCTTTCCAACAGTTTGAGTTTTAAAAGGTCTTTTTCCCACTTTCCCCCCTCCAGTTCAGGTTTTATTTGATTGAGCTAATTAGGCTCAGTCTCAGTTTTTTGGGAGCTGTATTTACATTTCTGATCTGTAGAGACTTGCAAGATACAGTAGCTCCTGATATTAAAAGATTGATTTGTCCATCTATACTTACTATGATTTGCTTTTGTATCAGAGATTTCCAGCTAAACTGAAAATCAAAAAAGAGTCCTGGGTTTTAGAACTTTAGGATTTAATTTGTCATGCCTTCAAAAACTTGTATAATGCATTGACAAAGCCCCTCTTTCTGAGTACATAGGTAAGATCCAGAGCAAAATGTCTATTATTATTTTTTTAGCCTCTGAATATTAGTTCCCAGTTTTTACTTTATATTGTCTTGGCTCAGGTAACCCTATTGGTTTCCTTTCACATGTTTAAATAATATTTCCTGAGGGCCAGATTCATATACCCTGTCTTAGAATACCAAGAAGAGGAAGCCCAGTGAAACATGTCTATCCCACAATATAATTCAGCAAAAGAGATGTAAAACATCTTATATAAAGCTTATTTAAACTGTACCAATTTTTATAAACTTTCATCTCAATTCTGTCAACTTTTGGCTGACAGTTAGAAACCAGTCAATAGGCTTTGGTCTTAAAAGGAGTCATAGAAGCTTTCCTTTCTTTTATTCTCCAACCATTTTGACTATTTTGTATAAAAGGTTCTCAGATCCCTAGTGAGGGATTGAGCCAAGGGACACAAGCCCTCTTGTCAGTCTTGTAACTGGTCTAAATGTTGCCCCAGCTAATTGGCAAACTACCACACAATTGCACTCATCTCACATGCTAGTAAAGTAATGCTCAAAATTCTTCAAGCCAGGCTTCAGCAATATGTGAACCATGAACTTCCAGATGTTCAAGCTGGTTTTAGAAAAGGCAGAGGAACCAGAGATCAAATTGCCAACATCTGCTGGATCATGGAAAAAGCAAAAGAGTTCCAGAAAAACATCTATTTCTGCTTTATTGACTATGCCAAAGCCTTTGACTGTGTGGATCACAAGAAACTGTGGAAAATTCTGAAAGAGATGGGAATACCAGACCACCTGACCTGCCTCTTGAGAAATCTGTATGCAGGTCAGGAAGCAACAGTTAGAACTGGACATGGAACAACAGACTGGTTCCAAATAGGAAAAGGAGTACGTCAAGGCTGTATATTGTCACCCTGCTTATTTAACTTATATGCAGAGTACATCATGAGAAATGCTGAACTGGAAGAAACACAAGCTGGAATCAAGATTGCTGGGAGAAATATCAATAACCTCAGATATGCTGATGACACCACCCTTATGGCAGAAAGTGAAGAGGAACTAAAAAGCCTCTTGATGAAAGTGAAAGACGAGAGTGAAGACGTTGACTTAAAGCTCAACATTCAGAGAACGAACATCATGGCATCCGGTCCCATCACTTCATGGGAAGTAGATAGGGAAACAGTGGAAACAGTGTCAGACTTTATTTTTGGGGGCTCCAAAATCACTGCAGATGGTGACTGCAGCCATGAAATTAAGAGATGCTAACTCCTTGGAAGGAAAGTTATGACCAACCTAGATAGCATATTCAAAAGCACAGACATTACTTTGCCAACAAAGGTCCATCTAGTCAAGGCTGTGGTTTTTCCTGTGGTCATGTATGGATGTGAGAGTTGGACTGTGAAGAAGGCTGAGCACCGAAGAATTGATGCTTTTGAACTGTGGTGTTAGAGAAGACTCTTGAGAGTCCCTTGGACTGCAAGGAGATCCAACCAGTCCGTTCTGAAGGAGATCAACCCTGGGATTTCTTTGGAAGGAATGATGCTAAAGCTGAAACTCCATTACTTTGGCCACCTCATGGGAAGAGTTGACTCACTGGAAAAGACTCTGATGCTGGGAGGGATTGGGGGCAGGAGTTGCTCAGTCGTGTCCGACTCTTTGTGACCCCATGAATCGCAGCACGCCAGGCCTCCCTGTCCATCACCAACTCCCGGAGTTCACCCAGACTCACGTCCATCGAGTCGATGATGCCATCCAGCCATCTAATCCTCTTTCGTCCCCTTCTCCTCCTGCCCCCAATCCCTCCCAGCATCACAGTCTTTTCCAGTGAGTCAACTCTTCGCATGAGGTGGCCAAAGTAATGGAGTTTCAACTTTAGCATCATTCCTTCCAAAGAACACCCAGGACTGAGCTCCTTTAGAATGGACTGGTTGGATCTCCTTGCAGTCCAAGGGACCCTCAAGAGTCTTCTCCAACACCACAGTTCAAAAGCATCAATTCTTCAGCGCTCGGCCTTCTTCACAGTCCAACTCTCACATCCATGCATGACAACAGGAAAAACCATAGCCTTGACTAGACGGACCTTAGTTGGCAAAGTAATGTGTCTGCTTTTGAATATGCTATCTAGGTTGGTCATAACTTTTCTTCCAAGGAGTAAGCATCTTTTAATTTCATGGCTGCAGTCACCATCTGCAGTGATTTTGGAGCCGGAAAAAATAAAGTTTGACACTGTTTCTCCATCTATTTCCCATGAAGTGATGGGACCAGATGCCATGATCTTCGTTTTCTGAATGTTGAGCTTTAAGCCAACTTCGTACTCTCCTCCTTCACTTTCATCAAGAGGCTTTTTAGTTCCTCTTCACTTTCTGCCATAAGGGTGGTGTCATCAGCATATCTGAGGTTATTGATATTTTTCCCGGCAATCTTGATTCCAGCTTGTGCTTCTTCTAGCCCAGTGTTTCTCATGATGTACTCTGCATATAAGTTAAATAAGCAGAGTGACAATATACAGCCTTGACGTACTCCTTTTCCTATTTGGAACCAGTCTGTTGTTCCATGTCCAGTTCTAACTGTTGCTTCCTGACCTGCATACAGATTTCTCAAGAGGCAGGTCAGGTGGTCTGGTATTCCCATCTCTTTCAGAATTTTCCACAGTTTCTTGTGATCCACACAGTCAAAGGCTTTGGCATAGTCAATAAAGCAGAAATAGATGTTTTTCTGGAACTCTTTTGCTTTTTCCATGATCCAGCAGATGTTGGCAATTTGATCTCTGGTTCCTCTGCCTTTTCTAAAACCAGCTTGAACATCTGGAAGTTCACGGTTCACGTATTGCTGAAGCCTGGCTTGAAGAATTTTGAGCATTACTTTACTAGCGTGTGAGATGAGTGCAATTGTGCGGTAGTTTAAGCATTCTTTGGCATTGCCTTTCTTTGGGATTGGAATGAAAACGGACCTTTTCCAGTCCTGTGGCCACTGCTGAGTTTTCCCAATTTGCTGGCATATTGAGTGCAGCACTTTCACAGCATCATGTTTCAGGATTTGAAATAACTCAGTTGGAATTCCATCACCTCCACTAGCTTTGTTTGTAGTGATTCTTTCTAAGGCCCACTTGACTTCACATTCCAGGATGTCTGGCTCTAGGTGAGTGATCATACCATCGTGATTATCTGGGTTGTGAAGATCTTTTTTGTACAGTTCCTCTGTGTAGCTAAGTATATTTTTTCCCCAGCCTTTTAAGGGTATATATTTTTTAAACTGGGTAAATAGAGCAGACTTGTTTGGGGCTCATTAATATTGGGAACCAACAGGGTGTCCCTTTGGCTCATCCATCTTTTCTTAGTGTTGTATAAAATCCTTTTGCTTTAATCCCATTAACATCTGTCTTATTTATCCCATTTATCAATAACCATCTCTAGATTTCTTTATTTTGGGGAACAAGTACCTTAAAAATTTTCACCTTTTTGGGAAGAAGTCTGTAGACTTCCCCTTCAGTTTTTTTTTTTTTAACTTTCATCTTAACATTAATTATTCTAATGCTTTTATTAGCATCTATAAGACCCATTGAGGGGGAAGCAGAGACCAAAAATAAATCTTCCCAAACTTTTGTTCTTTGTTTGTTTTAAAGGAGTTCTTAGGTTAATCATTATATGTGTTTTCCCATCCTCTAATTTGCTTTTTTCATGGGTATCAATAAAACAGTGCTTGTTATGAGAGCTCTCTAAAAATTTACCAATTTAAAAGTTTTTCCAATTAAAAGATCATCATCTGGCCCTTAATGAGCTATATGTTAAAAGTGACTCAAACATAAAAGATGCAAGAGGCTTCCCCACAAGAGTGTGAAGAATGCCACCTAAACAAGATCCAGAAGCTTTACTCCCCAAAATAGTCTAAGAAAATGAAGGCTGACACAATAAAGATTAAGATTGCAAAGTCCCTGAGAGTTGGCCCAGTGGACAACAGACTGTGCAGAATCTCAGTCTGTTCTATTGGCTGACAGATGTACAACATATGTGTACCTTCTGGAAGGCAGAGACCAACTTTCAGGACACACACACATACACCCCCATACAACACCAAAGATCAAGTAGGCATTTAGGCAAGTAGGCAAAGACACAGAAAGAGAAATGCAAGTTCCTCCTAGAGGACTTTTATTTCTTTAAGGGAATTCTGAAAAGATGTTTTATCAAGCTGGCTTTCTCTGACTTAACTCTGTACACAATGAAACAACCCCATCTTAGTCATTTTCAAGGCGTGATTTCCTATAATTCCCAATTAAGTAAATACTTGGAAGTATAAGTTTTGTGTGTAGATAAACCTAGCTGGAATGTTAATTGGAGGCAAAGATATTAGGCCAGCCTCTCACTTAATCACCCAGTCCACTCAGTGTCTTTCAGCCAGGGAGCTTTCAACTCAACATCTGTCAACTGGGGAGCTAGGTACCTATTATACTTCTCCAGATAAAACTCAGAATCATCAACCAATAATCTGGAGCTCCTAGAACCAGGAAAGAGTCACCTGGATTCATCTTGACTCTCCAAGGAGGTGGGTGAGCAGAAGAGGCCACTACTGGTACCAAGGCTCTCATTCCTCATAGAGTTCAGGTGAAGGAGAGAAGTCAGCTCTAGGTCCTTTTGTGGTCACCAACTAATTGGGTCAACTAGTGAGGGCTGTGGGGTGAAGGGCAAAACCTAAAAGTTGAGAGTTATGTTTTATTCAACAGACATGAGTGCATGCTCAGTTGCTAAGTCATGTCTGACTCTTTGCAACCCCATGGGCTGTGGCCCACCAGGCTCCTCTGTCCATGGGGTTTCCCAGGCAAGAATACTTGAGTGGGTTGCCATTTCCTTCTCCAGGGTATCTTCCTGACTCAGGAATTGAACCCACGTCTCCTGCATTTGCAGTCAGATTCTTTACCACTGAACCACGAGGGAAGCCTGATATGATCAACAGAAATGCTGAGGACTTAAACCCAGGAGACAGCCTCTGAGATAGCTCTGAAGGACTGTTTCAGAGAGTTAGGGGAATAGCCAGGATATACAGGAGTTTAGGGCTGGGGGAGTGAAAACAGAAAAAACAGGTAGCTGGAACATCAAAAGGTTACTAATTAGAGAAAACTAGACATCTCAAATTAATGAATTTAGCACTTTTCTCTGTATGGGAAGATGCGAGAGTCTGGGCTCATTGCAGTTATTCCTTTGACAAGCATCTTTACTATCTAGGGCCAGCACCTTGCTTTTCTCCATTCTGAATCCCCTCAGGGTTGTACTGTTGGAGGCAGCTGCTATGGCTGATCGCTTGATGGCCACAACATCTTTTGTTTACTGAGATTAGCAGGTGACATTTTTTGTCCACAATATGCTTTATGTTTTTCAAAATTTCAGAGTAATCAGATGCAATCTGCCCTCCTCTTAATTTAATTGAAATCATTCTTGGGTCAGGTGCTATCCAGATCCCACCAGAATTACTGTTTCTATTTTCACTGGGTCTCTAAATCATTGCTGGAGATGGAAAGGGCAACCCACTCCAGTATTCTTGCCTAGAGAATCCTGTGATCAGAGGAGCCTGGTGGGCTGCTGTCCATGGGGTTGCACGGAGTCGGACACGACTGAAGTGACTTAGCGTGCATGCACGCATTGGAGAAGGAAATGGCAACCCACTCCAGTATTCTTGCCTGGAGAATCCCATGGACAGAGGAGCCTGGTGGGCTGCCATCTATGGGGTCACAGAGAGTCAGACACTACTGAAGCGACTTAGCAGTAGCAGCAGCAGCTAAATCATTGCTGTTTTCATGGCCTGGTGTTAGGACTACAGACATCAAAGAAATGGACACAGAATTCCCATCAGTGTGATTTTGTATCGTGATATTATGAGTTCTCTGAACTTTTTGACCTCACTTCTCTACCAAAATTTAGCCAAGGTGTCTAAGTGTTTAAATCTCTAAAGTTAAGTGTCAGATTTGTATTCAAAAAAGGAGTAAAGGTTGTGACTTTCTTTAACCCCCTGAAGGAAATTAAACTACCCAGTTCCAGATATTTTTAAGAAAATTATTAGCTATATAAGCAATGGAATTACAATTTTGTCTGGGACCAAACCATCAGATTTCAAAAGCAAATGATAACTTCTGTATGCTCAATTACAATGCATCAAAAAAAATGTATTTTTATAATAAATAAGTATTCTTTTAAATGATGATAATACTCTATTTGAATTCTGGAACTGAGCTCTCCTATAATATCTTTATTTGCCTTTTTTTTTTTTTTTAAGATTTAGTAAAGGTGAAGGGATACGTAGATTTTAAAAAGTTATTCCCAATATTACAGTTTTTAGTATGCTGTTTGCAAGTAGAGAAAATTAATATCTTGACTTTTTTTAATAAAAGAGTGACTCTCAGAAAACAGATTTCTAGTGTTTAAGAGGCTTTAGGGTTCAGTGCTTCAAACCCCTTCCCCTCCTGCATTCATCATAATCTAATTGATTGTCTGATGCTAGGTTTTACTTTTTTAAAAATTCATTTTATTGGAAAGCATGAAGCATAAAAATAAATCAGTTATGCAGTTGAGGTCTTAAGAATATAAATAATTAGCCTTTGCCAGGCCAACATCTCCTTTTAATCAGAAAAGAAGGAATGCGAGAGGAAGAAGGGAAGGAGGAAGGAAACAGCTAGTTTCAGGTCCTATAACTTCAGAGACAAGGTCAAATCCAGTTGTAGCCTCAGAGTTTGACTGGTGTTGGAAGGATAGAGACTGGGTTGACTGGGGTCATCTGAATTTCTCTCTCTCTGTTGTAAATGAGGATTGAGGCTGTGCCACAGGTCTCATAAAGTTATAAAGAGTACCATGTGGTAATAAAATTGAAATTCATAACTGTTCTATATGCCCATGAAAATATAAATTTTATTATATACTCCAAATCCAAAATGCAAAAACCTTTGTTGAGATTTACTGTTTTTGTTCCATGTTTAGAAACTCATTCACATGCAGACAGATGCTTCACTATAAGAGACAAAAACTGAGAAAGGCCTCATCATTATCATTATAATCCAGGAATTAGTTTTAGGAAAATAAAGCAGAGATTTGCAAATTGCTGGATGACATTTAAAATTGTAATTAGGAAGGTACCTATCGGGTTAACAAATGTGTATTAGTCACTTGTAATTAGGAGGGTACCTGTCAGGTTAACAGATGTGTATTAGTCACTTGCTTTGTGTGAGACGTACTGGGTCCTGCGCAATAGTATTTTCTAGGCAAAGGTTGACAATAAACTTCAGAGCTGATGAAGTGGGGAGAGTTCATAACTTGCTGAATTCAAACACAGTCTAGACAAACTCCAGAGTCTGTTCACTTCAGTTCAGTTCAGTCGCTCAGTTGTGTCGGACTCTTTGTGACCCCCTGAATCGCAGCACGCCAGGCCTCCCTGTCCATCACCAACTCCCGGAGTTCACCCAGACTCAGGTCCATCGAGTCAGTGATGCCATCCAGCCATCTCATCCTCTGTCGTCCCCTTCTCCTCCTGCCCCCAATCCCTCCCAGCATCAGAGTCTCTTCCAATGAGTCAACTCTTCACATGAGGTGGCCAAAGTACTGGAGTTTCAGCTTTAGCATCATTCCTTCCAAAGAAATCCCAGGGCTGATCTCCTTCAGAATGGACTGGTTGGATCTCCTTGCAGTCCAAGGACTCTCAAGAGTCTTCTCCAACACCACAGTTGAAAAGCATCAATTCTTCGGTGCTCAGCCTTCTTCACAGTCCAACTCTCACATCCATACATGACCACAGGAAAAACCAGAGCCTTGACTAGACGGACCTTTGTTGGCAAAGTAATGTCTCTGCTTTTGAATATGCTATCTAGGTTGGTCATAACTTTCCTTCCAAGGAGTAAGCGTCTTTTAATTTCATGGCTGCAGTCACCATCTGCAGTGATTTTGGAGCCCCCCAAAATAAAGTCTGACACTGTTTCCACTGTTTCCCCATCTATTTCCCATGAAGTGATGGGACCAGATGCCATGATCTTCGTTCTCTGAATGTTGAGCTTTAAGCCAACTTTTCACTCTCCTCTTTCACTTTCATCAAGAGACTTTTTAGTTCCTCTTCACTTTCTGCCATAAAGGTGGTATCATCTGCATATCTGAGGTTATTGATATTTCTCCCGGCAATCTTGATTCCAGCTTGTGCTTCTTACAGCCCAGCGTTTCTCATGATGTACTCTGCATAGAAGTTAGATAAGCAGGGTAACAATATACAGCCTTGACGTACTCCTTTTCCTATTTGGAACAAATCTGTTATTCCAGGTCCAGTTCTAACTGTTGCTTCCTGACCTGCATACAGATTTCTCAAGAGGCAGGTCAGGTGGTCTGGTATTCCCATCTCTTTCAGAATTTCCCACAGTTTATTGTGATCCACACAGTCAAAGGCTTTGGCATAGTCAGTAAAGCAGAAATGGATGTTTTTCTGGAACTCTCTTAGCCGCTGCCTTATTCTGTGTTGTCTTTTTTGTTTCTTCAGTTAATAAATGTTATTTCTTTTAGCAGCTTTAGATTAAAAACAAAAAATCAAACAGAAAGTACACAGCATTTCCTTCTAACTTTCTCCCATTCCCTGCTAACATCTTGCATTGGTGTGGTACATGGGTCACACTTGGGGAGCCAGTATTGATACATTAAAGTTCAGAATTTATATCAGGTTCACTCTGTGTCCTACATTCTGTGGGTTTTGACAAATGTGTAATAACACATATCCTCCATTAATAACATTATCATACAGAATAGCCTTGCTGCCCCACAGATCCCCTTTTTCCACATATTGATCCCTTCCTCCCTCTTTCTGAACACCTGACCTGATCTTTTACTGTCCTTTTTCCAGAATTCATAGAGTTGGAATCATAAAGGGTGTAGCATTTTCAGTATGCATTTTCGTTTCCTCCAGTGTCTTCATTTCTTTTTAGCACTGATTAACATTCCATTGTATGGGTGCACACAGTCTGTTTATCCACTCACCTATTAAAGGACATCTCCCGAGTTTCGATAGTTATGTTGTATACATTCAGGTGAATCTTTTAAATTCTGTATATTTTATTGTGATAAGAACACAACATGACATACACACTTTGGACAAAATTTTAAATGTATGTTATTGACTATAGGTACAGTGTTGTACAGTAGATCTCTAGAGTTTGTTCATCTTGTTTGTGGATTTTTGTATGGATGTTAATTTTCAACTCATTTTGGTGAATGCCAGATGCAATAGGAATTGCTGGATCCTATGTTAAGAGCATGTTTAGCTTCAGAAGCAAGTATCAGAGATGCAGAGGAGTGTAGGAAGAGTTGATGGAGCACTTTCTTTGCTCAGCCCCTGCAACGGGCACTAGGTTTTCAGGATAAATCAGACCCTCTCTGCCTTTGAGGAACCCACGAGCTGAGAGGAGACAGATAAGACAATCCTGTACGATGTGTTACAAGAGCAAGGAGGGGGTTAGAACTATCAAGAAAAGTTTTCAAAATTTCCAAAGGAAGTTTAACCAGTATAGAAAACTGAGGGAAAATTCCTGGCAAAGAGGGGATTTCCTGACAGTTCAGTGGTTAAAGCTCTGCGTTTCCACTGCAGGGGGCACAGGTTCCATCTCTGGTCTGGGATCTAGGATCCCGAATGCCTTGCTGCCCAGCCAAAAAAAAAAAAAAATTTTTTTTTTAATATTCCAGACAAAGAAAATAACAAGTTGTCCACTTAAGAACGGTTAAGATAATAAATCCTATTTTATGTATATTTGACCATAATAATAATTTTTAAGAAAAACAGCAAAATACGAAGCAAAGGGCCCAGTGATGTGAAAAAAATGCAATATTTGGGAATGTGTTTAATAGATTAATGCTGGGAAATAGTTTCAAAAGATAAACTGGGTTCAGATAGTAAGAGATCCTATATGCTCTTCTAAAGAATATATAATTTATCTTATTTATTTATTTTTTTCAGAGTATCAAATGATTTAATATAAAACTTAAGCCACTTATTCACCCTCTAAAAAACACAAACAGGAGAATAAACACACCCAAGACTTCCTAGGCCTTGCAGGATAGGAAGAAGCCCTGGACAGAGAGTCTGCAAATGTTTTTCCCTACATCCAACTCTGCATTTCCTCATCCATTGGAGGGTCCCATGTTTTGACCCCTTTTGCAGTGGAAAGGAAGCAGAAGCTACAAGAGTTATGTAGAGGGTGGCAACAATCTTAGAGCTATCTGGTGCTAATAGCTTGTACACTCTGATTTGCAACTTTGAGAAACAGTATCAAATAAGCATTGTCAAATACCTACTCCTGGCCAACCTTTACTGTCATTCTTTTAAACTGCATCTTTGAGACTCACTGTGTTAATTCATGGTAGCTTTTGCTTACACAGTCTCTTAAGTAAGAAGGTTACTTTCAGGACAACCCCCAAGATGATGTGGTGTTTCTTAATATAGCTGTAGTGTCTGCTGGGTGTCATCCCCTAGGACAGGCTGGCCAGATGGCAGCACCATGCGGGGGCCCACACAGTCACTTTCCTACAGCCCTGCTTGCTCCCTCTCCTGTCTGAACACCCCACAGTCAGCATTGAACTCTGAAGTCAGTGAGGACCTTGGCTTGTCTTCATTCTGAAGTTGAATGAAGTAATTGAATCCAGTTCTTCACCATTAATTCAAAGGAGCTTCCAAAATGTGTCAGGCATGTTCTAGAGAAGCCTTCTGGAGTGAAGCTGGAGGGTCTTGGCTTCCAGGCTCAGGGGGATTGGTGGGGGGCGGCGGGCAGCGCTGAAACAACTTCTTTTTTCTGGGCCGCCAGGAATTCATGAATTGCTCATTCTGTTTGTGGCCAGAAGATATGGGTTAGTTTGGGATCCACCACCTCAGAAAGAATTCTGTCCACTCCAGCTTCCAACATCCCTGACTGAACCACACTCTGCCTCAGACCATTTTACAGCTGGTTTTTGTTCATAGAAGGATTCCATTCCTGCTTATCCAGATGTGTTGACAACAAAATTATCCACTTTCTGCCTCTGGTTTTGGTAAGCTGGCTTGATGTCCATCTGGGCCAGGCAGTCCTGGCAGAAGCTGTCAAACAGGTCCTGGTTCTTGAGCTGCTCCAAGATGAGCGTGATGAGTGCGAGGTCCCGCAGAGGCACTGAGGCCGGGCTGATGGGGCCACCGCTCCCGACAGCGCCCATCGTGGCTCCCGTGGAGGCCTGGCCTGCACTGCCACTGCCCATCACATGGGTGTCCCCACTGTCTGCCATGGCTGCACCTCGGACCCTCGAAGGAGACCGAATATGGCTTCCTCTCAGGGACAGAGGGCCTGAGTCGTCTAGAGGAGGCAGAGGTGGAGGAAGGGCTAGGAGGGGGGCTGCAGCATGGCCTCATTTTTTCTTTTTTTTCAGATTTTTGTATTTGGCTATGTAGGGTCTTAGTTCAGAGAAGGCAATGGCACCCCACTCCAGTACTCTTGCCTGGAAAATCCCATAGGTGGAGGAGCCTGGTAGGCTGCAGTCCATGGGGTCGCGAAGAGTCGGACACAACTGAGCGACTTCACTTTCACTTTTCACTTTCATGCATTGGAGAAGGAAATGGCAACCCACTCCAGTATTCCTGCCTGGAGAATCCCAGGGACAGGGAAACCTGGTGGGCTGCCGTCTGTGGGGTCGCACAGTCAGACACGACTGAAGGGACTTAGCAGCAGCAGCAGGGTCTTAGTTACTGCAGGCAAGATCTTGGTTGTGGTGCATGGACTCTCTAGTTGTGGCACATGGGCTCAGTTGTGGCATGCAGGCCCTCTAGTTGTTTTGTATGGACTCCAGTAGTTGTGGCACATGGGCTCAGGATGTGTGGCATGGGCTTAGTTGTTCTGCGGCATGTGGGATCTTAGTTCCCAAACCAGGAATCGAACCCACATCCCTGTATTGCAAGGCAGATTCTTAACCCCCTGGACCACCAGGGAAGTCCTGCATTCATTTATTCTTGAAACATTTTGAGAAGGGGCATTTTCACTTTCCCTTTTATTCAGCATTGTGTTATTTTAATACTTACATTGGATCATAAAGTATTTACTTAATAAAAGAGTTTAAAGGAGCGGGGGGGCGGGGGGGGTAGTATTTTTAGCTTTGTAAGAAACTGCCAAACGGTCTTCCGCAGTGTCTATATGGTTTTGCGTTCCCAGAAGTAATGAATGAGTTCTGCTGCTCCACCTCCTCAGTGGTGCTCTCCATGTTCTGGGTTTTGGCTACTCTAATAGGTGTTTTAGTTTGCAGTTGTTTTAATTTGCAATTCCCTAATGAAACGGGGTGTTTAGCATCTTTTCCTATACTTATTTTCCTTCTGAACAACTGTTTTGGCCAGGTGTCTGTCCAGATCTTTTTGCCTGTTTTTAAATTGAGCTGTTTACTTTCTTGTTGAATTATCGATAAATGAGTTTTTCGTGTATATTGTATGTCAGCCCTTTATTGGCTATGTTTTCTGCAGATATTTCCTCCCAGCCTATGGCTTAGCTTTTCTTTCCCTCTTGTTGGCCTTTTAATGCTTCTTATTTATGACTCTAGCCTGCCTTTTCACAGAGAATTACAATAAAACAGGACTAACCTGTTTCATAATAGCATGAGTCAGTCATAAGTAAGTACTCCAATACAAAGGAATATAAAAAGGACTGATACTCAATCAACAAATTTTTATACCTATATATAGGCTAGCACTGAGATTTAGCACACACAAAATAAATAGGAGTATGCTATCTACTGGAGAATACAAATAAGACACTATTTATGTCATTTTTTGTTCATATAGATGTTTAAAATTTTAGTTAAATGATTTTGTTTTTTGAGATTTTTTTTTAACTATAGTTAGAAAAACTTTTCCAAATCCAAGTTTCTTCCTAAAAATTATAAATGTTTTTCCCATAATCCCATAATGTCTTTCCCATAATAACAGTTTTATTGAGATGTAACTTATATACCATATCATTACATCATCTGAAGTATACCATTCAGTGGTTTTTAGTATGTCCACAAAGTTCTGCAACCATCACACAGTGATAGAACATTTTCATCATCCCAGGAAGAAATCTCATACCCTTTAGAAATCAATCCCAACTCTCCAGCCCTAGGTAACTAATTTATTTTCTATTTCTATCAATTAGTCTATCCTGGATATTCTGTATACATAGAATCATGTAATACGTGGTCTTGTAAAAATACAGCTTTATTTGAGTGCCCTGAGTCTTCGTGGTGGCGTGCGGGATCCTTAGCTGCGGCCTGTGAACGCTTTCACTGTGGAATGTGAACTCTTAGTTGCAGCATTGTGGGATCTAGTTCCCTGACCAGGAATTGAATCTGGACCCCCTGCAAGGGGAGCACGGAGTCTTAGCCAGGGGACCACCAGGGAAGTCCCTAATGTGGTCTTTTTGTGGCTGGCTTCTGGTCACTTTAACTTAATGTTTGCAAGGCCTGTGCACGTTCACGTCTTCCTATTGCTGAATAGTATGTCAGTATCACTTGTTATTTGTCCATTCGCTAATGAACATTTGGTCATTTCCACTTTGGAGCTGCTGTGAATAATGTACCTATGAACATTCATGCAGAAGTTTTTGTATGGACATGTTTTCTTTGATCTTGAGTTTATGCTTAAGAGTGAATTACGTGGAAACTATGCTTAACATTCTGAGGAAATGACGGACTGTTTTCCAGAGTGGCTGCACCATTTACATTCTCACCAGCAGTGTAGGGGAGGGTTCCAGTTTCTCCACATCCTCACCCACACTTGTTGTTGTCTATCTTATTGATTATAACCATCCAGTGGATATCAAGTGGTATCTTATTGTGGTTTTGATTTGTATTTCTCTGATGGTTAAAGATATTGAGCATCTTTTCATGTGCATATTGGGTATTTGTTTATCTCCTTTGGAGAAGCATCTATTCAGGTTCTTTGTGTGTTTTTAATCATGTTATTTGCCTTTTTATTACTAGAAATGAGTTCTTTGTATATGTTAGATACAAGCCCCTTATCAGAGATATGATTTGCACATATTTTCTCCCCTCCCATGAGTTATCTTTTCTCTTTCTTGATGGTATCTTTTGAAAACAAAAGATTTTAATTTCGGTGAAGTACAGTTTATCTGTTTTCTCTTTTGTTGCTTGTGCTTTGGTGCCATAGCTAAGAAACTATTGCCTGATCCAAGGTCACAAGCGTTTACACTCTTTCACAATCTTTTCTGATAGCATGAGGAATTCTCGATATTATATCCTTCATCCAGCTTAACTTCGTATCCATAAAATAATCATCAAATGTAAAGAAATTAACACTGACACAACAGTATTAACTAAACTGTGGCCTTTATCCAGATTCTTTTTCTGTTCAGGACCCAGGCCTGGTCCCCACCTTGCTCTAGTTGTCACACCCTCTCCTGTCCCGTCTACTTGAGTATGGTGCTTCCTCTCTCTTTTCTTGCGTCTCATGACCTTGACACCTTCAGTGTGCACTGGGCAGGCATTTTGTTGGATGTCCCTTGATCTGAGTTTGGTGATTTCTCACAATTAGATCAAGGCTGTAGACTTGGGGGAGGTGTGCCACAGAGGTGAGGAGCTTTTCTCAACACATCACATCATGTGATACTAATGTATCTTACTGTAGTTATGGTAAACTTGATCACTTGGTCAGAGTGTCTGTCATGGCTCTCCACTGTAAAGTTAGTATTTTTCCTTGCCACACTCTACTCACTGGAAGCTGATCCTGAAGTTCAGCCCACACTCAAAAGCAGAGACTCAAATAATTTGTAGATTTATCACTGTAATCCTTTATACTTTCACTTTTTTCTATTAAAATCATTGATCAAATGAAATTCATTTTGATATTAAGAAAGAGCTAACTTTCTGCCAGTATCTGACCATTTAATGAAGAACTATCTCTTCTTCCTGATTTGAAAAAGCATCTTTATCATATACCAAATCCTTATATGTATTCTACCTTTTTATGAACTCTTTATTCTGTTCCTTTGATGATTTTATTCCTTCTCCCATGACAGACTCCCATAGCTCCATATGTAAGTTTTGATAGCATTCAGGGCTATTCCCAAGGAAGGATTCTGTCTTTTTATTTTTGTTATTATTAAGGGATCACTGTGGAGAGAAGTACTAGAGAAGGGGGTAAGAAATTGAAGATCCAGGAGTAAAGGAGGGTATTAATATTTAAAGTAGGAATATCTCTAAGAAGATGGGAAGGAAAAGCATCATCATCCAGGTGGAAGGATTCATCTACGTGAAGAGAAAAGACCTGTCTTTACTGTAATCTGAGTGAATGAACAAGGGCCCAACACAACAGATGACTTGACAGTTCCCACCTCACTAGTTCTCTCTTTCTGTGAGGCCTGCTGTGCTCGGTTTCAGGTAAGGCATGGAGGAGAGAGAGGTGCAGGTTTAAGGACAATGGAAGTTTAATGAACGTTCTTGCAGATAAATCTTGGCACACTTGTGTTTATTTCCATAAAATTCTGATTTGCTAACTCAAAGAATATATATACATTAACTCAGTTGGAAGGTGGGTCTCCTTAATTTAAAATGAAGCCGACCCTGAAGTGCAGTTTGCCCGCGTGGTCCCAGTGTAACCATTAATACCTCCCTTGGTGCTGACCACGAAAGGCTTCCCTGGTGGCTCAGCTGGTAAAGAATCTGCCCACAGTGCAGGAGACCTGGCTTCGATTCTGGGTTGGGAAGATCCCCTGGAGAAGGGAAAGGCTACCCACTCCAGTATTCTGGCCTGGAGAATTCCATGGACTGTACAGTCCATGGGGTCACAAAGAGTCGGACATGACTGAGTGACTTTCACTTTCACTGTAGTGCTCTCCAAGTATCTGGTTTAGGTGGTAAATTATACGGTCATCCTATTTATAGGTGAAGCTTGACATAAGGTAAATTGAATAGATTAGCTTATTAAAAAGCTTTTAAAATGTTCTAGTTTGTGAACATTGCTTTATGAGGAAAAGCCGACTGGATTGTCTACCTTGGAAAGATGACAGTCCGCTTCAGTTCTCTCCCAGCTAAGGGCTCTGCAGTGTAGCTTTAACTGTTCATTGACTGAATGTCTGCAGTGTTGATGTGGCCAGAAGATAAACAGCTTTCCAAAGAGAGGGCATCACGTGGACTCACACAGTTACCTTAGTAGGGGGGAAGGTTTCCTGGCAATCCAGTGGTGAAGACTCAGCACTTTCACTGCCGTGGCCCTGGGTTCAATCCCTGGTCAGGGAGCTAAGACCTTATAAGCTGTGTGGCAAGACTTAAAAAAAAAAAAAAGATGGTACCTTAGTGATCACCTGGTAGCCCTTTACTTTTTTGAATAAGGAAACAAACCTATAACAGTTGAGTGATTCTTTAAGGTTTTAGGGCTAATTAACAGAAAAGTCCAGGATTCTTGCGTGAGAAATCCCATGGACAGAGGAGCCTGACAGGTTACAGTCTGTGGGGTCGCAAAAGAGTTGGACATGACTTAGTGACTAAACAACAACAAACAGAAAACAGATCAGATCCCCAGTCCTAGATTTTGTGTGTGTGTTTGCTGTAAAATTTTTTTCAAACTACTCCTGAGAAAAACTATTTGAAAAAATAATACTCTTCTTAATTTTTGTGCAGTATACCAGTGCTTTCATGCCATAAAAATTAAGAAAAATTACCTACCTCTGTGTGCTACACGATGGTCTTCAACTTCTGTTGTACCTCGAATTACTACCCACTATACTGTCTATCCCCGGGATCAGGACAAGCGATGGGAAGGTAAGTCATCATTTTTGTGAAACTGTTGAGATCTTTCTAGAAACATTGAATCATTTTGTGGAGGTAAATATTGATATTATATTTTTCATGATAGCATAAAATCACCTAAGATTTTATAACTTTATCAAATCTGTTACCTGTTAATATTTAGATAAGCAAATATTTGCAAACTTACACTAATAGATCTCAGTAATAAAAGTTGACTTATGGAAGCTGAAGTAAGATAATGCCCTCAAACAGAACCCAAGAGAACATTCTGCTGAAACAATAATATACTTAGTATAGCTCTCGCAGGAAGCAGAGGGGCAATTTATATAAATAATGCTGTAACTCACAGGCTTAAAGAATGAACTTATGTTTGGGGGGCTGTGACAGGGAGGGGAGAATGGGGGGACAGATAGTTAGGGAGTTTGGGATGGCCACGTACACACTGCTATATTTAAAATGGATGACCAACAAGAACCTACTGTATAGCTCAGAGAACTCTGCTCAATGCCTTGTGGCAGCCTGTATGGGAGGGGAGTTCTGGGAAGAATGGATACGTGTATGTGTATGGCTGAGCCCCTTTGCTATTCACCTGAAACTATCACAGCATTGTTAATCAGCTATACCCCAATACAAAACAAAAAGTTTATTTAAAAAAATAATAATGCTATAAAGGATAGTGAGTACTCATAACCCAACCTTGTGATTTTATCAGGTCATAGTCATCCCAGAATTGTCATGCATGTTTAAATCCTCTTCACTCCCAGGAGTGAACATGGAGCGGTTTGCAGAGGAGGCGGACGTGGTGATTGTGGGTGCCGGTCCCGCGGGGCTCTCCGCGGCCGCACGGCTCAAGCAGCTGGCCGCCCAGCATGAGAAGGACATCCGTGTGTGTCTGGTGGAGAAAGCTGCTCAGATAGGCGCTCACACCCTCTCAGGCGCGTGCCTGGATCCACGAGCTTTACAAGAGCTGTTCCCAGACTGGAAGGAGAAGGGAGTATGAAAAGTTGTTATTTATACCGACTCTCATCTTGATTGTATTTCTATGTCCAGATGAAAGGAATGTGGAGAACCCTTTTCACCTGGTTCTAGCTCTTAGAGGGTAACTGGAGATAGGTTTTTAATTTTAAAAGGGCCAAAAAAATTGACTAACATCAAATATAGTCAATAATTTTTAAATTAACTCATTTTCACATATTGCTTTCTACATGTTGTGTTTGTGTACTGGATTTATGAGAAGACATTATCTTGAGAAGGTTTTTGAATAAAATACAGCTTTTTGATTTTGAGGGTATTTCCTAACTTACTCCATAGGTGTTTATATCATTGTTCTTAATAAAATTTTCTATAACTATCCTATTTTTTAATACATAAAGCCTCTTTAATACATAAAGAGGATAATTTAATCTAATTTTCTAAAGAAATACATGAGTAAGACTTATAACCTAAGCAGACACGTCACTGGCGAGCTATACAGAGAAGCCAGTGCTAGTCTTACTGTGCTCGTTTGTATGACCTCGGTTAAAATCTTATACTCTGCATATCTCAGTTTTTTCTTCTGTGAGATGAGCTATATTATTTCTGTTCAAGGTATTCAAGGTTAGAATATTTAGTATCTGTGAATACTAAATATTCTATATAAACAGTTGTGAAAACTGTTAACAAACACAATTCACCTGAGTAAATCTAAAGGTCAAATTGGCTTCATTCAGTGATTCTGAGCAGCACCCCATCTAGCAAACAGAAAGGAGCTCCAAAGAGCAGCAGAAAAGGAGAGGTTTTGACAGACAGAACGTGGTTGGGGCACGGGAGTCATAAGCAAAAGCACTGTTTGAGGCACTGTCGCCTCCCAGGCGGGGAATTCAGGAGGACACCTCACCAGGACTGGCAGAGAGGCTGAGATGGAATGAGGTCAGCGCCAAGGCTGGGAGGTCAGTGCCGAGGCTGGGTGTGCTGACCTGGGGCTTTGCACAAGTGACCATGCTCTTCCTTCTAAAGTAGCAAGCTCCTTGAAACTTGACATGCTGTAATTATGCCTAATTTCTCTCTTCAGTGTATTTCAGAAATAAGCATCATTTAATTAGTATTGACAAAATAGCAGTTCTAATATTAATAGAAAAAATTTTTCACATCAAAGCCTCGTGTAGCCAGGCAGATCCAATCCATTCCATACCTGTTAATTGTCTTTATCCAAAGAAAAATAAAGCCTGTCTTCCGTGTCCATTGAGCACTGGAGCCAGTGTCTAGCCTGACCTCCACAGAGGCAGGGAGACAGGAGGCCAGCCTCCTTGAGGTTCACTCAAAGGTGGCTCCAGGTCCCCCAGGAAAAGATAGTCCTGAGATGAAAACTGGCTTGTTTAGTTTTTTAAAAGATTCCCATGCACCTCAAAGAGACAAAGGGTTTACAGTGTCAGGTTTTCCAAAGGAAGTGATGGAAGAAAAGTGAAGAAGACAGTTCTCTTTCCTTTTTGACTTATTATTTTACTATTTTGTGTTTCCCCTTACAGATATGAACTCAAAACACCCTTTTCTCTCCTCCTTTTGTTTCCAGGCCCCTCTCAACACTCCTGTAACAGAAGATAGATTTGGAATTTTAACAGAGAAATACAGAATTCCTGTGCCAATTCTTCCAGGTAAAGAATGATAAATATTGTGGACTTACAGAATTCCACAGCTGGAAGGAACTACATTTCATCTGGTTAAATCCTTTCCTTTTACAGATGAGAAAGCAAAGGCCCAGAGACCTGAAGGACTTGCCCAAAATTACACAGCTAGCTTGTGGAAAAGGCGGCAGGACCAGAGCCCAGTGCTTTTTTGTCTTCCAGTCTAGGAGCATTGGGATAGTCTTGTAAAGCACCCAGGAGTTTCCGATTTAGTTCTGTAACGTTGTTTTCAATGTAACAGTTTGAACTCTAGACAAAAATTATTAGGAAATAAATTGAAATTATGGCCAGAAGATGATGCGTGTATATAATGCAGAAATTAGACCTTAGAATTTCTAAATTTAGTACTTAGGTTTTTGCGACTTACCACTAAAAAGTCAGACTTCTGAATCCAGCCTCTGTCTGTAGGTCTCCCGATGAACAATCATGGCAATTACATTGTGCGCCTGGGCCATCTGGTGAGCTGGATGGGGGAGCAGGCGGAAGCCCTGGGTGTGGAGGTGTACCCTGGCTACGCAGCTGCCGAGGTTTGTGCCTCTCTCTTCCTAATGCTGATGGGAAGTGATCACTGTTTCCTTTGAAACTAAACCAAGAATGTAAATAGATAAATATTTTCAAAAAGCCATAGGATATTAGAGTTATAAAATCAGAAGAAATCTTAGCAGGATCAATCCAGAGTACTTGAAGTCCTGGTATTGCTCCATATCAGGTGACTGGTCAACCTAGGATGAAAAAAGCCTCCAATGTACGGATTGTTGGTAATGCTCTCGTCTGTAAATTGAGTAGATGTTTCTTTATTTTCTTACAGTGTATAGAACAAATCTGTGCCCTCCCCCAAGGACAGCTTTCCAATTTTTATGCCCGCTCTCCTGCCTCACCGTCACTGGTGATTTTTTTTTCCAGGTTAAATATTCTCAATTCTGACAACCACCATGTTACATATTTTGAGTTGCTGTAGTACTCTCATTGCCCTCCTCTGAATGCATTCCCTTTTATGTGGCCCCCAGAGTGAATCAACGACTTCAAGCCTGATTACAGCAAGGCGGGTTACCATGTTCATTCTAGAAACTGCGCTTCCAATAATCCCTTCAAAATAACTCTGGTAACTACATCTCACTATGTAGAGTCTCACTACTTGTTGGGGAAATTATTAAAAATAAAATCTCCAGCCAAACCAGAAAAAACTCACCTCTACAAATTATAAACAAAAATGAAACAGTTTTATTACTGAATGAGCATTAAACCAAGACTGCAGTGCAATTACAGGCCATCTGCTAGGGTGATTGCCAAGACAGAGGGAACTCTTAACCTTTTACTCAGCCAGACAGATACCGTCCATTACATACATGCTAATCGTCTTTCTCCAGAGGAAAAAATAAAGCATCCTATATCTTTTTGACTGGCAGCAAGTGACGATGTGGAGGCAGGCACGTAGCCCAGACTGTCCCCCAGAGACAGGGAGACTGGACACCATCCTCCGTGGTCACATGTCAGATGTGTCTCTGAGGACCCAAGAAACACTAAGATGCTGACCTACCAGAAATCTTACTTAGCTTTTTATATGATTCCCATATATCTATGAGAGACAGAAAGAATTTACAGTCAAGTTTTCTAAAGGAAATGCTGAAAGAATCTGGATAGGAGAGGGAGTTGTCCTTTTTGTCACCAGTGAAATTAAAACCATCTTTGTTTTTCCCATTACAGTAGATGTAAGCCAAATAAAACACATGGGCCTCGGCACTGCACGTCCTGCTACTGGTTTCTATGTTCCCAGTTCATACACGTGGATTTGGGTTTGCATTTCTCCCGAATAAACTGTTCTTAATGGGAGTCAGTGTCCAAGCCACAAGTAGGTGGTTTGTGGCATCCATGGTTCACACACACACACACACTCACTCTCAGAGTCGCCAGCAGCTCTCCTCTGCTCCGCGGTTTCCTGTTTGCCAAGGCCGTCTACAGGTCCAGGCCACAGCCCTTCCAAGGTGCAATGTGCATTGCTGCTGGTTCTCATCTCACCTTTTCACTCGCATGCTTTCTGGCATGAGGTTCCAGTTCTTTCCTGTCCAAAGAGCATCTTCCTCTGGAAGAAACAGAAACCGAGTAGGAGAATTGTTCCTTCTCATCTTCACAATCACACTTTTGATCAGTTTTCCCTCTTTCTTCGTGGTCCAGAAATAAGCTTTAATCACCCCGGGCTGTCTTCAGCCCCACTCTGTTTTGTCTTATTCAAGTGTTTGGTTTTGGGGTCTGGGCTCACTGGGGAAGAGGCTTTCCTGACACTGTCCTCAGCGACCCCAACTGACAGTCCAGTGTGTCACAGGCCCTGAGTCCAGGCTCCTTGGTGTCCTCTCAGTAGATCTCCCATTCTTCCTCGTCAGGTTGGGACATTTCCTCCATTTCAAGCTGTTTGAGTTGAGTTCTGTTTGATCTTGAAGGGAGTATCTTAAAAGCACATCTCTTATTTTTACTTGAACATTCTTAAGCCTGTGTCTCTATAATCTAGAGAATAAGTTCACCTTCTAAAAATCAAAAGCCGTTTGTTGTTTCTTTGCAAGACAGTTACGAGTCTCCAGGTGATAATGAAAAGTGTTTTTGTTTTAGGTCCTTTTTCATGAAGATGGCAGTGTGAAAGGAATTGCCACAAATGACGTAGGGATACAGAAGGACGGTGCACCAAAGGTGAGCCTGTGGACAGTTCATGCTCTGCAGACTGACAGTAAAATATAAAATTAACTCACACTCAATGATCTGGTCTTGCTACAGACTGCACATTAATTAAGTGCATGTTAGTGTTTAGTTATTAATGTGGAATTTTATCTCATTGTTAAAAAATAAACATCTTTGAATTAAATATAATTTAGATAAGTGGATATAACATGTTTAAGAACAATTTTCTTAAAAGGTGAAAACATGATTCATATAAATATAAAACAAACACAGGTCACAGATATTATTTCATTCATTTATTCATGAGGGATTTGGAAAGATGTTATAGCCAGTTCAGGGAAATCAAAAAACATGTACACGTGGGCCAGCTGCTCAGCTCCCCCTCCACAGTCCGCCACTTCTGTGGACAAGAGTTGTTTGCATCACTGCTGTCAGTAATGTGGATTGAATCTTTGACATCTTTTGGTAAATACAAGACTGATTGCCTTTCTAGCTTTCAGAATATGCCTGAATGGCCTTCCAGTTTTCACAGCTCGTTATTTTTGAATTTGTAAAAGAAGAGCTCTTACATGGATTTCAGCTCTGTTAGGTCCTTTGGAAAGGACAAGGAAAAAATAACCTTCCTTTCCTATAACAAGAACAAAACACAGATTAACATCTTGATAAACAAATTTGTCTATTCATGCTTGTTTATTGTCTTAATTTCTCAACTAGAATAGAGGCTCCTTGAAGGCTGAGATCATGGAGGGTTACGCCAAGGCTGGCACAGAGCCAGGTAATGCCAGGGCCTCAGGAAAGATGGGTCACGTCCTAGTCAGTCCTTTTCTCCCATTATACAACAGAACTGCGCCTCTAGTCTAGCATTTCCCCGAGCAGGTCTTCCTGCTTCTCACTCCTTCGTGCTTAGAGAGCAGCATGTGCCCATGTCCTCGAGTCTTAGTGCCTCACTGTTCCTCCTGGTGGCTTACCTGGCCGTACAGAATCTCGTGAGGTCGTGGGACTCAGCCTGTACTATGGCAGGGCCAAGGAGCTGTCTTGTAACTGGCCCCAGGGATTCTGATGCATAGCCAGGTTTGCAGACACCTGTCATCTCATCCTGCTTCTCAAAATGTGGAATGTACCTGCATCACAGAAAGCCAAAACTCTGAGAACGGGAGTTTATGACAAAGTAAGGGTTTATTCCAGGATGCCGAGCAGCATGGGGAAAGAAGCCCCTCATATCCACGCCAGCTTGGTCTTTGAGCTGAGGGTATCTTAAAGCCGAGGAAGTTAGGATTGGGAATTCACTGGGGGTCCAGTGGTTAAGACTTGGCAGTCTCACTGCTGAGGGCCCAGGTTCATTTGCTAGTCGGGGAACTAAGAGCCCGCAAGCCACACAGGGTGGCCAAGAGAAAAAAGAAGCAGCTGGGATTAACCACTTCCTCTGACTGGGAAGTCAGGATGTCTCTGGTTTATGACTTTCTGGCTAGGTACTCCGTGCCTCCAGGGTTTGTGGGCTCATCTCGCACTGGAGAAACAGCCTGAGTTTGTACGTTAATGATGGATCTGTAACAGCAGTTGTAGTACATTAAAGGTATTTTCATAATAGCCCCTGTAGTCACCTGACTCTGGTTGATTGGTGTTCAGAGAGCACAGGGTGAGGTCAGAGGCGACAGAAAGGGAATAAAATTCTGGATTGAGAGAAACTTGCTTTAGGGAACTCAGTTTTCTGTGTATTTTTTTACATTTTCAACTTCTTGTTAAGTAGTACATAGTATTTTTTATTGACTTATTGAAAAGAGAGTAAGCCTTGTCCAAGACGTCGTTTGGTAGAGAAATGACTGCTATTGTCTTTTTCCTTTTTAATTTTTATTGGAGTCCAGTTGCTTTAAGATGTTAGCTTCTGCTGTGCAACATAGTGAATCACCTATATGTTTACATATATCCCCTGTCTTTTGGATTTCCTTCCCGTTTAGGTTACCACAGAGCACTGAGTAGACTTCCCTGAGCTACACAGGAGGTTCCCGTTAGTTATCTGTATTACACATAGTATCAGTAGTGTATATGTGTCGGTCCCGATCGCCCAGTTTATTTCACCTCCCCTTACCTCCTTGGTAGCCGTATGTTTGTTCACTTCATCTGTCTCTCTGTTAATGCTCTGCAAATATTGATAAGATCATCTGTACCATTTTTCTAGATTTCACATACGTGCATTAATATACAATTTTTTTTCTGTCTCTGACTCACTTCACTCTGTGTGACAGTCTCTAGGTCCACCCATGTCTCTGCAAATGGCACAGTTCCATTCCTTTTTATGGCTGAGTAGTATTCCATCGTGTATACATACCACATCGTCTTTATCTGTTTCTTGATGAACGTTTTAGGTTGCTTCCATCTCCTGGTTATTGTAAATAGTGCTGCAGTAAACACTGAAGTTCATGTGTTTTTTTCAAATTATGGTTTTCTCTGGGTATATGCCTAGGAATGGGGTTATTCAATCATATGGTCATTCTATTTTTAGTTTGTAAAGGAGCCTCGATTCTCTTCTCCATAGTGGCTGCACCAGCTTACATTCCTACTAACAGTGTAAGAAGGGGAACTTAGTTTTAAGGGGACTTAATAATAATAACAGAATATTGTTTTCCTATATTCTTTCCTGTGTTATGGCTATTCTTTTCTATATTATGGTCAGGTAATTATAAATTGCCATTTAGTCTTTAAAAAATTTTACTTTTAATATTATGACACTGAAGCACACGAATTCTCCCATTCTGATACTTTCTTTTTGTGTGTGTTCTTGTGATATTTGTCCAAATGTATATTTTTGTGTTCTGTGCTTTGTAGTTGTAAAAACATTTTTATATTTTATATATTGTGTATGTATAGAGGTAACAGCATAGACGAGTACAGTGGAATCTCAGTAACTTGAGCTACAGAGTCTCAGTTTTTCAGTCTGTCTTCATATGGCCGTGTGGAAGGGGAAGAACTGAGGGTGGGCTCTGTGTCCTCTGCTGTTCGGCTCATTTATTCCGGCATGGCTGGGCTTCCCCCTGCCCTTCTTATGGCTCACAGACACCTCATCTAGCAGACCCAGTTCTCTGTCCTGTCACCCGGCCTCCCGGTGGGCACGCTGGCACAGCTGAATAACTTTCTTCTGGAAACACTTCCTGCTTTTCACCCCACCTTCTCCTGGTCTTCCTGGTGTTTCATGGGCCCCCTTCTGCCTTTGCCTGCTCATCCTCTGCTACCCCCACCCTGCCCATCCTGTAAGTATCTGGGCTCTAGGCTTCACTGTGGGATCCTCTGCCTATATTTTCTCTGTAGTGGCCTCATTTAGTGACATAACTTTAAACACCTCTCCCCCAAGTCCCAGAATTATTGTCCAGCTGCTCATTCAGTAGCTCTAACCTTAGATCTGTCAGGCTTCTTACTGTCAGAATTCTTTTTTTTTAATTTTTATTTGTTTGTGTGTTTTTAGCTGCTCTGGGTCTTTGTTGCTGCGTGAGGACGTTGCTCCAGTTGCAGCAAGTGGGTGCTACTCTTGATGGCAGTACATGGGCTTCTCTCATTGCAGTGGCTTCTCTCGTTGTGGAGCATGGCTCTAAGGCACGCAGGCTGCAGTAGTTGTAGCTCCCAGGGTCTAAAGCAGAAGCTCGGTAGTTGGGGCACATGGGCTTAGTTGTTTGCAGCATGTGAGATCCTCAAGGACCAGGAGTCAAACCCGCATCTCCTGCATTGACATGTGGATTCTTTACCGCTGAGCCACTAGGGAAGCCCCCTGTCAGAATTCTGATGTGGATGTTTTCACATTTCAGAGGTTAAGTGACTTGCCCAGGGTCAGACCCCTGTTCGGCAGTGGGGCTGGGATTGGAATAGAGGCGTATGGCTCCAGGACTGCCCCTTGCACACGCAGGGGTGTGTTGCCTCTCAGAGGAAGCGGAAATATACTGAGGAGTACTTTAGTTCACTGAGATTGAATTGTTGTGGCGTAAGTTAAGCTAGATAAACTGCATGTCTATCTGGAAGCAGATAGGGTTGGACCTTCATTTTATAAAAATTCTGATGACTTCTTAAAACAATAAAAAAAAGTTAGAAAGAAATCTAGGTTATAATTACAACCTAAGTATAAGGTAAGCCATCCTATAACAGAAATTAGAAACCTATAAGAGACAGGCCTTTTTTAATGACTTAAAAATTAAGCACTTTTTTGGTATTTTTGTATACCAAAAATACCACAAAGTCTGCAGATAAGCAGTAGATTGGAGACAATAGTTTGAGTGCCAGTGATATCAAAGAGCACTTCTGCATTGACAAGAAAAAAGGAGAACATGTTAAAAAAACAGGCAGAATCTTAAAATATAACAATGGACAGAAGAGCAGATCCAGGTGAGCACTGACCAGGAGGCACGTCCTTAGGCGTCTCTTGTCCCGGGTCCGCAGCTCCCAGGCCAGGTCCTCACAGAGACCCTTCCTGCTCCCCCAGTCACGCGGCTCTTCCCCAGAACCCCTGCCACCACCATGCTCTCCTCCATACATCCAGTCACACTTGGTCCTTGTACACCCACGTAGTTATTGATATTTAGTCCTGCCCCTGTGCCTCACCCCAGGGAAGGAATGGTGCTTTTCTGTCCTCTCTTCCCCAGTGCCTAGCATAGAACCTGGTACACCAGATGCATTCAGTTAATAGTTCTTGAATCAAAAAGAAAAGGATGCTGAAGAGAGTAATCAGGAAAATGCAAATTAGCATAGCAGTGCGTTAGTACTACATTTAGCAAAAACGTAAGAAGAAAAGGTATGGGCTTGCCAGGTGGCTCAGTGGTAAAGAATCCGCCTGCCAATACAGAAGGTTCAGGTTCGATCTCTGGGTTGGGAAGATCCCCTGGAAAGGGAAATGGCAACTCACTCCAGTGTTCTTGCCTGGAGAAGCCCTGGTGAGCCACAGTCCATGGGGTCGCAAAGAGTCAAACACAACTGAGCACACACAGACACATACTGTCACGAGCTGGAGATAGGGACAGTGTCTTCTTACATTCTGCAGGCAGGAATGTGACTTGTTCAGACTCTGGGGAAGACGTTCTGGGGACAGCTAGCAAAATTAAAGTAGGTGTGTCCAGGAGGAGCAGTGCCACTCCTGGAAACCTAACACTCAGGAACAGAAGCACCAAGGTTGTAAGGGCACGTACACAGGGTGTATGTTTTATAACACGCTGTTCATCACAAATGAACTGGAAACAGTGAATGTCTGTTACCTGGTACCGAAGCACCAACCTGTGGTGTTCCCGCATGGAAAGGTTTGAGCCACACGGTGACTTGCGAGATTTCCATGAAGTGCTATGGTGAGAAAATAGGATGCACAAAAGGTTGGATTATATGATCCTATTTTTGTGACATCAGGAACCAGAAAAGTTTGGTTGTATATGTAAGATCTCAGTATATAGGTGTGTGTATATATTTGGGTAACACTCCGCATGCTAGGTTCTTAACATGGTTTATGGATGATGAAGTGTAGTAAGAGGAGGACAAAAACAAATTCAGAGGCACTAAGCAGAGTCATTTATAGGGATCACGTGCGTGTGGATGATGCACGAGACAAGCACAGAGTTACCAGCAAATGTGAAAGGTGTTCACACTCCCAGGAATGGAAGTTCCTGATTGATTCCTCCCCTCCTCCCCACACATTTCTCCTTTGGTAATCATAGGTTTGTCTTCAAAGTCTGTGAATCTATTTCTGTTGTGTAAATAAGTTCATTTGTATCCTTTTTTAAAAATTAGATTCCACCTATGGGTGGTACCATGTGATAGTTGGTTTTCTCTGTCTGACTTACTGAACTTAGATGATCATCTCTGGGTCCATCCGTGTTGCTTCAAATGGCATTATTTCATTCTTTTTTATGGCTGAGTAATATTTCTTTGTGTATATGCACCTCATCTTCTTTATCCTTTCATCTGTTGATGGACATTTAAGTTGCTTCCATGTCTTGGCTAATGTAAATAGTGCTGCAATGACTATAGGAGTGCTTCCAGATTTTTGAATTAAGAGTTTTCTCCAGATACATGCACAGGTGTGGGATTGCTGGATCATATGGTCGCTCTGTTTTCAGTTTCTTAAGGAATCTCCATACTGTTCTCCATAGTGCCTGCACCAGTTTACATTCCCATCCACAGTGTAGGAGAGTCTCCTTTTCCCCACACCCTCTCCAGCATTTGTTATTTGCAGACTTTTTGATGCTGGCCCTGCTGACTGGTGTGAGGTAAAAAATGTTTTTTAATGATAGAAGTTTCAGGTATCCAGTGTTATAATTCAACTTCTGTATACACTGGAGAGTGACAACCACCCCAAGCCTGGTTACCAGCTGTCACCGCACAGTTGACCCCCTTCATCCATTTTGCCCCTCCCCCTCACTTCTCACTGTACATTCATTTGTAGGTAATGGGGAGAGGGAGCATGCTCTATTTGTTTGTTTGTTTGTTTTAATTCTTACAAACTTAACCATTCAATCAAGTACTTTTGAAGTGAAAAAGTAAATATAATAAAGACACAAGATATTGATTGACTGCCTTATAAATTTAAATTCCACTTAAAACAGTAATTAGTTTTACGTCTAAAATTATATATTTGTACCTTCTCTTCTATATCTAAATCATAGTTCAATTCAAAACCAACCAGAATGTGAACATTTTAAAAACTGTCAAATGTTGCAATTTAACGTGTTCTTATTTCTTAGACAACTTTCGAGCGGGGACTGGAACTACATGCTAAAGTCACAATTTTTGCAGAGGGCTGCCACGGACACCTGGCCAAGCAGCTGTATAGGAAGTTTGACTTAAGGGCCAACTGCGAGCCTCAGACCTATGGAATCGGGCTGAAGGAGGTACCTGCATTTGCTGGTGTAATTTTAATGTGGCAAGATGAAGTTTATACTCATTTGTATTGTCATGTAATTATCATTAATTGGAAATGTTCATAATGACTGAAGATATTTGGGATATTTTTCAAGAGGCTTTCCCGGTGGCTCAGACAGTAAAGCATCTGTCTGCAATGCAGGAGACCCAGGTTCAGTCCTTGGGTTGGGAAGATCCCCTGGAGAAGGAAATGGCAGCCCACTCTAGTACTCTTGCCTGGAAAAATCCCATGGATGGAGGAGCCTGGTAGGCTACAGTCCATGGGGTCACAAAGAGTCAGACACGACTGAGCGACTTCACTTTCTTTCAAGGGGCTAGAGAATATAACTAATCAAATTTCACTATTATATAAATTGTGTCTGCATGTCCTACTTGTTTTGTCAAATGTTGATTGAAATAAGTCTTGAATTTGAAAATATTTGTGACATTAATTTTTTTTTTCATTGTAATTCCATTTCCCTAATAGGATTTGACCTGTTATCCCTATGCTCTTTGTAAGATGACCACATCCTATAAGAATTCTTATACAAAATTATAATGTAAAAATAACTTAGTTTATGAAATACCCGCTCAATATATTTAATCTGCAGCATACATTTTTATTAGGTTAAATGGATATTTTCTCAGTTTATCCAATCTCTAGTCTGATTTCCCAAACTTTAGGTTTATTAACATAAGAGTTTCATTATAATTCTTTTGTTAAAAATATTTTGGGGGGTAAAATTCAGAAAGGTTCAAATTCTGTACATAACTAGAGTTGTTATATTGTGAATAAGGGCTTGTTTTGGCGGATTGCTTCCCTCATAGCTCAGTTGGTAAAGAATCTGCCTGCAATGTAGGAGACCCTGGTTCGATTCCTGGGTCAGGAAGGTCCGCTGGAGAAGGAATAGGCTACCCACTCCAGTATTCTTGGGCTTCCCTTGTGGCTCAGCTGGTAAAGAATCTGCCTGCAATGTGGGAGACCTGGGTTCGATCCCTGGGTTGGAAAGATCCCCTGGAGAAGGGAAAGGCTACCCTCTCCAGTATTCTGGCCTGGAGAATTCCATGGACTGTATAGTCCATGGTGTCACAAACAGTCGGACATGACTGAGCAACCTTCACTTGGCAGATTGCACTTAACACTATGTGATGTCACATAAAATCTGATTTTTAGATAGTATTTCACATGAAAATTGTTGTATAAAGTTTAGACCTTACCCTTCTGAAAGTAGGATGATCGATTTGCTTCAGTTGAGGGGAAGGCAATGCAGGAGGAAATAAACTTTTTTCTACTGAAAAATAACATCTGTCCTGTGAAGTAGCAGCTCTGACATGCAGGGCTCAGTGCACTTTATGAGGCAAGCACTCCTGCATGGCCCCCGCCTGGATCCAGGTGTTAGGTGGCTACCAGCACCTCATCCCCTCTATGGCGTTTCCTACAAACATGAACACCTTTCCCATTTGAGAACTTGGTTAATGTCTTAAGCATTCCTGAATTTCCTAACTCGTTTATTTACTTCCATTCATCCCTGCAGTTTGCTGGGATGTTTGAAATGCCTTTTATGTGTTTCTCTCATTACAGTTTTCCACTTATAACTTCAAAAATAAAACATAAAACTTAGCAGCTTTTGTACATGTGGTGACATAAAATATCTAAATTATATACTAGGACCTTTTTTTTTTTTTTAAGTTATGGGTTATTGATGAGAAGAAGTGGAAACCTGGGAGAGTGGATCACACCGTCGGCTGGCCCCTGGACAGACACACCTATGGGGGCTCGTTCCTCTACCACCTAAATGAAGGGGAGCCCCTAGTAGCACTTGGCTTTGTGGTGAGTCATATGCCCATGATGGGAAGTTCCACTGTGAGAGTCAGTGCTCCTCAGTGTTACAAAACCAGGGTGTCAAATCTGGAGAATGTGAAAGGCTAATCACTTAAAGCTTCCTTTCTGCTTTTATCCATGCATGAAATGCTTATGGCCATTGTCAACATCAGTCTACTTCTGCTACACGCCAGACCCTGTGCTGGGTGCTTCCCTGGGAATGCTGTTCCATAAGGTTCCCATGAAGTCTGTCCATCCTTATTTTACTTATGGGAAAACTGAAGTTCCCATAGGCAAAACAACCTTCCCAAACACACCCAATTAAGTGACAGAGGCAGGACTCCCGCCCAAACCTGTCCTACCTGAAGCCCGTGTCCACTGAGGCACGCCATCTCTGGAAATGCAGTCCACACCAGGTTTGAACCTGTAACTTTTTAACAGGAACCTTTTCTCCCTCTTGGTCACGTACATCTTTGCAATAAATTATATCTTGACCATTACAGGGAATGGAAAAACAATATGAGTAATTGCACCTTGCCATTGGTTGCAGCTTTATAGTTCAATGTTGATTAGACTTGTATATGATACATTAACTTTGTGCACTATTGGTGTCTTCAGTGCATTCCTTTTATTTTTTATAGTGATTTAATCTTCTCAGAGCAAAAAAGACTTGGTTACTAATTTCAGCATTTCATAATACCATGTAAAATATAACCTCATATTTCTTGCCCTCTTTATAAATATGATTATATTTGGTTTCTTAATTTTTGCCTCAGTGTACTATATAGAGCTTATTAGTTGATTTCTAGAGTTGGTGTTGATAAATGAATAATAAATTATTACAACTCCTTTTGTAGACACATAATGCATGACACCTACCTACAAATATTTTTTAATTTTAATTTTGACTTAGAGAGTACAGTGATTTATTAATATGTTCTAAGTATTTTAAGTTTTGCAAGTTATAAAAACATGGCATGTATTGTTTGCCCTTCTTTTCCAAAGAGATTTTATTCCAATTATTTAAATAAATTTGGATCATTGCATATATTTCTCTAAGTCCTTTGAGAATAAGAATTTTAATGTATATGTTTTCTGATAAATAATTGCCCATACTTCATCTTGATATAATTTGAAATAGCAATGTCTTATTTAAATATAAACATTTTAAGGTTGGTCTGGACTATCAAAACCCGTACCTCAGTCCATTTAGAGAGTTTCAAAGGTGGAAACACCACCCCAGCATCCAGCCAACATTGGAAGGTGGGAAAAGGATTGCCTATGGAGCCAGAGCACTCAATGAAGGTGGCCTTCAGGTAACTCTGCCTTCTTTTTTATTCCTTATTTCTGTATTGGTGAATGCAATGTTGAAACATGAGGTCACAACTCTAGGTAAACAATAGAAGGTTATCTCATAGGGAGAAAATTTAAGTAACCAAGCAAAGCACTCTAGTATTTATAAAACTGTACCTACCACACCAGAGTTAAATAAATTATACCATGGATTTGATCTTAAGGATATACTTGTTCCTAGAGAAAAATTCATGGGCCTTTTTTTGTTTGTTGGTTTGTTTTTAACCAGAAAATTTAAACAAGATCTTCTCCTTTATTCCTTAGCTAGCTGCCAGGAAAGTCAAGGACAATAGTAGTTTTCAGCAAAGGTAATTAATTCTTCTCAACTACCTAGTAATATCCATGCCCTTTAAGTGACCTCTGTTAAGTTTTTACCCTTATTTGTCCTATTGTAGTACATGTTCAAAATTAGAACTACTTCAGAAATTGGGTATCTTTTTTAATCTATTGTAAAAGTAACAAATAGAGCATAGAAAATTGAGAAAAGTTAACTTAACCTTAAGTGAAGTTCTAAATACATGCATAAAGTCAAGTAAAATCACAACTAAATTATGAATGGAATTGCTAGAGTTCTAAAATAACAGTCCCTAATTTCCATTGCTACAGGATTACCTCTCATGAGGTTTTTATTTCTAGAGTAGTTACTCATTCGCAGTAATTTTGTTAAATTCCCTGTGTTCAAGCCCATTAAACTCTTTTGAATAATTTCCACAATAGCTACTGCCACCCTAATGCTGCTCTTTCATTTCTAGTACAAAGGCTTCTGTATACTCAGCAGTACATACAGATTCGTATTTACATCATCTGCCTGTTCACTTCAGCGTCCCAGACGATCTTTAGATGGGCAGGAAGAGATGATCCGCCCCCGCCCTGCACACACGCACACTTCTTACCTAAGTTTTCTGATTTAATTAGTCAGAGATGCGGAGACTCCCATTAAGTTTTTGAAGACCCTTAAGATGCAAAAATTTAGAACATTGGATTTTATTTTGAGTATTACAAGTATTATTTTGAGTATAACAAGTATTACATGACTTTTTATTTCTCTTTCCTCAGTCTGTACCAAAGCTTTCTAATTATTTAGCCCTGTTCAACAGTTGTCCCAGGATACATTTCTCAGTACGAGTTTTCCTGGGCCCCTAGCCCCTTAACAAGATGCTCAGCTGCCAGTAACTCCTCCCACACAGGTTGGGGTCCTCCCAGAACTGGAAAACACGCATTTCCCTTGGGCCATAAGACTTAAGCGCCCATTGGGAAGAATTTACACTAGCAATCCACGTCCTTTTATTAAACTTCAGTCTTCTGGTTCTTGAATCAAATTTAGGAATAGCGAGGCCAAAGCCTTATTTGAGAAAAGCATTGTCATAATCCAGGTTCCTGACGTTATCTCTGTTTTCAGCCCCTGGCATTCTTTCTGTTGTCTGCTCTGTGATCCTGATTTTGTGCTCTTTTGTCTCTGTGGTTCTGATACTGAGTTGGTCTGAGAACCCCCGTCATACAGTGACCCCCACACGTACTGTGAAAGGCCCTGGCCCAGCCCTTCTTTTGCCAGCACTCCCTTGGCTTGTTACCACCTCTCCCTCAAGGTTAGACTTGAGTAACTGCCAGGAGCTGGGGCGGCATGCCGTCGGTGTGGCAGCTGGTGTCCTCGGGGTCCCTGTCAGCTTCATCTGGCAGACTGTCACCACCCACCGCTTTCTCAGCAGACTCATGGCGTTCCTTAGGAAGGTTCCAGAGAAGGAAATAATACATGACGAGGAAAGAGCCACTGTCTGTTTTTTCATTTTTACTCTGTAGATTAGATTACAGTACATTTTCCCGTGCTAACTATCCACAACTTAGCTGCTACATTATGGGACTAAACCAAAACATCACCACCTTTGATTACATTGTTTTTCATCAGAAATGTATACTGAGGGCCAAACAGTCGTCTTAAGATTTATTTCGGAAATTCAGTTTACTCTTAGGTTAAGTAAAATATATTATTTAGGGTGGTAGCTAATTGTGGTGATGCCATGATTACAATCTAGGTTTCCATCCTTGAACACCAAGGTAAGACAAAAGGGCACGTAGAGTTAAGATAACATTCTTGGTAAATCCTGTGTTACCCAGAATGGCTATAAAAGCAAATCACAATTTACATAATAGTCTTTCAGGTTTAGAGAATACTTTTATTTATGACATGGATATGTATAAATAACATTTTATTTAAGTGCTGATGCTCTGGTCTTACATATGTCTCATGTGGGTAAGTCATGGGGAGGGAGATGGGAGAATCCTTAATAGAAAAAGATTGACAGTTCTGATCCTCATTTTCAGGGAAGGGGAAACTGCTTTTGCTCCGATTTTTCCTTTAACTATATTCATTTTCATGTAATTTTTTTTTTCAGTTTTTCTCTACAGCTTTAAAAGAGGCTATAGTATGGAGTATTTAGTTTTAGAGTGTTTGTTGAATCTGAGCTAACAAATGCACTTACTTTCTTTCCTCAGTGTATACCAAAGCTCACCTTCCCTGGGGGTTTACTTATTGGTTGTAGCCCTGGTTTCATGAATGTTCCCAAGATCAAAGGCACTCACACAGCAATGAAAAGTGGTATTTTGGCAGCAGAATCTATTTTTAATCAACTAACTAATGAAAATCTCCAATCAAAGACGATAGGTAAGAACTTCCTATGTATTCTCAGGTTCTTCACAGAGACATTTAAAAAGAAGCTATTTAAACATACACACAGTGTGCACATGGAGGAGGACAGTAAATACAATTAAGAATCTTGTCTTTACGTCTATTTCACTGGATACTGGAAGATGCTTACTGTGTCTGTCCCTTTACACAAAGCACTAAGATGCGTGCTGGGCAAAGAAACCTATGGCCCACTCACAGTGAGCGAGGTTTGTACGGCCACCTTCTAGTTTATGAACGTGGAAAGTGGAGCAGTGCCTGTGGTGTCCTGGCCACAGGAACACGATCAGCATGAGGGCCCCACGTCACATCACACACACGCCCAGGGAGACCCTCGCCAGCACCCCCAAGTGTTTGTTCCTGGGCAGGCAGAGGAGTCATGGCTGCAGGCTCCACAGGCCTGGCCCAAGGACCCCTCAGGAGACCGTTCATCCGAGGACAGCCTCTTCTCAGGCAGTCTCATCTCTTCCCCAAGAACAGCAGGACCTGCCCCACCCCTCTGGCCTTCACCTCCTTTCACTCTCCTTTCTGGTCCTGTTGCTGCTTCCCAGGTCCTGGGAGCGCCAGGCACCCCTGAGTTCCCTGCACCTTTGCTCAGATCATGTTGATCCATACACTGTGTACACACACATATGTACACACACATATGTACACACACAGCACTCCCAGCCCCAGCCCCTCTTTCCGTATGGTATTTTCCACCTTTCAGCCGAATTGATCAACTTTATCTCCTGCCTCCTGGATGGAAAATCAGAGCAGGGGCTTCATTCCCTGTGAACCGCAAACAACAGTAGCAACTCAATACTTGATTTACGCCATAGTCCAGAGTCTAGTAACTTGATGCTTGCCCAGGAGGTTGTACCTTCAGGTGTCCTGGAGGCGTGGAGGCCTGGGCAGGGGGGCGGGGGAGAAACTGCAGGGGACAGAATCCTCACCAAGGGTGTGTCCCAAGGATGCTCTCACTGCACACAGCGTTGCATACCGGAAGGGTGGAGTGAGCAGGTCACCGAGACCAGGTGGAGCAGTGGAGCTGCTCACCGTGGATCTCACAGGAGGTAACCAGAACTAAGACATCGTGCTAGAGGTTAAATGCAAGCCCCGAGCTTTAGGTATTGTCAGGCAGTCATTGGAGAAGGAAATGGCACCCCACTCCAGTACTCTTGCCTGGAAAGTCCCATGGATGGAGGAACCTGGTAGTCTACAGTCCATGGGGTCGTGAAGAGTCGGACACGACTGAGTGACTTCACTTTCACTTTTATGCATTGGAGAAGGAAATGGCAACCCACTCCAGGGTTCTTGCCTGGAGAATCCCAGGGACAGGGGAGCCTGGTGGGCTGCCGTTTATGGGGTCGCACAGAGTCAGACACAACTGAGGCGACTTAGCAGCAGCAGTAGCAGCAGCAGGCAGTCATTTCCTAGGGCTATCACAACAAAGCACCACAGACTGGGCGGCTTGATTATTCTCAGTTCCCCACACCAGCAACTCGAAGTGAAGGTGTTGGCAGGACCACTCCCTCTCCAGGTTGGTTTCCAGCTTCCAGGAGCCCCTGGCATTCTTGGCTCCTGGCACGGCAACTCCAGCCTCTGCCCTGGCTTCCTCTGAAGTCTTCTCTGTGTGTGTCATCTTGTTAAAACACCAATCATTGGACTGAGGGCCCAGTCCACTCCAATATAACCTCGTTTTAACTCATCACACAAGCAGTGACTCTATTCTGACTCCATCTGAGACAACCCAGTGTGACCCAGTCTGAGACACCTCAGGATTACAACATCAAAATGCCTTTCGGGGTGGGTACAGTGCAACCCATAGCAGGTAGGAGGGCTTCGCTGATCAGTTCTGAGATTTCTCACTTTCATAAGTAGCATAAGCTCTCTTAGCTTCCTTTTCAGGTTCACTGAATTTTAAAACTTATTTCCCATGCTACCACTTTGGCCTTACTGCCGTGCCTGTTACCACCACATCAGTGGGTTCTTTTTGGATGATGTCAACATTTATGTACAAAAGATTCTTCAAGTGTAGTCTTACACGACCACCTGCTTTTTGTAATTACGTAAGATGCATCACTTATTTTGGTAGCCAAGTACCTTGACAGTAAGACTCCTTGAGGCAATTTAACACTATTTTTTTTTTTTTTTAATAAAAAGGGCTTGATGTAACTGAGTACGAGGACAATTTGAAGAAGTCGTGGGTGTGGAAAGAGCTCTATGCTGTCAGGAACATCCGACCGTCCTGCCACAGCATCCTGGGTGTGTACGGAGGGATGATTTACACTGGAATCTTCTACTGGATATTCAGGGGGATGGAGCCCTGGACTCTGAAACATAAAGGTAATTCTGGCCCCTTTGAGCATAAGCGTTAGTCATTAACTCAGGAACGGGATCCAGTCAGTCGGAAGAAGAATTTTCTTTACTGTTCTAAACTTGCCATATGAGAGAAATTAATTCAGTGTTGTTAAGAGAACAGGGTATTGTTTTAAGAGAGCTAAAATCTTGCTTCTTCAGTATAATATTTACAAGGTATTAAGTGTCTAAGGAAGTACTTTAAAATTAGTTCTGTTTTTACTAAAAATCTTCCTCAAAACTTTGGAAGGGTCTGACTCAGATAAGCTCAAGCCAGCCAAGGACTGCACACCCATTGAGTATCCAAAACCAGACGGGCAGATCAGTTTTGACCTTCTGTCATCCGTGGCTCTGAGCGGTACCAACCATGAACACGACCAGCCAGCACATCTGACCTTGAAAGACGACAGCGTGCCTGTCAACAGAAACCTGTCCATATATGACGGGCCCGAGCAGCGATTCTGCCCTGCAGGTTAGCACGTTCATTTCCACATGTGCTCCGAGTATCTGCTCTAACACATCAAAACAGGCTTCCATTAAGAAATTTCTCCTCCTATTGCTTAGAAATTGTAAACGACTCCTACATCTAGATTCCTTTCGAAAACCATTATTCTTACGGTTCTTACTCTCATTAGCAGTTTAGAGTAGGGATTTCTTAAGCCTAATTTAGATGGCATTTCTCAGAAAAATTGTTTACCCTCAGCCCAAGGTGAGAGTTGTGGGAAAAAGCACCAAACATCTCTCTCCATATTCATGCGACTTAAAAACCATTTTTGTCAGAGCTGCTCCCGTCCATATGTGTGTATACCCATCATGTGTTTAGTTGCTAACTCGTGTCTGACTGTTACCCCATTGACTGCAGCACACCAGGCTTCTGTCCTTCACTATCTCCCAGTTTGCTTAAATGCATGTCCATCCAGTCAGTGATGCTGTCTAACCATCTCTGCCACCCTCTTCTCCTTTTGCCAGCATCAAGGTTTTCTCCAGTGAGTCAGCTCTTCACATCAGGTAGCCAAAGTATTGGAGCTTCAGCTTTAACATTGGTCCTTCCAGTGCATGTTCAGGGTTGATTTCCTTTAGGATTGACTGGTTTCTATGCTGACATACACACGCACATATACACATATGGTATGTATGTAGATATCCTAAAATACTAGATTTTGGCCACATGCAGCCGAGGGAAATGCTTCCAGACTTTAAATCCATCGTGGATACTGTTATCTTTTAGTGCTAAGCTTTCAACTAGAATTATAGTAGGAACTGGCCTCCAGTGGTGGTGAGACAGACAGTACTCAGGTGTGTGAAAACCAGTGTACTCTGGACAAGGGGAGGGCTGTGACCGTCTCTGACTTTCGCTCCTAACCCTGTAATCTCAGTGGCTTGTAAACTGAGGGTAAGAGCTGATCTTTGCAGCCGTAGCCACATACATATGAACAGATCTCATGTTACTGCACTTGGCGGATGTTGCGCTTTTTAAAATTGAACATCTGTGCAATCGTGCATTGAACAAGCCGACTGGTGCCATTTTCCCAGCATTTGCTCATTTCACATGGCACATGAAATTCGTGCAAAACTCCACACTTCCTCATTATATTTGATATTGAGATCAGTGATCTCTGATGTTACTACTGTGACTGACTGAAGGCTCAGATAGTAACACTGTAACTGCTACATACACTGAAAACACAACCCCCAGGATGCACTCTTACTTTTGTCTTGTGGTGTCTCCTGTGCAGGCCTATGTATAACATCACATTCAGAAACTGCTCAATGAAGATTTCCCTTGGTAGTTACACCAACTCAACCACATGCTACCACACCTTCTGCTTTTATCGTATCTGATTTAAAACAATAGCAAATGCACATACCCAGATCTTTATAATATTCTCTGTGGGTAAATGTTCTATCAGCAAACCTTGTGGGTTTCTGTGGCTAGTTCCTCCAGGACCTCAGCTTCTACTTCTGAAGTCAGCTACTGCACCATGTTGTCTATTTTTCCTCACAGGAGTTTATGAATTTGTCCCTGTGGAACAAGGTGATGGATTTCGGCTACAGATAAATGCTCAGAACTGTGTGCACTGTAAAACATGTGATATTAAGGATCCAAGTCAGAACATTAACTGGGTGGTACCTGAAGGCGGGGGAGGCCCTGCATACAACGGAATGTAAACTGCAGCTGGCTTCAGGGTCTCTAAAACAAATGGCAAACTAACTTCCAGTATTTGGAAGTTCACAGGTATCAAAATATCTTACAATATATTAGTGATCAGTATTCAAACAATTACCACCAGTGAAATCATTTTATACTACAATTGTCCCATAAAGATTATGAATATTTCTCTTAAATAAAACTTTGTTAAGTGCTGAAGCATCTATTTACGTCTCCAATTCTTCCAAGATTCAGCACCAAAAGCAAGATACACCATTAGCCTGTAATGTACGTTTGACTTGTCAAGTTCAACACTTCACATAAAGTGTGTATTACGTTGTAGACCAGAGGCTGGCATCCAGCCCACCACTCTTACAAACAGTGTTATGGAGCCAGCAACGCCTCCTGGCTTACATGCTGTCAGTGGCTGCTTCTGAGCTCCAAGTGCAGAACTGAGTAGCTGAGACAGTAACGTCTGACCCTTTAGAGATGCCTGCCAGCTCAGAGCCTGTACTGCAGAGAGGCACATCAAAGAACTGAGAAAAACAATACACAGACTCAAGCTTTTGTCTGTTTATTCAAACACGATGTGTCTTTAGGAGTTTAAAAACAAGCTGGAAACACCATTATCCTTTGAATAACGCAGAGAGTCACTGAAGAGGGAATCGACGCCATTGTAGTTTATAACTCTGGTGTGTTAAGCAGTAAGTCCCTATCCATATTCCTGGACTGTAAACACAGGGAACCAAGTATCAGAGGGAGCACAGGAGGGATCACAGAACAGACAAACCATTAAACTGCTCCTCGCTCATACAATAAACACACACTTAAGCAAAACTGAATTCCTCATCAGGCAAACATTTTTGCATAAGCTGCCTTCTCTTTATCTTTCTGTGCCTTTATCTTTTGCTTGACTTTCAGCAATTCTGCCTGGATCGCTGCAAAATAAATATGGAGTGTAAGTTATTTCTCAAAACATCCAAAAAATTACGCTGACCAAACTGATGCTTTAGTATGGTTTAAAAAAAAAAAGATAAAACTCTTCTCCTGAAGAGTAACTGAGCCCTATTAACAGAGCATAATTTAGAAGACTGTCCACCGAGAGAACTAACAATTACACACAGATGTGCCTTCTCCCTTCCGTTAGAGGCGGCTCCAAAGTGCCTCCCCTGTTTCCTTTTAGCAAAAGACTCAAGATATATTTCAATATCTAGACTGATGATCACTATTTGTAATTGGCTTATTGGGAAAGCAGCTTATTTTTGTCACAGCTTTCCAAAACTTTCCTACAACCTATCCAGTAGCTATTTGGGATATGTCCACATTCAGCTTAAGGAATGGTCCCAAACATTAATTAAATCTGCCATAAATACGACTTTCTAATGCTGCTCCTTCATCTAGCATTACCGGACAGTAAAGCAAATAGTCCAGATACGTGCAAACGGGTGTTCTGGACAGAGACTAGACTAAGCTGAAGGCAGGGCCCTGACTCGTTCATTGCAGTGTGATTGGAGCCTGGCCCCATAACAGGCGTTCTGTAGTATCTGCTTAACAAATAAAACTCTTTAATGGCAAAGGGTACAATGGCTCACAAACATAAATTCTTAAAAGACAAAGTGAACTTTCACTCCAAAAACTGCCAACTTACCTTTATCTTCTGGTGCTATTTCCTGAGCTTTCTTAAGATCAGCCTTTTAATTGGGAGAGAACAAAAAAGAAATAATAGATTATGATTCATGAAAGTGGTTTGCTTTTTTTTTTTAATTAAAATTTAGAACAAAGTTTTACCAATGCTTGATCATATTCTTTTAATCCTTGCCATCCTTGGGCTCTACGGTACAGTGCTTTGGTATTTGATGGGTCTATTTCAAGGGCCTACAAAAAAATTATAAAATCAGTTGTTTTTTTATCCAAACATTAAATACTAAATATGTATCTTAGATTTCAATTTACTGCCTGTCAGCTCCAAATCAATTCTTCACTGCTTTGTGACAACAACACTAGACCCTGGAGAGCCTCCTCTGCCTGCTGACATGTTGTTTGGTCAGCAGAGGGCGCTAAGGGGACATGGGCAAGGAACCTCTGTCCCTTCCAGGCTCCTGCCTGCGGGCTCCTCAAGCATCCAACCTCCCTGCCATCCAGTGAGGCAAGGCCATCCCCTCCGCAAGGACTCTGGATCTCAGCCCAGCCCAGAGGGAGTGGGCACTCCTATGTTATACATACAGATGCACATATAAATACATATATACCTGCTGTGGCCATATTCCTCAGGGTTCTCTTTACTAGCCAACCTCCATTACTCCAATTCCCCCTTATATCTATTTTACAGTAAACTTTCTCTACAGAAATTACCAGGGCCCAAATCTTCTGTTTGGGCCCTAGCTGATAGGAAAAAATATTCTGAATAAAAATTTGTATATACTCATTTAAGCTGACATCTAGGTTTTTTGCAGGAACATGAGTAACTTAATAGGCTTCTCCTCTGAAACAAACGTTTTAAAAATAATATATTTATTTATTTAACATCTTTTAAAGGTCAGCACTCAGATTTTACTGAAAAGGGTATATTACTTGCCTCACAAAGGTCAAAAAAGCAATCCAGAGTGAAGAACCACCTTGTCTTCTGCTGCCTACTCCCTTCTAAATATACTCTTACATCTTATTCCACCTACCCCATAAATTGGGACCTCATTTCATTTCTACTTGCTCGGGCATAGCTGACCTGTGTACACCAATTAATGGGCAATATACATAAAAATGACTGGAGGTGGTCTTTCTGAAATGTATGTTCTCGTTTGAAAAACTTGATCACACACACTGTCCTAACTGCTGTGCCTAAGGAGGGAGTGGGGCCACTTCCCAGCTCTCCATCAGCACTGCTGACATCCCCGTGAAGGCAGGCAGCCTTCCTGTGTGTTCCAACAGCACTTATCCCCCCAGAAGAGTCCTGACAACCCTAAACTGAAACTGACTCCCTCTCCCACCAAGTAAATTCCTTGACGGGAGGGTCTTTCAACCAAAACACCTAAGCCCCTATCAGCTGCTTAATCTGTGCCCAACATTGCGCTTAAAATGCTTTACACACATAACACAGTCTTTATAACAATCCCAGGAGGAAAGCAGTATTTCCACTTAACACAAAGAAATTAAGACTCTAAAATTAAGAACCTCCTCAAAATAAAAAAGTGACAGTGGTCTAAGAGAAAAGCCATGTCTGCTGACTAACTCCACAGCCACATTCTTAACCATTCCTGGGTTTATCTTCCAATGTCCGGCACATAATAGGTGCTCAATAGTCAATAAATGAGCTGAGAAAGTATCTTCATGGAAGTTAAGTGATCTCGTGTTATAAGCTAAATGAATGGTTTGAGAGGAAGAACTGAGATCCAAATATTCAGATGTAAGAACATCAACAGACTCACCTCCAAACAGCTATCGACTGCGCCCTGCCAATCAGACATCTTCAGTTTGCAGGCGCCAATATTCAGCACACAGCTCAAAGCGACAGGCTGCAGCTTTGCTCCATCTGCATCCTCAGCAGCAGCCCTGGAACCTTCCACATACCTGGAGAACACCCCCGTACAAGCAGCAAGCAACACCCCATTAAGACACTCTGCCTGTGACTCACTCATAACTCGTCAGTTTTGATATAAAAGTTCACCGATCTAATATTAATATTAATGACCACCATCTTTTTATTAAATGCTTTCCTTTAGAAGATTTTTTTGTTCCAACTTTTTTCCCCAAAATGTTCAAAAACACCAACTTAAGAACAATCCCCAAACCTAAAGATTATATATACTATTAACACTTTTCTATTTGTAAAATTAAGGTTTTTATCAGCCACTTTCCAATATAATTAGGTTTGGAACTAAGGTTGTCATAGCAGGAGAGGGACTGGGAAAGATGAGGAAACCTGCAGCGGTAACGCTGACTCATCTTTTACTGTAGTTCCCGTGAAAGGGGCCCTGAAACAATACATGTACCTGGTCCGACAGTCTAGTCCCTAGTCTCCCTCAATGAAAAGAATCTGGGCTCCTGAGAGAAATTCAGATCTGGACATGAGGTTAAATATAAGATGAGCCTGGACCATCTTGTGGCAGAAAGCGGGCAAGTGCTCACAGACTAAGAGGAACACGTCAGATGGGTGCAGCCAAGGGGCTTCCACTGGGCAAATCCGAAACCTTACAGCATCAGAAAGAATGATGGGAACAGTATAATAGGCTGAACTGAAAAAAAAATAACCCACAGATCTATAGTGATACTAAAAAGGGTAAGGAGTCCTTTCAAACAGAATGATAGCTAGTAACTGCAGAATGACTGGTAAAATCAGAAAATCACAGTTCTGCAAGCCTCAATGCAGTAACTGATTCAGGCAAAGGTCTTCAGTGATGCTGAGACCACTGGATGAATTCCTAGAAACTTAGTCATACAATCTCACAGCACCACTGCACAGAGGACATCTTATTTATTTAAAAGGTAAAGGCACTTTTGTAATAGAGACGTATGACTAACACCACTTTAACCAAGTGCCAGAACTCAAGGTAAGCCGAACTGCCATGTGCCTTCAGGACATGATGCATAGGGTATAGACACATCAACTATCCTCTTGCTAAAATACTTAACCTCAAACGAATCTGGAGGAAGCAATAAACACATACAGGTGATATTCCCTAAGATAACTGGCGTAGACTCCACAAAATGGAAATGACTTAAAAAACGTGGACATTAAAGATTAGAGAAGCCTTAGAGACATACAAACAAATGATACAATGGATACTGGAGTTAAAAAAAATTTTGAGACAACTGGGCATATTTGCATATGGATTACATAGTAGATAACAGTGTATCTATATTTGGAAGATGTTTTGATGCATTAGGCTAAGTAGAAAATGTCCTCATTTGGGGGGAAATACTGATACTTGCTAAAATATTAAGGGGTAAAGTGTCATGGTATCCACAACTTCCTTTCAAAATGATTCTGCAAAAATACACGTGGCAGAAGTTAAAAATTGGTGAATGCAGATAAAGGTACATGAGTATTCATGTACTATTCTTAATTTTTCCATATTCTGAAATTTTTCAATTAAGAATCTGTAGGCAACTAAAATTTCAATATACCTGGTTACTCTGCAAGTAGTAGGCCAAAAATACAAAAAGCAACTCTTGAATTGCTCTGTAATTCAATTTGTAAGTTCTTAAATGCAATTTATTAAAAACATTTTATTACCTTAAAACTTTTGTGTATTTTTTAATGGCCATCTCCCAGTTCTGGGATTTGAAAAACGTATTTCCAATGTTTTTTAAGTCTTCTGATATTAATAAAACTTTATCTACCTGTAAAAAAGAAAGAATACAAATATGTGGGGTTTGAGTATGTAATGCAGTTTAGTCCCAAGTTCTATCTTTAAGACAGACTGACAAAAGGCTCAAAATTTTAGCCCTGGGAATTCCCTGGTGGTGGTCAGGACTCTGTGCTTCCACTGCAGGGGGCGTGGTTCCACTCCTGGTCGGGAAGCGAGGGTGCCACGTGCCACACAGCACGGCCGATAAATAAGTAAAATTTAAAAAATTTTAGTACTAAATTTTTTTTTAGCAGTTTGGCCAATCTGAAAGTGTTTTTAGCTGCTCAGTCATGTCTGACTCTTTGAGTAGACTGTAGCCAACCGAGCTCCTCTGTCCGTGGGATTGTCTAGGCAAGAATACTGGAGTGGGTTGCCATGCCCTTCTCCAGGGCATCTTCCCAACCCAGGTATCCAACCCCAGTCTGCTGCATTGCAGGCAGATTCTTTACCATCTGAGCCACCAGGAAAGCCCCAAATCTTAAGTTACTCACATCTTTTAAATCCACATCTGCGTCCTCGGGGAAATCTGGGTGACTGTCACCAGATCCATCCTTTGGGAATATTCCCCAATCATCCCCTTCTTTCAGTTCTCCACATTCTGCAATAACGCACAACTGTAAAAATAACCCTCAATTGTAGAAGCGCACTCCTACATTAGTGATGATTTTTCAAAGGTCTGGGTTTAAAAGCTCTACAGCCGCAAGCCATGTGCACGACTGTCCACGTCGCTTCCTGGCAGGCACACCACACTGGTAGGGGCACAGCCACGCCCCGTGCTACGGAAGCACTCACCGCAGCCAGTAACTCAGTGCACAAAGAGTGAGTGGACGGTGTCACCATTCCCTTAGGTGTTGCACATGCTTTCAACTGACTCTTTCCTTCACACACTGAGTGACAGCACACCTCCCGCAGATCTGACTCTCCAGTTTCCACTCCCAACCCTGTGGATGCAGGTGCCTGTGATGGCTGTGTTGATCCACAGACATGTGGAACACAAGGATCTTTGCAGTGACAGGATCTAGTCCAAACCCTTAAGTGATTTCTATGGGATGAGAAATCAGGCCAAGGAAAGTGAAATCACAAGAGCAAGCCTAGACCACAAGTTACATGGCAGAGGAGACCAGAGGACTCCTGGTTTCCCGCTCGCTCTGTACTCTGCACCCGTACACACACCGACGCAAAGCTCTACAGGCGTAGGAGACTTCAGTTATCAAGATCAGCAAGACTGAAGTTAAAATAATAAAGTCTCTTTTTAAACTGCCCTCATCTTTCCCACAATAGAAAACAGCTTCAAAGAAAAAGTGGCAGGTACAGGCTTCTAGAACAAGAGCCTTCTGGACATTTTTTAACAATCACCCTTTTATTCACGCTTCTCTAATCCAGCAGCTAAGATAATATTACCATCTTGCTACTCACTTTGGCAGGTTTTTCACCTTTCACCTCCACATTTTCCAGAATCTTTGCCACACCCATTCCTTTAATCACTTGGCCAAACACTACGTGCTTCCCATCCAAATGCGGAGTCGGAACGGTGGTGATGAAGAACTGGGAGCCGTTGGTGTTGCTGCCGGCGTTGGCCATGCTCAGCAATCCCTCCTTGTCATGCTGCGGAATAAACCATAAAGAAAACCAAGATGAGAGTTCCCGCTCTACTCTACCAACCATTCACAGAAAGGGGGGCGGGCACCACTGGAATACCACTTAGAGCACATAATGTAGAGTGATTTTACTTCATTATCAAGTGTGACTTTAATTCACAAAACAGAGTACTTAACCACTTTTTAAACTTTAAGGAGAGCTTATGAAACTAAATTAAGATGAAACAAGAGTGGGGGCAGGGGTGGTACTCCTAAATTGATCATACTGGGAACATGCTTGGACTTCATCATTAAGATGAAGATGCCATAGGAGGGAAGTCTAGTAATTCTGCTTCACCCTTTCTTATGACTGAAGCATTTTTTTTCTGAAAGGCACTCAACAGTGTTCCCACTTGCGGGCCTACATTATGATTCTCTCTTCCCACGTCAGCAAAGTTAGGTCCTTTCCTACTCTCCACCCGTGTAACACTCATGTTAGCCCTCCTACCTGAAATGCCTTTTACCCCTAAACCCAAATCTAATCCAGCTCTCAAGACCACCAAGTGTGCGGAAGAATCACGTGTCCATGAAATAGCCCCTCTTTTTCTAAAATTTTATTTTTGTTTTGGTTGCACTGGGTCTTTGTCGCTTTTGTGCAGGTTTTCTCTTGTGGCGAGTGGGCTCTTCTGTTGAGGTGCTCAGGCACCTCACGGTGGTGCTTCTCACTGCAGAGCACAGCGCTGGGTGCACAGGCCTCACCAGGTGCAGCACACAGGCTCAACGGTTGGGCGTATGCGTTTATTCACTCTGCGGCATGTGGGATCTTCCACGTCGGGGATCAAACCTGTGTCTCCTGCACTGGCAGGCGGATTCTTATTCACTGCACCACCAGGGAAGTCTACCTGCTTTCTTTTGATCAACTTTTCCATCACATAATCTGAGTTTTCATCCTTCTGGTACTTTCTTTCTCCCTTCCAAAAGTCTGGTGCTTTCCCCACAATATTAAATATTATTAACTTTATTTCCTCAGCCTCCTCATGCCTTCTTCCTTCTTCACTCATATCCTCCCTCAAAAGTATCTGAATTTTAGTTCCTTCTAACCAAATCTCAGCCACCTGGCGAGGTCCAGTCTGCCTAGTTCATGCACCATTCCCCCTTGATGTCTTCCCTAGTAATCCAGACCACAGGAGTCATACCTTTCTCCTGTAGTATACACAGGTATTGGTCAACTTAGCACTTCTACATTATTCTCCAGTTGCCCTATGTGTCTTAATCTTGCCTTTTTGGCAAGATTTTATTCCTTATCATGAAGGTCTTTCCTTTTTATAAACTCTTTGGTGCCAGTGACTATATTAGCTACAAGAAATAAACTGCTTAAAACATTGATGACGTTTATTCTCAAATGATCCTAATCACCTTGCTCCTGTTCCCCATTTCCAAAAACCCATGTTTACTTTTGCTCTTACATGTCCATTGTCATGACTGAATGATACCACACCCCGACCGTGACCCCAGGGTCACTGAAGTTAAGCAGGCACAGGCGTCACGAAGGTCCCTTAGGAGCCTGGACATTAACAAGATCTGCTAGTCTGCAAATGCCCTGACACCCCGGACACTAGCCATGGTTTTGCTGCTCTTCAAATTTAGGCATAAAGATGCACAACTTACCATCCCTCTAATGGGAACATTTTTCCTGGAAACAATTTTGCCATATGCTGGCCACCCATGAAAACTCATTGGCTTTACTTGCAGTGTACAAACCTGAATCACACTGAAATAGCTGTTGTATTTTTGCCAATAAAATCATTGCTGGAAGAGTTTTTTCATATTAAAGATGTGTATTTATAAATATGATACCTTTCACAAATAAAGGCAATCTAAGCACATCTGAGGCATTTATCCTAATTTGACAAGAATCCCAGACACAGGACAACCTTTATTGTTAGCAACATACATTTTTGTCTACTTTACCTTATAATGGAAATTTTCATCTTCAAATTTTTCACCATAAATGCTTTCTCCACCTGTCCCATTCTGATTTGAGAAGTCTCCACCCTGAATCATAAATTTCTTAATAACTAAAAAAAAGGAAAATCAACATTAGAAACTACAATACAGATGACTACAGCAATGTTAACTAATGAATGTGTGGCAATAAAGACAACTTCTCTCCTGCTCTCCCCACCTATACACCCGACTCCAGGCTCTTAAAAAGGCTTTTCCCAATCCAAATCCCCACTAACACTCAGAGAATTAGTTCATATGGCACCTCCCCTACAACACTGTCAAACCTCAAGACTGGATCTACTAACTTTTCTCCCATAGTACCTTGATTCTACCTTTCTTTTATAATATGGAGCGTAACGATCTGTCTCTTCTAGCAAACAATTAAGAACAGCAACATCGTTTTTCTTCCGTGGTAACCATGTGCATGGCTGGGCACATAATGGTTACTCAAAAATGCCTACTGAATAAACCAATTATTCCCAAGAGGCCTGTTACACTGTATTGGAATTACTTCTGCAAATGTTATTACTTAACACTGCCACCACATTCAGATTCCCCAGAACTCTGTATCTGCTTGTATGACACTCATGTGGTCAGGAAACACAGCTGGACAATAAAGGAAAAAGATAAGGCAGAGCCTGGAAGAATCCATGTGTTTCCTTATGTGAAAGGTCACAGGGTGCCTTCTTCCCCCAGCCAAGAAAATGCAGCAACACGTGTACAATGCTGCTCCCCAGGAAAGCCCATGAGAAACTCAGCACCCAAGGTTTCTACAGGGGCTGATCATGAAGGCACTCTATGCCTAGCAGATACCAAAATTGCACCACATCCTCAAAAGGAAAGCAACTGTTCAGCATAAATCAAACTGTACAGTCTCAGCAGAGTAAGCCACCTTACAATTCAGAGAATGGTTAAGTGCTCTGACTTCAGGCAATTCCACCCTTGCAAGTAGACTTTATGGACAGCAGTCTCAGGTCTGCAACGTTAACTCCTTGTCCACAGACACTTTATTAGAATACAGGCAACTCCTTGATTTACTGCGCTTTGCAGATACTGTGGTTTTTTAACTTGAAGGTTTGTAGCAATTCTGCATCAGCGAGTCTATCATTTTTCCAACAGCACGTGCTCACTTCATGTCTCTGTGTCACATTTTGGTAATTCTCACAATATTTCAAACTTTTTCATTATTATTTGCTACAGTGATCTGTGACCAGTGATTTTTGATGTTACTACTATAACTGTTCTGGCACTTTTTTAGCAATAAAATATTAGATTAAGATATGTATTTTTCTCCAGATACAATGCTACTGTGCACTTTAATAGACTATAGTATCCTGCACACATAACTTTTATAGGCAATGGGAAACCGGAACTTTGTCATTTGCTCTATTACAACATTTACTTTATTGCAGTAGTCTGGAACCAAACCTACAATATCTCCCAAATTTGTGCTTATATTTGGGACTTCCCAAGTGGCGCTAGTGGTAAAGAATCCACCTGCCAAGAAGGAGACACAGGAGATGCAGGTTCAATTCCTGGGTTGCAAAGATCCCCTGGAGAAGGAAATGGCAACCCACTCCAGTATTCTTGCTTGGAATATTCCATGGACAGGGGAGCCTAGTGGGCCACAGTCCATGGAGTCGCAGAGTTGGATCTGACTAAGCACAAACACACATGCTTGTATTTTGGTATTTTATTAAACACGAAAGTAAATCAACAGTTTAAGTAATCTAAAATCAATGTTAATTTTTTCTTAATCAAGTTTCTTTAAATACTTATATAACTACAAATTAACTTATCTGTTTATTCATTAAATAAATATTGAGTGCCTACTCAGTAATGATACTAAATGCTGAGGACAAAATGGTGAGAAGATGCAGTTCATCAAATATGGAGCTACTCCATGGGGAGTACCAGCAAATCATCACTAAACAGAAGTATGACAACACAGTGAAAGGTCACCTTGTCATCACATGTCACACCAGGGATCCAAAATATGGAATCTTTAAGTCAGCGGCAGTCTTCCCAAGCAATCCTGCCCAAGAAGTAGGCATAACTTTTTGTCACCAGGCAGTCAAGCTACCCAAGCTCTATTTGTTTATCATGGCCACATCCTGGTGAAGCAAGGGTAACCCATTTCTCAATAAATAAACCTTTAGGACCCTGCCATAATTACTTCCACCTTTCACAGCCCAACATCAATGAAACTGACCTATAGTCTCAGATGTTAAAGCATCCTTTTGAAACTAATAGTAATTTTTAACTCTCACCCTCTCCTTAGTATTTTCTTCCCTAACTCCCTAAGTAACAGGATTCAATGACCTCTAAGAAGAATCAGATTCACAAAATGTATACATACTTCTATGGAAAGGACATCCTTTGAAATGAAGAGGTTTCCCAGTGGTGGGTCCAATGCCTTTTTCTCCTGTACACAATGCACGAAAATTTTCTGCAGTTTTGGGTACAATATCTGCAAACAATTCTAAGACAATTCGACCAACTGAAAGAAAAAATAAAACTGTGTCAGTACGCAAAACAACTAAATAAGCACATGATAGAATTGGTAAAATTACGGTGACTGAAAAATACCAAGTTTTCCTTTTTTGGTCATTTTTCTAATATTCTAATTCAGTCTACCTACATTGAGTATCGTGTATCCAGATGACTTTAAAACAACTACTTTACTACATCTTACAAAAGATCATAAACAGTAGCCAGAAGATTAGCAGCACTGAATTTGAGCAAACTCCGGAAGATAGTGAAGGACGGAAACCTGGCATGCTGCAGTTCATGGGGTCACAGAGTCAGACAAGACTTAGTGACTCAACAACAGCAAAGGACACCATCATTTGATCATGTGTGCATAATTTTAAATCACCAAATGACCAACAGAAGAAAATGAAATATTCTCTGAGTGGTCAGGTTGGCCAAGTTTTAGGTCTAGCTGTAGTCTCTGTGCTCTGTGGAACCTGCCTAGTGCTGCCTCTGCAGCAAAACCTGAAAAAGTTGCCATTCTAGGCAATTCCTAATGCAGGCAATAAACCCAGCACTAAATTTCAGAACAAAATGAATGCACACCTAAGTCCCTCTGTGTGTGTTTGCCTGCCATCTCAGTAAACAAAGAATGTTGCAGCCATCAAGCCATCACATTATGCTGACCTGAGGCTGCTGAAGAGCCCTGAGGGAACTCAGTATGGAGACAAACGGGCCGCCCACTTCCAAGTCCACCTACCAGTCAGTTGCTGCAGCCACCCTGAACAGTATACCCTGAGGAGACTAAGGATGAGAAAACACAGGATACTGGCTCCAGACAGCTGAGATGCACATCAAATGAATGATTTCAGGGAGCCCAGATTCTTACATCTTCCCAAACAGAAAAAAGCCCTAAATTCCTTAACTAGAGATACCTGGTTTCCTTTAATAAACAGTAATATTTTTTCGATATTCCGACCACCTGGTCTTCATTGCAAAAACTCCTGTATACCTTGACTCCTTCCTCATCTCTTTGAACAGAGCTGAGCTACTTTGTCCCAGGCTTAAGGCCTCAGTTTTTTCCTTTAAAGCAGTTGTAACGTGTTCCAGAACAGCAGCAATTAAGCTGTAAAGCAACGTGAGAATTCACAAGACCTGAGGCGCCTCCAAGCTGCTACTGTAGCCTAGGCAACCACACCGCCACACAGATCTCATTCTCCCCATGCCAAAACGGAGAAAATGTCCACCAATCTGAATGGATCAGTAGTAAAGAAGAATCAGTAGTAAAAATGAAAAAGAAAACCACGCAAAAGTCGCTTTAATTTACAGATAACATGGCAACTGCTGACATACATCACGTGGCAAAAGACACAAGGTGACAGGAGCCCACCAGACGCTTAACCTGGGGTTTTCAAAACAGGTTTTCGCCCTACAAACATAAAATCATCTCGTTTTGTGCTAACTTCACGGTGCTAGGTGGCGGGCAGGTGCGGCCAAGTCGGGACGGATAAACCCAAAGGCTTCCAGCATTCCTCGAACAGAAATTTCCAGAAACTTCTCCACGCCCCACGGCCCCGGTACAAGGTCGCGGGCGCAACCCAGCCCGGAGGCTTGGACCAGTCCAGGTCCCAGTGTGGGCAGCCGGCCCCCACCTCAGAGCATCACCCTGCCAGAGCAGCGCTCCAGCCTCAGGGACCCCCGACCCAGGGCGCCCCGCCTCCTCACCTCGCTCCCCTCCGATGTCCACGTCGAAGAAAACTCGAGGGTTACTGGGGTTGGAAGGCTTAGCCTGGGGGGATGGATGCGACATTGTGGCCCTAGGACGCGTGTATGACCGCCTCGTAACACCGCGTGGTCACCGTGCAGCTCGAACCCTAAAGTCACAAGGTCCGCGAAGAACGGCGGCGCTGGTGAGCTGCTTCCGGCGAGGGTACGGAGGACACGGCCGACTTTCCGGCGCCGCCTCTCAACTTCCTGCGGCGCGGCCCGACTTCCGGCTTCGCTGCGCTTGGAGTCCGCTGGCGCTTGAGCCCGCGCGGCCGGCTCTGCGCTTTCTGAGCCAGATTTTTCCTCTTTTCTGGTTCACTGAAGTTGCAGGCCCAGTTGTTTTTATTCCTGTCGCTCGTGTTTTGGGAGAGCGTTGTCAGGTTGTCACCCCGTTCCACCTCGGGGCTCCGCTCTCAGGCGAGGGGCCGGCTGTCAGAAAATCCGTTTGTCTGGGAAATAGGACTGGAAATGCTCACATCGGGGGTCGTCAGAGGGTGGAGATGGTAGCCCTCAGCACCCGCCTGGCGGCGCAGCTAGCGGCGGCGAGTCGCTGATCCCTGTGCGGTGGCGGCCGTGTTGTTAAATCGATTCTCTTACTTGGCTGTGTGAGCAGTGGCAGGAGGCCAGGCCGAAGATTCCTGGTTCAGCTGCCTTATAGATCGCCCGCATTCCCTGGGGAACTGTATTCAAGCTTCTGATTTCGCTGCATGACCGCATACTTACTTCTTGATAAAGCTTAATTCTGGAGAAGAGTGGTGCTATGGTCCTTACCACTTGATAATATTCTAATTGTTTATTGACCTATTCATCTGTCTTCTCCCGTTAAACACGAAGACAAGAATTTGGTGTTCTTTTTTCTAACCTCAACACTTCTCACAGTGTCAAGCCCTGAGAATGTTTATAGGAAAATGTCAAGAAATTTCATTTTCATATGCCTTTATGTACAATGCGAGAAGAGTTCCTGTATCAGCTCCTCGTACTGATCCTTTCAAATTCCAGCACATTAAAGTTAATGTAAAATGTTACTCTTTTATGCATTGGTGGCCTTCAGTTTCATGGTGTTTATCCGTTGTGGTTCCCTGAATGTCCAGAAGAAATTACTTAGCACATAACCTCTAAGCCGCTTGATAGAGTCAAAATAAATTATTCCTTAACCCAACCTCATTTCAGAACTACAAATTGGTAGCTTAGACTTTTTCTCACAAATATCAAATGATTAAGTAAAAATTTTTATTCTGATCTACGAGCTTAAACTCAGCTTTTAGCTTATTCCAAAAGTAGTCTTTTATGCACTTCTGTTATTATGGTTGATTATCATTACCATTAACTAGGCAGCATAGCTAAGCACTTCTACTTGGGGTTGAATCTCTAATAGCAGTTTGTGATTTTCGAAAAGTTACTTAGCCTCTCTGTGTCTTAGTTTCCTTACCTGTAAGTTAAGACTATGTATTTTCTAATGTTTTTATGAGGAGTAAATAAGTTATTTAGGTGTTTTAGTTTCAGACACATAGTAAGTACTCAAGTGTAAGCAATGATTAACCATAAATAGCTAATACTTTATTATAATTACTAATATCAACGTTGATATTACTAAATACTATATTACAGTTAATTACTAATATTAAAAGTTACTAATATCAATTTTGAATAATACTTAAATGAAAGAAGCAAATTGCTTTGAGGATGCCTCTGCATTGTCAGAAAATGCAACGTGATTCTTTCTCTGATACAGGTTTCTGGGTGTAAAAGACGAATCCAAATGTTACTCTCACTCTGTCTAGATTTTTCACAGTAAAGTCACAACTTTATATAAACTGCCATATTCCTAGAACCAACTGGATTAACAGAATCTACCTTTGAAAATCTCTCCAGAACTGATAAATCCTTATCCTAGAAGACAACCTGTCTCATTGTCAGTCTGCTTAAGACAGGACTCTGAGTTCTGAAGTCTTGCCCAATGTGTAGGAAGGAACAGCACCAAGACTATGAATTATTTTCTCTCTCTCTATATATATATATATATTTATATATATATAATTTTATAACTTTCTTTTTATGTTGAAGTATAGCTGATTAGCAATGTTGTGATAGTTTCAGGTGGACAGCAAAAGGACTCAGTTGACTATGCGCTATTTCTTAAGGCTAAGGACACAGTTTCGTTCGAAGAGAGGGAGGGATATTATTCCTAAGAGCCCTGTTACTGTTTCTGTCTGTTCCTAGTGTGGTAAGATAATATTAACAGATTGCCTCCCCTAACCAGTATTATCTTCTTTCAATGTTTTTGTGCATGACTCCACCCCAAACAAGCAGCTAGGTATCCTGTGCTTATTTATTGCTTTAAGGGAAAGATGCAGAGAAAGAAAACAGAGGAGGGAATAAAAGGCTTTCATACTGGCTTTCATACTGCAAAAGGCTTGGCTTACAGGAACAAAAAAAAAAAACTGGTGGAGCAAGAGATGTGGATAAAACATGTTCTGTAAGAGCATGGCTTTCCATTCACAGAAAAAAACTGAAACAAACAAACTCCCCTCTTGTGCTGGAGAAAGAGGAGGTTGTGGATGGTAGAAAGTGGGGAGAAAGAGGAAAGGTAGAAGTGGACCGGTGTAAATGGTCCTTAACCTGGAGAGTGAGCAAAACAACATCCCTGTATTTGTCAGTGTGCCCTGGAACTTGCTGTTGTTCAGTTTCCCAGTCGAGTCCAGCTCTTCACGACCCCATGGACTGCAGCACACCCGGCCTCCCTGTCCCTCACCATCTCCCGGAGTTTACCCAAGTTGATGTCCATTCCATCGACTATGCCATCCAGAAAGGAACTCTGAGCCCTGTAGAGGCTGGGAGAACCAATGACTGGGTTAGGATGCTGAGTTTCTCACTGTATGCCCATGTAGACAGATGGCATTGGGAACCAGAAGTCCCAACCTAAACACTTGCCGCCACACTAGACATTCTCAAATTTAGATCCAACCCTGGTGGTAGGGAAAGGTGGGATACCAGAAATTGGCAAAGATTATGGTACCACCAACCCTTTGGAATAGACAATTCAAAATTGAACTTAAAGGTGAGTTATGAAAAAATAAATTTGTGTTTATACATTTGCATGGTTATAGGCTGTGACAAGGACACAGACAACCTTGGAGTAATACCCAAGCATGTTGTCAAAGGCAAGAAATCAGGAAGGACACCAGGGTTTGGGGAGAAAGCTTCAGGATCTTAGATGTTTAAAGTCAGGCTCTGATTGCAGCCATGAAATTAAAAGACGCTTACTTCTTGGAAGAAAAGTTATGACCAACCTACATAGCATATTGAAAAGCAGAGACATTACGTTGCCTACAAAGGTCTGTCTAGTCACGGCTATGGTTTTTCCAGTGGTCATGTATGGATGTGAGAGTTGGACTGTGAAGAAAGCTGAGCACCGAAGAATTGATGCTTTTGAACTGTGGTGTTGGAGAAGACTCTTGAGAGTCCCTTGGACTGCAAGGAGATCCAACCAGTCCATTCTAAAGGAGATCAGCCCTGGGATTTCTTTGGAAGGAATGATGCTAAAGCTGAAACTCTAATACTTTGGGCACCTCATGCAAAGAGTTGACTCATTGGAAAAGACTCTGATGCTGGGAGGGATTGGGGGCAGAAGGAAAAGGGGATGACAGAGGATGAGATGGCTGGATGGCATCACCAACTCGATGGACGTGAGTTTGAGTGAACTTCGGGAGTTGGTGAAGGACAGGGAAGCCTGGTGTGCTGCAATTCATGGGGTCGCAAAGAGTCGGACACGACTGAGCGACTGAACTGAACTGAACTGAACTGACAGCAAAATTGGAACTGGTCAACATGTAACTCCTTAAGGAGACAACACAATTCTGCTCCTGGAGGGGAGGGCTGGTGTTCATGAGGTAGTAATGGAGGGAGAGAGTACTGACTTAGGGCCCCTGCTCTGAACCACATAGAGAAATGGCTGATTCCACTACAAGAATGGAAAGGCAATTCACAGGCTCTGCCTACTATATGTACGGCTCTATAAGAATAACTTGGTTTTCTGAACTGGAACATTGAACCAATGGAAGACAGCAGAGGCCACCAGGGGACAGCAGAGTCTGCCACGAGCAGAAATGGTGCCTGGGACTCCGGGCCTGAGGACTCCCAGTGTGACATTCTTCTTCTACGTGCTGGAGGTGACACGACAAAAACGGTATTGATGATCAGTTGACAATAACACCAAGTAAGAGGTCTATGTCTATTCCTTTTCTGAGGAGAAATAAGATTAATTTTAACTTTTCAGTTGCAAAATGTGTAGTTCTCTGATAGAGCAGAACCAATGATACACTGATGTGAACCCAAAAAACCATTGTTGAAATCCAGTTTACATTTATCTAAAAGGACTTCCTCGACATGGATTTTATAATTATCACAAAAATAATAAGTGGCACCTACTGTTCACTGCCATGTGCCAGGCTCTGTGCTAAGTGCTTTACATAATGAATGTTATTCAGTCTTCAACTTAACTGTGTCATAGGGGATATTAACATCCTATTATCAGACAAATAAGTGCCAGTGAGGTCACAAAAGTTGCCCAGTTTGACTCCAAAGCCAATTCACTATGTATCGGGTTGGTCAAAAAGTTCCTTTGGGTTCTTTAAGTAAAAAGAAAAGACACATTTTTCATTTTCACCAAAAACTTTATTGAACAATATATTCAGTGTTTGGTTCCACTACCTTTTGTCACTTTGCACTCAACTTCATAATTCTGTCTTCCCCAAACTTTCTCTCTTATTGGGCAAAGAACTGTTAATAGCAAGCCAGGGCTCTGTGGCTTAGACAGTAAAGAATCTGCCTGCAATGTGGGAGACCCACATTCAATCCCTGGGTTAGGAAGATCCCCTGGAGAAGGGAATGGCAACCCACTCCACTACTGCTGCTGAGAAAATCCCATGGACAGAGGAGCCTGGCTGGCTACGGTCCACGAGGTCACAAAGAATCAGACACGACAGAGTGACTATTAATACCAGGTGCCTTTTACAGTATTCCAGGGAATTGAAAAATTTTCCATTAAGAGAATTTTGTAAAGACCAAAATAAATGGAAATTCAAAGGCTCAGTGAATACAGGGGATGAATTTGTAGCCAAGCTGTAACAGTTTTTGCCTGGTCATCAAAGAAATATGTGGCCTTGAGTTATCCTGATGGAAGATTATGTGTTTTCTGTTGACTATTTCTGGACACTTTTCATGAGGTGCCTTCAGTTGGTCTGAGGGTAGTACTTGTTGGAATTAATCATTTGGTCTTCCAGGAGGAGTTCATAATAGAGGACTCCCTTTCAATCCCACCATATATACAATATCACCTTCTTTAGATGAATACTGGCCTTTGGTGTGGTTGGTGGTGTTTCATCTTGCTTAACCCAAAATCTCTTCTGTTCCACATTATTTTTAAAATGTATTTTATTAGTTTTGGCTGTGCTGGGTCTTTGTTGCTGCACAAAAACTTTCTCTAGTTGTGGCAAGTGGTGGCTACTCTTCATTGTGGTGTGTGAACTTCTCATCACAGTGGCTGGTTTCGCTTGTTGCAGAGCACAGGTTCTAGGTGTGAAGGCTTCAGTGACTGCAGTGCATGGGCTCAGTAGTTGGATCACTGGACCACCAGGGAATCCATGTTCCACATTGCCAAGGTAAAAAATAGTCAAGACCTAAATGTTGTGAGTTAGGTTTTATTTGGTGGCAATTTTAGGACTTTAACCCCAACAGACAGCATTACAAGTGACCCCGAGAGAACTGTTCTGAGGACGCAGGGGTAGGGTGAATCAGGTTATATGGAACTTTGTAACAAGAGGCAGGTAGTCTGAACATCCAAAGATTATTATTAATTAAGGAAAACCGGATATTTCAAGTTAAGGAATTTAGTGGGTTTTTTATGTATGGGAAGATGTACAAGTCTGGGCTTACTGAAATCATTTCTTTTATGTGTATCTTAGTTATTTGGATCAGTATCTTGTGATTTGATTTTTTACATCTTTAGTTTCTCGTTTGGTGTAGGGAGGAGTGGCAGCTTGAGGTGGTTCACTGGCTGCCACATAGCAGGCATTGTTCTTCCTGGGGGCACTCCAGGCCCAGAAATTTACCTTTGGAAGGCCAAGGATAGCTGATGGCTATGACATCCTTATTTACAGATACGGCAGGAAATACGCTATTTCACAACATTATGTGCATTATCCACTTTTCATCACCCATCACGGTATATTTTAAAAACAGAACATTTTCATTACCTTTAAGTAGAGAATCGCATGCAGAAATACAGTCAAGAAGGCTTTTTTTCACTTGTGTGGAAACCAAATATCAAAACAATTATTAATAATATAACCAAGTTTGTGCAAATGATTTTCAGCTCTTGATTTGGATACTATGAGTATGTCAGCTGTCTCCCGCATGGTATAATATTGATTGTTCTCAATTAATGATTTGATTGCTGTCAACTTCAACTGGCTTACCTGACCATGAAATGTTATCTAGAGAGAAATCTCTAGCATGAAACTTCAAAAACCACTTTTGACATGTTTGACCAGTCACAGCACCTTCTCCATTCACTACACAAATCTTTTTTTGTGTTTCAGTTATGTTTTTAGCTTTCTTGAAATAATAAAGCTTTTATGTTTTTATGCCAAAATGTTGCTTTTTTCTTCCATCTTCAATCTTAAAATGGGTACACAAAAATTCACCAATTTTGATAAGTTTTTTTTTAATGCATGCTAATATGAGAGCGATCACAATACAATTTAACAAAATCGTTTTCAATGAAGTTAAAGACAACTAAGCACTACTAGAGCCATCTTCAGAAAAAAACGAACAAACATTTTGACCAACCCAATACTAGAAAGATAAAACCTAACATTATCTTTAAACCTACAAGTTTTAAATATTGTGTAAGAAACACCAAGATATGTAAAGGGCCTTGAGCTCCTCATGACGTTAGTGCTGGACTTGGTTTATTCTTGCATAACTCAGTTTTGACCTGATATTATAAAGCAGTTTAGGCTCCTATACATTTTGTAAGTTATTCTCTATCTATAGAATGTGCTCTTGCCATTCAGTCGTTCAGTCATATCCAACTCTTTGCAACTCCATGGACTGCAGCACACCAGGCTTCCCTGTCCTTCACCATCTCCCTGAGTTTGCTCAAACTCATGTCCATTGAGTCAGTGATGCCATCCAACCATCTCATCCTCTGTAGTCCCCATCTCCTCCTGCTTTCAATCTTTCCCAGCATCAGGGTCTTTTCAAATGAGTCGGCTCTTCACATCAGATGGCCAAAGTATTGGAGCTTCAGCTTCAGCATCAGTCCTTCCAATGAATATTCAGGTTTGATTTCCTTAAGGACGTTGACTGGCTTGATCTCCTTACAGTCCACGGGACTCTCAAGAGTCTTCTCCAGGACCACAATTCAAAAACATTAATTCTTTGGCGCTCAGTCTTCTTTATGGTCCAGCTCTCTCATCCGTATTTGACTAAAGGCATTCCTGATAATACCAAAAACACAGAATGAACTACTTCCGAATTCTTTCTCTTATTTTGACCCTCAAAAACAAATAAACAAATGAACATACTGTTATGTCATTTTTACAGGTGGTCAGAATAGTACTATCTATTGAAGGGAATAGGTTCCTAGAATTCAAATTTGAAGGACTTTGAATTTGATTATGTTTAGTGAAACTAGGGTTTAATGGTTATCATATTCTTTATACCATTCCTGTTGATTGTTTTGTGGTTTCAGCTAGGCTTTGGTGCTGTGCTGTGGCTTCATCATCAAGATTTGGGAAGCAACAATGGGAAAGGAAGGATTTCTATGAAGTTGAGAGAAGAGTCATTCAAGTGCCCTGGACTGCACACCAAAAGCAAAGAGCTGATTTTGTATTTTTGCCCACAGAATGGAATATCTCACCTTGCTAAGAAGAAAGGTTTCAGAGAGGGTTTTGATTTTTTTCAGATCACAACGGTGGATCTATTTAAATCCTGGAACTCTGATGATTGCTCCAGAAATTCATACAACAGAGCATCATCCGAAAAAGTTCAGCTTTTATTGTTAATATAAAACTGTGAGGCTGGTGTTTGGATCCCTTTTCACAGAGGAGGAAACGGAGTACAAGACATAAAGAAGCACCCCAAGACCATGATGTCGAGCTGTCAGGCCATGAAACATGCCTCCAAGGTCCCCAAGGGCATTGTTCTTCCTTTATCTGTATGTTTGGGAATATCTGCCAATAATAACAATTTTGTTTTTGTCATTAGTGATGACAGTTTTATCATTGTTGCTTTTGAGAAAAAAAAAAAATGAGCCAACAGATTCAGTGCTTCTTGAATAATCCCTTAAAAGTGACTATTGGATCACACTGTTGAAAAGAGGCCGTGTATTCAGGTCATTAAAAAAATAAAAAAGCTTTTAAGCTTCAAATGGAGAATTTAGATCATAATTATTTAGTACACAGCTAAATTGCAACTAGATCTAGGAAAATAGAATTCCTCTGTACTCAGAATCTTGATACATGTTGGATGAGGACTCTATTCTTTTGGTTTACTTTTATAGCTAATAAGATACTCAGATATAATAGAGTGATAATATTTGCTGAAGTATTTCCATTAGCAGTACAACATCTACTGGGAAAAAAAACTGTTGTTATTCAGCCAACATTACTGAGTACCTAAAACCTGCTGGGCTAACATATCGTTATAAGAACAACAGAGTTGCTGTTTTTAAGGAGTTCACTGTTTTCTAAAAGAGACAAATCATGATAATATATGTGCAATTTATGTATAATAATGCATATACATAATAATATGTATTATACTCAAGACACTGTGGGAAAAAATTGGAATATTAGACTTTGGAGTGCTCTAACAATTTTATAGAGGAGGTGCGATTTGATCTAAGTCTTCTTAAATTCCAGAAAATACTTCACCAGGCTAAGAGACTAGAGTCTGGGGACACCTGTTAATATTATACATATAGCATGGCCTAAAAATGATTTCCATTTAAGAAATTAAAAGCCAGAGAAAGAAGAGAAGCTGTTATTCCCAAAGCATGGGGAAAACATGGTGGAAGGTTAATAGCAGGACATCTGATAAGAGTAGGACCTCGATGCTCAGTTCATTGAGGAAAAAACTAGTGCAGAATGATGGTCTAAATACATCAAAGTCAAACAGAAAAAGAATTCCCCATGAACTCACAATTTCACCCAGATTTGCTCAAAACTCACAACTATAAGCAAAACTTGGCTATATATAAATACATAATTCTAGAGTACACACAGTATTTTCATTCCTTTTCCAAAATCTAATAATGTTTGACAGAAGTTTAAATAATACCAAAACTCTTAATTGTTCAAAGACTAACTCATGAGAAATTTTCATTTGTATGTAGAAAACTTTTCCTTCTAGTCATGCTCTTTGCCTAAGGAGATTTTTTTTTTAATAATTAATTTTTATTGGAGTATAGTTGATTTCATTCTGTCTGTCTTCTGATGGATGAGGATAAGAGGCTTATGAAAGCTTCCTGATGGGAGGGACTGGCTGTGGGGAAAACTGGGTCTTGCTCTGGTGGGCTCAGTAAATCTTTAATCCAATTTTCTGCTAATGGGTGGGCCTGTGTTCCCTCCCTGCAGTTTGGCCTAAGGCCAAACTATGATAGAGGCAATGGCAGTAATGGCAACTTCCTTCAAAAGGACTTATGCCAGCACACTGCAGCTCCCAGGACTGTTGTAGTCAGTACCCCTGACCCCGTGGCAGGCCACTGTCGCCCACACCTTTGCTGGAGAGTCCCAGCACTCCCAGGCAAGTCTGGCTCAGTCTCCTGTGGGGTCACTGCTCCTTTCTTCTGCGTCCTGGTGCACACAAGGTTTTGTTGTGCCCTCCAAGAGTCCCAGTCCTGTGGAAGTTCTGAAATCAAATCCCACCAGCCTTCAAAGTCAAATTCCCTGGGGGTTCTCAGTCTCTTTGGCGAATTCCCAGGTTGGGAAATCCATTGTGGGCCCTAGAACTTTTCCAATAGGGCAAGAACCTCTTTCTTATAATTGTTCTCCAGTTTGTGGATCGTCAGCTCAGTGGCTATACAGTGGAGCTAACAGGGACCTCCTCCAAAAGGACTTATAACCTCAGATATACAGATGACACCAGTCTTTTGGCACAAAGCAAAGAGGAACCAAACAGCCTCTTAATGAAGGTGAAAGAGGAGAGTGAAAAAGCTGGCTTAAAACTCAACATTCAGAAAACTAAGATCATGGCATGTGGTCCCATCACTTCATAGCAAATAAATGGGGAAAAAATGGAAACAGTGACAGACTTTACTTTCTTGGGCTCCAAAATCACTATAGATGGTGACTGCAGCCATGAAATTAAAAGACACTTGCTTCTTGGAAGAAAAGCTATGACAACCCTAAACAGTGTATTAAAAAGCAGAGACAATACTTTGCCAACAACAGTCCATATAGTCAAAGCTATGGTTTTTCCAGTAGTCATGTATGGTTATGAGAGTTGGACCACAAAGAAGGCTGAGCCCCAAAGAATTCATGCTTTTAAACTGTAGTGTTGGAGAAGACTGTTGAGAGTCCCTAGCACTGCAAGGAGATCAATACCTGTCAATCCTAAAGGAAATCAATCCTGAATACTCATTGGAGGGACTGATGCTGAAGCTGAAACTCCAATACTTTGGCCACCTGATTCGAGGAGCCGACTCTTTGGATAAGACACTGATGCTAGGAAAGATCGAAGGCTGGAGGAGAAGGGGACAACAGAAAATGAGATGATTGGATGGTATCACCGACTCAATGGACATGAGTTTGAGAAAGCTCTGGGAGTTGGTGATGGACAGGGAAGCCTGGCGTGCTGCAGTCCGTGGGGTCATTAACAGTCGGACATGACTGAGCAACTGAACAACGAACAACAAATAGTTGATTTACAATGTTGTATTAGTTTCTGCTATACAGCAAAGTGATTCAGTTATACATACACATGTATCCACTCTTCTATATTCTTTTCCAATATAGGCCATTAAAGGGTACTGAGTACAGTTCCCTGTGCTACACGGCAGGTTCTTATCTATTTTATGTATCAGATCAGATCAGATCAGTCGCTCAGTCGTGTCCGACTCTTTGCGACCCCATGAATCAAAGCACGCCAGGCCTCCCTGTCCATCACCATCTCCCGGAGGTCACTCAGACTCACGTCCATAGAGTCAGTGATGCCATCCAGCCATCTCATCCTCTGTCGTCCCCTTCTCCTCCTGCCCCCAATCCCTCCCAGCATCACAGTCTTTTCCAATGAGTCAACTCTTCACATGAGGTGGCCAAAGTACTGGACTTACAGCTGTAGCATCATTTCTTCCAAAGAAATCCCAGGGCTGATCTCCTTCAGAATGGACTGGTTGGATCTCCTTGCAGTCCAAGGGACTCTCAAGAGTCTTCTCCAACACCACAGTTCAAAAGCATCAATTCTTCGGCGTATAGTATTATGTATATGTCAATCCAAATCTTCCAATTTATCCCTCCCCCACTGTCCACCTTGGTAATAATAAATTTGTTTTCTTTGTCTGTGATTCTATTTCTATTTTGTAAGTAGTTCATTGGTACCATTTTTAAAGAATCCATGTATACATGATATCATGTAGTATGTGTCTTTCTCTGCCTAGCATTATTTCATTCTTTTTATGGCTGAGTAATATTCCATTGTGTATATGTACCACATCTTATGTATCTATTCCTCTGTCAGTGGACATTTAGTAGATTTTTAAAACTTTTGTTTTTGTTTAGTCACTAAGTCATGTCTGACTCTTTGTGACCCCATGAACTGCAGCAGGCCAGGCTTCTCTGTCCTTCACCATCTTCTGGAGTTTGCTTGAATTTATGTCCACTGAGTCAATGATGCCATTCAACCATGTCATCCTCTGTTGCCCCTTTCTCCTCCTGTCTTCAATCTTTCCCAGCATCAGGGTCTTTTCTAAAGAGTCAGCTCTTCACATCAGGTGGCCAAAGTATTGGAGCTTCAGCATCAGCATCAGTCCTTCCAGTGAATATTCAGGGTTGATTTCATTTAGGATTGACTGGTTTGATCTCCTTGCAGTCCAAGGGACTCTCTAGAGTCTGCTCAATCACCACAGTTCAAAAGCATCAATTCTTCTGTGCTCAGTTACCAGATAGTTATGGGGGGTGGGGAACCCAAGCAAGAGCTGAGGCAGAGTATCAGCACGGATGCAGGCCCAGGCTCCCCATCTGCCACTGGCACCCCAGCACATACCCCAGGCCTGTGGTGCATCCATGAGGCTGGGCTCCAGGGAAAACACCTGGGCCACTGAGGCTCTTTTCCCAGTGCTGGGTGAGGCAGTGCTCAGGAACCTGCTGCTCTGCGTGAAGTCTCTTATCCAGATAGGTCATGAGCGGTCCCACCACTGGGACCAGCATGCTGGGGAGGAAGGTCCTCTGCCCACCAAGCTTCCTCATCTACACTGTGGACCCTGTGCAAGCAGATGGGAAGCTAGGCTCTTCCCAGGCCTGAGCCCCTGGCTGATGTCTGTCGCCCTCCCCACCGTGACCTGGGTGGTATGAGGACTGCTTTTCCTCTGGCTGAGATGGAGATGGTTGCCAGCACAGATGACACAAGGACTTCTCTGAACAGAAGTGGTGAAGGAGACCCCTAGAGACGCCAATGCAGGTTGCGTCCCGCATGCTGGCCCGCCCCTCTGCCTATCATCTCCATCAGCTGCAGAGTTGGTTCTGTGGACGGAGGGCCAAGGACAGCCCAGAGTTGAGCCCCACGGGGAAGATTTTCATAGAAGAGAGGCTGCTGGGATTCTCTATGGGCTTAGCCCCTCAACTCCTGGGAGATGCAGTTTTCCTGTGGACCTGCTGGGCACTTCATCAATGCCTACCTGGCGGGTGACTGCATGAGGGACACCCCAGGAGGGCTGGGCAATGAGACCACAATCCAGGTTCCCAGTTCAGCCAGACCCTGGCCATCCGGAGCCACCCTAAATTTGTGATTGGGGTCTCAGTCAGCATGTTGACCTACCCCTTCCTGCTGCTCAGCGATCTCATGGCCGTGAATGACTGTGGGTTGCATGCCAGGTTCCCTGCTCACTCCCCAGTGTTCCAATCCTGGACCCACTGCTGGATGGACCTGAGTGTGCAAGGCCAGCACGTCTGAGGCTCCAGTCTGCTTTTCTGCTGGGTGGCATCAGGATCCTGCTTAGTCCTGAAGTAAAATGAATCATGTGAAAACAACAGAAGGATCTCTGTTCATTTCCAAGGCAAACCATTTAATACCAGAGTAATCCAAGTCTATGCCCCAACCACTAATGATGGAGAAGCTGAAGTTGAATGCTTGTATGAAGACTTACCTACAAGACCTTCTAGAACTAACATCAAAAACAGATGTCCTTTTCATCATAGGAGACTAGAATACAGAAGCAGAAAGTGAAGAGATACCTGGAGTAACATGCACGTTTGGCCTTGGAATACAAAATGAAGCAGGCAAACCCTAACAGAATTTTGCCAAGACAATGCACTGGTGATAGCAAGCACCCTTTTCCAACAACACAAGAAACAACTTTGCACATGAACATCACCAGATGGTCAATACCAAAATCAGATGGCTTATATTCTTCGCAGCCGAAGATAGAGAAGTTCTATAATCACAAAAGCAAGACCAGGAGCGGACTGTAGTTCAGATCATGAACTCCTTATTGTAAAATTCAGACTTATATTGAAAAGAGTAGGGAAAACCACTAGGCCTTTCAGGTATGACCTAAATCAAATCCCTTATGATTATACAGTGGAGGTGACAAATAGATTCAAGGGACTAGATCTGATACACAGAGTGCCTGAAGAACTATGCATGGAGATTCGTAACATTGTACAGGAGGTGGTGATAAAACCATTTCCAAGAAAAAGAAATGCAAAAAGACATAATGGTTGTCTGAGGAGGCCTTACAAATAGCTGAGAAAAGAAGAGGACCAAAAAGCAAAGGAGAAAAGGAAAGATATATCCATTTGAATGCAGAGTTCCAAAGAATAGCAAGGAGAGATAAGAAAGCCTTCTTAAGCGAACAATTCAAAGTAATAGAGAAAAAACACTAGAATGGGAAAGACTAGAGCTCTCTTCAAGAAAATGAGATATACTAAGGGTACATTTCATGCAAAGATGGGCATAATAAAGGACAGAAATGGTATGGACCTAACAGAAACAGAAGATATTAAGAAGAGATGGCAAGAATATACAGAAGACCTATACAAAAAAGGTACTAATGACACAGATAACCACAATGGTGTGATCACTCACCTAGAGACAAATGTCCTGCAGTGTGAGTGTGAAGTCAAGTGGGCCTTAGGAAGCATCACTAAGAACAAAGTTAGTAGAGGTGATGGAATTCCAGCTGTTCCAGCTGAGCTATTTTAAATCCTAAGTGATAATGCTATTAAAGTGCTGCATTCAATATGTCAGCAAATTTAGAAAACTCAGCAGTGGCAACAGGATTGGAAAAGGTCAGTTTTCTTTCCAATCCCAAAGAAAGACAATGCCAAAGAATGCTCAAACTACCACAGAGTTGCACCCATTTCACATGCCAGCAAGTAATGCTCAAAATCTTTCAAGCTAGTCTTCAAAAGTATGTGAACCGTGAACTTCCAGATGTTCAAGCTGGATTTAGGAAAGGCAGAGGAACCAGAGATCAAATTGCCCACATCCATTGCATCATAGAAAAAGCAAGAGAATTCCAGAAAAACTTCTGCTTCATTGACTGTGCTAAAGCCTTTGACTGTGTGGATCACAACAAACTGTGGACAATTCTTAAAAAGATAGGAACACCAGACCACCTTGCCTACATTCTGAGAAACGTGTCTGCAGGTCAAGAAGCAACAGTTAGAATCGGACATGGAACAGTGGACTGGTTCAGAATTGTGAACAGAGTACGTCAAGGTTGTAATTGCCACCCTGCTTATAACTTACTTGCAGAATGCACATCATGTGAAATGCTGGGCTGGATGAATTACAAGCTGGAATCAAGACTGCCAGGAGAAACATCAACAACCTCAGATATGCAGATGACACCACCCTTATAGCAGAGCCAGAAAAGGAACTAAAGAGTGTCTTGATGAAGATGAAAGGAGAGTGAAAAAGCTGGCTTAAAACTCAATATTCAAAAAACTAAGATCATGGCATCCAGTCCCATCACTTTGTGGCAGATAAATGGGAAAAAATAGAATTAGTGATAGACTTTATTTTCTTCGGCTCTAAAATCACTGCTGATGGTAACTGCAGTCATGAAATTAAAAGACGCTTGCTCCTTGGAAGACAAACTATGACAAACTTAGAAAGTATATTAAAAAGTAGAGATATCACTTTGCCAACAAAGGTCTGTATAGTCAAAACTATGGTTTTTTCCAGTAGTCACATATGGATGTGAGAGTTGGACCATAAGGAAGGCTGAATGCCAAAGAATTGATGCTTTTGAACCACGGTGTTGGAGAAGACTCTTGAGAGTCCCTTGGACTGCAAGGAGATCAAGCCAGTCAATCCTAAAGGAAATTAACCCTGAATGCTCATTGGAAAGACTGATGCTGAAGCTGAAGCTCCAATACTTTGGCCACCTCAGTTGAAGAACCAACTCACTGGAAAAGACCCTGATGCTGGGAAAAATTGATGGCAGAAGGAGAAGGGGACAACAGAGGAAGAGATGGTTAGACGGCATCACCGACTCAATGGACATGAGTTTGAGCAAACTCCAGAAGGTAGTGGAGGACAGGGAACCCTGGCGTGCTGCTGTTCATAGGGTTGCAAAGAGTTTGACACAACTGAGTGACTGAATAACAATAAAAACAAACATAGTTCAGTTCAGTTCACAAATCACCCAAACATCAATCACCCAAAAAACCATGCTGTCTGAGCCTGGCCACTGTGGTGAGGCCTGATCATTTCCAGGCACCTGTCAGATCAACGGAGCAGCACCTAGAAATGCTCCAGACCAGCTGGACTCTGGTTTCCATATTCCCCTTATATCTCTCTGGAAGCAGGGTTGGGTGGGGCTGAAGCTGCGACCAGTGGATTGATGACTGTTAGACCCGGGAAGTTGGGGTAGGGCTGGGGAATTGAGGCAGAATTCCCTACTTTGCAGATTTCCTGAGTCTCTCTTGTGCAAGGGACCAGAGAATGGCTTGTGGAGGCCCACGTTGGATGAGCAAAGGGTTGTGAGGTCAGGTGCCACCTCCCCCATTCACATCTCTGGGATCAGCCCCGGCTCTGATCCTACTGGCCAGCTGGGACCTTTGCTCTCTTGCTTTGTAAATAGAATGTGATCCCCTTTCACAAGGCCACCAGCCTGTCCATGTCTTTGCTGGAAGCTCACGTTATTTTTCTTAACAGTGGCGGCACCTTCTGAATGGAAATCATGTGACTGCTCAGAACATGGCCTCCTAGTCAAATGCTTGTCTGTTTAATGGTGACGCCTTTCACGCAGGATATGGTTACCTATGCAGTTTTGAATACCCAAGTGTTAGGCAGATCAGTGACTCTGCTGCTGCTAAGTTGCTTCAGTCGTGTCCAACTCTGTGCAACCCCATAGACGGCAGCCCACCAGGCTCCCCGTCCCTGGGATTCTCCAGGCAAGAACAATGGAGTGGATTGCCATTTCTTTCTCCAATGCGTGAAAAGTGAAAGTGAAGTCGCTCAGTCGTGTCCGACTCTTAGTGACCACATGGACTGCAGCCCGCCAGGCTCCTCCATCCATGGGATTTTCCGGGCAAGAGTACTGGAGTGGGATGCCATTGCCTTCTCCGAATAATTCCAAACAGTTCTAGCCTAAATAAAATAGTGTGCCAGTATTGGGATCACTTCTTCAGCTACTGCCAGGTGGCTTATCATAAGTACTCAAAGTAATGAAACTAAATTTATTATTATTCAGATATTTTAAAGATACATTATGAGAACCACTAAGTTGCTTAAATTATTTATAATTAAAAGAAAAGTTAATGAGAAAAACAAAAATTAGAAAAGTCTGTTACAGATAGATTTCCAATCAAGACTTTATTTGGTATCATGAATCTCTCAACTTTTGAGCTAAAATTTCTAAAATTGGGGAGAAACTTTTGAACTTCAAAGAAGTTCTTATGGTAAAGAAACATGAGATTCTGAAAAATTCTGTATCTATTAATGTCATAAAAAATTCAGTACTTTTTAATTTGAAAAATCATCAAAATTATTAAACTTTTGAAAATATTTTTTAAAGACCTACCACAAGAACTGACCTAAACACTGTTAAAGAAAGGGAATCCTGGCAAAGGAAGGCACTGATCTCAAAAATGTCCATCTCTTGTGTTAGCACAGCAAAACAAAATAGGTGTAATGTTCAATTTTTCTTTGGTTATTTCACTTTGAGTAATACTGGGGCACTATTTAAAAGAACATTCTACAAGAGGAAAATTAAACTGGTTATTCTAATTTTCATGCACCAATCGATTTGTAAACTGCCATAATCATGAAGTCATACCTTTTATGAACTTTTTTCCTCAATCAAGAGTACTTACCATTACCGTGTTGGACAGTGGTGCACTAAGTGATCTCCAGCTGCCACAACTTAGTCCTATTCAATGTAAAAGTCCTGGGACTTCCCTGGTGGTACAGTGGAGAGTGATCTGCCTGCCAGTGCAGGAAACATAGGTTCAATTCCCAGTCAGGGAAGATCCTGCATGCTGTAAGCCTGTGTGCCACAACTACTGAAGTCCATGTGACTAGAGCCTGTGCTCTGTGCAGAAAGAGAAGCCTCCACAGTGAGAAGCCCGTGCACTTCAATGAGGAGTAGCCATGGCTCAGCACAACTAGAGAAAGCCCAGGCTCAGCAACGAAGACCCAGCACAGCCTAAATAAATAAATATATATATATAAGCTCCTAATAAGATTTGACCCTTTCTCCCTCAAATAAATATATTGATGATGATTTAGGGGGGAAAAAAACAGATATTTGAACAACTTTATGAAAAATGTAAATGATAATGAACTCAGATTGTGGGACTTTATGAGCTAAAAGAAACACCTTCATAATTTATAGTAAGGCACATTTTATTGTTTAAAATTATTTGTATACTATGAAATTTGTAGTATTTAAAATTTTAAACAGCTGATTTTAAAATTATTTGGGCATCTTTATTTTAGTGGAAGATAGTTAATTAACATTAAATTGAAATTTTTTTTTTTAATTAAAAAAGTTTTAACTGTTTATTTTGTCTTGGAGTATAGCCAATTAACAGTGCTGTGATAGTTCAGGTGAACAGCAAAAGGACTCAGCCATGCATATACATGTATCAATTCTTTCAAACTCAGTAGTCTCAATCAGTTTCCTCAAACTCCCCTTTCATCCAGGCTGCCACTCTGAGCAGAGTTCTCTGTGCTCTACAGTAGGTCCATGTTGGTTATCCACTTTAAATATAGCAGTGTGTCATGTCCATCCCTAACTCCCGAACTATCCCTTCCTCCCATCCTTCCCCCCGCCAACCAAAAGGTCATTCTCCAAGTCTGTGAGTCTGTTTCTGTTTTGTAAATAAGTTCATTTGTGTCATGTCTTTTTAGAGTCTACATATAAGGAATGTCACGTGGTATTTTTCCTTCTGATTCACTTCACTCAATATGACAATCTGTAAGTCCATCCATGTTGCTTTATTTTAGTGGAAGATAATCAATTGCCATTAAGTTGAAATTTTAAATAAGCACTAATATTTGTTGCATGCTGATGTGTCACAAGTGTTCTGTATACTTTGTTTACTTTTTAAAAAGTAAGCTGCACATTAAACAGAGTGAAGTAAGTCAGAAAGAGAAAGACAAATATTATATATTAAGGCATATATATGGAATCTACAAAGATGATACTGATGAACCTGTTTGCAGGGCAGCAATGGAGAGGCAGACAGAGAACAGACTTGTGGGCACCTTGGGGGAAGGAGAGGGTGGGATCAGTGGAGAGAGTAGCATGGAAACATGTACATCTCCATATGTAAAATAGGTAGCCAGTGGGAATTTCCTGTGTGATGCAGTGAGCTCACACCTGGTACTCTGTGACAACCTAGAGGGGTGGGAGGCGGTTCAAGAGGGAGGGGACATATGTATACCTATGACTGATTCCTGTTGATATATGGCAGAAACCAACACAATATTGTAAAGCAATTATCTTCCAATTAAAACAAATTAAAAAAAATAAGTTACACATTCAAAGAGTACAATCAAAAGACAGAAAAGATATATACTGAAAAGTTATCTGGACACTCAAGAAATTCTTTAAAAATTTCTACCAGGAAATTGCAGCTTTAGAGGAAATCAATGCTATTCTTTTCTCAAGTGTTTTTCTTGAGCTTTTTTGTGATTATACAAACAAATGTGTGTGTGTGTGTCTTTATTCCCATCCTGTTTTCACATACTGTTCTACATCTTGTTTCTTCTGATTAGCAGTATATCCTGCAAATATCCCATTTGGTGACATAAATATTTCCTTGTTCTTTATTACAGCATGATATTTGATTGCATGCGTCCATCAGAACAAACCTTTAATAGATGGAAATTTAGTTTTTTTCCACTCTATTCTTATTATAACAGTGCTGCATTAAATATTTGTATACAGTTATCAGTTTGCTAATTTACAATATATCAATCTATTTAATAAATTCCAGCTAGAGGAATGCTTGTCAGAGTTATGTATATGTATTTGATAAATATTGTTAGATATCGCCAAATTGTTTTATGTGGTGTTTGGATACATTTACACTCTCCCAAGCAATGTATGAGAGTATGTCTCCACCAGACTTTCACCACCAAAGATGTTATTAATCTTCTTGATATTTGCCAATCAGATAGGAAAGAAGTACCTTATTTGTGCTTTAAGTGGATTTTCTTATTAATCCCTATAACAATAAGTACTATTACTAACACCATTTTATATATGAGGAAATTAAGGCTTACAGAAGTTGGGTTACTTGCTCAAAGTTACTCAGATAAAATGTGGAAGAATCAGGATTAAACTCACTCTTGTCTGTGTCTTAAACAAAACTCCTAACCCTTAAGGATCACAAACCAATAAATAACCTTGAAACTTAAATTATACTTTTCATAATTATTTTTGATGATTCAGAACTTAGTTCAAAAGGTAGAGCAAAATATCATAGTATCTTAGTGTCAGCATTATCAATATAATTATCACTGAACAATAGTTGTATTGTCCTGGTTTATTTATTTATTTATTTATTTTTTTGTCCTGGTTTAAAAAGCACCCTTGTGGATAGATGCCAGGTAAACTGGCTTCAACGGTCTCATATGCCATCAGCAAACATGAAAAATTCCATCCTATCCTCAAAAACTTCAGCCCTCAGAATCCACACTCAGTGGCCTCGTTTCATAGCTAGTTGAACACAGAGGAATGAATTTATAAAAATTGAAATAAAACTTCATTAAGCCTAAAATGTTGATGTCACAATAACATGCTTGGAATCTAAAAGGTAACACAAGGATTCCACAATACCTTTCTTCTCCATAGCTCAGAGTACTTGGCAGGTTTAAGTATAGGTCTTCCTCACAGGTTGATGGTGTAAGTCTGCAAAACGAACAACCGGAACCACGTGACTACTCCCTGCCAACTTTTGACATTATTAGTGAGACTGTGCATGGAGTGGAGAAACCAACTAGATGAAAATCATGTGCTCACAGCGTTTCAGGCTGCAATTTGGAGACGTCACACGTGCCCATTCTGGGTGTGGGCTCACAGCGTGTGACAGGTCTGACTTGTTTGCAGTTCTCAGCAGTGTGAGTTTGAGGTCTCTGCCTGACCAGAGAGGTTTCGCAAAGAGGAAACACTGTTACCTCAACCTCAGCTCAGAAGCACCAAAGTCTGCCCTAGAATCTTCTGGGTGGCATTTCATGTCAACAAAGAAACCAAGGAGCACTTACTAAATGGTGTGGAGGCAGATGGTGGGGTCCATCTAGAAAAACAACAAAGTCAGACATATATCTTACATCTTGTACCCAAATGAATTCCAGATGTATAAAAGATTTACATGTAAAGAAAAAGAAAAGTTACCTCAAATGGGAGAGGGCTTTTATGACACAATACTCAGAACCCATAAAAGAAAATATTAATGAAATAAACTTTCAATTTTAAAAATTCTGTATAGAAAAACCCACCATAAATAAAGTAAAAAGCAGATGATAAACTGGAGTTATTTTATTTTGTCGACTGAAAAGAAATACACAACGTGAGAGTTGCGAGGTAAGTTTTATTTGGGGCAAAATGAGGACGATAGCCTGGGAGAAAGCATGTAAGATAGCCCTGAGAAACTGATCCAAAGAGGTAGGGGGAGAGGTCAGTGTTATATATGACTCTGGTAGAAAAGGGTACACAATCACGCACGCGTTTTGGCAGAGGGTTACTGCTAGTCACAAGAAGCAGATGTCTCTGTTAATGATTTTAGCACTTTTCTAGATACGAAATGCAACCATCGGGCTCATAAAATCTTCTCCTGAAAATATTTAACTCTCTGAAGGCCTTTTCTGCCAGTTTTTCCTAGCACAGAGAGTGCCTCCTTTCTGATCTCCATACTGAACTCCTTTCAGGGAGTGCTGAAGGTCAAGAGCTGCAGCAGCACATGATATAACCCTCGTTAAAAAGTGCCAATTTGTAGTTGAGAATTCTAGCTATTATCACAAACCAAGTACTCATTTCTGTAAGGTACAAAGAGTTTCTACACATCAATAAGACCAATACTTTTAGAAAAGTGGATGAGGAATATGAACATATAGTTCTCAGAAACGGAAATTCAAATGGCTCTTATACTGATATTCAAATTCTCACATGAGAAAAGAAACACAAATTAAACAACACTGTGATTGTTAAAAGATTCAAAAGCTCTTAATAGCCTCCATTGGCCAGGCTCTATAGGAAACTTGTATGCTTATGCATTATTAGTGAAAGTAATTTGGTCATACTCTAGTATTTATCAGAACTCAAATGCTTATTTTCTTTTACTCATCAGTTCTACTTCTAAGGGAGTGTAGTTCTGCAGAGAGCAGTCAGGAAAGGACTCCATGAAAAAGCAATGCCTAAAGAAGTGAGGGAATGAGCTATACTGATGCAGTGGAAAGACCATCTGAGGCAGAGTACCAACTGCTAAGGAGGTGGAGGAGGGCGGGAGAGGAGGGTGGGGAGAGGGAGGCAGGCAAGTGGTGGAACACCACCAGGAGGGCCAGTGTGGCCAGAAAGCAAGCTGGGGAGAGCATGGGGTACGTGGCAGAGGAGTTTTGGAGAAGCAGGACACAGAGGATCTCACAGGTCATTTTAAGGACTTCAACTTTGGCTGTAAAGAAATGGGGAAATCACTCAGATATTCTGAGCAGAGAGGTGACCTGATGAAACCTACATTTTTTTAGCTGAAGTTGACTTACAATGTTGTGTTAATTTCTGCTGTAAAGCAAAGTTACTCAGATATATATTATATGTCATATATGATATTGAGAGTGAATTCTTAGGTAGGTTGATAAGAAGTCCGGGGTCCCCGAGGAAGAGGAGGAGGAGGCGGGGGAGGGGGAGATGGAGGTGGAGGAGGAGAAAGGAAGGGGTCTGGAGTTCTCAAGGAAGAGAAAAGGACAAACTTTCTTTTCTACATTGCTTTGTCTTGGTCATTATAACAGTGTGTCTTGCTTGAGGACATGTTTCTCCTGAACAAGAACCTTCTGACTAATCTTGTTATCTTAAGATATATGCTGTGGGAGTGAGCTTGGTAAGACCTTTCTATTGTTAGTTCTAATCTTGTTAATTTAACAAGCATGTTGTGAGAATGGGTCTGGTAAAAGTATATAAGGCCTTGATAAGACTAGTGAGTGGGGGGCACTCTGCACCCCACTTCTGATGTCTATGTCAGAAGTTTTCTCTGTCCCTTTTTCACTTTAATAAAATTCTGCTACACAAAAGCTCTTGAGTGATTCAGACTGGTCCACAGTCCCAAAGCTAAGTCTTCTTCAGAGATCACCAATTCAACATGGTTCACCATAAGCTATCACTATATCATATATTTTATATATATGTATATATATATCTTTTTCAGATTCAGATTCTTTACCATTTTAGCTTATTACAAGATACTGAGTATATCTCTCTGTACTATACACTAGGCCCTTGTTGTTTATCTATTTTATATATAGTTGTGTGTATATGTTAATCCCAAATTCCCAATTTATCCTTCTCTCACTTTCCCCTTTGGTAACCATAAGATTGTTTTATATGTCTCTGTTTTGTAAATAAGTTCATTTGTATCATTTTCTAAGATTCAGCATATATAAGTCCATTTTGCTGCTGCTGCTAAGTCGCTTCAGTCATGTCTGACTCTGTGCGACCCCAGAGACGGCAGCCCACCAGGCTTCCCCATCCCTGGGATTCTCCAGGCAAGAACACTGGAGTGGGTTGCCATTTCCTTCTCCAATGCATGAAAGTGAAAAGTGAAAGTGAACTCGCTCAGTCGTGTCTGACTCTTAGCAACCCCATGGACTGCAGCCTACCAGGCTCCTCCCATGGGATTTTCCAGGCAAGAGTACTGGAGTGGGGTGCCATTGCCTTCCCTGATAAGTCCGTTCATGTTGCTGTAAATGGCATTATTTCATTCTTTTTTTGGAAGGAAAGTTATGACCAACCTAGATAACATATTCAAAAGCAGAGACATTACTTTGCCAACAAAGGTCCATCTAGTCAAGGCTATGGTTTTTCCTGTGGTCATGTATGGATGTGAGAGTTGGACTGTGAAGAAGGCTGAGCACCAAAGAATTGATGCTTTTGAACTATGGTGTTGGAGAAGACTCTTAAGAGTCCCTTGGACTGCAAGGAGATCTATCCAGTCCATTCTGAAGGAGATCAGCCCTGGGATTTCTTTGGAAGGAATGATGCTAAAGCTGAAACTCCAGTACTTTGGCCACCTCATGTGAAGAGTTGACTCATTGGAAAAGACTGTGATGCTGGGAGGGATTGGGGGCAGGAGGAGAAGGGGACGACAGAGGATGAGATGGCTGGATGGCATCACTGACTCGACGGACGTGAGTCTGAGTGAACTCCGGGAGATGATGATGGACAGGGAGGCCTGGTGTGCTGCGATTCATGGGGTCGCAAAGAGTCAGACATGACTGAGCAACTGAACTGAACTGAACTGAATATTCCATTGGGTGCATGTACTACATCTCCTTCATCCATTCATCTGTTGATTTACATTTGCTGCTGCTGCTGCTAAGTTGCTTCAGTCATGTCCGACTCTATGTGATCCCATAGATGGCAGCCCACCAGGCTTCTCCGTCCCTGGGATTCTGCAGGCAAGAACACTGGAGTGGGTTGCCATTTCCTTCTCCAGTGCATGAAAGTGAAAAGTGAAAGTGAAGTCGCTCAGTTGTGTCCGACTCTTAGCGACCCCATGGACTGCAGCCCACCAGGCTCCTCCATCCATGGGATTTTCCAGGCAAGAGTACTGGAGTGGGGTGCCATTGCCTTCTCCTGATTTACATTTAGGTTGCTTCTATATCTTGATTATTGTAAACAGTGCTGTTACGAACATTAGGGTGCAGGTATCTTTTCAAACTAGTGTTCTTCATTTCCTTTGGATATATGCCCAGGAGTGGGATTACAGAATCATACTCTAGCTGTTTTTAGTTTTGTTTTTTTTTAAAGGATCTTCCATATTGTTCTCTAAAGTGCCTGCACCAATTTACATTTCAACCAACAGTGAAGGTGGGTTCTTTTTCCCCACATCTTTGACAATGTTATTTCTGTTCTTTTTAATCATGGCCATTCTGACTGGAGTGAGGGGTGACCTACACTTTTGATAACTCACTCAAGCTGCCATGCTAAGAACAAGGGAGTGGGATGGAGCAGTTAGGAACAATGGTGTGAGTAAGAGACAACAAAAACAGGAGAGATGTGGGATATATCCAGAATGTAGGTATATTTTGAAGGTAGAGTCACCTAGACTAGTGACAGATTCTATTTGGGGTCGACAGAAAAATCTAGAATGACTCTAAGATTTTTGAACTGAAAAACTGGAAAGAAAGGCATTGCTATCAACTGCAAGGAAGGCATCTAACAGAGGAACAGGTCAGGAAGGAGCTCAGATGTCAAATCACGGACAGGATTATGCTGAGGTGCTCGTTAAACACAGAAATGGAAATACTAGCTCAACAGCTGGCTACATGAATCTGGGGTTTGGAGAGATCCGGCCAAAGCTACACAATTAGGAAATCAGCACATATAAAATGGCTGAAGCCTGAGAACTGGATGAGAGCACCAAGTTAGCGCACACAAAGAAGAAAAATGAAAAAGAATCCTCTAGCAAGTGGACGTAGGAGTGGTCAGAGGAGCCACAGAACAGACTGGGAAGGAGCAACGAGTAGGGAAGAGTGGAACCCAGTGCCAAGGCTGGTGAGCCAGACAAAGGAGGTCACCAAGGGGGTGGAGCAGGAAGAGGAGCCTGAGCGTGGGCCACTCCATACGTCGTAGTGACACGGGTCATCAAGGAACCTGACCACACACAGTTTAGGATGGCAATATAGTAAACATGAGACTGTGATGGATTCCAGAAAGCGGAGAATCAAGCCTCAAGATGTTACTACCACTCATCCAAAAAAAAAAAAAAAAAAAATGAATGAAATAATGCCATTTGAGCAGCATGGATGGACCTAGAGATTACTAAGTGAAGTAACTCAGACAGAGAAAGACAAATATTAATATATGATATCACTTACAAGTAGTATTTAAAATAGTGTTATAAATGAACTTATTGACAAAACAGAAATAGACTCACAAACATAGAAAACAAGCTTACAGTTATCAAAGGGGGAAGGGGGGAGAGAAAAATTAGGAGTTTAGGATTGAGAGGTATGTAGTATCATACATAAAATAGGTAACCAACAATAACCTACTGTATAGCAAAGGGAACTACATTCAATACCTCGTAAAGACCTACAATGGAAAAGAATTCAAAAAAGAATATTTATTTTTATTATATGACATAATATTTATATATAACTAACAGTGTCAGACTTTATTTTTGGGGGCTCCAAAATCACTGCCGATGGTGACTGCAGCCATGAAATTAAAAGACGCTTACTCCTTGGAAGGAAAGTTATGACCAACCTAGATAGCATATTTAAAAGCAGAGACATTACTTTGCCAACAAAGGTCCGTCTAGTCAAGGCTATGGTTTTTCCAGTGGTCATGTATGGTTGTGAGAATTGGACTGTGAAGAAGGCTGAGCACCGAAGAATTGATGCTTTTGAACTGTGGTGTTGGAGAAGACTCTTGAGAGTCCCTTGGACTGCAAGGAGATCCAACCAGTCCATTCTAAAGGAGCTCAGTCCTGGATGTTCTTTGGAAGGAATGATGCTAAAGCTGAAAGTCCAGTACTTTGGCCACCTCATGCAAAGAGTTGACTCATTGGAAAAGATTCTGATGCTGGGAGAGATTGGGGGCAGGAGGAGAAGGGGATGACAGAGGATGAGATGGCTGGATGCCATCACCGACTTGATGGACGTGAGTCTGAGTGAACTCTGGGAGATGGTGATGGATAGGGAGGCCTGGCGTGCTGTGATTCATGGGGTCCCAAAGAGTCGGACACTACTGAGCGACTGAACTGAACTGAATATTTATATTATATGTATAACTGAATCCCTTTGGTGTATATCTGAAACTAACACAACACTGTAAATCAACTTTGACTTTTAAAAATTATTTTAAAAGTGCTTATTACTACCAACTTATAAGAAATATAGGTGAGAAAGGAACAGACTGGACAAAGTCATTAGGATGTAGGCAATCAAATCCAGAACGTGGGGACTTCCACAGGAAAAATGACCTTTGTAAAACAAAACAAAAAAATTTAGAAATGGCATGAAAGAGGGGGAGGGGGAAAAACTGTGAGAGATGAAAAACTGCCTCTAAATACAATGTGTTCAGAGACTAAGTTGAGTCAATCTATTACTTAAAAATATTTTTTAGACAATCTAGGAAATTCAAACTCTGATTATGTTTTTAGATTTATTTTACAATCTTGGTGTTGTGACTGGCATTTTTAACAGTCATTATCTATTAGAGATGTATTCTGGAGTATTTACAGGTGAATGATATGATGTCTTGGATTTTGGTTTAAGATTTTCCAGATTTAGGCAAGGAGGGTGCATGAAATAAGATGGACAAAATGTTTACAATCACTGAAACTTGGTAATGATATATGGGGGTTCATTATACTATCTCTCTACTTTTGTGTATGCTGATATTTTTCAAAATAATTTAAGAAGACAGAAGCTAAATTCAAGAAATATAGATAAACAGGAGCAGAGAGATAAAATGATAGCCAGAAGGGAAAGACACTTGAAAGGATTTTTAGATTTTTCCAAGGTGGGAGAAATGAAAAAATACTTGTATGCTCTGGGGAAGGTGAAGTAAAGAGAGAAAATCTGATGATGCAAGAGAGAAGGCAGGATGGCTGGGGCAAAGTCTCTGAATAGACAAGGAGGGATGAGGTCTAGTGCAAAAGTGGAAAAATGGGCAGATGACCCTCAGTAAGAGGAGGCAAAGTGACACGGGGCGGGTGGGGGGCAGGGGGTGTGGCGCAGATGTAAGAGGCCAGAGAGTCAGGAGGTAGGCACTTCTTGAAATTTCCTTCCAGAGCCTTCAGCTCCCTCAGTGAAATAGAATGCAATGTCATCAGTCAAAAGTGAGGCAATGGATTAAAGATCTAAATGTAAGACCAGAAACTATATAACTCCTAGAGGAAAACACAGGCAAAACACTCTCTGACATAAATCATAGCAGGATTCTCTATGACCCATCTCCCAGAGTAATGGAAATAAAAGCAAAAATAAACAAATGGGACCTAATTAAACTTAAAAGCTTTTGCACAACGAAGGAAACTATTAGCAAGGTGAAAAGACAGCCTTCATAATTGGAGAAAATAATAGCAAATGAAGCAACTGACAAAGAATTAATCTCAAAAATATACAAGCAATTCCTGCAGCTCAATTCCAGAAAAACAAATGACCCAATCAAAAAATGGGCCAAAGAACTAAACAGACATTTTTCCAAAGAAGACATACAAAGGGCTAACAAACATATGAAAAGATGCTCAACATCACTCATTATCAGAGAAATGCAAATCAAAACCACAATAAGGTAACATCTCACGCTGGTCAGAATGGCTGCTATCAAAAACTCTACAAACAATAAATGCTGGAGAGGGTGTGGAGGAAAGGGAACCCTCTTATACTGTTGGTGGGAATGCAAACTAGTACAGCCACTATGGAGAACAGTGTGGAGATTCCTTAAAATACGAAATAGAACTGCCATACGACCCAGCAATCCCACTGCTGGACATACACACTGAGGAAATCAGAATTGAAAGAGACACGTGTACCCCAATGTTCATCACAGCACTGTTTATAATAGCCAGGACATGGAAGCAACCTAGATGTCCATCAGCAGATGAATGGATAAGAAAGCTGTGGTACATATACACAATGGAATATTACTCAGCTATTAAAAAGAACACATCAGTTCTAATGAGGTGGATGAAACTGGAGCCTATTATACAAAGTGAAGTAAGTCAGAAAGAAAAACACAAATACAGTATATTAACGCACATATACGGAATTTAGAAAGATGGTAATGACGACCCTATATGTGAGACAGCAAAAGAGACACAGATAAAAAACAGACTTTTGGACTCTGTGGGAGAAGGCGAGGGTGGGATGATTTGAGAGAATAGCACTGAAACATGTATATTATCATATGTGAAATAGATCGCCAGTCCAGGTTCGATGCATGAGGCAGGGTGCTCAGGGCTGGTGCATTGGGGTGACCCTGAGGGATGGGATGCAGAGGGAGGTGGGAGGGAGGGTCAGGATGTGGAACACATGTATGTACACCCATGGCTGATTCATGTGAATGTATGGCAAAAACCACCACAATATTGTAAAGTAATAAGCCTCCAATTAAAAATTTTTTTAAAAAAGAGTGAGGCTGGGGGACTTCCCTTTTCTCTGGCTAGATTCCATAAGTGAGCTCAGGGGAGGAAGAAGTAGGATGTCCAGGCTTGTAGTCATGCCAGGTGAGTACTGAAATGCAAGGGAGAGCCCAGGGCATTGAGAGTTGTATTCTTCAGAGCCAAGCTAGGCTGCTGCAACAAAGCCACCCAACATTAATTCTGCGACTTAAAGCAGATTTTATTTCTATTTCAGGCAACAGGCACAAGTGACCATTCCAGGTCACTGGGCCTCAGCTTTAGATGATCCTTTAGGCGTGGAGGGAAGGGCCTTCTCTCGTCTGTCTTTCATGACAGGGCTTTATTCCCATCTGAATCCTGAAGACTGAGGAGCAGGTACATCTTTACCTGTTATATGGAGGGGGAAGAAAGCACAGGGAAGAAGCACTGCCCTTGCTTTAAGGGCCTAGCCTGCAGGAGCCGCACATCACTTAGGCTCACTTTGATGTTCTTGTTTAGTCACTAAGTCATATCCGACTCTCTGTGACCCCATGGACCCGCCAGGCTCCTCTGTTCATGGGATTCTTCAGGCAAGAATACTGGAATGGGTAGCCATTTCCTTCTCCAGGGGATCTTCTGGATCCAGGGGAAAGAACCACCCTCTCCTGCATTGGCAGGAGAATTCTTTACCACTGGGCCACCTGGGAAGTCACACTGCATTGGTAAAATGTTAGTCCCGTGGCCACATTTAATTCAAGGAAGCCCAGGAAATGCAGTGTGTATGGCGTGCTGTGATTCATGGGGTTGCAAAGAGTCGGACACAACTGAGCAACTGATCTGATCCGATCTGATCTGATGGCCAACTACATGCTTATCTACAATTCTATCATTTTGGAAGAAAGAGGATGGATACAGCAGGTGGATAATTACAACATAGTGCAGGGGAGCGATATACTAACTGACCAAGGGTGCATCTAAGCTAGAAGGAGTAACAGGCTCCGAGGGGATGAGGCTAGGTGGGTCAAGGGGCTGTGGTCCTCAGTGCAATGACAAGTGTTAGGGAACCAGAGGTGGCAGGGGTGGTACCAGAGGAGGCTGGCCACTGGGAATATGAAGGACTTACTGTTACAGGTGAGGTCAACCCTTGATAAAGGCAAAATCCCAGAACAAAGGAGGTCAAGGAGCCGAGGGCTAGGGAGCTGCAGGTTGAGCCAAATGGACATTAACATGACTTCAGTTATGACAGGACTGCTCTTGGAGACGACTGGGCGCAGCTGCTAAAATCTCTGTGAAATGAGGGCAAAGGACAGTGAGGCAAATCTAACGACGTCAGATTCAAAGGCGGGTGGGGGGAGGGGAGCACTTAGAAAGTGGCCTCGAGGGGTAAGGAGACCCCAACTCCACCTGCAGGCGGAAGAGCACAGCGGGCAGGATAGAGATAAGGGCCCAGGGGAAAGGGCTGGGAAGCCACAGTCCCCTCGGGAGCCTCGGGTTTGGGTGCAGCAGGCAGCGGAGGGGCAGGCTGGGTTGTGCAGGGGAAGGGGTGCACAGTGAGCACTGGGCTGGGTGCAGGGAAGGGAACCTGGCTCAGAGCTGCCTGGGGATCAGAGTCCGTGAGACCCCTCGTAACCTGCAGGTCCGCTGTCTTCCTGTGGCGTTGACGTAAATACACAGGGAGGAAGGGATCATGAGATGAATCCTGATGGTTTCAGGATAGCAACGTGGGGCGCCTGGGGTAGGGAGAGTGAGGTCTTTCCAAGAATTCCGGGGCCGTCTCTTAGCTCCTGCCACTGCCCCCAAAATGGGAGAGGGGGGCCCTGAGCACCCTGCAGAGGGTGGATGGCTCTCTTGAGGAAGGGCGGGGCTTTCCTTCGACTCCTGGGTCACAGTCACTGAGGATTTGGTGGTATCTCCCCAGCCTCCCTTTGGGATTGAAGCCTAAAGGACATGGACCCACCAAGATCATCAGGTCTCCACACACTCCAGAAATGGACTCCTGCTGCCTGGAAGTCTCCTTCTACTCTAACCAGGGGTCTGTCACACACACATACACACAGTGTGCAGAGGCTCGGGCTGGTTCCTAGTCCACGGCGACGCCCACCAGCCTCCCCGACCCTGACCGTGTCCACTATGGTGGAAGGTAGGGAAAGGAGGACCGGCCTCCGCGTGAGAAGTTCCTCCAGGCAGCGGACTGAGCCTGAGGGGATGGTGGGACAGACAGATGGACCCAGGGCCTCCACTCAGATTCCTTCACCACTCCACCACTGGTTAGTCTTTGTGTTTAACATGTTCCTTATTTAAGAGACCAACTAAGTTTTTGACATTTAGGCAGTAGACATCCTTTTCATTATTAAAAAAATTTTTTTTTTTTTTTTTTTTAATTTTGGCTTCACAGCATGGCTTGTGGGTTCTCTGACCAGGGACTGAACCCTGAGCCACAGCAGTGAAAGTGCTAAATCCTCACCTCACCACTGGACCGCCAGGGAACTCTCCACACATCCTTTTTAAAAGAAAATTTTAAAAGATCCTTGATGTTCAGTGAAAACAGTGTTTCAGGAATCCTCACAAGTGGAAAGACTTTTAGCATTTTTCTCAGAGCCTTAGGAAATGAGAAGCATAGATTTATCTCCTCTGGCTCTCTGAGTGAATCCATACTGGGAGAATCTGTTTAATATCCAGGTCGTTTTGTCTTCTCTTTGGTTAAAAAAAATATATCAAACAGCTTGTCAAACCTGCCATGCGGTATAATTAAGCCACACTTTATCATCTAGTTTTAAGGAACTATAATTCCTTTGAATCTTTTCCAGGAATCTACCCCCGATTCTTCCTGTTGTGTTTCTAGTTTATGAATCAGGTCTTTCATTCATTTATTTATTCAGCAAGTTTTCTTTCCTTAGCAACGGTTCCAGCATAGCTTCGTCCTAGGCACTTAGGAGGTTATAAAGGAAGTCTATTTCCAGTTTGACAAGGGTTTACAATCTATTTTGGATGGCAAGAGGAAAAAAAAGAAAGGAAGGAAGGAAGAAGGGAGGGAGAGAAGGTGGAAGGAAGTGTGGAAGAGGGGAGAAAGAAAGTGGTCAAAATATATGTCAAGTTCAGAAAGAAACTCATGTGAAACCCATGAAACAAAACCTGTAAAACTTCACTGTGGGACATGAAACAAGCCTTGCAGACACAGACAGGTGTGCTGGGTTCCTGGATGGGAGGACTCAGTACTGGAACAATATCAAATATGCCCCAACTCATCTAAAACTCAGTGTACTGCAATAAGCATCCCAACCCAGATTTTTACAAAATTGACAAGTTGATCATGAAACCTTGATTTGGGAAAAGTAAATAGGAGCCAAAAAAGTTTTTTTAGGAAAATGAGAGTGAGGGACTTACCCCTGACAAAAAATCAAAATACCCTCAAAATCTATTGAGTTGGCCAAAAAGTTCATTCTGTTTTAAGTAGAAGTAAAAGACATGTTTCTTATTTTCATGAAGAACTTCACTGAACCTTGTATTCACTAACTGAATGAACTTTATGGCCAATCCAGTATAATAATGAGAGTATCATGATTGACTGGAAAGGAAAAAAAAGCGTAGAAGAGAATAGAAAGACTATTAAAAAACACTTGGGAGTTAACGCTAACTTCTCATAGTGAGTTTTTCACATGTGGACACCAGTCCAATTTTTAATGTTTAGAACACAATGATTTTTAAAAATATGACTTGGAAAAAATTATAATGCTGTAACAAAAATCCTTCCATTCTCACCTACTTATTTATGTCAATAGGGTTTCTCAGTGTTTACATCTATAAAAATGAATGAAAAGTAAGTTTAATGTTGAATCTGTCTCATCCACGCAATGAGTAATTTTTATCCATAAAATTGAATAAACTGAATCTTATCTTTCTCCATCATTGAGAAATACATTTATAGCAGAATTTTATTTTTTATCTTTAAGACACAAATCTATGTCATATTGATAAATTTTGTATTAGCCCAGATAATTAATTTAAATTTATACACATATTTTGTTACATAGTAATTGAATAAACAAATGTTTTCAAGGATAATGTTTTACATTAAGATAAAATTATGTGGGAGAAGTGAAATAGAAATATTAATTCAAGGATATCAAAGAATGATACAAGATCTTTGGCTGTTAAAGAAAAGGTATCGTATTTTGGGGACATAGATTTCATTTTAATTTTTTGTATACTGATGTAATTGATTCTGTGGCTTTTTTTCTACAATAGTTTCTATTGTGAGACTATAGCATAGTAGTTAAAAAGATAAAATTCCAGTGCCAGACTGGTGGTTTCCAATCATTGCGTGGTTGTACATTAGCTGTGCTCAGCTACTCAGCTGTATCAGTTTTCTCATCTGTAAAATGGGAGTTATAACATGACTTCCCTCACAGGGATATTGCCAAGGATAAATGAGCTAGTAACAGGACAAGGTCTGGGACACAATAAGTGTTATGGATGGACTTGCTATTATTTTTAAGAAATAGTGTGCCACAGCTAAGAGTATCAGAGATGACTAATCTTTTAATAGGAAATATTTGATATGTGAACTGGTGTACAATCTGCTTAAATAACTAATAATAGCCATGCTATATGTTATTATTTATTCAACAAATATTAATAGTAACTTGGCTATTGGTTTGTGTTGGTCTATGTGATGCATCTTTTTTAAATGCTTTATACTTTTTAAAGATATTCACTCTATTTATCTATTTGGTTGTACCAGGTATTGCGCATCCCTGGTGGCTCAGACAGTAAGAAATCTGCCTGCAATTCAGGAGACTTGGGTTCGATCCCTGGCTCAGGATGACATGCAGGATCTTTAACTGCGGCATGTGGGATCTAATTCCTTGACCAGGGATCAAAACTGGGCCCCCTGCATTGGGAGTACAGTCTTAGCCACTGGACCACCAGGGTAGTGCCTTTAATACTCTTCATAGCTACTAAAATAAACAAGTAACTTCTCTAACTGCTTAATGTATAATACATTTAAAGAAAATATACAAATCAAAATTTAATTCCTTCCAGAAATTAATCTGAAATCATATTTTACTGCCTAGTTGAATCCAAATCTTCCTTTTTTTTTTTTTTTTTGCATTCCAGTCCCCTATAATGAAAAGGACATCTTTTTTGGGTGTTAGTTCTAAAAGGTCTTGTAGGTCTTCATAGAACCGTTCAACTTCAGCTTCTTCAGCGTTACTGGTTGGGGCATAGACTTGGATCACCGTGATATTGAATGGTTTGCCTTGGAAATGAACAGAGATCATTCTGTCATTTTTGAGATTGCATCCAAGTACTGCATTTGGGACTCTTGTTGACTACGATGGCTACTCCATTTCTTCTAGGAGATTCCTGCCCACAGTAATAGATATAATGGTCACCTGAGTTAAATTCACCCATTCCTGTCCATTTTAGTTTGCTGATTCCTAAAATGTGGACGTTCACTCTTACCATTTCCTGTCCATTTTAGTTTGCTGATTCCTAAAATGTGGACGTTCACTCTTGCCATCTCCTGTTTGACCACTTCCAATTTGCCTTGATTCGTGGACCTAATATTCCATGTTCCTATGCAATATTGCTCTTTACAGCATCAGACCTTGCTTCCATCACCAGTCACATCCACAGCTAGTTTTTTTTTTTTTTTCCTGCTTTGACTCCATCCCTTCATTCTTTTTGGAGTTATTTCTCCACTGATCTCCAGTGGGATATTGGATACCTACTGACCTGGGGAGTTCATCTTTCAGTGTCCTATCTTTTTGCCTTTTCATACTGTTCATGGGGTTCTCAAGGCAAGAATACTGAAGTGGTTTGCCATTTCCTTCTCCAGTGGACCACATTAGGAGATCAGTCCTGAGTGTTCATTGGAAGGACTGATGTTGAAGCTCAAACTCCAATACTTCGGCCACCTGATGCAAAGAGCTGACTCATTTGAAAAGACCCTGATGCTGGGAAAGATTGAGGGCAGAAGGGGACGACAGAGGATGAGATGGTTGGATGGCATCACCAACTCGATGGACATGAGTTTGGGTAAACTCCGGGAGCTGGCAATGGACAGGGAGGCCTGGCGTGCTGTGGTTCATGGGGTCACAGAGTCGGATACGACTGAGCGACTGAACTGAACTGAACTAAATCCAAATCACAACTCATGAACTCCTCTAACGTTTTATAAAGACAAAATCCATTTTTAAAAGATTGAAAGGTGAAATAAACTTAAGGAAGGCTGGCTTATGTCAACTTACTAAAATACTGAATAAAAGTACAAAGTCATCAAATCACCTGCATTAAATTTTCTAGTTGGACTCCAGTACTATTTATGTGGCATTGAATGACAACATAGACACACTTTTTCAACTGAATAAAGTTTAACTATGTGCTTGGTCAATACCATTGGTAGGTGCCAATGGATCCATGTTAACTTTTTGAAGCCACTAGTTTTCTGGGTTTTGTTGTTGTTGTTGTTGTTGTTAATTGAAGTATAGTTGATTTAGTATATTTTGTGTTAGTTACAGGTGTATCAAGCCACTCGATTTATATTCAATGTACTGCAATAGTAAAGCACTGGGTTCTCCTTGGTAACCTGTGAGGGACTCAAAATTCAGCCAGTGCTTTCCAGTCTATACCATTAATGAGTTTTACAAAGTGTTTTACTCACTACAACAATAATTAGTTGTGCTTTTTTTCAAATGACTTTTTATTTGGCTGCTATTGGGTCTTAATTGGGGCACATGGTATCTTCGTTGTACCACGTGGGATATTTTTGTCATGGCTGGACGGCTCGGTAGTTGTGGTATGTGGGTTTAGCTGCCCCACTGCATGTGGAATTTTAATTTCCTGATGAAGGATCGAAACTGCGTCTCCTGGATTGGACAGAATCTTAACAACTGGGCCACTAGGGAAGTCCCTTAGCTGTGCTTTTGACCTTAAATAATGAGTAGAACCTCAATTATTTTTGGAAGGAAGGCAGACAGAGAACAGAAATGCTTAAACTCTTTTGGGTTTGGGGGCATCAAGGAGAATGGGAAAAGTAGGGACTCTCCCCCAAAGAAATGCATATTCTTGCAAAACTGTGTAGCATTTCAGGGGATCTGAGTGATGTTTCTCAAAGTATTGTCCACGAACCTCTACATCCAAATTTCTTGAGATTCTATTGAGATTCTATTTAAAGGTCATTTCCTGAGTCCCACTCTCACTAGATTGGAATCTCACAGAATCAGGCCCAGAAATAGGACATTAACAATGTCCACAAGTGAGACTGTTTAAAAATAAACTTTATTTTTTTAATCAAAGGAAAACACACACACAAACACATTCATATGTATCATTTAAAAAGTCAAACAGTATTAAAAGGCTTATAATAAAACCCAGCAGCCTCCTACTCCACCCTTCCCCTCACCCAGGTCCAGCCATATAGGCTGCCGCCTTCAGCTTTTCTAGCTAGTTTCACTGATGTCTTCCTGCATAACTTAAAAAAATTATATGCTCTGTCACTATTTCTTGATTTTCCAATTTAAGACTTTGTCTCTTGACCTCCTGCTATTGTGAATAAATTGACTCTCCCCCCTTTTCCCCAACTCTTTTTTCTTCCCTCCCCCAACACAGTCACACATAATTTCTGCCAAATCAATAGCTGACGTTACATTGGTGGGACTACACAAATACTGCTCACTCAGTGACCAACAGCCAAGTAATGTATTGCAACCACACTTTTTCTTTTCCTTCCCAAGCATACTTTTTTCCTAAAGTTAATAACTGCCTCATTTTATCACTTGTTTGGTTTTCCAGCTACCTATTGTTCATTTTTCCCCAGTGCTCCAGCATCTGTGCACATACTTATAAAGAATATATTCCTGGACTTCCTTGGTGGTCCAGTGGTTAAGAATCTGCCTACCAATGCAGGGGACATGAGTTTGATCCCTGGTCCAGGAAGATTCCATGTACCACATGGCAACTAAGCCTGAGGGCCATAACTACTGAGCCCGTGTGCTGTAACCACTGAAGTCCGGGTGCCCTAAAGTCTGTTCTGCAATAAGAGAAGCCAATGAAGACTGTGCACAGTCAAATAAATAAGCATTTACATAAATAAGTAATTTTTTAAAAGAATATATTCCTATGCTGGAATATTTATGTTCTGTTTTTCATAGCTACCTCTTCCCTTCTCCTTCCTGTCCCTGGCCTGGCTGTTTTCTAGAAGCCCTGGGTCGCTCCTTCCTGCCACTTTACTGCCTTTCTTCCTAGTATTATCTTGCCTTATCTTTCCTTTTCTTGTTTTAACTCCTTATTTTGCTACATACCTCTTTCATCTGCCTGAGAAAGAATGGAGGTGCCATGTTTAAGAGCTTGTGTATCTAAAAATGTGTGTATTCTACACACATACTGAGTTATGGTTTAGTTTGGTCAAGGGTTCTAGGATGAAAACAGTCTTCCCTCTGAAAGTTTAAGGTGGGGCTTTGTTGTCTGTCACCATCAAGAGCGGCCAGGAATGACTCTGATGCGGTTCTGAATCCTGCTCCATTTTTTCAGGACTAGCTTTTCTCTCTGAAAGTTTTTACAATTTTTCTCCTTACCCAAGATGTTCTGAAACTTATGATGCTATGCCATGAAGCAGGATTCAAGAAAAATGTATTGTTCTAGGTGGGCCCTTATCCCTATAGGGATGCCTACCCTTTAGTTAGGGCTTCCCTTGTAGCTCAGTCGGTAAAGAATTTGCCTGCAGTGCAGGAGACCTGGGTTCGATCCCTGGGTTGGGAAGATCCCCTGGAGAAGGAAATGGCAACCCACTCCAGTATCCTTGCCTAGAAAATCTCATGGACAGAAGAGCCTGGTGGGCTGCAGTCCATGGGGTCGCAAAGGGTCGGGCACGACTGAGCGACTAACACTTACTTACCCTTCAGTTATGGGAAATTTTATTATTTCTTGGGTAATTTACTCCCCTCTGTTTTCTCTGATCTCTTTTCTAAAGGTCCTATTAGTAAGTTCCTGGATGAATTCTGTAACATTCTCGTCTTGTCTTTTCAATTTATCATTTTTTCCAACTTTATCCCTCAGTTCCTTTTACTGAGTGTTTTGTTTACATCATCATATATTTAATTTTTGAGAGCACCTTCTTGTTGAGTGTTCTTTTATTCATCACTTGTCATTTTTGTGTTACAGGCATATCTTCCTTTGTCCCTCACATGCTATTCATCAATTACAGCTTTTTTTAAAATTAATTAAGATTTGGTTGCATTGGGTCTTTGCTGCTTTCTGAGGGCTTTCTCTAGTTTTGAGGAGTGGGGGCTACTCTTTGTTGCAATGCTTGGGCATCTCATTTGGTGGTTTCTCTTGTTGTAGAGTACAGGCTCTAGGGTGGGCAAGGCTCAGTAGCAGTGGCACATGGGCTTTGTTACTTCGAGGCATGTGGGATCTTCCCAGACCAGGGATCAAACTCATGTCCCCTGCATTGTCTGGCAGATTCTTGTCCACTGTGCCACCAGGAAAGTCCCATCAATTACAGCTTTGAAGTCTCCATCTCCTTGCATTGTCTCTGTTCACCCCATAATGCTTTTTTGCTTCTGTATTTTCCTTACCATGTTGCAGGTGTTCATCACATGGTTTGTGATTCTGTTTGGACTTCTGTTCATACTGAAGAGTGAAACTCTAAACATTTTATGAAAGATTGTTGGTGTGGAGTACTGATTTGTGAAATCCATGAGCAGATGCTCTAGTAGAACACTGGCCTTCCACTGGGCTCCCACCATTGCAAACGTCGGGAGAACTTTTCTCTGACACCATCTCTTTCTTTGAGCGAGGCACTCACCTGATGCCCCTCTTTGGTCTACGGATGGATGGACAGGGCCTGGCTGTGCAGGCTAAGGACAGAAAGGACCTGGAGTCTAACTAGTTCATGTGGAAACCCTCACCCATCCTTCAGGGACCTTCACCTCCCAACAGCAGAGGCTTCAGAGTCTCTGGGGGGACTGACAGGCATCTTCATTCTTGGGTTTGAACTCCTCCTCTGATCAGTTGGTTACTCCTCCTTCATCCACTTTCCACCTTCAAACACTTGTCCTTGCCAAATGTTTGTGGAAATCTCCCCCTCCCTTTGTTCTTGTTCCTTGCAGACCAACACCTTGGCTCACCTTTGTCATTTTAGTGGGCTTTGAAAAACTGGGGAGCAAGGCAAAACATTTATGGGCAAATCACAAGTTTAAGCAGAATTCTAAAGTAATTCTTGTGCAACAAACACGGCTAAAGCATGGGTGGTATTGGAAAGCTGGATGACTATTGGCTAAATACATGAACTAGATAAATTCCTATAGAATTAATGATTTAAGAACAACAAACTATACTGTTTGTTGAATTACTGACTTAGGTGCTCATCAGATCCACAAATAAAAATCCCTCTGAAACAAACAAATGAACAAAAGAGGGGAAAAAAAAAAAGAAAAAGGAAGGAAGGTAACAAATATATTATGTGTAGCTATTTCTATCTACCCAGGTTGCCAGATGAAAACATAACTATATTCATCTTTGTACTTTCCTCCCTTCTCTAAATTTTATGCACTGTGTATGAGTGTGAATGAGCGTATGGGAGAGGGTTTCTATATTTCTCCCAAGACCTCATCTATAGAGGTGAAATAAAGTCCACAGAATCTGAAATAAGTGCATTAATTTAAGAGGCTTTTATTGAGTGCTGGATCAAAGTTACACACCTTAGAGTCATTAATAAGCAGGTAAGTGTTACCTGAAAAGAACCTATCTTTTTAAAGTTTGGAAGAAGGAAGCATCTTATGGGCAATTTTTTAAACCAAGAAGTAAAACTATCACATCAACATTTTTATTTAATTTGTTCAAAAAACCACATGCCTGATGCCTGCTATCTCACAAGATCCACGAATGGAGCTGGAGGTGCAAAAATCCATAATCCTCTGTTCTGTCAATAGCTGTATTCAAGGGACCGGGTCCATTTGGGTAATATTCCTCTAAATTTAGGAAAATGTGGAATAAAAAGTTGACTTTTTTATCTTTAAACTTATAGTAAAATTTAGTTCAAAATTATTTTTAGCATTCCTTTATTCTTACCTCCTGTTAATAATTTGAAAAAATTATGACAAAAATATGAAAACAACAGAACAGGTCCATTGGTGATGACTGTTTTATCTGGTACACTGAGGGTTAAGCAGGTAGGGTTTTTTTGTCTCAAATGACAAGCAATCCAGGACAGAAAACAGGACCCTCTCTTATATGCTGCTTTTGGCTTCAGATACAAGAGCCATTATCTCATCAAATGAGGGGGAAGGTTGGGATTATTATCTCATCGAATGAGGTACAAGGATTGTGCCTCAGAAATGTTATCGAGGGCCACACCTCTCTGCTCTGGCTGGTTTCATGCTCAGGCTGCAGAACAGCTATAGCATTACAAAGAAGAAAAAACCCCACCCCTCTCCTTACAGCTATCTACAAAGAGTGAGGAGACTTCCAGAATGTCTCCTCTGCCAGCTCCTTTCCCTCTTGCCTCCTTGCCTAGAATAGCCTCCCATTCCCCATTAGCTCACCTTGCAAAAGCAATGGGATTACCCGTAGATCATTCAGACTCAGTTTGGGCACAGTTGGCTTGCCCTGAGGCACCCTGGGCCGGGAGAGGAACAGACACCTGAACAAGACTGGGCTTCTATTGGGAAGAATGGGTAACAGGTATCGGGTAGGCTAAGGGACAACGACAGTCTGATCGTAGAAGCAACACACCTGAAGCAATTTACAGAACTCACACTGATGCCAGGGAATGCGCACCAGGTCTCAGGATGGACCAGGACAAGGAAGACAGCCTTGTCCACCTTAGTGCTGTTGTGTATCTCCAAACGTTCAGGATATTGTTTGATTTCCTCCTCCTCTTGATGCCTACAGGATGAGCCAGTGGATGTATTTTCCAAAACGGAGTAGGGTGGGGTGGGTGAGATGAATAGAAGGACCGGTGCTGGAGCCTGGGGTGATGTCAAGCCTCAGGAAGAGGCAGTGACCCACAGATGACAGGGGGCACACGGGACTTCAAAAAAGGCCCGAGATGGCCAAGAGGAGAAATAATGAAAGCGAGGTGCTACAGCTGTCCAGAGTTGCCTCCCAAAACTCAGTTCGTTAGGACTTTTATAATACTTTAAAATCCAAGGCAAGAGAGGTGTGGCCAGAACTAGGATGAGGAACAATGTGGTGTTGAGAGGAAGCAAAGTGAAAAAAGGGCACCATTTCAGTTCCTTTTTTTCTCCCCTGAGAACGTTCTTAATAGCTTTAAACGCACACTTTTTCTTTTAGAGGTGTCCAATCAGGTCCAAAACTGAAGATAATGGTGGGGCAGGCTGAGTTTTTAATTGCCTCTGGTGAGTGTTCCTGCACCCTAGGATGGGGCTGGGACAGAAACAGCCCTAGGAAGTGAGGAACAAAGGTCATGCCAAATTCCTCTACGGTATGCTGTTACAAAAGCTGCTATGCACACCACAGAGTGTCCAGATTTTACTTTCAAGAATAAAAGACCTGACTTCCCTGGTGGTCCAGTGGATAAGAAGCCACACTTACCAGGTCGCTCAGTGGTAAAGAATCCACCTGCCAATGCAGGAGACTCAAGTTCGATCCCTGGGTGGGGAAGGTCACCTGGAGGAAGAAATGGCAACCCGTTTGAGTATTCTTGCTGGGAAAAATCTCATGGACAGAGGAGCCTGGTGGGCTACAGTTCATGGGCTGGCAAAGAGTCAGATGCTACTGAGCACACACAGCCAATGCAGGGGATACAGTTTTCCCTGGTCTGGGAAGATCTCACATCCTGCAGAGTACCTATGTCCCTGCACCACAACTACTTCTGAGCCTGCGCCCTTGAGCCCTCAAGCAGCAACTACTGAAGCAAGAGAGCCCAGAGCCCATACTTTGCAACAAGAGAAACCACCACAATGAGAGGCTTGAGCACCGCAGCAAAGAGTAGCCCCTGCTTGTTGCAACTAGAGAAAGCCTTTGTGCAGCAACCAAGACCCAGCGCAGTCAAAAACAAAACTAAAAGAATAAAAATTAAAGAAAAGAATAAAAGACTTTTTCTGACCAAGGACATGGTAAGGGAGGGTGGTGTTTTGCAGGCTATGTATTACCCAGACCTTGTCTTTAAAATAAAGTTCTAACAGATGAGACCAATACCTGGAATACCAGATACTGACCAATACTGGCAGTCCTGTGGCGTACCTGCTTTCAATAAACAGAACAGCAGAGCTGCAAATCAGGGGTCTGTGCACACTCCATGGTGGGGAAGGATGAACCAGCAAGAATACTGAATCCACCATGTTAATGGTAAAATCTGAAGGAAAAAAACAAGTTTCGATTTCTACCACCTTTTCCTTACCTTTGTGAAATTTCATCACGTCTTCACTCACAGCTAGTATCTCACCAAGGCTAGAAACCTATGCAATAAAAATTGATAATGCAAACTAAAATGGACCCACAAGAGATATTTTGAACTATTTCTATTCATGGAAATACATTTGTCTTTTTGAGTCTCCAGTGGTCCTCCCTCAAACAAGTCTGAGGTGAAGCACTCAGAGTCTGCTGCTCACGAAGGACACGTAGGAGGCAGAGTCGGATCTCAGCTTTTTTTTTTTTTTAAAGCTGTGGAGCCAGCGTTATAAGGCTAAGGTCCTTCACAGCCCCAGGCTGGAGTGCTCACGGAGATCAGGTGGGGCCGAAAGGTAAGTGAACTCAGGTACCATGGTTAAGTTCTCCCCTTCCCCACATCAAACATCGTTTGCCGTTGGTATCAGACTAGGATGTGGTCTGTTAAATATCAGGAGTGCAGTCCCTTGTTATAAAACAGCGTAAATTCCTAAATCCCTGTAGTGAACTCCACGTGCTTTTTGATTTCACGTGCAACTTTTTATGTAACTATGGAAATGATGGCCGAAGACGCCAAACAGCAAATTATACGACCAAATTTTTTAAATAAATTAAAAAGAAAACTCACAAAAGCAAGCCCATACGGCAGATGTATCAGTACCCTGGGTGTGGTGAGAGTCCACTCAACCCCCAGAGCACGCCTCCGGTGAACGAGCCCGCGCACCTGCACAGGCAGGACCCAAGTTCAGGGGCTTTGTCTCCAAACAACAAAGACCCGCCCTGCAGCTCTCCAGACGCTTCCAACTGACCCCTGCAGCCTCGGGAACCCCGGCATCCCGCAGAGCCGCGCGCCCCGCCCCACCCCCACGGGACGCTGTCCCCCCCCCGCGGCCCCGCCCCCCCAGCGCGCCACTACCACCAACCCGCCTCCACTCCGGGCCCCGCCCCCGGCCCCGCCCCCTGCGCCCCTGCCTCGACCTTCCCGGCCCACCTGAGCCGCCCCCCGACTGTCCCCCTCTCCCACTTAAGCGCTGCGCTCCTCCCCCGCTGGGTCCCCTTTAAGCGTCGTGCCCCACCCCGTGGAGGCTCCCGCCTCCCACATCCCCCCCGGCCCCGCGCCGCCCCGGCCCCTTTAAGCGCCGCGCCCCCACCCACCCCCGAGACCCCCGCCTCCCGCGCCCCTCCCCCGGTCCCCGGCCCCCCCCGGTTCCGGGGCCGGGCGGGGTCCCGGGGCCAATGGCTGCCGCGCGGCGGCTGCGCTCCTCCCGCGCTCCTCCCGCGCCGGCGGCGGCTCCTCCCGCAGGGAGAACTGTCAGCGCGCGGCGGCGGCGGGCCAGCCCCGTCATATGACCGGCCGGCGGTCCCGGCGCCGAGCACAGCTCCCCGCGCCGCGATGGCCCCGCCGCCGCCCCCGGCCGCGCGCTGAGCCCGGCCAAGGCCGCGGAGCCGCAGCCGCAGCAGAGCCGCAGCGCCATGGCCCCGACCCTGCTGCAGAGGCTCTTCAACAGGAAGGGCGGCGGCGGCTCCGCGGCGGCGACTGCCCCGGGCCGGGCGCCCCGGGAGGGGCCAGCCTTCAGGTGAGGGGCCGGAGACAGGCGGGCAGGGGGCGGAGGGGAAGGGGATGGGGGAAAGGAAAAGGGGACGGGGTCTCCCAGGCCGCTGCCGCCGGCCACGAAGCCCCCGCCTCCGGCACCGCAGGCCCTGGTCCGCGCGGTCACGGGCCCCCTTCCCGCTCGCGGTTGCCGGGACTCCCACGGTGCCGCCCGGTGGTCTGGGGGCCGCGGTGGGGGCCGGGGCGCCGCTTCGGCCCTATTGTGTCCGTGACTCTGCTCTGAACTTGGAAGCGCGCGGCGGCACGAGCGCGGCACCCTCCTTCTCCCTGAGCAGGGGACCGGTTCTCGGACGCGTGGATGGGAGCGTGTCGTATCCCCGTCGTGGGGGCCCGGCGTGGTATGTGAGGGGCCCGAGATGCTCTAGGAAGTGGCCGAGGGAGGGGGGCTAACAAAGCTGGGGCGTGTGTGTGCTCGGACCTGCCCTACCAACACGCGCCCCCCGGAGACGCGCCACTCGCCCGGGGGGCGCGCTGGCATCTTGGGTGCCTTAGGTTGATTTCTCTGGTTCGTTTCCCCGACAACCTTGTGCGGCGGCTAAGACCATAATTCCCATTTTACAGCCGGGCAGACGTAAAGTCGCAGAGAACCGAGCAGCTTGTCTGGTGTCTGAACTTGCATTTCACTCGAGCTGTGTGACCAGACAGTCCAGTCTGAAATCTCTAGGCTCGTCTGCTTTCAAGGGCTCTTTTAAAAGAGGCCTTTTTATATTGCCTTTCAGCACGCTTACGTTGAGAAGTTCATTTCTTTCCCCTTAACTGTTGTTTTCTAGCAAGTATTTTAGTGAGCATCTACTTCCAATCCTGACACTTTTCGGCTAAAATGTCTTGCAAAAAGAGTTTAAAGTCTTCCTCTCTGTGCACTAGGTCTAGACTTAGTGTAATAAGCCTTTTAAAAGTTTTAAGTGAAACTTTGAATACATTTTGGACTAAGTTTTATGCTCTAGATTTTGTTTTTCTTAAATTCCACTCACTGAAAGCATACAAAGCTCCTGGTTGCAGTTATGTGAATATTACCAGTATTTAGTGTCTGTGGTGTGTGTGTGGGTGTGTGCTGTTGTTTGGAAGGTAAATTGTGAAGACTTGACACACCTTCGTTAAATTCTCCCTTGTTCTGCAGGTGAACTGAATCGTTAAAATTCGAGTAGGGCATTCTGCGCCTTTCACTGCTGTGGGTCCTAGTGATGCTCTGTTGCTTCTGGAAACGGTAGAATTACTTCAGGCTCAGGGTGTGTAATTTCTTCTCTTCCTCCAGTAACCCAGACTTGGTGGGGGGTGGGGGGACAAAGCCTGGAGGGAACAGGGCATGAGTTACAGCTATCTTTGCTTGAGCAGCCGTTGTCTAGGGTGTGAGAGCCCCAAATGCCTGGCCATGGTTTGCCATGCTCTCTGCTCACTTGCCCACCAGTGTTTCCCTCCATCCACAACTGCAATGGAGTGTATTTTGAACCAAAAAAATACTGTGGCTATATTTAGGCCCTGGCCATATTAGGGAAACTGATTCTAACTTGGTGGGAACATTTTCAGTGTAGTGTTCTGACTTCCTGTCAGTGTCTAGTGAAGAACACAAAATTGGGCCAAGGACTGGTTATGGGTTTTGTCTTTGTTGACTGCTTTAGGATTTTCTGCAAGTTTTGGAGGTAAATGTGTTGGAGAGAATTGGTGATCCCAGGACCCTTCAGCAGTGTGTCTGCTGTGGGCTCACCTTGGAAAAGATGACGTAAAGACTCAGGAAGATGAGGACAAATCAACCATGACACGTCACATTGACCCGGGGCGCCAGGGCGAGTCTTTCCTCCTGCTTTGTCACCTGACTTAACTCTCAGATGCTGTGAAGCCATCCTGGGAAAGCCTCCTGGAAAATGTCCCAGTCCTGCCCTGTGTAAGATTTAGCCAAATAGGACATGGCTTGTGCTTTCAGGGGAACGGGTACCTCAGAGGGGTGATGAGCTGCCCTTGGGGGCTCTGTGGTTGTATAGATTTCCAGAAGTTAAGGTGTAAACCTTACCTTAAAACTCTAGCACGCCTAATGTGAATTTAGTGTTTTTCAGTGCATTTAATTACAGGAGGTAACTTGTAGATCTTGAGAAGGAAAGGAAGATTCAGGTAGGCTTTGGGGGCAGTTTTGTAACATAGATTGCTATGTATTTGGGGAAAAACCTAAGTAAAAATAAGATCCAGTTTATATATATACATATTTTTGTTTTAGAGGTTTTCTATATCTTCTTGCAGTGATGGACTTCCGCTAGTTATTTTAAACTTTTCCCTACTCCTCCGCAGTCTTGCCCTGGATAGTGCTCTATTAACCCTGGGCCTCACCACGTCCCTGACCTCCCAGCCGTCTTTATGTCCCTCCGGTTCTCTGGAACTTATTAGAGAGGAACTTTGAGGACCAGGGTAAGTAACTTACCTTGCAGGTCTTTTTCAGATCTTTGTACTTCCTGGGCAAAGAATCATCACATTTGAGATTCCTTCTTACGTGTATTTCTTTGAGGATCTTGACAGGAAGCCCATTTCATAGCTTTGAGGAAAGAGCTTGCTAGGAAAACAGGAAAAGAATCAGAAGAGATTGAATTTATAAGTTTGAGAGAAGGAATTATGATTATGGTTTTTGTGAAGTATAAGCTCCATTTAAAGTTATAAAGTTGCATTATGGTCTTGAAATCTGAAAGAATTCTTCTTTTTGCTTTCACTTTTAACTAATTCACACACACACACACACATGCTTTTGAATTTTTTCCAGAAGGATAAATTAGAACAGAATGAGGTTATGTGTCTGGCAGCTCAAATAAGAAATAGAATTGGGTTCCTGGTTGCCTTGCATCTCAGGTCAGCATGTTCATTTTAGGAACTTTTGAAAGCCAAGATGTGTCCACCAACTTCTTTCATGTCTTCTTCAAGTTTGAAATTTTATCTTATTTTTAAATGTCTCTGGTAAATTAGCGGACCAGTTTCCGCCTCAGATGTGTGTGTAAGATGGAGGTGGAAAAGATCATGGGTTATCCAGTGTCTTATTTGGGACCAGGTAGATGAAGGAAGTATGTGTGTCACCTGGGACGTGAGGGGTCAGGAGAGCATCTCAGCCGCTAGGCCACTGACTGTTTAAGTGCTGGGGAGAGACCCCACCCCCACACCCCTCCAGTCCTGAATATTTGAAGTCACATTGCCTAGTTCGTGCTAATCCACGTCTTCCACGTTTAAGTCACCTGCTCCAGGGTTAGTATAATTTAATCCACTTATCGTTATCTGAGAGGGTCTGATGCTTAGCTCGTGGGTGTGTGACTTTGAGCTCCACCTGTACATACCAGGGTAGGACATCTAAGGACAGCAGATCCTACACCGACATGCATCAGCAGCAGAGAACACATTGGAAACTGTAACAGGAAGATAATTCAGACGCTGATAAGGAGCACACTCTTGTGTTAAGTACCTCACTGAGGACACACTGTTCTCATCCTCGCTGTGACTGAGGGCCAGGCCAGGAGTTACTCTTCCCTCTAGCAGGAGGGCTTCCCCCCGCCCGCCCACCAGCTCCCAGGATGCTAGCATCTAACTAGATTTTCCTGGGGTAAGGGAGGAATATTCTGGAAAAAACACAGCTAGCTCCACTACACCACATTTTTAATGATCTTTTTAATAAGACACGTGACACATAAATCATGCGATTCGTCAGTACACCCACCCCACCGCATCTCCTGGTCCTGAGCTGGGCCCTGGAGGGTGTTAAGAATTTGGGGTCAGAGTCTAGCTCATAAGGTGGGTTCCGTTCAAATCACCTGGAGGACCAGTCAAGGAGGCCATCAGTTTCATCCCGCTTTGTGCCACCATGTGTGTGCACAGACCCGCGTGTCTCTCCGTTTCTCTGGGCCTCAGTTTTTGTCATTTGTAAGTAAGGTGATTGGATCCTTCCCGTGTAATAAGGTTGCGATAGGGAGGTAATATATTTGAAAGTAATATATTTGAAAATCTTGTGAAAAGAGTAAAATGCAGTACAGAATGATTTTAAGTATTACCAAGGGCCTCTTAACTCATGGAATTTAGTATCACTCATATTGAGGCTTTTCAAAAACTGAGCTGTTTTTCAGAGGCTGATTTCTCCTTTACTTAGTTGGGATACTTGAGACAGAGCTGAAGCAACTTGTTATTACTTCTCTTTTTCACCTCGATGGTGTTGGTCATGAAACAGATTGAATTTTCAGAGGAGTGCTAAGACCCTCATCAGATTTGGATGAAGGTGGCTGGGCAGTCAGGATTGGCTTTAGGAGTGTGGTATGTTTTTCAGAATTATTTGCAAGTTTTTCCTATCAAGAATAAAATCTTATTTAAGTGGAAAGGAAAAATTTGTTAGGTGAAGTGATACAACTGGATGGCGGATGGCACTCTGCAACTGCCAAATCTTTATTTTTTGACTCTGTGTACATATACATGTACATGTGTATTTATATGTGTACATGTGTGTGTGTATGTGCACATGCAAAGGTGTTCTCTAGAAAAAGTAAAAACAATATAAACTTGTGAATGATATTGAAGGTAGGTGTGGGACCACGCACGTGGGAAGAGGGTGAGCAGCCCTGCTACCAGGATTTTAACAGCAGCGGTCAAGCAGTGGGTGAAATTTTTATTTGATTCTTCTCTGTTTTACATTTGGTTGGTATTTTGGGTTTTGCCCTAATGAATTTGTGTTACTTTTGTGATTTAAGTTGTTTTAAATGTTAAGTACGCTCTGGGGTATTTACCATTGTGAGGTAGGGATTAAGTGTAAGATTTGCTGAGAAACCCAATTTGTATAAAAAGTCTTTATAGATTTTCTCTTCTTTGCTACAATAACTGGTAGTTCCTGTTATTAAGAGTAATATGCTGTGAATTTTAATATACTTAACACCTAAGTTCTTGATGATCCTTAGGAGGCCAGTTTAATTGGTGAACTTGATAATTGAAGGCGATACTTGTGTGCACAGTTTTTACTAGTGGGGCAAGTTTCCTGCCTCCCCCAACCTCAGCCAGCATGGTGTCCACCAGGCTCAGGAGCTGCAGCCAGGTCCCCAGGTGATCACCTGGATTAAGAGAGATCTAACTAAGATTTATTTGAAGTGTGTTTGGAAAAAGGTAACACAACTTTTTAGATTTGGGGGAAGCTTGAGTAAGTTTAAGGGGCTGGGATTGGATGTTTTTAAAGCTGAGAGACGTATTACGGTTTTAAGTTCTGAATGTGAAATGGTTGTGTTACATGTTGTCATTTGACTTAGCAGGTGGTCTCAAGAGATGGGCTGGTCACGCGGTCTTTTAAAGCACAGAGGGTAGAAGTAAAGAGGGGCTGATTTCTGCCACCGTGGATTTGGAATGTATTTCCCATGGTCTGCCCATCAGATCAGCCTAAGGAAGCCCCTGCAGTTGTTTTTCCTTGGCAAAGGAAGTCGTAAAAGATTGTCCTTGTGCTCCTGAAATGATCTGGCTGTTGGTGTGAACTCCTGGTGGGTGAATCTGATTTGAGAACTGGTGCTGTGCGATTTCCCCAGACACTGTTTTTCTTGGTGTGGGCACAAAAGAACACATGTTTTATCCTGATTGTCCGAGTCCCTTGCTGGCATGAACGATCAGGCCTGCACCATGAGATCACGTCCTTGGCTGTAAAAGTCAGTCTTTCCCTTTGTGGATAAAAATGCTAAAATATCTGGTGTGTTCCTACTTACCAAGTGTTCTTCTTATCTCAGGTTTGTGAGAAATGATTATTATGTAAAAGAGGAAAAACAGGATGGACTTTTCCAGCTAACTGGGCATGTAATGGTGACTTCCCTCAACCCCACCCTGTCTGCAAGTGGAACATCCATGACTCACCGCTCAGGCCACACAGACACTCTTTTGCAGCGTATGGGGTGGGGGCAGGATGGGGGTGCAAGGGGGTGGGCTGCTGTCCCTCTGTGTTCAGCCGGAAATGTCCAGCCGCCTCTGTGATGGACTCCTGGGAAGGACAATGTGCCATCTCACACATCATGCTATTTCTTACTGCACTCTATGTTTGTGCCGAAATAACACAATATATTAAGTGCAATAAATGCAACCATTAATACTCTGATGTTTTGGGTATGTGTTAGATGGCAGGTGCTTTCTGTTACATGAGATTTCAGTATTAGTGTGAGTCTGGATCCCCCGCTATCATGTTTCTCTCTCTTTAACTATGTGCTTTTCATTCATAGATACGTTTGGAATATTTTTCTAGTTATTTGTCCCTGAATCTTGCTTCATATGTAGATCGTGCTCTGGAATTTGCACCCAGTGTTGTGTTATGAAGAGATAGGTGCCTGCTTTATGAAGATGATTTTATCACCACACTTAAGACATTTTCATCATCATATAAGAGCATTTCTGTTTTTGAGAAAATACACCTTTAAATCAGTGACCACTAGTGTCTGATTATTTATGGGTATCTACTTGAAAATGACCACCAGTTCCTGCAGAGTGGTCACTGGGGCAGTAGAAATTCATCCCCCAGAGCTGATGGGGGTTGAGGGGAAACCTGCATATCTGGTGGGAACCTCAGCTGAGTTTCTAGTGAGGATAATTGTATGTTGGATATTAATAATGTAACCACACATCTGTCACATGTGGACAGCCTAAGTAAACTGTGTGTTGATGATAGAAGGATTTTTCTAGAGAAATTGATAGTCCATTTATTTGAATATACCCTAGGTTACATTGTGTAATCCAGCCATCCCCAACCTTTTTGACCCCAGGGATGGGATTCATAGAAGACAGTTCTTCCATGGACCAGGGGAGTATGGGATGGTTTGGGGATGATTCAAGCACATTACATTTATTGGGCACTTTATTTCTATTATTGTTACATCAGTTCAACCTCAGATCATTAGGCATTAGATCTGGGAAATTGGGGATATCAGTAATGGATATCAGTAGAAATGGAATATATACATGAATTTACTTGACAATTTAGCACAACCCAAGAAATATACTAACTTTAGAAGTATCTGGTTTTCCTTGAAGAAAGTGCACTTGAAACCCTGTAATGCTAAATGCTACACTGCTGAGATTTACTTGTCAAACAATCACTGTTTCGTTTTATTTAATTGTGACCTACTGTGACAAAAATGTGTGTGTTTAAATGTTGTATCCATGGAACTTTTCACAGAACATATTTTCATTTATTTTGATGGTTTAACAAACAGAAAACTAGCATTTGCTTACAAGTACACGTATGTCAGTTAGATGGAATTTGGATTTTTGCATTTCATTGGTGAATTTTGCTCACTAAACTTTTTGTTCAGTTGTCATGGCAACTGTTTCTTCACAAGTTGGAGACAAGTTAGATGTTAACCTGCATATTCCTCAGAGATGAAACAGGTGTTGATTTAGGATGTGTTAGGAAGAAGCAGCAAAATCACCAGTCTAATCAGTTCTGCCTTTAACACCTTACACTTACCTCAGATTGCCAACCATCTTTCCCTGGGTGTACCCAGAAAACTGAGTGTTTTGTTCTGTCATATGGTTGAAACCTTTGGAGTAATGGAAAGACATTAGTGTGTTTGATTTCATCTAGCTCTTATTTGACTATCCTCATTTACTCAAGTTCTCTTCTAAAACAGGATTGAGAAATAGTAACAAAAATATTGTTTAGCCAATTTAAGCATACATTTGAGTAATTGAATGAAACAAGAAAACATCCATGTAGTGGTTAGATATGGGAATTCTTCTAGCCCTCCTGTCCCAGCTGTAGTGCTTAGTACAGGGCCTGGCAGGAAGTTGTACTTAAATGCTTGTTAGAGGAATGAATGAATGAGACTTTTGCAAGCAGACGATCCTTATTCTCTGGTATTCCAGAACCTGATCTCTTGATAGACTATGTTGTTTTTTTCTTGATGTTTCTGATATGCATTTTGTCATTTGTCAAAGGAATCTTGTTATAGACAATGTGGTTTCCTTCTTTCCATTAATATGAATGAATTCTTTTTCTGATATAAAAATAATGAGGTAGATACTCTAAAGGGACATGCCCACTCCTTAAAAAACAAAGAAACATAAAAAAGACACTTAAGGGACTTCCCTAGTGGCTCAGCGGTAAAGAATCTGCCTGCCAATGCAAGAGACATGGATTTGATCCTGGATCTGGGAAGATCCCACGTGCCACGGAGCAACTAAGCCTATGCACCAGAACTATTGAGCCTGCTCTCTAGAGCCCAGGGACCGCTGCTGAGCCCATGTACCACAACTGCCGAAGCCTGTGCACCCTGGAGCCCATGCTCCACGAGAGAAGCCTTGACAGTGAGAATCCCACACTGCAGCTAGAGTGTAGCCCCCGCTCACCACAACTAGAGAAAGTCTGTGTAGCAGTGAAGACCCAGTGCAGCCAAAACTAAAAATAAATAAATAAAATGATCAAAATGACACTTAGGTAATACATCTGAGACTTAGTTATGAAATTTCATAGCTGTTGAAAGCAGCCTATAGGAAAAGTATTTAATAATATCTGTAAACCTCTGAAATTACTAGCAAACTGTTTGCTATAAAACTATCCTATGCTATTTAGCATTATTGAATTTTTGTGTGGCTTGGTAAAACTGAAATACATTATAGAATGAAATTAGCTAAGTGGCTGTTTGAACAGAAGATACAGCACGTGTGCTCAGTCACTTCAGTCATGTCTGACTCTTTGTGAACCTGTGGACTATAGCCCACCAGGACCCTCTGTCCCTGGGATTCTCCAGAGAAAAATACTGGAGTGGGTTGCCATCCCTTCCTCCAAGGGGTCTCCCCAACCCAGGGATGGAACCTGAGTCTCCTGCGTCTTCTGCATTGCAGGTGGATTCTTTACCACTGAGCCACTGGGGAACTTAATTCTAAAAACAGTGTTGGTATTCTAAATCCTCAGAGATGGTGTTTGCAGGCTGCAGGAAGTAAGTGCTTTAGAAAAAAAGATGGCATCTTCTTTGCATTCCATGCATGATGTTTCCAGCTGAAAAACTCATTTAAAATGGGTTTATAAACCTGGCATGCCCTTTAGGAAGAGATGGCCCAAACTGATGTGTCATTGGCAATGGCCTCGGTGAGTGGGGAGGGAAGCCACGAGCAAACATTTCCCTGGCTTAGCAGGCAGTGCTGTTTGCTTTAGGCTGGTGCACTGGTTGCCAGGGCCGCATGATCCCGCAGAGGGCCAGGAAAGCTGCCTGGTCCCTTCCGTGTGTGCAGGGCCCCGTGGAGACCCTAGGAACACCCTGACCTGGAACAGGTCAGCCCTGACCTGGAACACTGCGTGCCACTTAGTGCCACGAGCTCCTGAGAAACAGCTCACAGATTAAATTACGATTGTGTTCAAGGTTAACTTTTAAATGCACCTGATTAAAAATCAAACAGTATAAAATGGTATACATTGAAATACAAGTTTCTCACTTCACACCCCTAATTTCTCTTTCCAAAGGCTACCCTTATTATTTTCTATATTTTTATTTCTTTTTATTTTTGGCTGTGCTGGGTGTTTGTTGCTGCATGGGTTTTCTCTAGTTGTAGCAAGCAGGGGCTGCTCTTCATTGTAGTGCGTGGGCTTCTCATTGTGTGACTTTTCTTGTTGCAGAGCACGGGCTCCAGGGTGTTCTGGATTCAGTAGTTGCAGCATGTGGGCTCAGTGTGTGCAGATTCCTGGGCTCCAGTTGCACAGGCTCAGTAGCTGTGGCACACGGGCTTAGTTGGTCCTTGGCATGCGGAATCTTCCCAGACCAGGAATCGCACCCGTGTCTCCTACACTGGCAGGTGGATTCTTTACCACTGAGCCACAGGGAAGTCCAGGCTACCCTTATTATACCAGTTTCTTTTAGTTTATCCTTCTGGAAATATGCTGTGCAGACACAAGAAAAAACATCACCTTTCATTCCCAGAAATGGTAGTTGGTATACACACCGTCCAGCATGTTGCTGATACCTGCCTAGTTTCCGCTGACTGAATGCATGTAGAAGACTTTATTTAACCCAGTGGTTCTCCAGTCTGGCTGGACATCACAGGACCCCAGAAAGATTTAAACGCCCAGAGCATTCTCCGAGATTCCAGTTTCATTAACCCTGGTTGTCTATGGTCTGTCTTTATGAACTTGGGTACCTTTAGTGTGCAGTCAAGTAGACAGCCCTCTATTGATGAATGTTTAGATTGTTTTCAGTCTTTTTTTTTTTTTATTAGAGATGGTGAACATCCTGGTCAGAAGATGTTTATGCAGAAGCTCAAGTATCTTTCTAGGGTTAGGATCCAGGGTGGAATTTCTGCCAAATCACTCTCCGGAGATGCTGCACCTGCCTACGCGCCTAGCCGTGTAACTGTGTGTAACACTATAGCGGCTGGCTTGTGGAGGTGATTGAAAGTGCCCTGAAGAAACCGTGCCCGTGGGTGGACTGTACCTTTTACGGGGGAGTTATTGACCCCCTGTCTAGCTTGTATTTTGGGGCTCGAATGATTTAAAAGAAAAATGTTCTCTGCGTGAAGGTATTAAAAAGAAAAACCAAAAAAAACTTCCGTACCTGGAGATGTTCTTTAAGCATGATTCTTAGAATGATAAAAATCTAAAAAGAATTATACTTGTCTAACAGCTGGAAAGTAGCTAAATTGTGATGTTAGCTTCATAGGATATTATGATTAAATGATTATGGGGACTTTATTAATATAATTAAATTAAGTATTTTAATACAATATATAAAATATATTAATGCATATTTAGTATATCAACAAATACATAAAATACTAAATATATATCATGTTGATTATAACACATGCTACATAATATACATAAATAAACATATAAAATGTTACAATAACATAATCAAATATTAGATATGGTAAATAAAAATCTCAGAATCAGTTGGTTCCTGCAATATGAATATACTAATAAAATACATAAATGTATGATCAAGGACTGGAAGAAAAACAGAAAAATACAAGAGTTGATGTGATGGGGTAATGACCTTGTAGGTAAATATTCTTTTTAAAAAATTCCTTTACTATTATAGCATGGGCAATAAATAAAAATTAAGAAAAATTCTTTTATAATGCAAATAGCCATTTGTGGTTTTAAAAATATGTTTTCGTATTCTAAACCTCATTAACTATGGACTATCTGTGTAAGTGGTGTGTCTGCAGTCTTTTAAGACGCCTGTAAGTAGCTGCTTCTCTGGAGTGTTCGAGGAGCCCCCAGTGTCTGTGGAGGAGGGACCATTTCCTGTGCGCTAGGCGCCGGGCTGCCTGGTCTTTGCTTACATCCTCTTGCAGTTACCCTTTGACAGTGGGTATTTTATTAGCTAATTTGTAAATATAAAATTGTAATAATCTACAGATAAAAACTGAGGCTTGCTGGAGATCAATGTCTGGTTAACTAGTGGCCCTGGGAATTTAAAACCCAATTCAGTACATGGTCTGTATTCCTTCTTTACAGGTTAATATTTGAAGTTCCTAAGAGGTTTATAAGGAAGTGTGAGGTCTAATATTTCTAGGGAGCTTCCCGTTTAACTGTGCAATGATAGATACCAAGTTTAAGGTCTAACTGGTGGTACAAAGCAACGAGTAGAGCAGGACCAAGTGTACTGTCCTGTTCAGATGGCAGGTAGGACTGAGGGCTCTTTAGTCTGGCTGCTTAGAGGCGGCTTCACCCAGGAGTTAAGACCTGAGGGGTAGGACTCAGGGCTGGAGAGGCTGGAGGTGCGTCACCTCGGCAGTGTTCCTGGGTTAGCGAATGGATCAGATTCTTTGAAGTTAGAGTGCTTCCGGGAGGCAGGATCCACTGGCCAGAACGTGCAAGGCCTTGCAAGCATTATATACATGTTCAGTTTTAAATTTCCGTGGCCCCAAAGAATAAGTGGAGGTCCTCAATCTGTACTTGGAGGGTTAATAGAAAGAGTAGGGAATCCGTTGTGGATTTGTTTTCTTGAGTTCAAAGCCAGCTCCCCCCACTTATATCGTAGGGCACACCTGTCTTAGTTTTTTCTTCAGTAAAATGAATGTAAGATGGCTTTTCTCGCAAGGTCCTGAGGACTAGAGAGCGCACGTCAGTTACACCTGCTGCACAACACTTAGCACCTGTCAGGCCTCCCATTCACAGCAGGTCTTGTCACTCTCAGAGTCCAGTGTTGCCTGCCTCTGCTTCCAGCTCCTCCAGCTTCTTCCTTGTGTTAATCCCGACTCTGGGTGATGTCCAGACTGTGGGGAAGTGGCAGGTGGCTTGTCTTCATCAGGAGGTGGTGTTCCTTCCCCGAAAGCACTGGGGAGCCACTGCAGGTGTGAACAGCAGTGGGTGAAGCAACACAGCACAAATACTTTCGCTTAAATTTTGGTGCCGCATGCAGATCAGTGCAGTTTTACTTTGTGTGATATTCCTTAGTCTCCCCCGCATCCCCAACTCCAGGCTTCTCATCTCTGAACGGAAGAACCAAATGGATACAAGCTGGTAATGTCACAGTTCCCCTTTATGGTTCCCCTCCCAGCTCCTGGCAGAATCCATACATGTAGGGAGTTCACTCTCTCTTTTTTTAAACTCTTAAGAATCTGTTACACAGTTTTGTTTTGTTTTTTTGTTTTTAAGATTTATTTGTTTATTTTTGGCTGTGCTTGGGTCTTCATTGCTTCTTATGGCTTTCTGTAGTTGCAGTGACCAGTGACCGGGACTGCTCTATTTTGGTGTGTGGACTTCTCACCGTGGTGGCTGCTTTGTTGAGGAGGAGACGGGCTTCAGGGTGCGTGGGCTTAGTTGCCCCACAGTATGTGGGATCTTGGTGGACCAAGGATCACACACATGTCCTCTGTATTGGCAAGTGGATTCTTAACCACAAGACAATCAGGGAGCCACACCGTCCCCCTTTTAAAGTAAAGACTTTTTTAAGAGTAGTTTTAGGTTTACAGTAAAACTGAGAGGAAGGTCCAGAGTTTTCCCCTTTACTCGAATGGTGCTTTTTTTTTTTTTTTTTTTTTACCAAGGGCCAACCTACCTCCACACACCGTCATCACAAAGTCCTTAGTTAACTTTCAGGTTCATTCTTGGTGTTGTATGCTCTGTGAGTTTGGACAAATGTGTAATGACACGTTTCCATCCTTGTAACATCATACAGGGTATTTTCATGGTCTTAAAATCCTCTGTGCTCTGCCTTCTCCTCCCCCCTCCCACTCCCAGTTATCTCTTTTCATAGCCCAGGAGTTCCTTTTTTTCCCCTAAGTGGTTTTCCAAGTTTTGTGAAGAGCTGAACAGTTTCCTAAAATTTCAGACCTGTGCCAAGGAGAGGAGATTGCATTTGAACACGAGTTAGATTTTTACAAACAGAAAAGGGATGGACAAGGGGAAAGAGAGAGGCATTTGTCTCGGAAACTAGACGAAGGGAAAGCTTCCAGTTGTCTGTAATCTCACCTAACTGAAGTGCTAAGTACTGACCCTAATTTCAGTGGTGGTGAAGGTGGTGAGGATCTTAGTTTCAAAAACCCACGCCCTCTGCCTCCTCCAGCTGACACTGTTACAGGCTACCTGGTGCCTGGAGATGCAGCCCACCCGCAGTTCACAGCCTGTTCAGCATCCTGTCTTCCTTCTTCCAAGCCACCTAGTTCCCACCCAGGTGATGCTGGACTTTGTTCTCCCAGCTGATGACCGCCTGCTGCTCCGATTGCTGCAGCGAGAATGGAGTTTTACAGCCTGGACCATAAAAGTCAATATTGTGTTTAACACAGCGGTAGCCACGTGAGTTGGCCGAAGCTTGCCTTGACCGCTAGCGTGTTTGGTAGCTGTTTTAACAGCAAGGTTCAAAATGAGCACTGGATTATAAGGATTGTTATGGCCCAATCAGCAGACTATGGTAGGTAGCATCCTGGAGGGAAGTCTTGCTGTCCGTCCTGTGTTAGACCTCCGCTCTCTCCCCATGTTTTAGAAACCTTTGGAGAGCCCTTGGGCTCCAGGACTCAGAGGTACTGTTGGGGGTGGGCACAGTTATCCTTGAGGATAAAATAACAGGATTGCTCCTCCCCATCTGAACAAATCCAAAATATTGTTAAACTGTCAGTTATCACCCCTCTGCTCAGAAGATTCACCTTTTCTTCTTATCCTAGAAATATCTGAGCTGTGGGGCCTTGACCACCTCTGCCCTGAACACTGGGACAAGCAGGCTTCATAGTTTTTTTTTTTTTTTTTTGCTGGCTGACATTCTCAGTAAGGGTCTTTCCTCACCATCAGATTAATTCCCATGTGGCCTTTTGGGGTCAGAGGAAGAGGTCACTGACCTACATTGGTTTAGGCCCTGAGATCCACACAGCTGGTTTTCTCCATCAGCTCTTGTGTGGTTCCGAGCCTGGCGCAGTCCAGCTTCCCAGGATTTAAGGCTGAGATCAGGCATCAAAGTTTGCAAGTAATTATGGGCTTATCTGTCTTGCACTGCGTTCTCTGCACGTAGTTTCCAGGGGGACCTGACTGGTATGCATGGAGGAATGTGCTTGAGGCATGTTTCAGAGAAATAGGGAAATGATGTGAAAGGGACAGGGAATTGTCAACAAAAAGAGTAAGTAATTCTTAAAAAGGAGTAACATATAACATTACGTGTAGGGTTTGAGCCTAAGTAACCCGGGCAAATGGTAGCATAATTAATGCAAGTGGAGAAATGACTTGAAAAAAGCAATGTGTATGTTTGTTTTTGCACATGAACTTGAGGTGCAGCTGAATACCCCAGTCATAATGCTCAGGAGACAGTGATTGAGGGGATATTTTAGGCTAGTATTTGCCAAAGGGGCCTGGGAAATCTACATCTCTCTCTTAAGACTTTTCTTCTTTCTTTTTTTGTAATTAAAAACATTGAGGAACTTCCCTCGTAGTCCTGTAGTTAAGGCTCCATGCTTCCAGTGCAAGAGGTGTGGGTTCTATCCCTGGTCAGGGAACTAAGATCCCACATGCCTCATGGCCAAAAAATTAAGGTATAATTCGTATATAACATTTTATTAGTTTCAGGTGTACATCGTGATTTGCTATTCATGAATATTGTGAGGCAGTCGCAATAAATGTAGTTAACATGTGTCAGCTCATGTAGTCACAAAAATGTTTTTTTCCTATCACGAGAACATATAAGACCTATTGTCTTAGCAACTTTCAAATATGCAATACAGCATGAACTGTAGTCACCATGCTACGTCCTAAGACTTTTCTCTTTCTAGTCCCTCCCTCAAAATTACTTTTGTCCAAATTCTGTTTGCTTTTCCCCACCCAGTTCAAATGCTACCTTGACAGTTTTGCTGAGCCCCAAGTGGGCACACCCCTCCCCCCAGCCCCTGCACTTACTGTTTCTTTGTTTGGTCTTTATGCCACTGACAACATTCTACCAGCTGGTTTTCTAATTAACCAGACATGACCAGATTATACCTTGCGTGCAGGGAACATCATATGTCCCTGTAGCACACAGCACAGAGCTGAGGACGCTGATTGTAGCTCAGTCAATGTTTAAATATACTTAGTCAAGCCTGGCTTTTTTTTAGCTAGTATTACTACTTAGAGGAATATAAATTTATGAGCCATTCTATGGAAGTTCCTTTCTGTGCATAAACTTGCCTCTCTAAAGCTTTTAAGGACATCTCCCCAGGCTTCCCCTGCAGAATTTAACCAGTACGCGTGTTTATCCTGTCTGTGTCTATGTTTACCCCCTTCTCTTCTTTCTTTCCAGTTACAAGGTTATTTAATTTTTATTCAACCTTAGAGACTTTTCTGTAGACCATTTTATCTTTTTCTATACTAGTTCCAGCTTAGATTTCTAAGGTTCATCACCAAGAAATGTATGATGTATTCTCTTAACAAGGTACTTTTTTTTGAGAGCTTGGGTTTGTCATCAGAATAGCTTGAACGCCATCATTCTCTAAACTGACCAGACCTTTACTCAAACTGAAACTCATGTACTTATCTGATGTTCAGAGAACCTGAAAGAGCTTAGTGTGTGTTCCCTCTAGTTGGACATTTTCAACAAGAAAATGTCTAGTGCTGTCTACACGTGGCCCTGTCCCTGGCTGTCTCTCTAGATCAGCCATGAAGAGGTTGGGTTCACTCTCCACCCATCACTGAAAAGACCACACTGTTTACACTTCTCCTTCCAGAGAAATGTTTGCTTATCCCTACTTCTGTTTTCTGGTCCTAATCCAGATCTCTGTCCAAGATAAATATTCTATTGGCTTCACACTGTTTTATCCTCGTTAAAAACAAATGACCAGATACCTGCAGTTCATAGGGTGAAAATGTTAATGGTGATTCAGACTCGGATGAATAAATGAATGCTTGTTTTGCTTTCTCATGTCATAGTTTTAAAAAAGAAGCCACCTAAGTTTACTTGTGCATGAATGACATATACTTACAACTTCAGGGGGCTCTCAGATGTCTGTTCCTCTCATTTGAATTTTGTGGATGTCAGTTTTGAGAGAAGTGGGCTGACTAGGACTTGAGAGTTATGCATTTCACCCATAAATTGTGGCTGCTTTCATATGGTGTGGAGAGTTGACAATGTTTTTTTAAGTTTTTTAAAATAATTTTTAAATTTATAATTGAAGGATAATTGCTTTGTAATATTGTGTTGGTTTCTGCCATCCATCAACATTAATCAGCCACAGGTATACATATGTCCCCTCCCTCTTGAAGCTTGCTCCTACCTCCCACCCATCCCACCCCTCTTGGTTGTCCCAGAGCACCAGATTTGAGCTTTCTGAGACACACAGCAAATTCCCTCTGGTTATTTATTTTAAATATGGTAATGTGGCTTTAATTTCCCAAAGAACATAGCTTAGTTTGGGAGGAAGCTCCAATAGTCATCCTCTGCAGCCTTTATTCCATGAGAGTATTGCCCCGTCTCCTAGTAACAAGTTACCCAGCATCAGAGGAGTTGCAGTTTTGATCTTCAGGGCTTCACTTCTCCTTTTGACTTTTTGTGGTTTCCTCCTCCTAATGCTATATCCTTAATTTGCCACATTAATTAACTCAGATGAGGTGATTTCTTAGTGGGGTATGGGGACAGGAGGCCCGAGGGGGAAAGATTATTTTCTGAGTACTGCTTCTCAAGGCCCTAAGGTCACTTTTATCCCCATCTGTGATTTGATCTATGCACCTGAGGCAGAGGCACCTGTGGGTCCAGATGCCTAGGGGCGGGAGCCTGTTGGGGATTGGAGTAGCTTGTGCTTCGATGATGTTGAGAAAGTCCCGCCATGAGGTCCTGTTAATGGAATCATCTCTCCTCCTTGGCAAAGACTAAGAAAGACATGTTTGGCCCAGGAAATGTAGTGGTGATGGTTTCAGAATAGTAACAAGCCACACTGGAGGGTTAGGATACTGCAGTTAGGAATCACATCGAGACATAAACCGGTTTCCCTCGTGGATTTCTTTTCTAAAAATCATGCTGAGAGAGAGGTGAGTATTGGTTAAATGTGCTGTTGACTGTTGAAGACCAGTGTTTCAGAGAAAGGATCATTGATGATGGACTTAATTGTAATAGTTCACATTTACGTGGATTTTATTTTCCAAAGTGGTCACATAAATTTCACAGAACAGGACATGGGTCCCCTGGACTAGGAGGTAGGTGCCTGTGCAGGGTGAGTTAGGTTGGGGACACTGATCTCTGGGCTCCTGATTCGTGCTACGGCCAGTTTTTATCCCTACAAGTTTGGCCAGGTCCCTTATTTTTTTTTTTTTAATTTTTATTTTATAGTGGAGTGTAGTTAATATACAATATTGTGTTAGTTTCAGGTGTACAGCAAAGTAATTCAGTTATATATATATGTGTGTATCTATTCTATCCCAGATTCTTTTCCCTTACAGGTTTTTATAGAGTATTGAGTGGAGTTCTCTGTGTTATATAGTAGGTCCTTGTTGATTAACTATTTTATATATAGTAGTGTGTATGTATTCATTCCAAACTCCTAATTTGTCCTTCCCCCACTTCCCCTCTGGTAACCATAAGATTGTTTTCTATGTCTGTGAGTCTGTTTCTGTTCTGTAAATAAGTTCATTTGTATCATTTCTTTAACTTCCAAGTGTAAGCGGTATCATGTGATGTTTGTCTTTCTCTGACTTCACTTAGTTTGATCATCTCTAGGGCCACCCATGTCACAAACGGCATTGTTTCGTTCTTTCTATGGCTGCGCAATATTCCATTGCGGATGTGTACCGTGTCTTCTTTATCCAGTCCTCTGCTGACAGGCATTAGGTTGTTTCCATGTCTTGGCTGTTGTAAATAGTGCTGCTGTGAACATTGTGGTGCATGTATCTTTCTGAATTTTTATTTTCTCTGGATATATGCCCAGGAGTAGGATTAGAAGTGGGGATAGACGGTAGATCTGTTTTTTTTTTTTTTTTTAATTTTTTAAGGAAACTACATACTGTCCTCCACAGTGGCTGCACCACTTTACATTCCCACCAGCAGTGTAGGAGGGTTCCCCTCTCTCCATACCCTCTCCAGCATTTGTTTGTAGCAGTTCCCTTGCTTTGTACTTGTTAAAAATTGTTATGAATTTGTAACTAAAATGCATTTTATGTTTTTTAGTTATCTTGGACAGGTATTCTTTTGTGTATCCTTGAACATGTGCTCTTTTCTGGTATTGAGGTGCTCCAAGCCATTAACATATGACTCTTCAGATTCAGGCCTAGATTTCTGGGTGTGGCTGGGCTGGTCCCGCTTCTCCTCGCTGTCCCCCTGCCCCCACCCTTCTTACCCCAGTCAGAGTGAACCTGTCTCGGTTCCTCCAGCACTTTCGAGCATTCTCTTTGTAAAGCTCTCCTTGGGCGGACCTGGCCTCTTGCCTCCACCTCTCAGCCGCGGGCTCTTGCTCAGTGCAGGGCAGAAGCGGCCGTGGGCTCCGCAGCCTGACTTCGGCTCTGCAGCACCGACGCTGTCGCCGCCACACATCTGTGTGGTCTTGGTGCTTTCCTGAGCCTTGCTGTGCTGGGCTGCTGTTTCCTTGCTGGCCTGGTGGGACCAGCACGACCACTTCGTGGCGCAGCCATGAGGCTCAGATGGGGCTGCCCTTGCAGGGTGAGAGCCATGCCTGGTCCCTGGTAAGTGCTCTGACCACCACCCCAGGGGACAGCACAGCTCCGCCACGTCGTGCCCATCACCGTGCTCAGCACCCCATCCCATTGGGGTGTGGTTTCCTGTGCCAGATTCTGCCGTGACCCCGCAGAGTCAAGGGGACATGCTGCACCCATGGATGGTCCATGCCCTTTATTGGGCGGTGGGGGGCGGGGAGGACAGTGCCCAGCGCATTTGTACATTCGTAGGCCCTCAGGAAATCAGTAAATAAGCAACAGCCCTGTCTGTTTAATGCCTTTGACCTCAGCTTTCTTTCCCTTTTGTGAAGATCGTCTTAGCATTTATTGGTAGCTTTGGATGAGGAGAGAAATGATAGAAAAGACCAGCTCCTGGTTGGGCATGGGATTCTTTGTGAGCTTCTGGGGTTGGGACTTTGCTGTTTTGGGCCCCTGCTCTCTGAGGAAGAGGCGGTGCACACGGATAGGCCTCCGGGAGAGGGGCTGTGTCCTCGAAGCCAAGGTTACAGTGGGGTCTGAGAGAAGCATCAGGGCTGGGTGTCCCTCATGGGGTCATAGCTGCCCTGTCCAACTTGCAGGGTTTCTCACTTTCAGTTTCTGTCAGTTGTCAGGTGCTCGTATAGCCCAGAAGCCACTTGACTTTAGTCAGCAATGCAAGCAATGCAAAGGGAAAGCTTATGCAAAAAGGAGAAGAGTTTCTGGATGGAAGTAACGGGAGAGAAGCGTTTTCGGCTCCAGGGGTGGTGATAGTTCACCGTGGCAGCCCCACTGGTGTTCTCGGTGCACAGAGGGCCTTTCTTAGGGGCAGGCGGGGGCTCGCTGGGCTGCCATGATTCCTTTGTTCAAGGCGGTTGGAGGTCTGGCCCATGATTAATTGCTGTAAGGTATGTTGGATCTTCAAGGCTCAGTGGTGAACAGCAAAGACTGACTCCGGACAGGGCCCCAGTGCAGTCACTTGGAGGACAGGTTCCAGCCTTCCTCCACCTGCTCTGCCCTGGTGGACTGGCGGTAATAATCAGCTGTAGCGGTGGGCCATGCACTCCACTGTCCTGTGGAGGCATCTGGTGCGTGTGCACTGCTTACAGTTTGTTCATATGGGGGCCTGGTTCTTTCCAAAGGAAGCAAGGTGGGATGTGTAGCAATCACGAGAGCCTGTGTGTGTGTGTGTGTGTGTGTGTGTGTGTGAGAGAGAGAGAGAGAGAGAGAGAGAGAAACAGCAGGCTCTTACCACTCAGAAGTCATTTTCACATAGTTAAGATGTTAAAGATGCTCTTCTGTTATGAAAAACAGCTAGTTCATGTGTTTATCAGAATAATGGGTATATCCTAGAGTGACCTGGGTTTTGTAGGATGGCCAGGTGCCCTGACCACCCTGTATGATGATGCCTCTGTGTGTGTTCCGAACTCTAAAAGTTAACTCAGGAGCAAGCTTCACATCTGCTCCTCGTCTTCCGTATTTCAGGTACAGTGAACGGTTAGAGCACAGAAGTGAATGAGGTACATCCTGCCCTCGAGCTGTTCAGTCCATGGAGGTTTATTCCCCAGGTTCTGTTGTAACAGGTGTAACAGGAATTCACAGTGTGCCAGAGAGCAGAGGCTGGGGGCCTCACAGAAGCACCCAGTAAACAACTCTTACATGACCCAAGGTCTCTAACATTGGTAGGTTCCTTCATTTTTCAAGTGGTTTTTTTTCTTTTTAGCACTTTTTTAGGTTTTTTCTCTTTCCATTTGGAGAGTTAGATACTGAATATATACATTTACATTTTGATGCTTGAGCTCCTAATTTAAAAATTTTTCTTGTCCTTCCATCTTATCTGCGGATGATTGTCTAAAAGTAAAAGCCGAGTTCTCATGATCTGAATGCGTTCACTATGGATAGTTCCCTGCAGACCTGACTTGGGGCTGGATGGGGTGGGGGTGAGCATTAGGTGGGCCACGATAGTGGCCTGGGACTTGGTGTTTTCTGGAGGACTTTGTGGTTTCTCCCCAGCCCCTCAGGCTGCATTGCTTCCAGTCCCCTCGCTAACCTTGTTTTACTTTTTAGGATCCCCAGATATCCCAAGCTTCAGATGTTTCTTTCGCACTGAGAACCTGTAAGGAGTTCTTATGTTTGTGTGTTTGTGATACGAGGAATTTTGCTAGTTGTAGCCTGTGATGATTCAGATGCAGGAAATGCTTTTGGAAGGTCACTGCCTCCCATGGGTTCACGGGGCACCAGGCCTCCTAGCCCCACTTGACACATGACCTCGGTAGTGATCTTCACATTCTGTGTGCCACACGCCCCCACCCCACACTGTGTGGAGTGAGGGCTGCAAATGTCTGTCACCTCCCTTCTCTCTGGGTGCCTTACGTAGAAGCGCTGCATGTAATGAAAGCTGTGTGTGGGTGGATGGGGGGTTCTGATGGGGCCTGAGCAGGTGACAGAAGACACTGAGACCCAGACAGCAGGGCCTTCCCGTCTTTTCCTTCCAGTAGAGGAGGCACAGGTGAGTGTGGGCCAGGCTCTGGTTAACAAGCATTCGCCCCACACCCGGCTAGTCCCGGGGACACACGGAGGACTGAGACACGAGCTGCCTCTGGAGCTTGTGGGGAGCAGAGGGGGTGGCCATGGAAACCACATTGGGTACCAGGACAGTTGCTCCTCATCGCTCTTGGATTCCGTGTGTACAGGCTCGCCTGCTCACCAAAACTTGTTCATAGCCTTCAGGTCAGGGCTCAGGATGTTTTTCTGGTCGTCCCCGGACACAGGCAGGTTGACAGAATCCTGCAGCCTCCCAGTGTGCGTGCTCCCAGCTGAGGGCAAATGAAGCAGTGCTTGCCTTTCCTGTGTGCTCTTGTACTGCAGACACATGAAGTGTGCAGTCGAGAGTCCAGGTGGGGTTTTTTCCTTTGCAGTTTTGTGCTTTTCATTGGTGATGTTGCTGTTCGAAATGGCCCATGTGCATTGTGCCTGAGTGCTGTCTCAAGTCCTCAGGCAGGACGGCTGTGATGTACCTGATGGAGAAACTCTGTGTTAGGTGAGCTGCGTGCAGGCGTGAGCTCTGGTGCTGTCGGCTGTGGGTTCAGTGTTAATGAAGCAACAGTATATATTAAATAGCAGAAACACAATAAAGTAAGGTTCGGTACTAATCAGTTGATGAAAATCTTGTGGCCAGAGGTATGCAGGCACATAACCGTGTATTTCTCCTAAAAGCAGCCGTTCATCATTAACTGAGAAGGCAATGGCACCCCACTCCAGTACTTTTGCCTGGAAAATCCCAAATGGACGGAGGAGCCTGGTAGGCTGCAGTCTACGGGGTTGCTGAGGGTCAAACACAACTGAGCGACTTCACTTTCACTTTTCACTTTCATGCACTGGAGAAGGAAATGGCAACCCACTCCAGTGTTCTTGCCTGGAGAACCCCAGGGACAGGAGAGCCTGGTGGGCTGCTGTCTATGGGGTTGCACAGAGTCGGACACGACTGAAGTGACTTAGCAATCATTAACTGATTCCGTCTTCGTGGAGCCTGTATAGAGCTCAGGCACCATGAATGACCAATCTCCCACACTGCGAGGTGGAAAATGGGCCTCAGATTCTAGAATGAGTTGGACTGATGAGGTGGGGTCAGAGCCATGGCTTTGCAGAGCTTGAGGGATAAAAGAGTAAAGCCCAGATTGGGCTTGTATAGGGAGACCCTGGAAGATTCCATCGTCCAAGGGCAGGCCTGGGGGACAGGGTGGCTGTAAGGACAGGGCTACAGGCACAGGCTCCTGGGAAACTGCAGGGCAGACGCAAGGCTGCCAGAGGAGGCAGAGCCCCAGCTGGGCAGGGGTGGTGAGAACAGTGCCCAGGCGTGTGACTATGTGCTCATTCCCTGAGACTCCGTGTGCTCTGAGACGAGATGGGGAAACTGGAAAGTCTGGGTGTAGACGCCGGTGTGCAGAGACTGCTGCAAGTGTCTGATGAGTGACTGGTTCTCCCCAAATAGGTGTGGTGTTCTGGTTTACAAGCCCCGCCCCCTTTGCACCTGCACAGGATGGGGAGCCAAAATCAGCCAGGTTTATGGGTTAGATTCAGGGAGGGGAGAGGAGGAGGGTGGTGAGTGAATGTGGACCGGGTCACAGGGTGCCCCATCTTCTGCAGAGCAGGCTGAGCTCACACTACCAGTTTCCTTCACGCTCGCCCAGCACCCATGGCCCTGCAGTTCCCAGTTCCCTCGTCCTGTGACCGTCTGGGTGGAAGCTGGGGGCGGGCACACTGTGGTTCATACAGAAGTACCAGCTGCTCTCGGTTCTCTTGCAAGGGGTGGGGATGAATGGCTTCCTCTGATGGTCTGAGAGGTTCCCTCATGAGCCTGGCCTTCCAAATGCCCCGTGTCTCAGACTAGGTTTCCTGCCTTTTCTCAGGGTTGGAGCTGGAGGAGTGGCTGGTCAGACACATGCATACCACCGATCACGGGGCCAGCCTGAACGGAGACGTGCCGAGTGTAAAATCCACCATGGAGTCCAAGGACAGGGTGGATTATTGAATTCAGTTCATCTGTTCTTTTGTGCTTTTTTGAAACGTGAGTCTTAGAAAATTTTAAATTACATGTGTGAAAAGTGAAAGTGAAGTCACTCAGTCGTGTCCGACTCTTTGCGACCCCATGGGCTGTAGCCTACCAGGCTCCTCCGTCCATGGGATTTTCCAGGCAAGAATACTTGAGTGGGTTGTCATTTCCTCCTCCAGGGCATCTTCCTGACACAAGGAGCAAACCTGGGTCTCCAGCATTGCAGGCAGACGCTTTACCATCTGAGCCACCGGGGAAGCCCAGCTTCCCGTAAATTTCTACAGGACAGTGTTTCATTGTTCCCTTTGAACTTCTCAGACATAATTTGAAAGCACTGTTCTGTGGTCCTACTTCTAAAGACCAGATTCGTGGCTCCACTTAATGTTTGTTTACTCAGATGATCAAGCGTCTGACCGCAGTGCAAGGCCCTGTTTTGATCCCTGGGACGGGAAGATTCTCTGGAGAAGGAAATGGCAACCCACTCCACTACTGTTGCCTAGAAAATTCCACGGATGGAGGAGCCTGGTGGGCTACCGTCTGTGGAATTGGACACGACTGAGTGACTTCACTTCACTTTGTGTTTGTTAATTCCGTGGAAAAGTGTAGCTGTTGGAAACAAAAGGAGTACAGTCGTGAGTACAAAAAAAATCTCTCTGGTAGGGAAAACTTCTCCCTAAGAAATGTGCTCTTCCTTTGTGGAAATCCTCGCGTGATTCTGTGTCACAGTCAAGATTCACGACAGTTGTACTAGATGCACCGTAACTGACGTAATCTTTAAGAACTGACATAAAGGTTAGTGTTGTCTCGTGTTTTGGACTACTTAAGTTTAGTCAGATTTTTAAATGTGTAATTATTCTTTAAAGGCTTTATTTTTTACTTTTGAAAATTATTTACCCACTTATTTATTTATCATTTGTCTGCTTTGGGTCTTAGCTGTAGCTTGCAGAATCCTTATTGCAGCACATGGGTGTCTCTGTTGTTGGGGCTCGCAGCCTTAAGTGCTCCTCGGCATGTGGGATCTTAGTTCCCCGACCAGGGATGCAACCCGTGTCTCCTGCACTGGAAGGCAGATTCTTAACCACCGGACCACCGGGGAAGTCCCGTAAATGTGTGATTTATTTTTCACAGGAACAGCTGACTCTGTGCTGCTTTGAGTCATAATGAGGTTTTCTTGTCCCTGAGAAAGTGACTGTTTTCAGAACCTGTATGAACAGCGGTGTGTGAGGTAGCCTCAGTGAATCCGACAGAAAAGAGGTTATTCCCGACTTCAGAAGCACTTACCAGCTGCCTTCTCCTTGCTGGGTGTGAGCTTAGCTCCACAAGTAAAACGCAAAAGAAACCAAAGTGTTGCTGTTCACGTTCTCAAGTTGGAAGTTCGTAGCCAACGTTAATGTCCTGATGCATGGGAGGAGGAGAGGATAATACCTGACTCTTAACAGCTAAAGCATTACAACCTGAAGACTGTTTATCACAAAATGCAGATCCAAGGTTACTCGTGTAAGCACCACTTGCCTCTGTGTTCCTGATGGGGACTGTGCACTGCTGGAGCCTCTTGTCCTGCACCGTGACCGTTACCTGTGTGAGATGCGGGGGCTGTGGCAGCTGAGGGTTGGTTGCAGCAAGGTTGTGGGTGAAATTCTGAGCTGCTGGAAACACATAGCCTCTTTCAGGGGCACTATCACTGAGTCCATCCTGTCTTCCTGTGTGGTTGTTGAAGTATCCTTAGGAAAAGGGTTCTTATGGGGAGCATTTACAGGATAGATGGTCCTTGGTTTGGGTCCTAAAAGCTTTTGCTGGATTTGACTCTGTTAGGAGGGGCGGTCTGTGTAGTTGGAGGGACCTAGGAGGTGGAAAAGGACTTGATCCATGGAAGAAAGAATGGCTTATGTTCCCATCAAAGCTAATTAATCATAGATTTCATTTTCTAGCTGTTACACTAATTTGTTCTAGAGTTTATCGTTCCCAAGGGGTTCTACAGTGAGTTGCTTTGGAAGGCTTAATCGTCTGCAGCTTCCAGAGAATTGGCCCTGTTTGGGAAGGAGACTGACTTTCTTGGATAAAACTATGATTTACCAGATGTCATTGTGGCCACAGTTATTCATCTTTGCTTCATGTTGAATAATACAATCCAGTCATCCATGAACTTAGCTGCCCAGACAGGACAGTGAGTGCTCTTGGGCAGGCATGTAGAAAGTAGGACACCCACATCCATCTGAACGGTGTGGCTTTTCAGGGGGCTTTCGCAGGCTTGCAGTGAGCATCCTTAGCCACCTTCCTCAGAGTGGAGTGAGTGTCAGCATCACCATTATTTCCAGCTAAGGAGACAAGCTCCAGAGGTGGCAGTGGCACCCCACTCCAGTACTCTTGCCTGGAAAATCCCATGGGCAGAGGAGCCTAGTGGGCTGCAGTCCATGGGGTCGAAAAGAGCCGGACACGGCTGAGCGACTTCACTTTCACTTTTCACTTTCATGCATTGGAGAAAGAAATGGCAACCCACTCTAGTGTTCTTGCTTGGAGAATCCCAGGGACGGGGGAGCCTGGTGGGCTGCCGTCTGTGGGGTCGCACAGAGTCGGACACGACTGAAGTGACTTACCTTACCTTAAGGAGACAAGCTCACAGAGTCATGTGGCCCAGAGTGATGAGGCCACAGCTGAACACAGCCGTCTTCCCTGCAGATCTTACCTCATGAGATCGTCCGGCTGCCATGCCTCCTGGATCCTGGTCCCCAACTCGTCATGAGGAGCTGACTCAGAGAAACAAGAGGCTGCTGAGTCAGAGCTGACAGCCTTTCTCCAGCTCTCTCCTCATAATTGACTTCTGTCGACTGCCAAGCAGCCCTCTTAGTCGGCAGCTGGTAGAACTCTCAGAGCACTTGAGGAGGCTTGTGCATGTAACTTGCCAGCAATCCAATTACGTGAGAAGCGTTTCGTTTTAGCTGTTACGGTATCACTGTTTCGTCTCCGGCCAACCAAACCAAAGAATAGGCAAGAAGCACCTTCTGTTACTAAGTTAACTCTTTTTTAAAAATATATTTCTGTATTTGACTGCGCTGGGTCTTACTGGCAGCACCTGGGATCTTTAACCTTCCTGTGGCACGTGGGGTTTTTGGTTGTGGTGTGAGAACTCTTAGTTGTGGCATGTGGGATCTAGTTCCCTGACCAGGGATCGAATGCGAGTCCCCTGCTTTGGGGGCCCATAGTCACTCAGGTAACTCTTAGCCTAACCTCTAGTAGGTTTCCTTGAATAACTCTCATGACCTTTATTTTGCACTGAATGGATATGTAACCGGCCAAGAATGAGAGGGATGCCGGTAAGAAAGCTGTTGCAATAGTCCTGGCAGACACAGGGCTTATACTCTGAGCAACCCAGCATCTGCTTCAAAGCGTCAACAGAAAAGTTCAGCATTATGTTCAGATGGAAGGGAGAGGAACATAGATGCAAGTCCTTTCCTAGGTATTTTTTGAGACTTGTGTCTCATGAGTTACACAGTTTGGGTAAGAATTGTACCAGTTTTGACAGGGAGATGGGAGGGAGCCCTGAAAACTTTGTCCCGCAGAGCTGGTTTCAGTCAGACAGGTAGAGTGAGCCGCCGTGCTGGACAGGAATTCCTGCAGCTGCCCATATGCCCAGTCACATGCTTTGGGGGGAACGATTCTGAGCCAATGGCCCATCGCCTGGGCTCAGGCCTTTACCTCTTTCCCAACCCTGGGCTGCTGGCAGTTTGTTCAGGCCCACACACCAGTGACAGCCTGACCCGAAATCAGAGTTAAACTTTACAAGTTGTGTAATCTTCGCTAATATGTTTCCAGCTTCTGGAAGTTTGCAAAGGAATAGCATGTGGTGGGTGTTGGGAAGTCATAGGGACAAAGGATTGTAGATTGAGGTCTGATATTGGATCTTAAAAAAAGTTTTTAACTAAATTACTGATTATCTAGCTGATTCCAGAAAGAAAGAAATCATTTCTCAGGGATGAAAAGACAAGCAGTACTCCTCCTTGCAGGTGGAGAGCCATCCCGGAGAGCCTTCCGACCTGGCATTAGTGAGTGTGGCCTGGCCACCTCTTCTCCTGGTAATGAAGCAGTTAGAGCCCCAGCCTTGCTATAACCCTCCTCCTGAGAGAAGACTTTTCACTTACTACTTTAGGGGTCTCCTGGAGTCTCGTCTCTCTTTTCCTTACTTTATGTTGTCAGCATCTTGTACTTGGTTAGGTACATGCCCTTTGAATAACACTTCTTTTTAAAAACGTGTCATCATCTTGGGGTGGCAAGGGGTGAGGGGAGTATACTTGTATGTATACTTGTGGCTGATTCACGTTGTTGTACAGCAGAAACCACAACATTGTAAAGGAATTATCCTCCAATTAAAAAGAAATTAAAAAGAAATGAGCAAGGAACATTGGAAACAAGGCAGGAAAACGTTGAACTATTTGCAGGAGATGTTCTATATAATATAATTATATTCCAGAAGATATAGCCAATTGGAAATACCAATCCTAGTCTATTTATGAGAATGAACTGAAAGACTGTTCAGTTCAGTTCAATTCAGTTCAGTCGCTCTGTCGTGTCCGACTCTTTGCAACCCCATAAATCGCAGCATGCCAGGCCTCCCTATCCATCACCAACTCCCGGAGTTCACCCAGACTCATGTCCATTGAGTCACTTTCATAAGGTAAGAACACGAGAGGACAATGAAATCTAACAGCACTTGGAACAGAAATAGAAAATGCTTTAGAATAATTCCAAAAAATGTTTAGCAGAAAAATATATCTAGTTCCTGGGGACATCTTAATATTGTGAAAAAAACTAAACTATCAGTATTGTGAAACAAGTTAAACTATCAAGTTGAGTCTAACTCAAATAAAATGTCGATGATTTTGTTAAAAAAAAATTCTCATTGTTAGGTGTGTTGTGTTGCTGCTGGGTACTAAGCTGCGTCTCCAAATAAAGGGAAATTGAGGGATCTTGATTTTAGTTAAGATGTTTTAACAGAGTCTGTAGCTGCAGCTCTCTACTTTTGCTGGTTTGTGTAGATATTAATGATAGCAATCACTGAAGGAAAAACTTTGTGAGGAACATAGCAGTCTATGTTAAAAAACACACAGGGTGCGTACTTTGCTTTTCCTTCCAGCCGTCTGAAATTGTTTGGACTCTGACAATTTCCTTACCATAAAGCCTGCAGAATTGTTATAGAACAAAGAAGTCAAGTGGTCATCACTGGTTTGGCAGCAAGAATTTAAAAACAAGTCTCTTTACCCATGGTTTGTAAATAATGCATAGCTATTGAGATGGGAATACCAGACCACCTGATCTGCCTCTTGAGAAATTTGTATGCAGGTCAGGAAGCAACAGTTAGAACTGGACATGGAACAACAGACTGGTTCCGAATAGGAAAAGGAGTTCATCAAGGCTGTATATTGTCACCCTGTTTATGTAACTTCTATGCAGAGTACATCATGAGAAACGCTGGGCTGGAAGAAGCACAAGCTGGAATCAAGATTGCCGGGAGAAATATCAATAACCTCAGATATGCAGATGACACCACCCTTATGGCAGAAAGTGAAGAGGAGCTCAAAAGCCTCTTGATGAAAGTGAAAGTGGAGAGTGAAAAAGTTGGCTTAAAGCTCAACATTCAGAAAATGAAGATCATGGCATCCGGTCCCATCACTTCATGGGAAATAGATGGGGAAACAGTCTCAGACTTTATTTTTCTGGGCTCCAAAATCACTACAGATGGTGACTGCAGCCATGAAATTAAAAGACGCTTACTCCTTGGAAGGAAAGTTATGACCAACCTAGATAGCATATTCAAAAGCAGAGACATTACTTTGCCAACAAAGGTTCATCTAGTCAAGGCTGTGGTTTTTCCTGTGGTCATGTATGGATGTGAGAGTTGGACTGTGAAGAAGGCTGAGCGCCGAAGAATTGATGCTTTTGAACTGTGGTGTTGGAGAAGACTCTTGAGAGTTCCTTGGACTTCAAGGAGATCCAGCCAGTCCATTCTGAAGGAGATCAGCCCTGGGATTTCTTTGGAAGGAATGATGTTAAAGCTGAAACTGCAGTACTTTGGCCACCTCATGGGAAGAGTTGACTCATTGGAAAAGACTCTGATGCTGGGAGGGATTGGGGGCAAGAGGAGAAGGGGACGACAGAGGATGAGATGGCTAGATGGCATCACTGACTCGATGGACGTGAGTCTGGGTGAACTCTGGGAGCTGATGATGGACAGGGAGGCCTGGTGTGCTGCGACTCGTGGGGTCGCAAAGAGTCGGACATGACTGAGTGACTGATCTGATCTGATTGTCGAAAAGTAGAAAATAAAGAATTTTAAAAGGAAAAGCGTGTTAAGTCCCGCTATGCAAAGACATTCTGATGTTTCCTTCCTGTTCTTTTTTTCTACTTTTGGTTTTTGAAAAGCACAGTACTTATCAAAGAGCATATACCATTTTGTATTGTATCCTATTATCTTTATTTAGCATTACAGCATAAGAAGTTTTCTGTGTTTCACAGATTTCATGAAGACATGAGACATGCGTTCATTCTTTCAGTTGCTGAGAGCCTTTTATTGATTGGCTGATTTTTGGCTGTGCTGGGACCTCACTGCTGTGTGTGGGCTTTCTCTAGTTACTGTGAGTGGGGACTACTCTTCATGGCGGTGTTTGGGCTTCTCATTGCAGTGGCTTCTGTTGTTGCGGAGCACAGGCTCTAGAGCATGGGCTTAGCTGCTCTGTGGCATGTGGGATCTTCCTGGATCAGGGATCGAACCCGTGTCCCCTGCACTGGCAGGCAGATTCTTATCCACTAAACCACCAGGAAAGTCCTGAGAGCCTTTTCAGTGCCTCAGAGTCCCTGGAAATGGGATGGGTAGTAACCTGGATCATGATCAGGGCCACACATCACCATGAACTCTCAAGTAACTTTATCTGAATCTGAAAGCTCCGTTCTCTCACAGGTGCTTCCTCATTTTAAATCAGAGGAGTTGTATGGGTTGATTTTACTGTCCTTTTCACCTTACTTTGGATGAAAAAGTCCCTCTGTGTAGGAGTCAGAGCCTCAGCTGGGCATAGTCAGGAGAGCAGGGCAGTTCATGGCAGGCAAGGGGACCCACGAGAGACCTGGCCACCATGGTGCACGGAACAAACCCCAGCCCCACCGAGGACAGAGTTAGTGAGAACCTGTATCTGTCGGTAGCCTCCGGTTGATCCTGGAGGAGAGACTTGGACTTGACTGATGAGCCAGTGACATCCAGCTGCCGCACCTCCTGCTCGTCCCTGGTCGGTCCTCGGGTGGAGTGAGTGGTGTGGCTCACCTGTCACTGGCAGGATGCCTCAAGTTCCGGCCCGGCCCAGACGCACTCCCCACGGCGAGCCTGGTCCCTCGGTCCGTCTGTACTCCGCTCTTCCTGTCTGCTAGAGAGATCAGTGCTGCCCGCTCCATGACTGACAGAATGCTGCTAGAGCTGTGCTTGGCACGTGGCGGCGTGAGACTGATCAGCCAGCAAGTCACCCCGCCCCAGCGTCTGTGTGCTCTGCCGGCCTTCCTCAGCACAAGCTTGTCAGGTGGGCTTCTGTGGTGTTAGGGTGGGGCTGTGGGCTGACGCTGTCCCTCAGATGGCTGAGGGCTGAGGGACATGGTCTCCATCCTGCATCTGTCTTCAGAGCCTATTTCCCGAAAGCACACTGCCTCACTCCCTTACCTGAGTCCATGTCCTCTAGCCCAGCAGGCGCCTTCTTTTTTTCAAATTTGATTCTTTAATTAATTTTTTTTTATTTAATGAAGTGTAGGTGATTTACTGTGTTGTGAAGGTTTCAGGTGTACAGTGAAGTGATTCAGTTATACATACATATGTATATATTCATCTTCAGATTCTTTTCCTTTATAGATTATTGCAAAATATTGACTATAGCTCTCTGTGCTGTATGAAAGGTTCTTGTTGTTTATCTGTTTTATATATCATAGTGTGCTTCTGTTAATCCCAGACTCTTTATCTGTCCCTCCCCCATCCCTTCTCCCCTGTGGTAACCGTAAGTGTGTTTTCTGTGTTTGTTAGTCCATCTCTGTTTCACAGATAAGTTCATTTCTGTCGTATTTTAGATTTTGCGCATACACGATTTCACATGATATGTGTCATTCTCTGACTCACTTCGTTTAGTCTGATAATCTCTAGGTCCATCCATGTTGCTGCAGTTGACATTACCTCATTTTTTAACGGTTGAGTAGTATTCCATTGTATATATGTACCATGTCTTCTTCATCCATTCATCTGTTGATGGACATTTAGGTTGCTTCTATATCTCAGCTATTGTGAATAGTGCTGTTATATATATTGGGGTGCATGCATCTCTTCAAATTAGAGTGATCTCTAGATGTATGTCCGGGAGTGGGATTGGTGGATCGTGTGGTGGTTCTATCTTTAGTTTTTTCAGGATCCTCCGTACTGTGCTCCATAGTGGCTGCAGCAATTTTTCATTCCCACTAACAGTGTAAGAGGTTTCCCTTTTCTCCACACCCTCTCCAGCATTTGTTATTTGTAGACTTTTTATGATGGTCATTCTGACCAATGTGAGGTGATACCTCATTATAATTTTTATTTCCATTTCTCAATAATTAGCAATATGGAGCATCTTTTCATGAACCTCTTGGAGGCCTTTTTAAACAACTCCATGTTGAATGAGAATATACAGACAGAAAAGTGTACATGGTCTGCCTGCTGTGTGTTCACATTAGCAGTGCCTGGATCACGAAACAGAGTTTACCAGCATTCTGTAACTTTTCTGACGTCTCCTGCTGGGGACCACCCTTCGAGAAGCCCTGATAGGAAGGCTTGCTCGTGGTCATTCCTGGGTGTGGGAAAGACATCAGGGAGGGAAGGAGTTACCGCATGGGAGGGGGGATCTGTGCTGTGGATCCGAAACCCCACCCCTTCCTCTCTGTTGATTCTTACTTTCTTTACATCAGGGTAGCATGACAAGGCAGAGGGAGATTCACTAAACAAGAGTCATGAGACTGGATTTCTGCGGGAGCTGCAGTAGACCTTCACTTTTTCTCTCTCCGAACCCATCTCTCAGCTGTGGTTTGAGTTGGTTTTTCGTTACACACAGTGATCACTGTATTTTGTTACCTGACGCGCATGCTGTTTAGGGATGCAGAAATGCATGAATACCCACCTGGAAACTTGCTGACCTTCGTTCTCCCAACTCTGAGTCAGGGATAGGGGTGGATCCGTCCTCAGCCGCCACGTCCTATGGGTCAGAGGTGGCCCTGGCACGTTGTCCTGGGAGGACAGGAGGGAGGTCCTGGCCCTGGGCAGAAGAGCTTCAGTGGGGGTCTGGAGTACCAGGTACCTGCCTCGCATGGTCCACATGGCTCTTCTGCTCTTTTCCTGGGTGGCTCAGTCCTGGGCTGTGAGGGTGGAAGTGGGTACATCTTACAGACTTGCACCAGGGGCCTCCCTTCTTCACACACATCCGTGAGTTCACGCCACCACTCCACTCCCCATTTCCTTCCAGTGGGTGGAGCTTCAAGAGGGCCGCGGGAGCCAGCTGGTGACCTCAGATCCTTCTCCCAGCGTGTGAGCATAGCTGGACCACGTGGGCAGATGGAGAGCTTGACTGCTAGAAGAGCCCATGATAAGTGGTCTCTTGTGTAGTACTTACAGTTGATGAGCAGGATGTCTTATCCAGTGTGGTGCTAGTGTTCAGTCACTGAGTTATTTCTGCCTCTTTACGACCCCGTGGACTGCCTTACACCAGGCTTCCCTGTCCTTCACCATCTCCCAGAGTTTGCTCAAACTCATGTCCATTGGTCAGTGATGCCATCCAACCATCTCATTCTCTGTCACCCCTTTTTCCTCCTGCCCTCAATCTTTCCCAGCATCAGGGTCTTTTCCAATGAGTCAGCTCTTCGCATCAAGTGTCCAAAGTGTTAGAGCTTCAGCTTCATCATCAGTCCTTCCAATAAATGTTCAGAGTTGATTTCTTGTGGGATTGACTGGTTTGATATCCTTGCTGTCCAAGGGTCTCTCAAGGGTCTTCCCTAGCACCACAGGTCAAAAGCGTCAGTTCTTTGGCGCTCAGCCAGTGTGTTAATAAGTGGCTGTAGGGGAGCCCATAGAAGAGGATGCTCCCATTTCAGGAAAGAGAAGACAGAGGTCAAGGGAGGTGGGGCTGAGGTGGGGAACAGGATGCTGCCTCTTTCACCCACTCCATCCACTGCTCGCATGGCTTGAAGAATGGGTGTGATGATATCATTATTACTTGTTTTTCCATTTACTGAAAAAATGTTAAAGCTCTCGTGTAAATGTAAGGAACTTGAGACCCATAGACAGGCATTCCTTTTAAGTACAGTGGTGGTGGTTTTGATGAATATCCCTGCTTTATTACATACGATCTGGTTTTAAACTGTGGAATTAGGGTTATTTAGGGGGGAACAGAGAGAAAACATAAAATGTTAAAATACCATGAGTCATATTGATTGTAGTGAACACAAGATGTTAAAACTTCTAAGAGACCTTGTGCTGTAGTAGACGAGAGAGAGGGAGAAAGAGGGTGTTTGGAGTTGAGCAGAAGTACCCTCTGCACCACACTGAAAGACGCCGATGGCTTGTAGCAGATTCATGTCCTAGGTGTTTTTTTGGGGGGTGGTTTGGGCAATATTTATTTACGTATTTATTTGGCTGCGCTGGGTCTTAGTTGTGGCACATGGGAACTTTTCTGCCTTTGGTTGCAGCAAGTAAACTCTTAGTTGTAGCATGTGGGCATCCAGTTCCCTGACCAGGGATTGAACCTGGGCCCCCTGCACTGGGAGTGCGGAATCTTAGCCACTGGACCAGCAGGGGGAGTCCCTCATGTCCTAGTTCTAAGTGAAGTGAACAATCAGTTGAGACAACTCACTACTGGGAGCGTGGAGTCTTAGCCACTGGACCAGTAGGGGGAGTCCCTCATGTCCTAGTTCTAATGTAAATATTCAGTGATATTAAGACAATGAAAAGGTCATATGTAAGATCTGCACAAAGTGAACGTCCAGACCCAGTTTTTTATCTTCAAAATTTCTGGTTAGGATCGTGAGATGTGTACACTTCTGTATTGGAAAGAAGTTGTGTGTTAGTGTTAAAAGGGTGTTTTTAGAAAATCATGCAGAATTCAGGCTCAGAACATCTTCATGAGGAGGCTGGGATTCTCGTTGGGGAAGTGGTTCTCCAGTGGGTGGTTCCCAGGCCAGGAGTGGCTGCATCCTGGGAACTTGTGAGAATCACATTCCCAGTTTTTAGTGCAGAATTGAAACTGCTGAATCAGAAATGGGGTGGAGGTGGGGGGATGGTTGGCCCAGCCCTGGGTGTTTGTAAGCCTATGAAGTGTGAGCACCACCCTTCCAGGGAAGTGGAGGCTAAAAGCTGTGCTGACCAAATTTAGGGAGAAGCACTGACTATTGAAGACACAGCTCAAGTCTTGATAGAAACACTACAAGGGCCCGTCTTGGTTGCTCCTCTCCCTCATCCTTGCATGTTAGTTACAGGCTGAGTGAGAGGTTAGAGTTTCTGTTGGAGGGAATTCTCTCCCAATGCAGTTCCTCCTTGTTTCATCCTTCATAGCCATGTTGTCATTTTCTTCTCTTAGTATTCTTGTTGTTTAAAAATGTTCTCATCATCCTTTGGATCGCGGATACATATGCATTGTTTTAATAGTGTTTGAAGCCTTGGGAAAATGTAAAATGTTGGAATGATTGAGCAGCTTTGCAGCTATCTGCTGGGAAGGTGTATATACAGAATACATAGTTACAAAGGGTTTGTGTCCTTTCCTCAGGGCCTAGATAAATATCTTTGAGACACTGAAGTTTTAAAAGTGAAATGTGTGTTTTTAATACATAAAAAGTGGGTTGTATTCCCTGCAGTGTTTGCTATACATATTTTATAAAATCTAGTTACTTGGGCTTTTTCAAGGCTCCACCCCATCAACGTAGGATGATGCTTTCATTTCCGCTGTGATTCTAGACAAGGTGAGCCAAGCCCCAGGTGAGTTGAAGGCATTGACCTAGGGCCTTGCCCACGTCTCAGGTGGGCGCAGTGGTAAAAGGGGCTTCCTTCCGCCTCTGCTTGCGGGGACAGGTTGATGCTACATGGGTGCTCTCTGGTCCTCTTGTGAAGAAGAAAAAGTGATTTTCCAGACGGTTGAGAAGAAAAACAAAGAACCCCTGATCTCACTGCGGCCATGAACTTAAGCCTTGAGCTCAGAATGTGTGTGCCTTCCAGGAGAAGTGGATTCACTGTCTCCTAACCTGGCCCTTTCTTGGCGTTTGCACCTGTGTCACAGCGGAGGTGGTCGCCACCGTAGATGCATTATAGTCTCTCTCTCTCTCAGAGGAGGGTGTGAACATCTCTGTGGGTTTGCTGCAAAGGAACTTTAAAGTCACATACACAGTAAAGTCAAGTTAACTGAGGCCTCTGCCGTGCAGTGTTAGACCTTGTCACATCGCAGAGTGGAATACACGTGGCTGCCGTATGTCGAGACACTTAAAGCCCTCTGAAGCCTGTCGATGAAAAATTAATCAATAGTTAATCTAAGAAAGAAATGGAAAATTTTATTCGAGCCAACCTGAGGATTATAACCTGGGATATGGCCTTTTAGAAAGCTCTAGCATCATCATCCTGTCAGTGGTCAGGGCACAGTTAGATGTGTTTTGAGACAGATGGTTGAATGTCAGATGATGTGTTCATAGTTTGCACAACCCAGATCCACACATGCAGAGTTAGTTGAGGGTCATCCAGACCCCCACACGGCATTAGGAAGGAATGTCATCTCCTGAGGAGATCTGATCGGTGCAGACTCACCGTGTACTGAAGGTGAACGGGGAGGCCAACACAGGCAGAGGAGCATTTTTAAGTTTTTCTTGTCTCGCCATGAAGTATGAATAATATTTCATCAAACTAAAGACCCAGCCAAGCTTTCATCAGATTTTAGAACTTTTAGTATTTTCTTCACCCTGATTTCAGGATGACAAGAGGAAAATGAATTGGGACAGTCCAGTTTTAGCGACCGATGATTTTTATTTCTTCTAAAGAAAAATCTCATCCACAAATTCACAGTACTGTGGGAAAATATTGATATGTATGATAGATCAATGTATATCATATAAAATATAAATGTGTATCACATAAAATAACATATATATCATAAGACATAAGAAATGTGAAATATGTAAATGTGTCATTTATCAATGCATTTTATGCATACTCATATTTTATATAAGTATATATCATAAAATATAACAAAAATTAAAAAATGTTTCATAAAAATCATAGAAATGTGCTATATCAATATATGTCATAAAATGCACAAAATATAAGTAAAGTGTATATATCATGTAAAATATAGCACATAAAATATAACCTGAAAATATAAAATATGTATCATGAAATGTTGAAGTATGTGGTATGTTAACATATATCATAACTATATCATGTTGATATATAAAACCATAGTATTCTCATTTTACAGATGAAGTACATTCATGTCATAAGTAGAAACTGAACTGCCTTTGTTCTTGGATTCTGCTGGTTCAGGGCTCTTTCAGTTTGGATGTACTTAGGAATTAAGAATCCAGTGCAAGAGCTTTGGGTGTTTATGGCTTCACGGTCATTACTATTTTCATTTCATAAATAAATTAAATTCGACATTGGTATTAAAGCCAGGATGTATCCCTTCCCTCACCCCACTTCTGCCTCTGTGCGTCAAGCCCTGCAGTGGGTTTGCTGAGGGCCGCCGTCTCTCACTTGCTCTGGGCAGGATTTTCAAGGTTGCAGAGTGAGACCTGTCAGCTGACACTTGCTCACAGGAGAGCCATTAAGAGGGTGGTGGCCAATGTCAGGACAACCTTGCAGCTGCAGGCGAGTCACCGGGTTTCACCCACAGCCATGTGAGCCGTGTGCGGAGACCTTGTGATCAATTAATTGGCTACTTCATAATCTCTGGCCGGGCCACTACGGAGTGAGTCAGTCCAAGCCACTCAGCCTGTTGAGAGTCTTGTCTTTTGTAACCAGAGCACAAACCCAGCAACAAAAGTAGGAAGTGGGGCTTGGACTTGTTGGATTCTAATTCTAATGGCTTTGCTGAGAGCCTGCTTTACAGAGTAAGGCATGCATCTGACTTCCTAAATTGAGGGGCTTCGTTTACGTAACAAGTGAATGTTCCTTTTTTTTTTTTTTTTTAAACTTCTGAAAGAGGAAATTAGAGGGTTGCTACCAAGAAGCTTGTGTCACCTACCTCCTCTGTACAGGGAGTGCGGGTATCATAGGGACAGCCGATCACTGCGGAAACCCCTCCAGCCATAGGACCTTCCAAGTTCATGAGGACAGTCAGAACCACCTGGAAGAGGGCTGACCCGCCAGGAGATGTGCGGTTGCTCGGCCAGGACCACAGCCCAGCCGAGGGGCTGGCGGGACGCAGCCCAGGGTGTGAGTGATGGGCGGCTGCACAGGACGCTTTTCTGCACAAGGACTCGGAAGCATGCCAGAGTCGGCAGGAGCCCTGATGCCCCGGAACTCAGCAACAGGTTTGAAACTGTTCTGTCTCAGAGTCTCAGAGAAATTCTCATTGGGCACCGGGGAGGTAAATCATGGTGATCTGAAACTTGGGTTTGCAGACAGGCACAGGTGGTTGCTGGGTGTGCAGACAAGCCTTGTCCTTTACAGAAAAGGTATAGGATGGGTGTTTTCTAGCAGCCATTTGGGTCCTGCTGCCCATGTGCTCCTGAATCTCCCTTTGCTCCTGTTGGAGCCACCAGGGAGCAGTGGGTGCCGCCTGTACCAGGGGAAAGCTTGAACAGTGCAATCTCAGGGCTCACTGGGAAAAGCCACAGCCCCAAAGGACCAGCACGTTGACAGACAGGGCCTGGATGCCTCACTTCTCAGTCTGGCTGGTGGACAGAGGGCTGGGCGTTTCTGGCTGGAGGTGAGGTGGTGAGGGAGAGTCCAGGCTTTCCCTTATGGAAAATCCTTTCCATGGGAAGGAAGATGTTAGGATGAACCAGTGTTTGTAATGCAGCCCATCAAAGAAATGTGTATTATACTTGCTGTTTAATTGCTACTTAACTGCTTCATTCATTTTGGGAGAATTCACTAATTTTATTAGTGATAACTCTTAGTTGAAACATTAAGGAATTTTAGTGCATATCAGTGAAACAGAAAAATACTTTGGAAATTCCATTTCATTCCAAAATATTCAGTAAGGCCAGAAAAAAGTAAGCTCCGATTCTTATGATTAGTGTAAAAGTAAGTTTCTAAATCCACTTAAGTGTTGTTACTTTTTTCCTTGTAGAATTTTTCTCAACATTAACATGGCTCATCAACTGTTTACCCCATAAATATAGTTCTTGGTTGTTGACTAATAAATCAGGATATGATTTCTGTCATGTAAAAATCATGGTATTTCTTCAATGGAAACAATAAAACGGTACAGAGTTCACTGCAGGACAAGTGTCCATAGTTGGAAACCCCGTGCTGTCCACTCAGTATAGAGATGTGACTGTTCAGATGAGAATCTCACTGTTACACCATCTGTGGTGTTTCCTATGTGGAAAGGATGGCTGAGTGACAGCAGAGCGTGGTGGATCCACACTTGGGTGTGGATCCAAATCCCATCCTGATCCCAGCTCTGCTGCCCAGAGGCTGTGTTAACCCTGGCTGGTCCCCTGCTTCTTGTGCATCTCATTCTCAACTGTTCAGATGTGTAGCTGGTTTGGATTGCTTTTGAAATTCTCTCCTCCTCTAAGGTTCTACAGGATAGCTTCGGGACATTCTGAATTCCTATTTTTGTTATTCAGACAATTCTCGATTCCCTGAATAGGTATGTGGAGCACCGGGGGTGGCACCCACAGGAGAAGATGACACTCAGGGCATCACCAATTCTTGCTGAACTTCTTAAGTTTTCCGTATGAGCTTCTGCTTCTCACTCTCGGTGAATTTGCTCTTTTTCAGTAGGATTTTAATCATTACTTTTTAAAATGACACTTTAAACTTAACGAAACCTTTTCACGTGCATTGTCTCCTTTCCTTATTTTAACTTCCTTTAGATTTACTTCTTAGGTGCCGAGATGGTTTTAGCTTCTGTACAGTGATGATGGATGATGTGTGTCATTTAGTTGGAATTCATCTCTGGTCACACCAATTGTCTTGGCCCCGTTTCCACTTTCTCTTCCCCTTTTTATAGTCTTGAAAAGGTGGCCGTTGTTTGCAGGATGGTGCTTTTTTTTCCCCTGAATTTCTCTAGAAGTTGGGCTGGTCTTGGGGTGGAGTGAATTATTGATGGGAGCTTGTGCCCCAAGGATCTGGCTCCAAGTGCTCACGAGGTACCTGTGTGACCAGGTCAGGTGGCAGCCAGCCAGGTGTGACTCCCAGCGTCCGCTTTGCTCTTGGGTATCTTAGATCAACAGTTTCAAGTGGTTGTCTTAGCTGAGCACACTAATAAGTAGTTTTCTTTCTTTCTTTTTCATTGCTCATGATTTTCCACTTAGTCAAAGGTGAAGAGACAGATTCCATAAATGCAGTGGAAAGGTTCCAGGTACCTGACAGGGGCACCATGTGAACCTGGCACAATGTGGGCAGAAAGAAGCACTGAGTCTCCCCATTGTGGTTCTTGTGGAATGAGAGGTTTTAGGATAGAAGTCGTCCCACCTAGACCTTTGCTTCCATTCTCTTTAACTTCTAGAATGTCAGAAATTGGTTTTCAATATATTTCACAAAATTCCAGAGTCAGCACAAACCTGTAGAGTTTGATGAGGCATCTTAAGTGGTTTGCCAATAAAACATTCCTTGCTGAAACTCAGTTCAAATCTAGGAACTGTGACCTGCGATGTGGGGCTTCAACTGCAATTGCTTCCAATCTGCTCTCTTAAGGATGCTAATAACTTGATTTTTCAAATTTTCCCAGCAAATTAAATTCATCCATGCTGCTGCTGCTGCTGCTGCTGCTAAGTCGCTTCAGTCGTGTCCAACTCTGTGCGACCCCATAGACAGCAGCCCACCAGGCTCCCCCGTCCCTGGGATTCTTCAGGCAAGAACATGAGTGGGTTGCCGTTTCCTTCTCCAATGCGTGAAAGTGAAACGTGAAAGTGAAGTCGCTCAGTAGTGTCCGACTCTTTGAGACTCCATGGACTGCAGCCTACCAGGCTCCTCCGTCCATGGGATTTTCCAAGCAAGAGTTTATATGCAGAATCTGGGAGCACTTGCCTAGCTTTTCTTTTAAATCTTATAAATTGCTGTTTTTCTGATGGCATGAGAAAATTTGATACAGCCTCGCCTTAAAAAGTGTGCTTCCAAATGGATAACCAACAAGGACCTACCGTATAGCACAGGGAACTCTCCTCAATGTTATGTGGCAGCCTGGATGGAAGGGGAGTTCCGGGGAGAATGGATACATGTTTATATATGGCTGAGTCCCTTGCTGGTCCACAAAACTATCACAAAATTGTTAGTCGGCTATACAATTCAAGATTAAAAGATTAAAAAAAAACACAAAAACATGCCCCACACGTGGAGAGGAACTGAAACAGCCCTTCAGAGTCAACGGTGCTTGAAGTTTCACATCTTGGCATTTGTGTTTAGAGGAGATCCACTGTGGCTGCTTTAGAACCACCAGGAGGGAGGGAGAGAAGGAGTGACTATAGATCTCTGATATGTCTCAGATGAACCTATTTTATTAAGAAAGATGGAGCCTTCACTTGCTTGTGGAAGATGCTTATGGAGAAAACAAGTACATAAACCAGGATGTTTCTTCCCCAGTGCATGCTTCACGGAGATGAGCTAACCACAACCATACAACGGTCTATGTTTAGAGTAGTTAGAGTTCTTGAAGGTTTTAGTAAAAGGCTTCTAAAGGGGAGTATAAGGCAAAGTGGGCTGAGGCAGGGAGTGTTTGTGTCATGCTCTTCACTGAGAAACACTGTGCAAAACTTCCTGCTTGGGAAATGAGCTGCTGGACAGGTTGAGTGCCGGTGCAGGCACAACCCCACCCGGGTCAGCTGACGGCCCTGTGCTGGTGACCAGCCCCACAGAGAGGCTGTGGACCCGGGGTGCCTCTTCCTGATACGCTGGGCGTCACCACCGCAAGCTCCCTGCTTCCCTGCCCTTTGAGCTGACTTCATATGCCACGAGCAGTTCTCTTTGACTCGTTAAGAGAGTTTATTTCCACCAGTTAATGGTTGGGATTTGGGAATGTAATCTGAGGATGAGTGAACGGTGGAAGGAATGCAGTGGTAACGTGGTGTTGGGCAGAGGCGTGTTGCCCTAGGTTCAGAGAACGTTCATCTTTTCTCTAATCCCCATCTCTCGGGGGTGAGTCAGGACAGCCTCGAAACGGGACTGTTGCATCCACGCTGCCAGCTGACTGACTTACACTTGATCTGGGTCTAATTTTGAGGACAAGCAGGATAAAGCCCTGTTGTTAGTCACTGTAGAGGAGTGTGTTGAGAGTGCTCCAGGCAGAAGGCAAATCACTTTGGCTCTGGGGCCCCCAGGCCTGGTGCTGGGTGCCCGATGAAAGGCACGCCCCAACCACCACGTCCCCACTGCCTCTTGCAAGCTCTGCTCAGCCAGGTGGACTGGGGAGGATGAAGTGGCCATGACTGCTGGGTCTCCTGTGACTCCTTTGTGAGTCACGCCGTGGCTCGGCCTCATTCTTTCATTATTACAGTAGCAGAAGCTGAATAACCTCTGAACAAGGGGAAGCAAGCCCTGGCGGGAGTCCGTGAGAGCCATAACCCGTGACCCGCTGGATACTGTAATTAGACTCCCACCAAACACTCACCAAGGGCACCCAGCCGGCGGGATTCCCCGAAGCTCTCCCTCACTTTTACGGGATCCCAAGTGTATGGGATGTTGCATATCAGGTGTTCATCCATCAGTCAGACTTTTACATCTTGCAGGGTTTGCTCCTCCTCTTAATCTCTCATCTTTCTTAGTTTAGAAAGGCTTTTTTTTAAAAAACAAAACAAAAACAGCCCACTACTCTCAGGTCTTTACAGAACAGATGTGAATTAGAATGCTTTTTTTTTTTTCCTCACTATGTATAACATATTTTTTCACTTTCATTTCTCACCCCCTCCAAAGGTAAACAAGAGAAAAAAATAAAAAAACCAAAACCTTGGTAGAGCTAAGCTGGTTTCCCCACTTAGTGTTTTTTTTTTTTCTTAATCTCACCCCTGACATGAGAACATAGACTGTGGCACCGATTTAAGGTGAGCGCCTGTGAGGTGGGATCTTCTCTGCCTTGATCTCACAATCTCAGGGCTCATCTCCCCTGAAACCCACTGTGTCTTTGGGATCGTCACCTCCTCTCTCCATATTTCTATTTTCTCTTCTAAAAGAAATTAAAGTGGTAGGTCAGGTGAGTGACTCCCCAAAGATATGTTTTTAAAAATGCAGGTTCCTGAGCATCACTTCAGAGCCACTGGACCAAAGCCCTGGAAGTGGAGCTAGGGAAGCTTTGTTTACTAAAAACGAACACAGATTTTCTGGGGTGGTTCTAGTGATGGTTTGCAGCCACCGGATGGTGTGTCTGGGTCCCCTCCAGCTCCAGCATCCTGATTGTCTGTCAGGGACCAGTGGGACCCAGAGATGACAGATGTGAGGACATCCCTTGGCAACCACGGAAGTCAGAATGATCTCAGCGGTCGTTTTTTCTATCTGGAGAGCAAGCTGTGTGGGTATTTGAGGAAGTGTGTTCTCAGCAGTGGGAGGAGTGAGTACAGAGATCCCAAGGCAGGAACATGCGTGGTGTGTGCCCTAAACCCTGTGCCCGAGGGATGCAGATGGCGTGCGGTCCTCCGTGGGGCGATGAATGGGTGCAGGTGTGTGGGAGGTCCAGGCTGCAGCTGTGCACATGGTGTGGACGGGAGGCAGGGGCCGCCCGTCCCCCAGAGTCTTACCCACTGGCCTTTGCTTGATAACAAACACTCCTGCTATTGGAGCCTCTCTTCTTTGTATCTAACCATTGTTCTCTCCAGGCAGTGACTACTGCCTCAGTGTCAACTGCTTTTACAACAGCTGGTGGAGGACTGGGCGGTTCTGCTGAGCACGGACAGGCCCCAGGGGAGGTGGCCTGCACTTCTGCTGAGCAGGGACAGAGACCTTCAGTGGCTGCTTCCAACACTCAAATAACGTGTCCTTGGTTCTCATCGTCACAGGAGATTCTCAGAGAATAATCCTATAGCAAAGTTTAAAACCAGTCCTTATTACTCAAAGTTCCTACATTTCGAAGTCCCCTTGAACGTTGATTTTTTTTTTTTAAGATAGACTGTGTTTCAGAGCAGTTTTAGGTTCATTGAAAAATTAAGCCTGAAGGACAAGAGCCCCTGTCTCCTCCCTGCCCCACACTTACCTCCCCTGCTGTCAGCATCTGACACCAGGCTTGTATGTGTGTTACAGCTGAGGAGCCTGCAATTGATATATCATCCTCACCCCAAACTGTGCTTTACATTTGAGGTTCACTCTTGGCGATGTTCGTTCTGTGGGTTTGGACAAATGTATAAAGACATGTACCCATCCATATGCTTCCCTGGTGGCTCAGTGGTAAAGAATCCGCCCGCCAACACAGGAGATGTGAGTTTGATCCCAGGGTCGGGAAGATCCCCTGGAGAAGGAAATGGCTACCCACTCCACCATTCTTGCCTGGGACAGAGGAACCTGGTGGGCCATAGTCCATGGGGTTGCAGAGTCAGACACAATTTACTGACTAAACAACAACTACAACAACCCATCAATATAGTTTCATACAGAGCAGTCTCACTGCCCTGAAAGTCCTCTGTGCTCTGCCTATTCCTGTCACCCATCATCCGCCCCCAGCTCTGGCAGCCACTGAGCTTTTCACTGTCTCTATAGTTTCGCCTTTTCTAGAGTGTCCTTTGGTTGGAATCATAACAGTACATCGCTTTTTCAGATTGGCTTCTTTCACATAATTTGCATTTCCGTTTCTTCCGTGTCTTTTCGTGGCTTGATAGCTCATTTCTTTTTAGTGCTGAATAATGTTCCACTGTCTGGATGGACACAGTTTATATATCTACCCACCTACTGAAGGATGTGTTGGTTGCTTCCACGTTTTGACAGTGGGACAACTAAAGCCGCTGTAAACAACCACGTGCCGGTTTTTGTGTGGGGCTGTTTTATTCCTTTGGGTAAATATCAAGGCGTGTGCTTCCTGGGTTGTAAGGTAAGAGTTTGTTTTGTTATAAGAAACCACCAGCTTCTGGACTGGCTGTACCATTTTGCATTCCCACCAGCAGTGAGTGACAGTTCTGTTGCTCCACTCCTCTTAGCGCTTGCTGTCTCTCAGTGTTCTGGCTCTCGGCCACTCTGATAGGTGTGTGGTGCTGTCTCGTTATTTCAGTGTGTATTTTTCTGATGGCATACGATGTGGAGCGTATTTTTCATATGCTTATGTCTTTTGTTCTCTGTCTATTCCGGTCTTTTGCCAATTTTTAAATTGGGTTGTTTGCGTTCTTATTTTGAGTTTTATGAGTTTGCGGTATATTATGGATCCTAGTCCTTTTCACTGTTGTCTTTTGCAAATACTTTCTCGCAGTCTGAGGCTTGTCGTCTTCTCTTGTTGTCTCTCACGGGCCAGAGCTTTTAAACTTAATGAGGTCCAGCTTATCACCCATTCCTTTCATGGCTTGTGCCTTTGTGCAGTCATCACCGTGCTTAGGATCATCTAGACTTTCTCCTGTGTTTTCTTCTAGGATTTTTATAATTTTGCATTTTGAGTCTGTGATCTATTTTGAGTTAAAATTTTGCAAAGGATTAAAGGGCTGTGTTGAGACTCTTTCTTTGGCATATAGATGTCCACTTGTTTGTTTCCATTTGTGGGAAGACCGCCTGGTCTCCGTGGTGTTGTCTTTGTTACTTTGTCAAAGGTCAGTTGAGTATGTGCGACTCTTGAGTCTGTGTCCTCTACTCTTCTTTATTGATCTATTTGTCTGCTCTTTCACCCGGACCACACTGTCCTGTGTACTGTGACTGTAGTAAGACTTCAAGTCAGGTAGTGTCATTCCTCTGACATTTGTCTTCTCCTTCAACGTCATGTTGGCTGTTCTGGGTCCTCTGCCCCTCCGTGTAAACTTCAGAATCAGTTTGTTGATATCTAGAAAACAACTTGTTGGGATTTTGATTGAAATTTCATTGAATCTATAGATCAGCTTGGGAAGAACTGACATCCTGAGTCTTCTATTTATTTAGAAGAATAAACCCTCTCTGTCTATGCATAACTCTGTCTATTTAGTTCTCCTTTGATTTCTTTCTTGATTTCTTGGCTTCTTTGTTAATTTCTTCCTTCTTCCCTCCCTCCCTCCATCCCTCCCTCCTTCCTTCCTTCTTTTATGTACCACAAGTCAGGTGGGATCTTAGTTCCCTGACCAAGGACTAAATCTGTGCCCCTTGCAGTGGAAGCATGGAATCTTAACCACTGAACTGCCAGGGAAGTCCCTCCTTTGATTTCTTTTTTTAAAGAGTTTTGTAGTTTTCATCCTGTAGATCTTACAGGTATTGTGTTAGATTTATATCTAAGAATTTCTTTTTGGGGCTGATATAAATGATACTGTGTTTTCTATTTTTAAATTCCACTTAATTGCCAGTGTATGAAATATTAAAATTTAACAGAGCATGACTGCATTCATGTCAGGCTAGCTGCTTTCTCCTTTTCTTTATGCCTCCATTTTTTCTTTTATATTGTTACTAAACTTCTAATATTTTTCTTAAATTTTTTTCTGATTATCAAAATAATACAATTTATTACAAAGCATTTAGGAAATGCAAGCAAATATAAAAATGAAAACCCAACTTACCAAGAGTGCTGTCATACAGATTTTTACTACTATTAATAATTTTATTTGTTTTCTTGCAGTCCTTTTTGGTAGGTGGATATAAGCTGCATTATATTAACTGAACCATATATGTGTATTATGTGTATGTGTAATCTGTTTTTTCACTCAGTGTTATATGATGACACTTTCACCATGTCATTAAAATGTTTTTAATGACTTTTTTAAGTATCTTGAATGGACAACCTCAAACACTTTGGATGTGTCCTATAGTGGATATTAATATTTATTAGATTTTGACTGTTACAATGCAGAGAACAATCTATCTTTGTTCAAATTTCTGACAGTTTCCTTGTGAGAGAATTTTCCTTGGAGATGTTCCTTGTAGGAAATTTGGAGGAGACCCATTTTCCTTCCCCAACAGAATTTGAAAATTGAGAGAGAGAAATTGGTTAGTAAGTGGGAAGCAGTGTCGTGCATGGCAACAGAGGCCGTGGACTGTTGACCTCAGAGCCCGAGCCTCCCGCCCACCTGGTCCCCCGTAACCTGGGACACCGCGGGCCTCGGCCCGCAGGACAGTCCCTGTATACCTGATGCCAGGAGCTGACGGCCAGGTCAACACGTGCTCTGAGGAGGGTGGATGCCAAAGAGGGAAGGAAAATTGTCCATCAGAGCTGATTCCTCTCCCCTGAGAGGAGCAGTGGACAGACAAAGCAGCCAGAAGTGTCCTCTCGTCAGTGTTGTCCTCTACTTGGAAACTTAAGGCAGAGATAAGGAGACCCCCAGTCCTAACATCTTGCATAGGTTAAATCGCTTCTTAGAGATATGAATAAGAGTTTTTTCCTTAACTTTTTTTGTTGTTGTTGCTGTTTTCACCATTCATTCCTTGCCTGTTTATTTAAACATTCGTTTATTTGGCTGCTCGGGTCCTAGGAGCGGCACATGTAATCTTCAGTTGTGGCCTACAAACTCTTAGTTGCGGCACTGGGATCTAGTTCTCTGACCAGGGCTTGAAGCCGGGCGCCCCTGCGTTAGGAGCACAGAGTCTTAGCCCACTGGACTGCCGGGGAAGTCCCTTCCTTAACTTTTTGAAAAGCATTTTATCCATGTATCTTCAGAGATTGTATATTCACTTGGTTCAAAAGAAAAATATCTATCTGAAACTTATTGCTCCCCATCACTTTTTTTCTTTTCCATCTCATTCAAGTAATCAATGTTATTAGTTTTTTACAAATTCTTTTTTCCTCATTAAAAAAACCCTTTTCCACTTTCATTTTGTTATGAAACATTTCAATCATACAGAAAGTACAGACTGTGCTGTATTAACCATATGTGTAACCGTGGCCCAGTTTTCTTAAGTCTTAACATTTTGCCACTTTTGTTTCACATGTATAATTTTTTTTTTAAAGAACCAGACCATTAGGGAAGCAGGTGATGTTTCCCGTATCCTCCTTCCTGCGGCTCCGTCTCCCTCTCTTCCTTCCAGAGGTAACTGCCATCTGAACGTGATGGTTCTTATTCTTCTGCATATCTGTGGTTTACAGGCTATGGTGCTCAGTCGTTCAGTCATGTCCGACTCTGTGATCCCATGGACTGTAGCCCGCCAGACTCCTTTGTCCATGGAATTTTCCAGGCAAGAATATGGGAGTGGGTTGCCATTTCCTCCTCCTGGGAATCTTCTCAACCAGGGGATCAAACCAGCGTCTCTTGTCTCCTGCATTGGCAGGCAGATTCTTTACCACTAGCGCCACTCGTAAGCCTATTACTGGCTATGTGAAAGAAAGTGAAGTCACTCAGTCGTGTCCGACTCTTTGCTACCCTGTGGAGTATAGCCCACCAGGCTCCTCTGTCCATGGGATTTTCCAGGCAAGAATACTGGAGTGGGTTGCCATTTCCTTCATCCAGGGGATCTTCCCAACCCAGGGATTGAACCCAGCTCTCCTGCATTGCAGGCAGATGCTTTAACCTCTGAGCTACCAGGGAAGCCCATTACTGGCTATGATGTATCCATAAATAATACTGGGTTACATGTATTTAACATTATAAAATGGATATCATACTGTACATATTATTTCAGAGCTTATTTTTTTATACAACTGGATGTTTTTGAGATTCATTTGTATCAATCCATGTAGCTCTACTTTGTTAATTCTGAATTCAGTATAGCATTCCATTCTCTGAATAAGCTACAGTTTATGTATCTCTTAGCCTATTCATGAGCATTTCATTTTTTTTTTTTTTTTTTTTTTTTTACAAATTTTACTATTATAATCAATGCTGTAGTGAATGTGTCACCATGTCCCTGTCTACACGTCAGCATTAATTTCGTAGGGTGAGTGCCTACAGAAGAGTGGAGTTTAGGTTTTAGGACTTATGACTCTTGTGTTATTCAGTGTTCTCCAGAGCAGGTGTCCCGTCTCCTCTCTCACCAGCAGTGCACGGCATCCCACTGCCCCCCATTCTTGGAGGTGGGGAGGGGGAAGCAGAATCTCATTTTCTTTTAATTCATTACTGACCAGGGGATTTTTGCAGAAACTAATACCTGTGGCCAAAGATTTTTATTTTGGACAGCCAAAAATTAATTCTGTTATTTCACTACCACTTGGCGAGTTATTAAATTCAGTAGTTACACACTGTAAAGTCTTTACTGACACACCTGTAAAGTCTTCTCTAGCATCATGAGCTTCATGTTCACCTTCAGTATCAGAATCAATCACTAAGGTTTGCTGTCATTTTGTTAGTCTAATATTCACATCATCTGAACCAAAACTATATTCTGAAGAGTTGTCATCTCCTGACACACTAGTTATATGTCACTCAGACAGTCAGAGAAAGTACCTGCATAAAATTCACTGAAAAATTCTTCTTCACTTAAAATTTTGTGATGTGTCATTTTTGAAAACTTTACACAATAAAGCTTGTGTGTACAGTATACACAAGGTTGGAACAAAAACCTAACAGAACAAAATACAAATAAGAGCAACAAACATTAGTTGCATTATGAACACTTGATCACTTTTAAGCTCTAACATCTTTCACACGGTGATTATAATTGTATCATTCTCTAAAAACATATTGATACGTCTCCAGTCAGTAATTTTCAGGAAAATAAAAAGACATATTAATATGTCTCCAGTCATATTATCGAGGTATAATTTATGTACCATACAACCCACCCATCTGAAGTCTTTCTGTACTTCATTGAATTTTGCTGTGTCCACAGAGTTGTAAAGGTCTCACCACATCAACTTCAGAACATTTTCATTAACCTTAAAAGAAACCACCCACCAAAGTTAGCTATCATCCTTTAGTCTTCCTACAAATGGTTCTAATCGGCGATGAATTCACTGTCTCTATAGATCTGCCTATTTCTGGACATTTCCTGTAAACGCATCATACAGCATATGATGCTTTGTGGTTTTCTTCTTTCATTTACCATCATATTTTCAAGATTCACCTGCATTCTGGCATGTAATGGCACTTCATCCCTTTTTAGTGCTGGATCATATTTTATTGATCATGGGCTTCCCTGGTGACTCAGGCGGTCAAGAATCTGCCTGCAATGCAGGAGACCCGGATTTGATCCCTGAATCGAGAAGATCCCCTGGAGGAGGGCATGGCAACCCACTCCAGTATTTTTGTGTGGAGAGTTCCATGGACAGAGGAACCTAGCAGGCTACAGTCCATGGGGTCACACAGAGTTGAACACAGCTGAGCAACCAACACTTTCACTTTCAAGCTGGAGTTTGTTCAGTGATGGATTGGTTTTGGCTCTCATGACTAGAGCTGTTCTAAAGATTGCTGGACTAGTTTTTATATGGACTGTTTTTTAATGAAGAAAGGGTGGTTTAGATGCCAGGAGCAGTAGGCAAAGGGCCTGGGTGTCCACCTGGAGCAGGCAGGTGGGTGAGAAGTAGGAGGGGCCCTTTCTCCAGCCCCCTTGGCCGTATGGCTCAGGGTTCCCCACACTGTCATGGGGTCACAGAAGACTCGTGGCAACAGGCATGAACCACGAGCCCTTCCTCACTCAGGGCCTTTCTGTGTCATTCTTGCATGTTCTGCCCTCGGGTACCAACTGCCAGTCTCTCTCTAGGACAGCACTCTGGTGCTATCTTTTGCAAGGCTTGTCTTCCCCACCCAGCCATTTCCAGGCCAGCTCATCAACTATCTTGGCCATATAATTAAAAACCAAGCTTAGGAAGTGTAGGGGCAGCTCCTGGTCTCAATTGTCTGCTTCATCCCACACCTGTCCACAGCCGGGAGTAGACCCTAAGGTCAGGAACTCCCTTTCAGAACCAATGGAGCAAAATCCCACTTCTGATGAGCCAACCTCGCTCCTTCCCTGGGAGAACTGAGTTTTGCCTTCAGAGCTCAGAACTATCCCTCCTCTTCCTCCATTTTAAAAATTCAATTTGCGTAAACTGTATCTTTTTACATTTCTTTTGTGTGGAAGTAAGCCAGTATGTATCCTTCCTTCCCCCGCAGAGGGTGGCCTGCCTGTCCCAGGATCCAGGCCTCACACCCACCGTCTGCAGCAGCTGCTGGTGTTCCGTGGGATGGACGGAGAGTGAGGGGTTTAATTTGCCCCATCCATGTCCTGTCCACTTGTTTCCAGTCTTCTGCTTTTATCAAACACACTGCAATCACACGTTTGTGTCTGTTTAGTTCCAGAAGTGGGGTCGGGCGTCCAAGGTTATAAACACTGGGGACCCTAAGAGCTGTGATTAGTTACCCTCCATCTGTGGTCGCACCAATTTGCACCTCTGCCTGCATTTCTCTTGTGTGGGGTATCTTACCTTTGGATTTGCTTTTTTCTTTCCAAGAGTGAGAATTAGCATCTTTTCCTATGTTTAAAGATCATATTAGTTTTGTTTTTCTATAAACTATCTGCATTTGTTGCCCACCTTTCCATTGGTTTGCAAATCTTCATTGATCTCTGACTAGTCTTTATATGTTAGGGAGATGAATCCTTTGTGATATGAGCTGCTGATATGAGCTGGATTTTGTGAACCTTTTAAAAAATGCTTGATCACATTTTTCTACATAATCAAGGTCACACTGTATACATAACCCTGTGTTGTTTTTCAGCCCTAACACTGTGTCATCAGCATTTTTTATTTTTCAAACATAGTGCATTTTTACCCTCAGATGGAAATACAGAGGGAGGTTTGAGGGTGCAGAGCACATGACCCCAAGTCGTTTGCTCGTGATGTGGAGCTGATGACCCAGCAGTGTTGGAGGAGCACAATTTGGGGTCAGGAGACACTGGTTTGGGTTCCATCCTTATTCAAGTCTCCTAACTTCTATGTACGGAGAAGGCAGTGGCACCCGACTCCAGTACTCTTGCCTGGCAAATCCCATGGGCGGAGGAGCCTGGTGGGCTGCAGTCCATGGGGTTGCTAGGAGTCAGACACGACTGAGGGACTTCACTTTCACTTTTCACTTTCATGCATTGGAGAAGGAAATGGCAACCCACTCCAGTACTCTTGCATGGAAAATCCCATGGGTGGAGGAGCCTGGTAGGCTGTAGTCCATGGAGTCGCTAAGAGTCGGACATGACTGAGGGACTTCACTTTCACTTTTCACTTTCATGCATTGGAGAAGAAAATGGCAACCTACTCCAGTGTTCTTGCCTGGAGAATCCTGGGGATGCGTGCGCCTGGTGGGCTGCCGTCTATGGGGTCGCACAGAGTCGGATACGACTGAAGTGACTTAGCAGCAGCAGCACCAGCAACTTCTATGTTAAACAGAACACAAGACACCTGTGAAGGACACCTGTGAAGGCCAGCTCAGGTACCTTCTGGAAGGAGGTTAGGCAGGTATTTCTCATGTGCTGTGCAACCCTCATCACCAGCCTCCCTGTCTGTACCCAGGCCTCAGGCCTTCTGGAACCAGCATCTCTAGGCTCTGAGATTATGCAGTAAAAAAGGACAGTTTGTAATACGGTGGAAATCAATTGGACACAGTCCAAACAGTAATCGCAAACTGAAACCTGTAAATGGGTTTAATAAATGAGAGGGGGCGTTGCTTTCTTGGAAACTTTGTCCTGTCCTCAGGGGAGGCAGGGGTGAAAAGGGGCAGGAAAGTGTGGTCTGTGGATGCTGAGAAGGGAGCTCAGTAAATGCCGTTGTCTAAGGCCAGACTATGAGCTTCCCTAGTGGCTCAGTGGTAAAGAATCTGCCTGCAATGCAGGAGACACAGATTTGATCCCTGGGTCTGGAGGATCCCTTGGAGGAGGGCATGGCTACCCACTCCAGTATTCCTGGCTGGAAAATTCCAAGGACAGAGGTGCCTGGTGGGCTTCAGTCCATGGGGTCACAAAAGAGAGAATGACTGAGCAACTGAACACACACGAGGCCGGACTACATATTTGAAACCGAATCGGACTGCTTATAATTCAGTAAGATGGTTTCCCTTGGAAGTCCACCCACTGCCTCGGGCTTCAGCTACCAGAAGTTTTATAGAGCAAGCTGTCATTAAGGTTATTTGTCTTAAGGCAATACTAGACTCTTTGATGGGTTTTAAAAGAAACAGTGTTCCTGTTGTATTCCTGTTTCATTAGTTTTTCAAGAAAGAGTGCAGTCGTGGTGAAATATTGAAAAAGTACGAAGTCTTAGCACCTACCTGCACACACTCATAGCCTGCCTGGCTCTGTGATAAGCAGAGATAATCCTCAAAACAGCGCTCATGAGGTGCGGACCACTGCCACCCCCATTCTGCAGGTGGGGATGCTGAGAGCGCAGAGGGAGGTGGGCCGCGTGGGCAGGAGGCGGAGGGCGAGGGCGAGCGCCAGGCTGCCGGCCCAGGGTCTGCAGACCCCTTGCTCTGTGGCCCTGACACTGGTGCACGGGGTGGTGTTCGCACGGGGGACTCACTCTGTTCTGTGGGGAGGGACCCGCTTGCTCCTCTCTTTCAACCACCAGCGTCCTACTCCAGATACCACCAGTCTCACAGTTACAGATCTTGTAGACAGACTCTATGGGAATACAGTGAAATTCAGAATTTTGTCCCTTTTTTATACACAGTACTCTATACTTCTTTTTTCCAGTTAAAGGGGCGTCCTAATGCATACCGTGTCACTGCCTGAGGAGCATCCCCGTTCGGGGTCGTGTCCGTGTAGCCCCCATTGTAGGGACGTGCCATCCCACGCGGACGCTTTGTTCTGGTCCTTTGCTGCTCTGAATGGTGTTGCTGTGCATCGCTTTTTGTACATAACCATTTTGGACCAATGCGAGTTGATCTGTAGGATTAATTCCTACAAGTGGAATATCTAGGTCAAAGAGTATGTGAGTCTCTGTGTTAGCACCCCTCCCGCCATGTCTCTCGCTCTCTTTCCCACTCCCTCTTTTCCCTTATTTTGGCCTCTGCCCCACAGCCCAGTCCTCAGCACTACTCTGTTGACTGCTCCCCCACCTACTCACCTATACCCATCTCTTAATAGGTATAATATTTTATACCCCAAAGGAGGGACAGTTTCTGTTTATTTTGACTTTCCCATTTTGTAAACAAAAGATCTTATGGAGAGTTACACTTTCAACCTCTGAAAATCTAGGAAAATTGACCTTGAGAAGCCTCTAGGGAAAAAGAATTATTTCCTTATCTGTGTGCAAGTTAAATGGATGTAGAATACCTCATACATGAGGCTGTGTCTTGACTGTTTGAAATTCATTCACCTATCTGTTATGAGTAGAGAGTTTCCCTGGGTGGAGGGGAGGATGGGAAACCTTACGTTCAGAAAAAGATATGCAATCATATTGATGCAAGGTAGCTCTGAGCAGAGCTGAAAGTTACATCTCAGCCCTCCTGGAACACAGAGATGCGTGTTGATGATTTGGGTTATGCTGTCAAGAGCGTGAAAGAATTAGCTCAGGAAATACTGAATTAATGCATGCTTGGGGATGGATCGCAAAGCTTCTTTTCAAAAAAAAAAAAATACAGATAATTTGTAGCTTCTAGATACAAAAAAAGAATTAGTTCTCTTTTAAGAATTAAAAGAACCCTTTTGGAAAATATGAGTCATGGTTAGAGATTCTGTGAGTTTTTAAAGAGGAGGAAAAGAAGACCCTGTTAATAATAACAGAATCTGGGAAGCCAGCCGGGCGGCATGCTGGCTGGAGCAGGGCCCCTCGGTGACTCCTGCCCGCTTGGTGTCTCTGTAGCCTTGAGAGAACTTGCACTTTTCACCTTCATATTTGGCCAACATTTTTGGACCATTCTGTCAGTTAGAGATGTGTTTGTGCTGAGAAGCCTGCTTCTGCATCACAGTGCAGAGCCCATCCAGGAAGGCCAGGGTCATGCAGTCATGAAGGTCAGTCCACGAAGGTGGCTTTTGTTTTCTCTTGTCCTCTCTGGCTGAGGACACCTGTTATACTTTGTACACCACACACCTGGTAGACGGTTTGTGTCAGAGTCGGAGGGCCTGGAGGTCATTCTGGCTGCAGCTCATCACTTATGAAGACGGGGTGCCAGGCTGGAGCTGAGGAGGTTGCCGGGGGTCAGATGCTCCATCCTGCCCGGGGCCACGCAGGGTGGCCCAGGCTGGGGGCTGTGGGTGGCAGCACCACGGGCACCACACAGACTCCACCTGCTTCAGAGTTCTATCTGACATGACCCTGAGCTCAGGAAGGAGGGACAGGGTTCTCTTTCCTCTTGTGTCTCATAGTTCCCTGTTTGTAGGTCCCAAATAGGCTGTATGATGACTCATGATGTTCCGTCATTGCTGTGGGAACCTAGTTGGTGAAGACTGTGGTTTGAGCTTGTGACCGGCGTAGTCATTCATAGTGCTGTCTTGGCGGGAACCATACTCCCAGCCACCAACAGCCTCCCCAGCTGCCAGCTTGCTGGAACCACTCATATCCAGGGTGTTGGGGGGGACTACTGACCTATCCTCAGGCATGGCAACATCACACTGGACAACAACCTTTTATCCTACAGTCCCTGAATCCTGAGATCTCTGAAGAAAACCTTTGGAACCCACCTGAACTATATATAAGACTATTGTTTCTCGATAATCCACTTGAATAGTCATCACTTGGACTGGTGAAATATTAATTTGTTTCGTGTTGGGGTTTGATTACAACTCAGACCCTGGAGAAGTTGTTATATAATCTGTGGTATAAATGTCTTTTGAAAATTAAAAAAAAAAGTCTGAATTCTGAAACATCTGGCCCCAAGGATCTCAGCTAAAGGACTGGGTATCTGAACGCACTTTTGATTCTCGGTTACAGTTTTGCAAGTACTTTCATCTTTATTCTCTGTCTTCCCAACAGCTTTGTGAGGCGGGTGAGGGTTCCATTTTGGAAGGGCTTAGCTCTGGAGTCAATGCTTTCCCAAAGTCACCTCCAGTGAAAGTGACCAAACTAGGTGGGAGCTCGGTCTTTCCGGAAGGGTAACCCATGTCCCAGGCATCATGTCATCTGTGACTTGGACCCACTTCTCACCCCTACTAGGCGAACTCAACCTTTCCTTCCTTCTAGGGATGTTTGTCTATATTCCTGTGAAAGCAGCATTTGCTGATTGGTTTGTATGTTGACCTTCCCTCTTCAGATTGTGTTTTGAGGTGGGCACCGATCTTGTTGATTTCTCTTCCTGATGTCTCTCATAGCACCTGGTCAAGCCAGCACCCAGTGCTCAGAGCTCCTGGGCGGATGGACAGAGTTTGCCAGCCTTTGTTATCGTCGTGGTGGGCTTTGTTGGTTTTGTGTAGTTTCTTTTTCCCTTTTTTTGAACCATTTAAAGTTCCCGATCATACCTGACTCTTTTTTTAAAAAATAATTTCACTTATTTATTTTTGGCTGTCCTGGGTCTTGTTGCTGTTTGAGCTTTCACTAGTTGCAACAAGGGGGGGCTACTCTTCATTGTACAGCGCTGGACTGGAAGAAACACAAGCTGGAATCAAGATTGCGGGAGAAATATCAATAACCTCAGATATGCAGATGACACCACCCTTATGGCAGAAAGTGAAGAGGAACTCAAAAGCCTCTTGATGAAAGTGAAAGTGGAGAGTGAAAAAGTTGGCTTAAAGCTCAACATTCAGAAAACGAAGATCATGGCATCCGGTCCCACCACTTCATGGGAAATAGATGGGGAAACAGTGTAAACAGTGTCAGACTTTATTTTTCTGGGCTCCAAAATCACTGCAGATGGTGACTGCAGCCATGAAAATAAAAGACGCTTATTCCTTGGAAGGAAAATTATGACCAACCTAGATAGCATATTCAAAAGCAGAGACATTACTTTGCCAACAAAGGTCTGTCTAGTCAAGGCTATGGTTTTTCCTGTGGTCATGCATGGATGTGAGAGTTGGACTGTGAAGAAGGCTGAGCACCGAAGAATTGATGCTTTTGAACTGTGGTGTTGGAGAAGACTCTTGAGAGTCCCTTGGACTGCAAGGAGATCCAACCAGTCCATTCTAAAGGAGATCAGCCCTGGGTGTTCTTTGGAAGGACTGATGCTAAAGCTGAAACTCCAATACTTTGGCCACCTCATGGGAAGAGTTGACTCATTGGAAAAGACTCTGATGCTGGGAGGGATTGGGGGCAGGAGGAAAAGGGGACAACAGAGGATGAGATGGCTGGATGGCATCACCGACTCAATGGACGTGAGTCTCAGTGAACTCCGGGAGTTGGTGATGGACAGGGAGGCCTGGCATGCTGCGATTCATGGGGTCGCAAAGAGTCGGACACGACTGAGCGACTGATCTGATCTGATCTGATCTACTCCTTGGAAGAAAAGTTATGACCAACCTAGATAGCATATTCAAAAGCGGAGACATTGCTCAGTCAAAACCATAGTAAGGCTGTGGTTTTTCCAGTGGTCATGTATGGATGCGAGAGTTGGACTGTGAAGAAAGACGAGCGCCGAAGAATTGATGCTTTTGAACTGTGGTGTTGGAGAAGACTCTTGAGAGTCCCTTGGACTGCAAGGAGATCCAACCAGTCCATTCTAAAGGAGATCAGCCCTGGGTGTTCTTTGGAAGGAATGATGCTAAAGCTGAAACTCAGTACTTTGGCCACCTCATGCGAAGAGTTGACTCATTGGAAAAGACTCTTATGCTGGGAGGGATTGGGGGCAGGAGGAAAAGGGGACGACAGAGGATGAGATGGGTGGATGGCATCACCAACTCAATGGTCATGAGTTTGAGTGAACTCTGGGAGATGGTGATGGACAGGGAGGCCTGGCGTGCTGCGATTCATGGGGTCGCAAGGAGTCGGACACGACTGAGCAACTGAACTGAACTGATAGTGAAAGTGAAAGTTGCTCAGTCTTGTCCAACTCTTTATGACTATACAGTCCATGGAATTCTCCAGCCCAGAATACTGGAGTGGGTAGCCTTTGCCTTCTCCAGGGGATCTTCCCAACCCAAGGATCAAACCCTGGTCTCCTGCATTGCATGTGGATTCTTTACCAGCTGCGCCACAAGGGTCTTTATGAAATTTTAGTTCTTCCAGAGGGGCTGTCCTCAGTTTGATTGATATTTGAGTCAGTGTTACCTCTCAAAAATAAGGGCTGAACAAGTTGCTCTGTAATGATAATTTACAAGTTGCTCTGTAAATGATAATGCTGTCTTGGCAAAATATCGTTCTTGGGGCAAAATGGATCGAACAAGAAAATACAAGATAATTAGATCTTTGTCAGTTTTCACTTTTAATGACTTCAGCCTGTGTGCTGTATTTTTAGTAATTGCAGAGGATGTTTTTAACAATGATTTTGTGTAAAATGTTGTGGTTTGAGTTACAGGCATTGGGAGTTGTTGAGCTGGGGTGACAGAGAACTGGCTCCAGGAGCTGTGCTCCCCAGGAATGGCTAGCTGATGACTCCCCTCTTCTTCCTCCTGTGTCCCTGTCCTCAGGTCGGCTCTCAGCTCGTGATGGCAAAAAACAGGTCCCAGCTGCGCAGCCCAGGTTGGGGTCAGGGAATGTGTCTGACCAGCCAGGCCTGGATTGAAAGTGGGAGATAAAAGATCTCTGAAACAAACTCGCCATGTTGTATGAAAACTAGAAGGATCAATGCTGGGCCTGGCTGCGTAGAGCTTGGGTTGTTGAGAAGGTGCAACCAGAACTTGATGCTTTGGGGGCTACAATTTATGACAACAAATCTGCTCCCTGAAAAGCACGTGTTCATTATTACCAGGGCCTGAAAAGAAAAGGACCAGTGATGTGCAGTTTGTGGTTGGGGACTAGACACTGTAGTGATGTCCTTAAAACGTTGCGACATCAACAGTTCTTCAGGAAATTACCGCTGTTCTGGAGCACTTAGCTGTGTCGGCCTCTGTGTGAAACACTTTCACGTAATCCCTGCTTCAACTTTGTGAGCTTGGTGTTAATACTCTCATGCTGATGGAGAAATGGGATCTCAGAGAGTTTGAATCTGAAACCATGTGTGTCTGACTTGGCTCTGCCATCCCATCTCTTAGTTTTACAGTGTACTCTGTCTGTCCATCAGTCCTCTAATTCTCCATCTGTGCCCCGCCCTCTTACGTCAGTGCTGTCAGCAGCTGGCACCCCGCTGGCCTCCGTCCACACGGAACCGTGTCGGTTCTGCCTCTGGATGTACCTGCCGCCAGCATCTGTCCCCCCTTGCCCCTGCCTCAGTTGCCATCACACTAGCCTTCATTTGAAGGCCCTGAACTCTTAGAATAAATTCTACTTGGCCTTCCTTCCTCTAGTTTTACTCTGCCCTAGCCCGGCTTCCCCTCTAGTCGTGGACCAACCTCTCGAAAGTGTAGACTGAGTTTATGGACCTGTTGGCCTTGGCCACTCGCTGTCCTCAGAGATGAGCTGGCCTGCTGTCTCCCACCTGCCTCTCCAGCTCTGTCTTCCTTAAATCCTAGGGACTTCCCTGCCCTCCCCCACTGCTTAAACCTGAAAATATGAGTCTTATCACATCCTTTTCTTTCTTGCACTTGGACAATCTGTAGTTACACATTTATAGATGACAACTCGCCCAGTATTCCTCACTGAACCATATCCACCCTGAGGGCAGCGATCAAGCCTGCTTAGTTAACCAGATGCTCAACCTCTAGCTTGGAGCACAGTGACCACAGTTGCCCAGATCTGTGTTGAACAAATGGATTAACAGACTTGTAACTGAAGAGCCCAAAGCAGTGCAGCCCTTTCTTAGTCTTCGAGTTCTGATTTCACTTGTGGCTGAAGAATGAACCTGTGTTTGGAGCCGTTTTGTCTCGGTGGCTTTTGGTTTGCTTAGGAAAAAACACGCTCCCTTTATGGCTGATTGTCATTGTCAGCAATTCAGCTTCTGTGCAGCGATGCACTTGGTTTTCCAAACTTCCATGTTAGAACCAGCCATAGTAGAAGAAAAGAATAAGTTCCAGGTGATGTTTTTCCTCTCCGACTGGCCTGAGACTGGGTGGCTAGGAGAGGAGGAGCGAGGGCTCTCCTGACTGCTTCCAGATTCCCGTCCGATGGTGCAGAGGTGGGAACACTCCAGGCCCTCCAGCCTCGGCCGTGCTGCCCCCCAGAACCCAGGCATCCGGGTCAGCTGTCTCCACACACCTGTGCCACTCCTGCCTGCCGTCTTTGAGCAGAGTTTGCTTTTTAAAAATTTTTTTATTTATTTATTTTTGATCGTGCTGGATCTGGTTGCGGTGCACAGGTCTCTTGTTGCAGTGGCTTCTTGTTCCAGTGCATGGACTCTAGGGCGTTCGGGCTTCAGGAGTTGCAGCACTGAGGTTCAGTAGGCTCAGTAGTTGTGGTGCACGGGCTTAGTTGCTCTTAAGGCATGTGGAATCTCCCCGGACTAGAGACTGAACCTGTGTCTCCTGCACTGGCAGGCAGATTCTTATCCACTGGACCACCAGGGCAGTTCCCAGAGTTGCTTTGGAAGGAGAATTTTTCTCTCCAATGATCTATTATCTCAGCAGCGCTCCCAGCCTTGATCACGGGCACTGGCTGTCAGAGTCTGCAGCCAGGGCTGTGTGCCCCCGTCTGCGTGATCTCACATGCTGGTGTCTTCCATATGCGCATGTGTGCCGGCTGGGAGACTCGTCTTCCTGTGACCAGCCTGAGTGTTGCTGCTAACATTACTCCTTTCTCTCTTGTTAATCCACAGTTGGTCATGTTCAGAGCTGGACCTGAATGAGATTCGCCTGATCGTTTACCAGGACTGTGAAAGGAGAGGCAGACAAGTCTTGTTTGATTCTAAAGCTGTTCACAAAATGGAGGAGGTGGCAGCTCAGGTAGGAAATGTGGTTTTGCTTTCCTCTTTTGCATCTGTGCTTTAACCATCTCTCTGGTCAGTGCAGCATCTGCTGTCTGGGCTGTCATACAGCTTCATTGGTGATTCAGAGGAAACAGGGGCAGAGGTTCCTTGACCACCCCAGTTGAGTACTTATTCATACACACAGGTAAGACTGTTAGCCAGTCATCATGCAGATGCTCAGCAGCTACTATAGATGTTACCAGAAGTGAATTTGCTAGTGAGTCACAATCCAATAGGTTTTTGATGCCAAATATGTGCTGTATAATGAGAAAACTAAGAACTCTAAAATTCATGAAGCATTTGCCTGAAGAGAAGGTCTGGTATTTACCATAGATAGTGAGAGGTGTTACATAGCACTGGGGTAAACAGAAGTGGAGAGCTTTCCTCACCACAGGGTTTCAGGGTACTAGCAAAAGGGCCTATGTCTCAAGCCTGCTTGACCCAGGAAGTTTACTTATTTTCTTTTTTTAGTGGAGGGCAGAGTGGTGATGGAGGTGATGATGGTGATGGTGGTGGTGATGGTGGAGATGGTAATGATGATAGAGATGATGATGGTGAAGATGGTGATGGTGGTGATGTGATAATGATGGAGTGATGGTGGTGGAGATGGTGCTGGTGGTGGTGATGGTGGAGGTGATGATAGTGATGATGATGGTGGTGGTGCTGGAGGTGATGGTGGTGGTGATCATGATGGTGGTGGAGCTGAAGGTGATGGTGGTGGTAGTGGTGCTGGTGGTGGTGATCGTGATGGTGGTGGTGCTGGTGGAAATGGTGATGATGGTCGTGGTGGTGCTGGAGGTGATGGTCATTGTGCTGGTGGTGGTGATGGTGGAGATGGTGATGGTGGTGGTGGTGCTGGAGGTGATGGTCATTGTGCTGGTGGTGGTGATGGTGGAGATGATGATGATAGTGATGGTGGTGGTGGTGGTGCTGGAGGTGATGGTGGTGGTGGTGGCGCTGAAGGTGATGGTGGTGGTAGTGGTGCTGGTGGTGGTGATCGTGATGGTGGTGGTGCTGGTGGAAATGGTGATGATGGTGGTGGTGGTGCTGGAGGTGATGGTCATTGTGCTGGTGGTGGTGATGGTGGAGATGGTGATGGTGGTGGTGGTGCTGGAGGTGATGGTCATTGTGCTGGTGGTGGTGATGGTGGAGATGATGATGATAGTGATGGTGGTGGTGGTGGTGCTGGAGGTGATGGTGGTGGAGATGGTGATGGTGGTGGTGGTGGCGCTGAAGGTGATGGTGGTGGTAGTGGTGCTGGTGGTGGTGATCGTGATGGTGGTGGTGCTGGTGGAAATGGTGATGATGGTGGTGGTGGTGCTGGAGGTGATGGTCATTGTGCTGGTGGTGGTGATGGTAGAGATGGTGATGGTGGTGGTGGTGGTGCTGGAGGTCATGGTCATTGTGCTGGTGGTGGTGATGGTGGAAATGATGATGATAGTGATGGTGGTGGTGGTGGTGGTGCTGGAGGTGATGGTGGTGGTGGTGGTGCTGAAGGTGATGGTGGTGGTAGTGGTGCTGGTGGTGGTGATCGTGATGGTGGTGGTGCTGGTGGAAATGGTGATGATGGTGGTGGTGGTGCTGGAGGTGATGGTCATTGTGCTGGTGGTGGTGATGGTAGAGATGGTGATGGTGGTGGTGATGGTGCTGGAGGTCATGGTCATTGTGCTGGTGGTGGTGATGGTGGAAATGATGATGATAGTGATGGTGGTGGTGGTGGTGGTGCTGGAGGTGATGGTGGTGGTGGTGGTGCTGAAGGTGATGGTGGTGGTAGTGGTGCTGGTGGTGGTGATCGTGATGGTGGTGGTGCTGGTGGAAATGGTGATGATGGTCGTGGTGGTGCTGGAGGTGATGGTCATTGTGCTGGTGGTGGTGATGGTGGAAATGGTGGTGGTGGTGGTGCTGGAGGTGATGGTCATTGTGCTGGTGGTGGTGATGGTGGAGATGATGATGATAGTGATGGTGGTGGTGGTGGTGCTGGAGGTGATAGTGGTGGAGATGGTGATGGTGGTGGTGATCATGATGGTGGTGGTGCTGGAGGTGCTGGTGGTGGTAGTGGTGCTGGTGGTGGTGATGGTGAAGATGTGGTAATGATGGAGTGATGGTGGTGGAGATGGTGATCATGATGGTAGTGGTGGTGGTACTGGTGGAGATGGTGGGGATGGTGATGCTGGAGATGGTTGTCCTGGCGGGGATGGTGGTGGTAATATGATGGTGGGGTTGGTTGTGGAGATGGTGGTGGTAGTGGTGAGGGTGATGAGGATGTAGATGGTGGTCCTGGGGGAGATGGTGCTGGTAATGATGATGGTGAGGTTGGTGGTAATGGTGGAGGTGGTGCTGTGGGGGGATGAGGCGTGGGGCCTCTGGGGGTGGTAAAAATGAGGACAGAGTGGCCCTTGATCCCTTGGAACCAGAATGGGAAAGGTAGAGCAACGTGTCTGGTGGGAGCAGAGTCTGGTCCTCCCTGTGAGGCTTCAGGATGGCTGTCCAGTGTGCTTCTGACTGGTCGCCTTTCAGCAGTTACTCAGGTGTCTACAAACTAAACCCTTTTCTGTTCCTTCTGTTCATGTTCAGTAACCTGCCACCTGTATTGACTGAATCCTGGCACTTTAGAGAATGTGCAGCTAAGTAACTGCATAGTTTATGTCACAGTCCACGTCTCTTCAGGGCTGAGATCTCTTCCTGCTTCTCATAAGGTCATTTCTACAGGAAGGAAGTGTTTAGTTAAAGGCAGTTTAGCTGGGCAGATCCCATGGTGCTCTCACGTGGAAGTCGGCCATGTAGCTAATCATTACAGTAGTTGTCAGGCTTGTTAGGTAAGCGGGGGACTGGGGGATGAGAAGTCTCTCAGATATTCCCTGAGGCTTTCATGGTAGATTCGTACCTAAGTTCAGGTGAGCTGGTATTTGGCCCTTTGTTTGGTGAACAGCAGGCGGTTTCCCCCTGATTTCCCACATAATTTCCTATTTCCCTGAAGGTATTGCACAGATGGTATATTTGCACATCCACATTCTGTCACCTGGGCTCTTGATGGTGGTAACAGGTAGAGGGAAAAAATTCTCACTGGTTGGAAAAAGGAACCAGAATCATGTCTGTAGGGGCAGTGATGACCCTGGGGTGTGCAATAGAAGTGTCCCGGAAAGTGCTCGTTTATTAATAATTACAGAGGCAGCTGGGCCCGGGTAGGCTTGGAAACTGTCTGAGCCTACCGAACAAGTGCAGTCTGGGCTCTGCTCACTAGACTGGGTGCTGTCACCACCCGCGGATGGCTTGGCCAGAGGGCCTGGTGGTGTGGGACAGGTGTGGGTCGTGTGTCGCTGCAGGGCCATGTTCCTGGCTTCAGCAGCATGAAGCAGCGGGCAGACCCGAAGAGACCACTGAGGGTGTGCATTTGCTCAGGGATGACTCCACATCCTGGGCCTCCATCCCTGCCCGTGACCACTGGGGACACATGCTTCCTGTTCCCCTTCCGTCCCTCCCCATCTTCAGCCTCTCCCCCCCCTCCCCCTCCCCACTGACAGGCACCAAGCGTCAGCAGTTGGCAGCAGGCACATGACTGCAGGCATTTGCATTCGACCACCAGTGTGACTGTCACATTGCAGATTAGATAAGCTGCAGTTGCATTCATGGTTGTCCAAGCAAAGCTGCACACAAAAAGCAAATAAGACTGAGGATAGAAACCGCGCATCACAGAGGGGACAGGCTGCGTCTGCTGGCGGGGAGTGTGTCTTGGCACAGGAGGATGGGAAACATTAGGACAGGTGTATCTTTATTCCTCTGTGTCACTGTCACAGAAAGCAGCCCTGGACTCCATGTAGGAAATGTGTGTAGCTCGTGCCCCGCGAGCCCTGACCTCTGGAGGCCATGTTGCGTCACATGTTGGGTGATCATAGGGGCCTCTGTTCAGTGCTCTGTCTTCATCTTTCACAAGCCCGACCGCGTGACTTTCTCTGAAGCAGTGCAGAAGGGTGTGTCATGAAAGCACATGCCTGGACTTTCCAAATGAATCCTTCTGCCTTCCTAATTCCTTTTGCCTGGTGAAAATTTAAATTTGAATCAAGGGCTGTATGCTCATCGGTATTCTAATCTATGACTCTACAAAGTACTCCAAAATCCTCTAATAATCAAAACAGAGGTCAGGTCTCATCGATGATTTTCAAGTATAAATTGAAACTTCAATAACAGCTGCGTTATTTAAAGAGAATATTCTTGGGAAACCCCCTGGTGGTCCAGTGGTTAAGACTCAGCACTTTCATGGCCAGGGCCCGGATTCAGTCTTTGGTTGGGGAACTCAGATCCCTGAAGCTGCACCATACCTCCAAAAAAAAAAAAAAATGATAATAATAAAACAAAGAATGGATTTTTAAAAATAATTTTATTTATTATATTTTTGGCTGTGCTGGGTTTTCGATGCTATGCAGGCTTTTCTCTAGTTGCGACAAGTAGGGGCTACTCTTTGGTTGCAGAGTGGTTTAAGGAAGGGCTCCCCAGCGAGCGTGTGTGGGGAGCCTGGTACACTTGGTGCTGGTGTGTTCACCCTGCCTCTCCCTCTTCACTCAGAGAACGGAGGACCTCCCTGCGAAAGTGCCAGCCAAAAGCTGCTCAGGAGGCGGCCCTGCTGCTCATGGCCCTTCAGGGGGATCTTTGCCACATGCCAAGGAGCAGCTTCCCAAGTACCAGGTAAAGCCGCCCCTGTGAACGCAATAGCCCTAGGGCTGAAGTCACTTACTGTCATTTCCCCACGGGGATCATGGTGCTGGAGGCGCCCACTCCTGCAGTAGGAGACTGCAGATCCAAAAATGTGTCTCAGGTATTTTAGGTCAGTGCTTTGGCTTTTATCTCTCCATAAAAACTAGAGAAAAGTGGAGCGGTGGGGATCCAGTGTAACACAGACCAAACGAAGAAGAAATATTACAAAGGAGGCGATCCCTCCTGTTTTGCTTGCTCGGTTGTCAGAACTGGCTAATGCATGTATTTTCCAGTTTTGTCAAAAGAGTTCTGAGGAGTCTCAGGATGCGGGCAGACATCCTGAGAAAATAGCTCTTGCCAGTAGAAGGAAGAAAGCTTCTTATAGGAGCAGATGGAAAGGCAAGACCTAAGTTGAGTGTGAAGAATAGAGGACTGGTAGCATTTTTATGTTGTCTGTGTGTGTGTGTGTGTGTGAGCAGAGGATAAGGGTTATTGCAGAATATTGGCCAACCAGGCATAAGGGAAGTTGTTTCATAAATATGACTTGCAGAAGGGTACTACTTGTGGAGGATATATCAGTTTTTATTTTTATTTTTCTAGTCATGTGAGTTTTTCTACCATGTTGCTAGAACAGCAAACCCAGGGAAGGTACCAGCAACCACAGGCGTATAGAACGTTGTTCTCTTCACGGCCAGGATGGTCGTGTCCACCCATATTTGACAGAATCCCAGGTCTCAGAGCAGTGTGGTTACAATGGTGCAGAGTGAATTAGCAGTGAGTTGAGAATCACAATTCGCACGTGGACCTTGAGCTTCAAGAGAAAGCAGATTAAGAAATGGTGGTGGGTCGAAGTTATTAATGAAGAGCGTGAAAGCCTGTCAGTTCTGTCTGCATGTATTAAGAAGGGAGCCTATTAAATTAGATGGATTGATTGCTGTTTCTCTTTCCTTCTCTGCAAATACGTGTAAGTAGGTGTATGTATGTGTCTTTCTGTGTGTGAATATATATGTGTATGTGTGTGGATTTTGAGTTAAAAGAAGGGAGCGTTAAGGGTGATGCCACGTTTTTGCTTGAGTAGAAAGCAAAGCAGCCAAGATCTGGCTGGTGGCCTGAGTCACGGGAGGTGGTGGTTTGGTTTTGGTCAGGCCACGTGGGTGCTTCTGGTTTGGTTGACACTCATCCATCTTCCTTATCGTGTGTCACCAGCATTTACAGTCGGAGCTAAGCATCCTCTATTCAAATGCACCCACTCACATACCATCATATTTCACAATATACAGATTTTGTGCCATGTGAGTGAAGGCATTTGGCTGCTGGCTTCCAGAGCCCCAGGCAAGTCAGGGTCCAGAGATGAAGGTGTGGGGGTTCCCACATGTCGGGAAGAACCAGAATCACAGCAGTGGTTGTGGACGTGGGCAGTGATAGGAGGGCCCTCTAAGCAACAGTTCTGTCCAGGGGATGAGTCGGGAAAGCAGAGATTTAAGAAGAAGAGCAATTAGCACATCAGATACTGTGAGACATTTAATAAAGCAAACTGGGAAGTGGCCACTGGATTTCACAGAAGACGAGGCCATCATCAGAGCGGTGTGAATAGTTGTGGGGAGAGGCAGCCCTCTGTGCTGGCAAAAGGGATGCGAAAGACTGGTCAGAGGTAAGGGTTCAGATATTTTAAAAATATTTTTGTAAAACTTTAGGGGGATCAGACTGTCTTATCATCTTTTGGACCTCACCTGCCCCAAGGGGCGTTTTGTTCAGCAGTGTTAATTTTGGTTGGATAATCCTGGACTGTTTCTTCCCAGAATATATTCTTAGTACCAAGAGAGCAGTCACCCTGTCTCTTCCATCACCTAGTCTTTCTTCTTAGCCTTTGTAAATGGAGATGAGGAAAACCTTTGCTTCTCATAAAAAAGATTAAAAATGAGCTTCAGTAAAATGCTTGGGTCCTGTGTGAGGATATCATGTGTAAAGAAGAAATCATGAACATTAGTGATTATTTGGGGGAAAAAAGTAGGCAGTCACCATTTTTACAGTCACTAAGGTTGTAAAGCTATCAGATGCTGCTTTGAGAAACAGGTCTAATTACCAACAAGCTGAGCGTTATTCTCGGTCACACTGTGCATGACACTGTGGTGGTTCCTTTCATGTCCGATAGTACACGCGGCCTGCCTCTGATGTCAACATGCTCGGGGAGATGATGTTCGGCTCGGTCGCCATGAGCTACCAAGGCTCTACCCTGAAGATTCACTACATACGGTGAGTTCTGGCACCGCCACCACGTGTGAAACATAGCATGGGGATGCTGACTCCTAATTCAAACGTGCTTAAAAAAAACTTACATAGTTAAACAATAGACTGTCATCTGATGTTGTTAGCACTTGATATTTTTTATGCATTTTTTATCTTTAACAGTTAAAATAGACTTTTCCTACATAACTCTTACCTTGAATCAGCTTAGCAGAACAAAATCCTAAGCTTTAACTAAGTACTGTAAGTGAAAAATGCATACCAAAGTCTTCTATCTGCTAGGTTAGTAGCAGCAACACTTTCTATCAGAATTATTCAAATATTTTAAGTTTTTCAAAATCTCATAAATTTTCCATTTTCAGATTAAAATTTTAGTCATGACTTTTTCCTTTTACTGAGGTACATATTTTTTTCTTATTTTTTAAAAAATCATTGAATGAATGGCAAGTTTATTTCTGTTTCCAGGGAATGGTGTCTAGAATAAAAACTTCTGCAAAAAACAAAATGCGACTCCATTAAAGAATATGTCCATTGTCTGCATGTCAGAACAGAATTTAGCTTGCTTGAGGCACAAGCTATATGATTTATGAAAGAAAGCCTTTCCCCATTCTGCATGTCTAACCTTCTGTCTGTTCATCCTGTGCCATGTGACAGATGAAAAATGTAACCTGAGAGAAAACAAACTTCTACTTTGAAAGATTCCTGCTAAGCGAAGTTTGTTCATCTGAAATACTTGCTCCCAAGGAAAGTGGCCCCCAGAAATGTCTCCATGTCTCTCTTCTAGGGTTTTAACATCCTTGGGATTTTAAAATGATAAAATTAGAAAAAAAAAATCTAGGCACCCCACTGATACAGTGATTTGAAAAATACATGTCTCATTCTTTGTCAAATAAAATATAGAAATGAATAAGAGCTTCAGAAAAAGTAGAAATAAAAGCAAGCAAACAAAAAAGCATCTCTTCCTGCTCTGTTCTTTTGTCTTTTCCTCCAGTTCTCCTCCACAGCTGATGGTTAGTAAAGTCTTCTCTGCCAGGATGGGCAGTTTCTGTGGGAGTACAAACAAGTAAGTGTGGGGTGTCCCCCCACCCCAGTGTTCCAAGTGGCTGTTTTGGGGTGTGCCCCTACCCTCCACTGTTCCAAGTGGCTGTTTCTGCGGTATGCCCCCACCCCTGCTGTTGCAAGTCGCTGTTTCTGGGGTGTGCCCCCCACCCCCCATTGTTCCAAATGGCTGTTTCTGGGGTGTCCCCCACCCCCCACTGTTCCAAGTGGCTGTTTCTGGGCTGTCCCCCCCTCCACCCCCCATTGTTCCAAGTGGCTGTTTCTGGATCGTGTCACTCCTTGTGACTCTTTTTGAGATGTGAAGCAGGACGAGTCCCCATTAACACAGGGTTTTCAAGGTGGCCGTTGTCCAGTACACAGTGAGTGTGAAAAGGCCCTGGACCTTAACAGTTGGCCATGAAGACAGATCTGTCTGTACATATATTTGGGGTCTCTACCTGTTACGCTCTGTTCCTACTGCCAGACACCAAGTTTTCATTTCCTGCAAAATGAAATGTGAAGGGGAAAAAAGGAGGGACTGCAGTAATGAGTGGCCAATGTTATTTTATCCCCAGTATTATTTTATCTTAAAGTCTTATCAGGACTTTTCCCTGGTGGTCCAGTAGTTAAGATTTTGCCTTCCAGTGCAGGGCGTGCAGGTTCAATCCCTGGTCAGCAGCAAGCTGGGACCCCGCATGCCTCATAGCCAAAAAACCAAAAACGTTGTACAAAAGCAGTGTTGTAACAAATTCAATAAAGACTTTAAAAATGGCCCACATTAAAAAAAAATCTTAAAGCCTTGTCTGTTAAAGAAATGAGGCACAGGGTGAGTTTGCCAGGCTGAGAGGCCCCTGAACGGCAGGAGAGGTTGTCTGTGCTCACTGTCTCAGCCATCTGTGCCACCTGTGCAGTTGGTGGGGGCTCAGGTCAGGCAGTGTTTTGATTTTTGCTCCTGAGTTCCTCCGCCAACTCTTAATTTTGCTCTTCTATGTAGACTAAGAATATTTCAGTGTCTAACTTAACTCTTACCTTGGCACATTTGTTCATGTATTTTGAATTTTCCAAGCAGAAATATCTTATATAATTCTATTTTTGAATGAAATAACAAAACATTTGTTATACTTGGGTAAGTTTGAAAGAAATGTTTGTTATAAATTAAAGGGGTATTCTTCAGGGTCAGATAAAGGCTGTATTTTTTTTTACGGTCTTTGGAAATTAAAAGTATGTTTCTCTGCAAATTTGGGTGCCTTTGAGTAAGTCTGCTTACTTTTCAGCCCAGTAAAGAATTTATATTTTTGAGCATTTTAAGACTGGATTGTCAGGACTTAAGCGTAGGAATCAGAGAAGGCAATGGCACCTCACTCCAGTACTCTTGCCTGGAAAATCCCGTGGACAGAGGAGCCTGGTAGGCTGCAGTCCATGGGGTCACTAAGAGTCGGACATGACTGAGCGACTTCACTTTCACTTTTCACTTTCATGCATTGGAGAAGGAAATGGCAATCCAGTCCAGTGTTCTTGCCTGGAGAATCCCAGGGACAGGGGAACCTGGTGGGCTGCCATCTGTGGGGTCGTACAGAGTCGCACTTCAGTCGCACGACTGAAGTGACTTAGCAGCAGTAGGAGCAAGCATAGGAATTAATGTTTCTTTTTTGGTGAGATATTCTTTTCCAGATCTTTGCTACTACCTGAGCATTTATTATACTAACTCCCTCAATAAAATATTGAGCTTAGATTTAAGTAAAAATGATTTTTGCCTCATTATGCTATATTATCCTCAAAATCTTTATTTCACTTCTTAGTAAATACAATAAATTATTAAAATCTGCTTCTCTCACACGTATGTTGTTGTGTTAGTCACTCAGTCATATCTGAGTCTTTGTGATCCCAAAGACTGTAGCCCATTAGGCTCATCTGTCCATAGAATTCTCCAGGCAGGAATACTGGAGTGGGTTGCCATTCCCTTCTCCAGGGTATCTTCCCAACCCAGGGATAGAACCTGGGTTTTCTTCATTGCAGACAGATTCTTTACCATCTGAGCCACCAGGGAAGCCCTCTCACATGTTTATTTATGAGTAATTCTAACTTTTTAGAAGTTGTGGAATCAGACTCCTATAAAAAAATCATAATTTCCCTTATATGGTCCTCCTGAAAAAGGTTGCCAAATTTCTCATGGATGTTAACTAAGAGTTAAAATGAATTTCATTTTGAAGGTTTATGTAAAATTACCCTTGAAATAAGTAGCATTAGCCTTGGTCTTAGTCACCAAAACAAGATTTTAGAGTTTCTTATTCCCCCTTATATAATGTGAAATTGTATATTTGGATTGTAAATGTTTGGAATGTGTCATTTAGTTTTAAAGGTTTAACTACCTCCCAGAACCTTTCTTGTCTTCCAACAAATTCCCCTGAAGATTAATTCCCTCCAGTAGATGCGAGACTTTATTAATTTATAAAGAAAAATCTGACCAACTGGTGGATTGTCTTGTACCTGAGAGTCTGTTAGCAAACAGCTGTATTCATCTCTTGATGTTTCTCTCCCTTCCATCCCCTTCTGGACTTAGCTTGCAAGACAGCTTCGAATACATCAACCAAGATCCTAACCTGGGGAAACTGAACACAAATCAGAATAACCTGGGTCCCTGTCGGACCGGAAGTAACCTAGGTAAACGCCGCCGCGTAGTTGGGTCTTGCTTTCTGGGTGCCCCCCCGCTGCGGGTGTGCGTTTTGCTTTCTTTGAGTTTGCGGTGTTGTTTTGTTCTGGCAGTATCTTTAATCTGTGTTTATTCTGTGTGTGCCTTGTCCGCCCCCGTGTCGTCTCCGCCGCAGGTGCGCTGCAGGGATGCGGCGGCAAGCTGCCCCCAGGGGCGGCCGAGGGAGGACCTCTCCGGCTCAGCCGCAGCGCCTCTTTCTTTGCAGGTTTGTGTGGAATGCTGCGCACGGTGTGACCCGCACACACTAATAAATCCTGGGCAGGTTCTTGGAAACAAATCCTGTTTGGCACCTCTCTAGAAATCCAAGGGGCTCTTGAGATAATTAGTTCCAAATGCTGCCAAGTTCCCCATGTTCTGAAACTTCCACCCGTGAACCCCTATTGTAAAGTTTCTGTAATACCCCAGTGTAAGCTGATTTTGATCCAAAATGAGCCCTTCGTATTTCTAAGAGGATAATATCTTCTGATCTTCTTCAGCCTGTTCTGCTGCTGTGAACTGTCTCTCTTTACTGTGGCATCTTTAGTCCGTTTTTCACCTGCATCCTTACTGCACAGTCTTTTCAAAAGTCACTCTAACAACAGCATGGAAGACCAACCTCACTCATTTTCTCTCTGTCTCTGTGGCAAGAGAGAGAGCTCAAATGCATTTTCCAGCTTCTTTACAGGTGTAATTGTCTGCATCTCTCTGGGTAGGTACACTCTGAGCAGAGCCTGGTCTTCTAGCTGAGGCTGTCTGCTATCTGTGTAGGCTGGCATGATTAACAAGTGTGGAAGTCTTCACTGCTAACTTTAAAGGTTGTGTTTATGGCAAATGGTATGCTTCATTCCATTTTTCTTTGTAGCCTAAAATATGCTAGGCCCCCTAGTTAACTGACAGACACTCTCCTACCTACTTCAAAATGAGGATAACATGTTTGTTTATACACTCTCCTTAAAATTGCAAAAATAAACATGCTTCACAAAATAGCTGGCAAATATAACACTCAGGCAGGGCAACCTTGTGCACTATAAAGCTAACTGTAGCCACATGTCAGCTACCTTCTAGCTCAATAAGGAAATAGTTAAGACTGATCTGAAGCTTTCCTAGAAGTCTGTAATCCTTGATAGAGTGTTTTCTTTTTTTGTTAGTTTTTTTTGGAGTTTTGTTGTCTTACAGTGTAGTGCTAGTTTCTACTGTACAGCGAAGTGAAACAGCTTTACGTATACATGTATCACCTCTTTTCTGGATTCCCTTCCCATTTAGGTCACCACAGAGCACTGAGTAGAGTTCCTTGTGTATACATAGGTTCTCATTAGTTATCTATTTTACTGCTGATACTATGTATAAAATAGAGTGTTTTCTAAGCAAGTCTACAATAATTCTGAATCTCGGTATATATGGAAAAGAGGTGGAGAAAAAATTGTTGAAAATAAATACGTGTTTTCTATCTACCAAGAGAATGGGTTATAAAACAGAAACATTTTTCAAATTTATGAAATGGTTTTCACGTAGTTCTCTAGGTGGCCTATAGTTGTTACTAAAACTGATTATAAAGCATTTTGAAATTTCTTAATATTTTGAAGTACATTCTAATATATTGAAAATACTTAAATACTATTTAAAATCTACTAATGAGGAAAATGCCTCAAAGTATCCACTGCAGGATGCAGTTCATTGTATCAAGTGCCCACATAGTTTATGATTCAGTTAGAGGTGAGTATGGGATAAGTGTCTGTGCTGCTGTAGGACAGGCACCTGATCCTGCCTCCCCCACCTGCCCTGCTCCTCTCCCCTCTTTTCTCCCCCCCACTCTCCTCCTCCCCTCTCTTTTCCGCCCCCTCTCCTTCCCTCCACCTCCCCTTCTTTTCTCCTGCTCCCCCCGCCCCCCACCTCCTCTCTACTCTTCCCCCCTCTTCCTCATCCCACCCCTTCCTCACCCTTTCTCCTACCGCCCTCCTCCCCCCTACTCTCCCCTCCCCCATCTCTTCCTCACCCCTCTCCTCTTCCTCCCCCATCTCTGTCTTTGCTGCACTGAATTCTGCTTTCTCGTTCCTCTCTATGTACACTTACGCTGGTCCTCACTAGCCATCATAAAAATGAGTGCAGTTGATTTGAACAGTCCACTGACCAGGTTTCCTTGCCTCCCACAGCACACAGCACCCCGGTTGATATGCCGAGCAGAGGACAGAACGAAGACAGGGACAGCGGCATCGCCCGGTCAGGTATGTGCGTGTCTCCTCTTGTTTGGCATCGCCCTTGGGGTGGGCACTCTGAGCTCTGGGCCTTCAGGGGTAGTATCCAGGCATGATGTGCACCAGGATGAGCCCTGGCAGTGAACACGCACTGAGAAGTGTCCCTCTAAAAAGAGAGATGCCTCCTTGAGCCAGTGGTCCTTGCTTGCTGAGTGCTGAGGGTCAGATCAGGGGAGGGACAGTGTCCGTGGGTGTCACTCTGATCATGAGCGTGGCAGGGCTGCCTGCTGACCCATTCACTCCTTCTGTCCTGGAGACATACTGCTCTAGATTTTATCTTCTGTGCCTTTTCTTATGATGTCAGGCTGTTACTGACCAGAGTGTTTGGCCTCCTTAATCAGTAGAAATTGACAAGAGACCAGACACAAAATTCAAACAAGGCTTTATTGGGCCCCCACTGCAGCAGGGGTAGCGAGAACAAGTAACAGGTGCCCTAGCTTGCTCCCGGCGGAGAAGGCAATGGCACCCCACTTCAGTACTTTTGCCAGGAAAATCCCATGGACAGAGGAGCCTGGTACGCTGCAGTCCATGGGGTTGCTAGGAGTCAGACATAACTGAGTGACTTCACTTTCACTTTTCACTTTCTTGCATTGGAGAAGGAAATGGCAACCCACTCCAGTGTTCTTGCCTGGAGAATCCCAGGAACAGGGGATGGGGTCGCACAGAGTCCGACACGACTGAAGCAACTTAGCAGCAGCAGCAGCTTGCTCCCGGAGAGGAGAGGGGAGTGAGCTGAGCTGGTTCCTTACACGGGGTGCGCGGCGTAGGAGTGCGTCCAGGGATCAGGCTGGAGGGGTGGCGTGGTGGTGTGTGCAGAGGGCATGCACAGTACCCTGCTTTTACTCCCAACACTCTGCTTTTGTTCCTGGATCTTCAGAAGTTGTAGTTAGAGTCTTTGGTTTTTTTGTGTCTTTAACTTGCCCCAGCTGCACATGCATGCAGTTATTTTTAGTCCCTTCTAGTTTCTTGGTATCTGCTGAGACATTTGTCCAGGCCCACGCACTACAGCAAAGGGTCCTGGGTCGCAGCCTGTCTCAAAGCCTTAAACTTTCTCAAGACTGCTTTTAAGATCTCTTGGTTTCTGCTCTTATACCTGATTCTGCTTTTGACTTTGATTTGTGGTTCAGATCAGAGATAGATTCCTTGCAGTGAAAGAAGGGTGGTGAGTGAATGATGTGGAATTGGAGGGTTCGGGGGTGTGTGGGCTGTGCCCGCTGCAGGCTTGGGGCACCTACTGCAGCCGGTTGGCCCTCACCTCATTGTGCTGAGCCTGGGCTGGGCTTGCTGCCTTAAGTCATTTCTGTTTCCCTCCAGTCCCTTCCATGTGGTACCTAGCCCTTCACCCTGCTCGGCATATAGCTCTGCTCCCAAGTTGTTAAGTGAAATGGAGTTTGTGACAGAGTCCACCTGTTTGGTTAATATATGTCACGTGATGAAAAGTACACAACATTCTGTGTATGATTGGTTTCAGTGAGTTGATTGACTTTGGGTTTCCTGATCCCGTCTTAGGTAAACTTGGTCAGAGGTGTAATTGCCATTAGTTGGACCTGTGTTGTTTTCATTTGTAGCAGTTTTTACACAAATGTAAAACCTGGGATATGCCGCTTATGGCGTGGTAAGAGGATCATCTGACTTTGTGTTCCGTGGTGCTTGGGATGATCTCCATCTGTACGGGGTGTGGTCAGCATCCACGCTGCAGGAGGGCCTTTGAGTCACACCCATCCATCAGCCACTGGAGGCTGAGAGTGTGCGGTGTGATGGTCTTAGTGTCCCAGAGCCCAGCCCCTGGAGCCTCTCCAGTCAGGCTTGGCTGGGGCTGGCTCTGTCTTGGTCAAGTCTCCAGGAATAAAGAAGCAGGAACCACAGTAGAAGCAAGGCCATGCTCCAAACCAGTTGCTGCCTTAGCAGCTCATAGAATTTGGTGTGTTTGTCTTTATGTGGTGAACACCCAGGTGGCACTAGTGGTAAAGAACCCACCTGCCAGTGCAGGAGATGTCAGCGACACGGGTTCAATCCCTGGATCAGGAAGATTCCCTGGAGGAGGGCATGGCAACCCGCTCTAGTATTCTTGCCTGGAGAACCCCATGGACAGAGAAGCGTGGGCAGTCCATAGTGTTGCAAAGAGTCGGACACAACTGAAGTGACTTAACACGTTTGCGTGCACACCTTTGTGCAGTGAACACTCTTTACCCAAAGATGACTAGTATTTGACCGAGTCCCACTCTGAGCCCTGAGATCACAAGGTTCCCACTGTAACTTTCTCTTATGTATCTGTTTCTGCTCCTTCTTGTTCCAGAAAAGACTAGAGAGACTGGGGGGAGCTGGTGCCAACAGAAAGTTGGCACCTTAGGCGGAAGTTTGGGTGTTCCTGGGTAGCTTCTCGGTTTATCGTGTGTTTGGTATGAAGGTTCACGTTGTGCACATCAGAATCCCCATAGGTTTGGTAGTTCTCTGACTCTAAATCACGCCTTAGATGAGTCTTTTTTGGCCTCCGAGAAGCAGGAACGTTGAGAGGCTGAGTGTGCATTGAAGTGAAAGGTCCATAGCAGCCGCATCTGGGTGTTTTCTCGGGAGGAGGAGGCAGATGTGAATCTGGTGCAAATGTGAACTCTGACTTCCCTGGTGGCTCAGCTCGTGAACGAGGCACCTCTCCTTTGAGGCTCCCAGCGTCCTGTTGCAGGGATGGCAGACGTGGGGCTGCATGGGGCCCCGATGGGCCTTCTGCTTCCCTTCCTCCTGGGAGCCGCTTCAAAGTCATTGGGTGCTCCCGGGGCAGGTCTCCCTCCACTGAGGCCTCTTGTGCTCCCCAGGCCTCTGCTCCTCACCACCCATGCTGTGTGGGACCAAGTGCTCATCCTGAAGCAGAGCAGGGACTCCCAGAGTTTGACTTGAATCAGCAAGAGAAGACGTAAAAAATTAATGACATTGTTTATTCTCTTTTTCCTGTAATTTGTAACTTCCTGTCTTACTGGTTGAGAGATGGGGAAAATATTTTTTAATAGATTTTTATTTTTTAGAACAGTTGTAGATTTGCAGAGCAGTTGAGATGATAGTAGGGAGCGTCTGTGTACCTTGCACAAGCCTCCCTGTTAGTAACATGTTGGTTAATAAGATGGCGTGTTTATTAACAGTTGTCGTGTCCGCTTGGCTCCACTCTCCTCTGGGAGTTTCTCAGACTTTGTTTTGGTGACCTTGATGGTTTCAAGAACTAGCAGTCAGGTATTGCATAGAATGCCAGTTGTTAGAATTTGTTTGATGTTTCTCACGTGACTAGACTGGGGTTCTGGGTTTTAGGAAGAAAGAAAACAGAGGTAAAATGTCTTTTTTTTCTTTTTAAATGTCATTTAAAAAAAAAATTTTTTTTGGCTGTGCCGGCAGTTAGTTGCGGCACTCAGGATCTTTGATCTATGTTGCTTTGTGTTCCGTGTATATCCGTGGCTCTGTACATACTGCTGTCTGTGGTGCCTGCGCCTGTGTTCAGTTAAACGTGTGAGTTGGTGCTGGTTTCTCTGTTACCCATTATCCATGAGCATGGGGACCATCCCACCCTCCCCACCTGGCTTATCCGCAGACAGCGAGACACCCAGCTTCCCTGCCTGCCCTGCATTTAGGTGACGGATTCATTGCAGTCCACACACACCGGCGTCTGAGAGCTTAACCTGCCCTCCTTGGGAAACGCCTTTTTACACTAGAGTGCAGTGCTTGTGTGCAGCTTCTCTGACCTTGATGTCCACTCATGTCTAAGGTTCCCAAGGCCAACACCTTGGGAACGTGGGGAATATCTGCAGCTGCACAGGCAGCAGAAGCTCCGAGATCACAGCTGACACTGGCTCATCCTCACGATGAACTGGCTTTCTAACGGCTGCCCCAAACTCTGAACATCACACACCACACCTGAAGAAAAGAGGCCTCTTTTTTTTTTTTCTTTTAAAATCATCCTCTATAGAGAGGAACCTGATCTGGAATGAGGGGTCTGAGAGGACTAGGTACAGTTCCCCGGCGGAAGGTCACCAGGAGTCTGTGCACCCCCTGCAGGCCGATGTCACAGGAGGAGCGGGTCTGCACACGGACCACACACTCGTTGTGCGCAGTGTGCCCTGGGAGCGCAAAGCGCCGTCTGGGTTTCACCTCCGGGAGGGTCCCCTGTTGTTAAAGAACTCACTCATTCTGCTGGTTTCCACAGTTGGGCCAGCTAGGCACAGTTGAGCTTAAGAGGAGGGCTTGGAAGGATAGCGCTGATTCGGGCTCGACTGTCTATTCTGCAGCTGGGGCAGAGCTCAGCTTCCTCAGTTCTTTGTGCTTCTCATATTTCAGGCCAGACCCTTGGTGTGCTCCAAGAATAGATGTTTCTCTTCACAAATCTGTCAGTTCTTTCACATTACCTCTTTCCTTTCTAGACTTGTATTCATCTATACCTGTTTAAGAAAAATTAGAATCAACAAGTAATGCACACTGCAGGCAAAACTACAAGAGATCTAAGAATATTTCTGAGAAAAGATATGTGCTACTGTCAAGGAGAAATTTTAAAATCGTTGTTAGAGGAATGCATATATATTATCTGGAGAGAGAGATCGAGTTCCACAAATAAATATGTAAAGTCAGTGTAATTTCAATTAAAATCCCTTGTGAAGTTGGGCAAAATCACTTTTATTTGTGTGGAAGAACAAAGGACCAACCTCTACAAATCCTTTGTAGATTCGTTCTTAGAGTTCAGACTATGGCTACAAAGACATGGGTAAGTTACATAACTTGGCGTATAAATGTAGAGAGTGAGTAGGTCACCAGGGCTAGGCTAGAATTTATATCCTAGATGAGGGATTAAAATGTAAGGTATTTTTGGTCGAATATTTTTCATGCTAAAGAGAAATGAGCTATGAAGCCAAGAAAGGACAGCAGCAAACTTAAAAGCTCATGACTAAGTGAAAGAAGGCAGTCACGAAAGGCTGATGTGATGGTGTGCTATTGTAAGAATCACCGTGTGACATCGTGGAAATGACAAAGTGATGGAGACAGGAAAGAGATGGTGGTTGTCAGGGCTTGGGTGGGGGTAGATGGGGGGAGGACAGTGAACCTATGCTGTGTGGTGCTGTAGTGGTGGGTGCGTGTCATGATCTGTCCAGACAGCGTGGGATATGTACCCAGGAGTGAACCCCCGTGAAGCTCTGGACTCTGGGTGGTCAGTCACAGCAGACATGCCCTCTGGTGGGGATGCTGCTCTTGGGGAAGGCTGTGCATGTGAGCACCTGTGCATACTCTGCACCTGCCACTCCCGTTTTGTGGTGAACCTGAAACTGCTCTAAAAATGCAGTCTGTTTTTCTTTTCTTTTTCTTTCTTTTTCGGCCACACTGTATGGCGTGTGGGAATTTAGATCCCTGGCCAGGGATGGCATCCATGTTCCCTGCAATGAACCTCTGGACCACTAGGGAAGTCCCCTGAAGTCTGTTTTTAAAAATTGGTATGTTTTGAAATCTTGATGAGAAGAACATTGTCTTTTCATTCAGGGGGTTTTAAAGAAATTTTATTAAAACTGAAAAGTTACCTGTGGTGCTTTTGAGCACTGTATGTAGTCTTAAAGTAATTCTATGGTTTGGGAGCTAAATGTGTTTTAATCAGAATTTGATTTGCCAATTAACTTGTTTGGTTTATTAAAAAAGACGTCTTCCTATCAGACAATAATTGACCTTTTAAGTACTTCAACTCTTCTGTGATTAGAAACACAACTGCTGAACTTTAAAGAACTTTATATTTTTCAAGTGTTTAGTAAGCAGAAACTCTTACGAGAAGTACTGTTAGTGTTACAGTCAACAAAAGCTGTTGTCGTGTACTGTTTTAGTTGTAGTACCCTCTGTATCAAACTGAGAGAAAGGGTTCAGGCTCAGAGCCACACTGCTACCATCACCGTCACCACCATCATCACCACCACCACCGCCACCACCACCATCATCACCACCACCGCCGCTGCCACCATCACCACCACCACTGCTACCATCATCACCACCATCACCTCCACCACCATCACCATTACCACCACCACCATCATCACTTCCACCATCAAAGTGAAAGTGTTAGTCACTAAGTCGTGTCTGACTCTTTTTGACCCCATGGGCTATAGCCTACCAGGCTCCTCTGTCCATGGGTTTCTCTAGGCAAAAATACTGGAGTGGATTGCCATTCCTTTCTCCAGGGGATCTGCCTGACCCAGGAATCGAACCTGCATCTGCTACGTTGCAGGCAGATTCTTTACCATCTGAGCCACTAGGCTTCCCTGTCAAACATAAAAAAGACTTAAAATGAAGAGGTGGGGAGAAAATCCTTATGCTCTCTATACAGTTTTGACCATAGGAAGCTTTTTAACAAATTCAGGTTTTGAACTCTCTAGAAATTTTTTTTCTAATGTTTTGGGTCTGCTGTGCTTGTTGATTGAGACAGACATCACGAAGCAACTTTTCTTGAGAATCTTATGCACCAGACGTTTTTGTTGGATGTGAGGAGAGATCAGTAATCAAGTAGACATGTAGTTTATATTCAATAGAGAAGACACAGAGAAAGACAATAAAATGTAGGCAGGCTTCAGTCACCACCAGAGTGCTTGCTCAAGGAATGCCTCTCCTGGAAGCTGAAGTCTCAGTTGACTCAAGCACCTTGCTAACTTGCTTGGTGAAGACCAGAGCAGAGAACATGTTAGACTTTGGGGGCTGCTGGGGCAGAGCCCAGGGTTGGGAACAGGCTTTGCAAGTTTGTGTGTGGGCAGCATAAAGACTGCTATGTACTGGGAACAGAGGGAGGCTGGACGCAGTGAGGGGAGAGTCTGCAAGCTGAGCTTGAAGAGAAAATAGAGGTCTGGTCACATTAGCCTGTTGTAGGACTGGAAAAGGTCAGTTTTCATTGCAATCCCAAAGAAAGGCAATGCCAAAGAATGCTCAAACTATCGCACACTTGCACTCATCTCACACGCTAGTAAAGTAGTGCTCAAAATTCTCCAAGCCAGGCTTCAGCAATATGTGAACCGTGAACTTCCAGATGTTCAAGCTGGTTTTAGAAAAGGCAGAGAAACAAGAGATCAAATTGCCAGCATCCACTGGACCATTGAAAAAGCAGGAGAGTTCCAGAAAAACATCTATTTCTGCTTTATTGACTATGCCAAAGCCTTTGACTGTGTGGATCACAATAAACTGTGGAAAATTCTGAAAGAGATGGGAATACCAGACCACCTGACCTGCCTCTTGAGAAATCTGTATGCAGGTCAGGAAGCAACAGTTAGAACTGGACATGGAACAACAGACTGGTTCCAAATAGGAAAAGGAGTATGTCAAGGCTGTATATTGTCACCCTGCTTATTTAACTTCTATGCAGAGTACATCATGAGAAACGCTGGACTGGAAGAAGCACAAGCTGAATTCAAGATTGCCGGGAGAAATATCAATAACCTCAGATATGCAGATGACCCCACCCTTATAGCAGAAAGTAAAGAAGAACTAAAGAGCCTCTTGATGAAAAGTGAAAGAGGAGAATGAAAAATTTGGCTTAAAACTCAACATTCAGAAAACGAAGATCATGGCATCCGGTCCCATCACTTCATGGCAAATAGATGGGGAAACAGTGGAAACAGTGGCTGACTTTATTTTTCCGGTCTCCAAAATCACTGCAGATGGTGATTGCAGGCATGAAATTAAAAGACGCTTACTCCTTGGAAGGAAAGTTATGACTAACCTAGACAGCATATTAAAAAGCAGAGACATTACTTTGCCGTCTACTCAAAGCTATGGTTTTTCCAGTGGTCATGTATGGATGTGAGAGTTGGACCATAAAGAAAGCTGAGCGCCCAAGAATTGATGCTTTTGAACTGTGGTTTTGGAGAAAAGTCCAAGACTCCCTTGGACTGCAAGAAGACCAAAGCAGTCAATCTAAAAGGAAAGTAGCCCTGAATATTTATTGGAAGGACTGATGCTGAAGCTGAAACTCCAACACTTTGGCCACCTGATGCGAAGAGCTGACTCATTGGAAAAGTGTCTGACGTGGGGAAAGATTGAGGGCAGGAGGAGAAGGGGATGACAGAGGATGAGATGGTTGGATGGCATCACCGACTCAATGGACATGGGTTTGGGTGGACTCCGGGAGTTGGTGATAGACAGGGAGGCCTGGCGTGCTACGGTTCATGGGGTCGCAGAGTTGGACACGACTGAGCGACTGAACTGAACTGAGTTTTGGCGCGAGTGTGTCCGTAAACAAAGACACCTCATCTGTTCTGTCCAAGCTGTGCAAGAGATGGAGGACTTGGGGCTTCTGCGGGTTCCTCCGCCCAGGTGTCTCCTGCCAGTGAGGGCTATCTGGCAAGTCCAAACCTGCACTCTAGACCCAGATGTTTGCTGCAGTCCTGCCTCTGCACTGTCCCAGGTGTGCTGTCAGGTCGGAGAGCACATGACTCCATTTTGCAGCAGCATCAACCAGCCAAACTCACAGTTCTTCCCATTGGAGGAATCGTAGCAGCTTCTGAGTGTTTGAGTTTGCATTTCCTTTTCCAATGTTGAGTTTGCCCCTGTGGACTCACCACATTCTGGTTGTGTTTTGTAATTCCTTGGGGATTTTTGCTTGCTGCTGCTTTTCCCATGAAGAGTAAGCTCCCCTAGGGCAGAGACCCAGCTACTGAGTCACGCTGACTGCTCCATCCCCAGTAGCCTGAATCCTGCCTGACATATAGGAGATGTTCAGTGGATCCTTGAATGGTGGGGGGAACATGTTCCCCATATATACGAGGAGGAGTACATACAGATTTTTAAAAGAGACACACTCAGATGATCTAGTCATTTTCCTGGGGAACATCTGATAACGCCCTTTCCATGACTGGCTCTTGCTGGGTTTTAGGTTTAGTTGAGATGTACCATTTTCACAAGGGTGTTCTTGGACCACTGACTGGAGAATAAACCTTTGTCCTGGTTTCGTAAAGAAAATCATGTGAACTTAGCACTCTCTGTTATCATCTTGTTTATTTACTCCATGCATGCAGGCTTGTTAAGGACAGAGCTTGTTAAGAACTTTCTGTGCTGTAACTTTCTGCCTCAGGCCCAGGTAGTGCCAGGAACTTAGTAGGTGCTCCGTCAAAGTTGAGCAAATGGAATTAAGAGTTTCAGGGTATTGTCACTTTGAATCCAGATTTTGTCAGATTATCAATACAGTAAGCTCTCCAAATAGCAGACGTATTTCCAGATAAAGCTGAATCCTTATCTTGAAGAAAACAGGTCAAGAAGAGCCAGCAGTTGACATTTTTAAGCCTATAGATGTATTCTTTTTTCTTATCGCTAATTTCTGTAGGAATACATAGACACTTATTTAAGAGCCCTCCTCTGTCAGGGGGGTGGGGATGCAAGCATAAATTGTTTTCTTATTCATGTGCAAAACTCCAAAAATCTTTGCAGTCTGTGTGCATTAGCATTTGTGCTAATTATAAAAGTATTCTAAAAAGAAGAGCGATACTAAAAATATTAAGAAGTGTCAGACATAGCACTTTTAAAGCTGAAGCTGAGGCTGTGAATAATTTAACTGAAAGTCGCACGTTTTACAACCGAGGCACCAACTTGTGGAGCTGACAGGAAGCATGGTGTGGGCTGGGACCTACCCTATGGAACTCCTGTGCAGAAGCTCTTTGGTGTCCTGGAGATGCCAGGCCCACAGTGAAGTGAGTGAACTAGCCGGGGAAGCCCACTCTGCCCTGGGGATGGGGACAAGCGCCTCAGCAGCATCCAGGCTGCACTCCCTTGTAGACCATGGCCCAGCCCATAGCCACACGTACTAAATGGGGATTGAATCCATCCTTTTCTCATGAAAATGGCAATAGGCTACAAGGTAAAATGAGGCCTGTTCTTGTGTCTGAGAGTTGTCGCTGTATCATTTGCTAAAACGTATGATTGACTACGGGCTTCCCAGGTGGCATTAGTGGTAAAGACTCCGCCTGCCGATGCAGGAGACCCAGGAGATGCAGGTTTGATCCCTGGGTTGGAAAGATCCCCTGGAGGAGGGCATGGCAACTCACTCCAGTATTCTTGCCTGGAGAATCCCATGGACAGAGGAGCCTGGTGGGCTACAGTCCATGGGGTCGCACAGAGTCGGATATGACTGAAACAATGCAGCATGCACGCATGATTGACTACATACACTACAGTACTTTTGCATAAAAGTCCTCCTATGTGATATCAAAATGCATTTTTAAAATACTTATTTTATTTATTTGGCTGTGTTGGTAATTGTGGCACTCGAGATTTTTTTTTTTTTTAAGTTGTGGCACATGGAATCATGAGTTGCAGCATGTGAACTCTTAGTTGTGGCCTGTAGAATCTAGTTCCCTGACCAGGGATTGAATCTGAGTCTTAGCCACTGGGCCACCAGGGAAGCCCCCAGAATATTTTTCAGGAAATGTTGGAGAACGCTCAGCCAGCCTTTAGCTTATGTTTTTATTACAATTATTATTCCGCATTCTATAGTACGGATAAAGGGAACATCCTCCTTGGTTTTTTTATTTTAATTTTTTGCTTTTCTTTTTCATGTCTCTATTACAAGTTCTCAGTTCGTTTCACAATTAACTATTCAGAAGTAATGACCTTTTAGTAGTACTCTGAAATGTCTTACCTGGCCCACCTTTTCTAAGAATTGTCGGAGAGTGAGTAGGTAACATTTACTGTATGGGCACTGGCTGAGTGTTTTACATGTATTGATTTGTTTAATCCTCACAGGAACTGTGTGAAATAGGTCAGTGGTTTTTAAAGCTTTCTTTTGTCTGCCACCCACACTAATGCATTTCACATCATGATCCAGTAACAAACATCTTTATATATGACAAACAAAAGTGTCATAAATTAGTGTTAACACTGCCCTCTATTTCCATTCATACTTCTCTTTTAAAATACTGGTTTTGATCTGCTAAATAATTTATAACCCACTAGCAGGTTGCAGCTCTCACGAAACATACTGAGGTGTGCTCCTTTACTGCTCCTGTTTTATGGATGAGAAAGCTGACAGGTTAAGTGAACCACCCACGTGTCCCAGACAGTGAGCCACAGAGCTGGGATTTGAAGGAGGGCCTGGGTCTTACTCCTCCTCTACTGAGCAGAAGAATCTTGCAGCTGTAGGACTTCCAGAGGGTTTCCCAGGTGGTACAGTCGTAAAGAACCTGCCTGCTAATGCAGGAGATGCAGGAGACTTGGGTTTGATTCTTGGGTCAGGAACATCCATGGAGGAGGGCATAGCAACCCACTCCAGTGTTCTTGCCTGGAGAATCCCGTGGACAGAGGAGCCTGATGGGCTACAGTCCATGGGGTCACAGAGAGTCAACACAACTGAGCACACAGCATGAGCATGACTTCCAGAAGACAGTGTCCTTAGCTCATCCCATCCTGCTTTTGTGACAGGGTAGGGACAAGTATTTATAATGCGAGTGCTGCATCTCAATGGTGTCCTCCACCTGCCAAGAAGAAGATGATGTGCTCAGCATAAGACCAGGCACCCTGAGATTTGGAAATAGGGGACGAGGATCTGGATCTTATAGGGGATTTTAAGAACTTGGGAGTGGAGCAGACATGTCTAATTAGGATTTTTTTCATTAAGTAGTATTCTGTTACTTTGAGGAAGAACTCTATCTCCCTTCAAAATTCTCAACAGAATTACCTACTCACTGATACTTGAAATGGGGATTTGAATTTGGAGGTGTAAGTCCAGCCTCAAGGCTGAAACCAGGCCAGCCTCACCTGGCAGCACTTCAGTGCAGAGGTGCCATGCGTTCAGCAAACCTGTGTTAATTGTCCGTTGTGTCCCAGGCACATCCTGGATACAAGGGATCCACAGATGAATAAGCTCTACCTTCCCTGTGCATGCGAACTGGATCAGAAGAAGAGCGTCTCATGGATGCTTACAGCACCTCTGCTGTGGACAAGGAAGCCTAGATTGTTAGCTTCGCACCCTTGTGGCTGGGGGTTCTCTGGTCTTGCAGCCGTCAGCTCCATGCAGGGCCACCACGCGCTGCACAGCGCTTGGCACATTGCAGATGCTTGCCGGGCAGCCAGGCAACCCTTGCAGGATTTCAGAACTCACGCTGGGGACTCAGCGTATTTCCATCTGCCTGTGAAAGTAGAAATAAAAACATGATGGCTCACGTGGAGAAGCTGCCTTCCAGTGGTGTCCACGAGCATGGTATACTGCGCTTAGTGAAGTCAGTACCTGTGTCTGAAAACGTCGACTGGCTGCCTGTCACATTCCATCCCCTTCTCTACCTGACCCAGTAACTTGGGGAGGTAAAAGGAGAAAAAGTCTGCCTCCTCCAGCATTCCAACCCCACATGCACATATTCCTCTTTCACAGCAAGGGAGTGGCAGTGGGCCGGGCCTGGGGGCAAATGCTATGCATTTAGGGCTGGGGGTGCAGGAGAGGCAATGCTGTGTGGAGGAACTACCTTTCTGCCTGGATTTCACCTCTAAATAGAGTGAAGAAGCAGTCAAAAGAGGTTAATGTGTGTGAGTAAACGCTGTGTAGGGCATTGGTTACCCGGCAGCAATAGCAACAGTTCTGTGGAACACTGTATCAGAAATCTTCAGTGTGCACTCTGAGTGGATGAGTAATAATTGTTTGCATTTGTAAGTGAGGTCTGGTCATGGATGCAAGGCTCTGTCTGTGGCCCCTGTTCCTTTTGACTTGTTTCCCCTTTTATGGGATATTTTCTCACAGTACAGAAGTCCTAGGGAGGCCGGTCTCCCCCTGCTGGGTGTGGCCTGTAGAACCACAACAGTTAGGATCCTGGGCTTGTGCTTTTTGTGTAGGTTCATGCAGGCTCCTTGAGTTCAACTCTCACTTTCCAGTCTTCTTCTTGCAGCCTCCCTGAGCAGCCTTCTGATCACACCGTTCCCGTCTCCAAGCTCCTCCACTTCCTCGTCCAGCAGCTACCAGCGCCGCTGGCTTCGGAGCCAGACCACAAGCTTGGAAAATGGCATCATCCCCAGGAGGTAAGCTGGGTCCCCCTTGCTGCAAGGGGCACCCAGGTGGGCAGCTAGGGGGTGCCCGTAGACACCGCGTTCACCTGCCATCCCTGGGAAAGTGTGGAAGCTTTCCACTCAGCTTCGGCTCAGCCTGGAAGTTTACAAGTTGAGGGTCCAGGAAAGACACTGGGAATATCTGGGTAGATCTGTGTTGATTTAAAGTGAGTACATTCTCTGTTTGTACTGGCTCCCCTCCGGGAGTAGCTTGTGTAAGTGAGAAGGCTGGAATAAATCTTGGCTTATGGTGACATAGTATGGTCTTTGAAAATATATGAACCCAAGAATGGTAACATACACTTTTTTTTTTTTTTTTTTTTTGGTAAAACTTAAATTCTTAAACAGTCATGAGTTTGATTATGAATAGAGATGGTACCAAGATATCCTTTGCCTTTATTTCAGTTGGTTTCAGATCTAAAGTTTAGTTACATTGCAAAATGTACATTTTTGACTTATGATGATGTTACATCAATAGCTTCCAATCTCTTCTTCATAAAACCCACAACTTAAAAGGGAATGAAGATGGTTGTCCCTATAAAATCCAGACGACAGTCGGTTGACTTAGTAAGTTGAGTTGTGAGTAGCATGTATAGGGTTTGTGAGGGAGTGAAGAGTCAGCTGCACAACTGCATTTCAGAAGTTCGTGAAATCGCACAGGTAAATAATGGTATAAAGAAGATAAATGCTTAGAGAGGGTAGAGTGTTTGGAGCTTGGGAGAGAGAGGCAGCATTCTGGAGGTCCTGGGGCTTGGGGAACCTTCATGGAAGTGGTCCTGAAAGAACCAGAAATGGGGGGCTGAGACATGTAGAGGGCGTCAGGCTGCCGGCACCCTCTTCTCCCAAAATTAACATCACGTGTTAATGTTTCTTTTTAAAAAATTATGCTCCAGGCATTTTGAGAACAACCTATAAAATGAGTGTAAGGCTTTTCCATTAAAAGTATTTTACTTTCAGGACTTCCCTGATGGTTCAGCAGTTAAGATTGCTCACTCCCAATGCAAGGGACCTGGGTTCAATCCCTGGTCAGGGAACTAGATCCTACATGCTGCAACTAAGTCTCAGCACAGCCAAATAAATAAATATATTAAAAATATTTTACTTTCAAAATATAATAGGAATAATAGTGATCCATGACTATTAACATAAACTTATAAATTGCAAAAAAAAGTTTGGATGCAGTCATTTTATATAATCAGTAGTAATACTTCATATGATATCTTGACTCATAAGATTTTTCTGGCTCACTTTTCTGCAGATTCATTTGTTTAGGTCATCAGAATTTGTATGTCAGTTGGCATAATTGAAAGCGGTGTTAGCTGCTCCTTTCAAATGCCAAGATGGCAGATAATTTTTGATAATTTTTTTATTTTGGGAAAGCTCATTTTGTTTATTGTAACAGTTACTGGAATTGTATAGATCATAACAACATTGAGATAAACTTTTAATAAACTTTAAAAATATAAATTTTAGTATGTCTAGATAAGATTATTCTTATGGAGAAGTTTTGCTAAAGATGTTATTCTTCACACATATCCATTTTGTATGTCTGAATTCAGTTTTAAATGTAAATTTATACAAGATTATTTTAATGTTTCCTCTGCCAATTCCTGCAACTTATGGAGGTCTTACAAGAAATTAGAAGTGTCTTTGTGCATTGCATGTAATTCAGAATGCCTGTTTATGCATTCTATACTATGTTGTCAATTATATGGAAAATTAATTTTAAAATAGGCTTCCTTATTAATAATTTCATCATCTAAAGCTTCATCTAGAAACTAATGGGTATTTTCTATCCAGTGAAACAAGCTCTACACTTGATTTCTATTTCTGTGCTTGTATTTGCTTGGCAGTGTTGCTGCAGTTTTCAAAATGAGAGATTAAAAACTCTTTGAAGAACTCTAGTAACTCCCTGATGTATTAATACTTTACTGCATTGTCCACTGTAGGCTCTTCTTTGTGATAATTTACTGCCCTGGGGCTCAAGACAAAGAGCTGAGTATTTTTGTAGACCCCACAAGGGCGGGCTCTGATGATAGACAGACAAGCTGCCTCCACTATGTCTCGCCCAAGCCCTTTCCCTCTCCCACAGCCATGACCTCTGCTGCCACCACCTGGGATCTGCTGGCCCAGGTCCCAGCCTTGCCACCTGGGGCCTCGTGGCACCTGGGTTCTGGCGTGTGGGTATGTGCCTGCCCCCAGGCTGACTGCCCAGCGTCCAAGTTCCCCGTGTGCTCAGCTGCCTGGCATCTGTGTGCGTGCCCGTGTGCATGCGTCATCACCCCATCAGACTTCACTTAGAGAGCACAAGTTAAAGGTGACCCAGTTAGGGATCAAGATCGTACCCACTGAATATTACCTCAAGCTTCTTCTGAGAGCAGCCCTGCGAGGGGGCACAGCCTGGGCTGGCCCTGGGCTTGTCCTGTCTGACACCCAGGATGGAAGGGCTGCAGGGACTCAGCACCTATCACTGCCTGTGAAGATCCTTCAGTTACAGGGGTGTCGCCCATCTCCGTTGTGGCAGCACCCTTGTGGGAGTGGGGATTAGTCTCTGACTCTGGACCAGAGAACAGTGGATGCCAGAGATGTGATTGCTTCTGCTCTGAGGGAAAAGTCACAGCAAAGACTTCATTCCAGAGAGAGTTCAGGGTGGCCAGGGAGGATCTTCACAGTCCATAGTGTTGGTTGCTCGTGGACACCCACACCTTGGGGCCCTGCCATCCCACCCAGGGAGCTTTGGTGCCTGGAGACAGGGCAGACAGAGTCGGGGGCAGTTTACCAGCTGATGCAGAGGGGTGTGGGAGAGAGGCTGCAGAGATTTCCCTGCTTAGTGGGGCTGTTGAAACCCTGAAGAAGCAGCTGTAATGTGCCAGAAAGGCTGCTGACTTGAATTATAAAACGAGTAACCAGAGTTGCTGATGAGATGTTCTTTGACCTATAGAAATGGTGATTTCATATATTCCAGTGTAATCCACAGATTCAGTGTAAGTTCAGATGACATAAGCAGTTAGGCTAAGCAGTCCTGAGATCAGCTACAGGTCACTGAGATGTACTTAAATAGTAGAGTTTTGGCTTCATTTAGGTTCTTGAAGTATTCATAACGTATGTAAATGCTGTTCATAAGTGTCAACAAAGTTCTATTTGGTTTTTTTAATAAGAAAAATTCAGTGTGTAGCTTGGCCTTCCCTTGACTTGAAGGCCTGTCAGCTGTGTGATTGCTCCCCTCCCCTCCCCTCAGTGCTTCAGCTGGGTGACCCCAGCAGATGGATCAGACATGGGGCCAGAGCCCTGGGCATTCCCAGTGTCCAAGCAGTGAGCCAGGGCCAGCAGACAGGAGCCCTGGGCTCTAATTGCAGTGTGGTCACTGAAAACCTTTCTGTTCTGAAGCAAGTCAGTTACTCTGCCTCAGTTTCCATGTTTGCAAAATGGACTGTGTATCTCACCTAGTGCCCTGACGGTAAAGCTATGGTAAAGTATTTGTGTGCATAGTTAAATGTTGAAAAACACTTTGAAGCATGCTGTCATGTAGGTTGATCTTAAAAGCATATTTACAGTAATACTCAGCCATAAAAAGAAAGGAATGTGAGTTAGTTGTAGTGAGGTGGATGAACCAAGAGCCTGTTATACAGAGTGAAGCAAGTCAGAAAGAGAAAAACAAATATCATAAATATCATATATTAATGCGTACATATGGAATCTAGAAAAATAGTACTGATGAACCTGTTTATAGGGAAGAAATGGAGATGCAGAGGCAGAGAACAGACTTGTGAGCGTAGCAGGGGAAGGAGCGGGTAGGACAAGCTGAGAAAGCAGCACGTGTGAAATAGCTAGTGGAGAGCTGCTGTGTAATGTGACGCAGGGAGCTTAGCCTTGCACTCTGTGCTTACCTACAGGGCTGGGATAGAGAGGGAGGGAGTCTCAAGAGGGAGGGGATATGTATATCATTATGACTGATTCGAGTCGTCGTATGGCAGAAACCAACACAACATTGTAAAGCAATTTTCCTCCAATTAAAAAAAAATGATCCCAAGCTTAAAAAAAGTATATTTGTAAATACCACATGGCCTGATTTATTCCCGTTTGCGTGGCCAATCCAAGACTACTACAGACTGAAGGAAACTCAGCTGCTTTAGAGTTCAGGGGAGCAAGTGAGAGCCAACACGCTGTTAGAGCTGCGGGTGATTCTCAGAAATTCAGCAGGTGGCACCGTCTGCTGTGCTGACTGGAGTTGGTTACTGTTTTCAGGGTGGAACTAGAGCTGACTCAGACATCTGAAGAGAGCTCGATGGTCACTGCAATTTGATTATTAGAGACCACATTGACCAAGACATGCAGACTGATGTAGGCATTCTTACTTTTGCAAAAAGGAGGGAAGTAGGAGATGACAAAGAAGAAAGGGTTGCAAGAAAGGATTGGTGTAACATAAGCTCAGAATTTCCTCTACAGAATACAAATAAACTGGTGCAGAGAATCAAAGTTATTGGACAGGTACTGTGGAAAAAAAGAGGGAGCATTGTATGAAATTAAGTAAAATCGTAAGAGCGCCTCGACAGTTTCTTTCTGCCAAGCAAATAATTAGGATCTAGGGGTTTCTCAGAGAAAGCAGTTGCTGGTTTATTTCAATGCCTAACATTTACAAGAGCACTGGGAGACCGTGTCCTTCCCCTGGCGTGTCTGTGAGTGAAGTCTTTTACTGATGTATCAGCCACATCAGTGACATGGTCCTCTGAGGTCTGAACACGATGCCTGTCTCCTTTCCTTTTTTATCTCATTTTAAAAGAGATAGCTTTCTTGACCATAAAACTTCTGATGTGTGTATGTTTTTAAAATGTGGGTATGTTCGAAATCTCCTGTGAGTGGAGCACTAAATAACAAGTTAAAGACCGGGAATGAGGCTGCCTGCCTTGAGTTCTGCCAGCAGACGTGGCCATCGGGGTGTAGTTTGTAGTAAGGGACGTGAAGGAGGCAGTGTCCTCCTGTGCTTAGCAATAGACGAAGCTGAACACTAGGGTCAATGAGAAAGATTTACTGCAAAACCTACCTTGTGCCATGCTAGGCTCTTTCATTTTCAGTGTGATGTCACTTGCTTCGGGACTTCCTAAAGGTGGCGCTAGTGGTAAAGAACCCGCCTGCCAGTGCAGGAGACATAGATGTGGGTTCTATCCCTGGGTCAGGAAGATCCCCTGGAGCAGGAAGATCCCCTGGAGCAGCGCATGGCTACCCACTGCAGTATTCTCACCTGGAGAATCCCATGGACAGAGGAGCCTGGTGGGCTACAGTCCATAGCTTCGCAAAGAGTTGTACATAACTGAAGCAACTTAGCATGAATGCACATCCTTTGCTTTGGTGTTTTTTTTTTTAATAGAAAAAAAAAACAAAATAGTTTTAAAAATCTTTCACTCTTGCTGTTAGCAGCTACATGGTCATATGCTGGTTTTTCAGAATAAAGGAGAGACCTGGATTGGCTGTATTTGTGAGGTTCATCACTTACAACAAATTGAATACGTATTCAGTTTGTTGGCTTCGTGCTTCTCTCATCCTAGAAGCAGAGTCTTTGCACAGAACGTTAAGTTGGTCCAGGTGCTGACTATAGTAGAAAAGAGGGGGCTCTTTCTTCTTGGAGGGTTTCCCGGAGAATGTTCAAGGTCACGTGGCTTAGTCTCAGCATTTAGAGGAGTAACTTCATCTACTAGTTTTAGTAACCTTGGGAAGGCAAGCCTTGGCTGCTAGTAAATGTCCAAACGCGATGTCCTGGTCACACAGTGGACTGCAGCAGACCTTCCCTTTCAGAGAGTCTCATCTACCGGCATCTATCAGCTAAAACTGAGAGCCTGTGTTTTGAGCCAGCAGATGTTTCACACCCCTTCCAAAATACCACCAGTCTGATGTAACACAGTTCAAGGGAAAAGGACTAAGTGTCTAATAAGAGGGCACTTAAAATTACTTTCAGTTCTCACTGAAGTTTCTTTTCATGTTAGGATAACACTGAGTATCAAGTAGAGGTTTTCATTTTCACAATAGAATCTGATGGAGGAGGACGGCTTAGCAGGGGATGTGCTCTGAGTGAGGACCACATGCCCTGGTAGGCTGTCAGGGTGTCACCCTGGCTTCATGGCTCATTTTCACTGTGGTCCACTGACGGCAGGGTGACCCCTCAAACCCCTTCTCCTTCCAGGTCAATGGATGAGACGTTCAGCTTGGCCGAAGAAACCTGCAGTTCCAACCCGGCCATAGTCCGGAGGAAGAAGATTGCCATAAGCATCATCTTTTCACTGTGCGAGAAGGAAGAGGCACAGAGGAATTTCCAGGACTTCTTTTTTTCTCATTTCCCCCTGTTTGAATCTCACATGAACAGGCTGAAGAGTGCCATTGAAAAGGTACTGAAAGTACAGTACGTGGCCCCACAGGGCTGTAAGGGCGGCGGGCTCTCTCTATTGGATCGCTTTCCCGGGGCACGTGGATTGGCGGCAGCAGTGGTAGACAGATCCATAGGCACACTGATGCCAGTCAGCAGGTGCTCACTGCTTTGGGAAAGGGAATTACTGCCTCCCATGTGGGCTGTAACCTTGTCTCATGAATAAAGCCTGGTAGATGATTGTGAAGGAGTGTCGTCTCAGCATAAAGTGGCTTCTTTTCTCTCCACCGAAGGCCATGATTTCCTGCAGGAAGATAGCAGAGTCGAGTCTCCGCGTCCAGTTCTATGTCAGCCGCCTAATGGAAGCTCTGGGGGAGTTCAGGTAAGTTGACGGCGTTTGGCAAACCCAGCAAGGGACATTGTGGAGCAGCAACCTTGAACCTCCACATACGTGGAGACCATGACTCGGAATTCAGAGTTGGGGGCAAATTCCAACTAGGGGGCTGGCAGTTATTGGTTATTTTAGCCGCTCCTTCCTTGGAAGCTAAGGCCCAAAGGAGCAAAAAGTTTAAGTCACCAGCACCAAGTTATCCTCATGACTGCCTGAAGGACAGTCTTTGATCTGATTGTCTCTATCAGAATGAATGGAGAAAATTGATGTTTGTATGTCTTGTGTCATCTCACAAAAACCCTCAGAGTAAGCACTCTTGGCCCATTTTACAGATGCAGAAACTTGAAGCCCAGGTGTTCTTCCAGAGCGCAGGTGGGGAGAGTGTGTGTGTCAGGGACATCACACTCCAGTTTGTCAGGACCGTCCTGTGCACACCTGGTGTCCTCCCCGTGAGGGTCCTCCTCGGGACATAAATCACATGGTCACCCTAGTGTATCTTTACTCTGAGTTCCTGATTGATGACCTTTGTATCCTGGAGACCAGTTTTCTAGAGGTCTTGCCCCTTGTGTCAGGCAGAAAGGCGGTCTGCTCTGAGGGCAGGTGGGATTCACGATCACCAGGCTGAGCAGGGTTGTTGCAGCACTCCTTAGAGCCCGCTTCTTGGGCGGGGAGTGGAAGTCCCCTCTGAAACAGTCACGAGCTAATGAATGAATCTAACTGTTCCTCTCTAGCTGCATAACAAAAATGTTTACAATTCTTAGAACATTAGAAGGTTTTTGTGATGATTAAGGTAAAGGCTGGTGAACTCAGATGCTGCTTGAAGCAAAGTCTCCATCCAGTCTTTGCTGAGCCCTGAGTTATGTGTAAAATACTCCAGTAACACATGACTCATTATCTGGGGTTGCTCAGACTAAGTCAGATGTTTAAGGAATATGTGCAGCTGTGTATTTCGGTGGCAGTGTGGTGACTAGTGAACCTGCAGTGTAGGCGCCCTGGGGCTGCTGTGGCAGACTCCAGGCTGGCTTGTGCTAGAGCGTCTGCACACTTGTTTAACGAGAGGTCCAGATCTTAAAGTGCAGGATCAGAGGCCTCACTGTGGATGTATGGGTCTTGTTCTTACTTTAGCAAACCGCTGCTCAGAAACGATGACAGTATGGTGTGTTAGTGCTTGGAGGCCTTGGTTTCAGTAAGTGAACCCCAGGTCCATGTGGCTGTAACTTGTCCCTCCTGCCTGCTCAGAGATGCTCTGCTTTGTGCCAAGGCAGGATCCTGTGTGTCCCAGCTCCTTGATGCACATGACCCCAAACTGAGGTCAGAATATGCCTCGTGTATATTCACCAGGGAGAGGGGATGTGTCCTAACCTCAGAGGCAGAAAGGTGGTCTGCTCTGGGGGACACATGGGATTCATGGTCAACAGGCTGAGCAGGGCTGTTGCAGTGCTTCTTAAAGCCAGTTTCTCAGTGGGGAATGGAAGCCTAGGCTAAGTCGGTGTGCTCCCTGGAAAGACCCCTGTGGGCCACATGGGCTGGAGCAGAGCCCGCGGCACCAGGCGTCCTCATCGGAGTGTATGTCTGCTGCGAGGAACCTAGCTCCGCTACACCTCGGTTTCTTAATCTGTAAAATGATATGACTAGACTAATCAGTTTCCTAACAGCATACTGTCCTAAGAATTTGATTCTGTTAGTCCGTGTAACAATCTAGTAAATAATATAGTGAAGAAGAGACATGTAGCTTTTTCATGTGAAGTGAATAAAGTGCTTTGGTTCAGAGAAGGAAGGTGCTGACGAGAAATTGGGAGAGTTGAGTTGCCTCTGGTCACATTTTCAGTCTAACATATTTGATTTTTCTTCCATATATTTTTTTCCTGTAAAAATTGCCCTAGATTCTGACACAAGGCATCTTAAAGGATATTTTACATCAGTGTTCAGTATACGTTTCCTGAAAAGGGGTCTCTGCTGCAGCTGCTCAGCTTTTCCGTTGTGCAAATGTACCGAAAGATAATAGGGAAATGATGCACATGGCCGTGTGCCAATAAAGCTTTATTTATAATAAAGGTCAGATTTGACCTGTACATTGTGTCCTTGTTTACCAACCCCTGTTTCATATTACTTTATTTGTAGTTTTCTGTTTAAAACATTTTATTATTGGAGTATAATTGCCTTACAAAGTTGTGTTAGTTTCAGCTGTACAACAGCGTGATTCAGCCATTAGTATGCGTATATGTCCCCTCCTTCTTGAGCTCCCCTCCCGCACCCCAATCCCACCCCTCTAGGTCATCGCAGAGCCCCGAGCTGAGCTCCCTGTGCTATACAGCAGCTTCCCACTAGCTGTCTGTTTTACAGACAGTAATGTATATATGACAGTGCTACTTTCCCAGTTCACCCCCAATCTCCTTCCCACACTGCGTCCACAAGTCAGTTCTCTTTGTCTGTGTCTCTATTCCTGCCCTGCACCTGCCCCTGTGTTATATTCTGCTTTGAATGCCTTAGGGGCTCCATAGATCCAGATGACTGTTTTCTTCTGGGTTCCTTTATGCAAAGGTCATCCACCACGACACCTGTAACAGTTCCCTGCTTCCCTTCTCTTCTGTAGAGGGACGACCTGTGACAGTTCCCTGCTCCCCTTCTCTTCTGTAGAGGGACGATCTGGAGCCTGTACTCCGTGCCCAGGATCGCCGAGCCCGTATGGCTGGCCATGATGTCCAGCACCCTGGAGAGGACCCAGCTGTGCCAGCGCTTCCTCAAGGAGTTTACACTCCTGATAGAGCAGATCAACAAGAACCAGTAAGGACGGCCCACTGGGGCCTTGCACGGCAGTTCCTCGCCCGTGTACGTGCTGTGGGTGACTGCCTCTTCCTGCGTTGACTCACTTGGTTATGTTTTCTCCCGTTTCTCCAAGGTTTTTTGCTGCCCTGCTGACTGCAGTCCTAACCTACCACCTGGCCTGGGTACCCACCGTCATGCCCGTTGATCACCCACCCATCAAAGCCTTCTCCGAGAAACGCACCTCTCAGCTGGTCAACATGCTGGCCAAGACACACCCGTACAATCCTCTCTGGGCACAGCTCGGTCAGTACCTGATGTGACCATTCAGAGGCCGCTTGGGGTGGAACTGAAGAAACAGCAACGTTTTTGGTTGATATTAGCCATCCTACCCAGCGATTCCCAGGTGTCACTGGGCTGGCAGGGAACAGGAGACTGGCCCACAGATTCTTCCTGTAAAGCAGGACCCTCACCCCACCAGAGCCTCATTCTGGTCTTTAAAGCCATGCAGGCCCTCTGGGTCCTCCCACATGGCAGCCACGGCTCCTCCTCTGGTGGGCTTCCTTAATGTTGGCACCACTGACACTTGGACCAGAAAATTTTTTGTTGGTTGTAGGGAGAGGGGCTGTCCGTGCCTGGTCAGACTTTTTTTTTTGGTAATATTTATTTGGCTGTGCCAGGTCTTAGTTGTAGTGTGTGGAATCTAGTTTCCTAACCAGAGATGGAACCCAGGCCCCCTGCATTGGGAGCACAGAGTTTTAGCCACTGGACCACCAGGGAAATCCCTGGTCGGATGTTTAGCAGCATCACTGGCCTCTGTTCACCAGCTGCCAGTGGAAACCCCTCTTCCAAAGTTGTGATGGTGAAAAATGTCACCAGACATTGCTGAGTGTCCCATAGTGGGCAGGACACCCCCTGGTTGAGGCCCACTGCCCTAGAGAGGGTGGACTGGATAGGAGGAAAGTCAGAAAAAAGCAAGTAAGCACACGCTGTGATTCCATTACCTTTTAAGTTTGAGCTGAGGGCAGAGACCTTGTCTTTCTGTCCACCGCCCCCTGGGCTACTTCTCTGAGCTTCGCGCTCAGGCCTGGCACAGGGACCTGGCATGCCACGTGGCGGCTGGCGGAGCATGGGCTTGTGAGACCAGGGCTCAGGGTGGGAGAGGTGGGTGCCAGAGCCTCTCACCAGCAGAGCCTGCAGTGACCAGTCAGGGTTGCATACCTGCTCTGTCCCACGACCCCGTCCGTCGGCTGGACCCAGGGCTGGGATGCCAGGCAGCTCACTCTTGGGACGCCTGCTGCCTGTGGAGGAGGCAGGTTATATTGAGAATGTCCTGAGCACTCCTTTGGTGGGGTGGGCAGAAGCCAGCCCAGAAAGAGAGAGAGAGTGTGCAGTGTGGAGGGTGAGGGCCAGGGCCAGATGGCTGGACTAAAACCCTGCCTCCTGGGCAAGCAGCCTAACCTCCGTGCCTCTACTTCTCCGTCTGTGCTATGGGATGTGATGACTCACGGCTGCTGTGGGAACTCCACTGCTTATCTGTAAGTGGCCTTATTGTCCATTCTGCTGCTGCAGCTGTTAACATAGCAGGGGCCCCAGGAGATAGAGGAGTGAGTAGAGGGGGTTTTCAAGGAAGACACACTTGTTGTTCAGTCGCTAAGTCATGTCTGACTCTTTGTGACCCCATGGACTGCACACCAGACTTCCCTTGTCCTTCACTATCTCCTGGAGTTTGCTGATTCACGTCAGTTGAATCGGTGATGCCATCCAACCATCTCATCCTCTGTCATCCCCTTCTCTTGCCCTCAATCTTTCTCAGCATCAGAGTCTTTTCTAGTGAGCTGGCTCTTTGCATCAGGTGGCCAAAGTATTGAGCTTCAGCTTCAGCATCAGTCCTTCCAATGAATAATCAGGGTTGATTTCCTTTAGGATGGACTGCTTTGATCTCTTTGCAGTCTAAAGGACTCTCAAGTCTTCTCTAGCACCACAGCTCAAAAGCATCAGTTCTTCGGTGCACAGTTAGAAGGGCAGCATTTTCCAGAAAAGAACTGCAGACAGGGGACAGGCACAGCAGACTTGGGAAAGAGCATATTCTAATAGTAATGAAATGAAAGCTGTCACTGTGAGCCACACTATTTCAGGTGCTTTCTGCGCATACTAATTAATTAGAGTCTCGTTCTCAATCTGTTGCTGCATCCTCACTATATTACAGATAATAAAGCTGTCTTTCTCTGTGCCCTGGGTCACGAAGTGTGTGAGGAGGAAGGAGGGTGTGTTTCCCACGTTAGGGGGATCCTAGGTGCAGATGAGTTAACTGAAGGATTTACAGGTGTCCTGAAGGGGTTTGCTACAGCCCATCAGCACAGAGGAAGGAGCCGGGAGCCCAACTCCTGGGTCGTTGGGTTCTTTCCAGGGAGGGCCAGGCACTGCCGTTCTGGTTGTGGACAACAGACTTGAAGAAAAACTTATTCAGCAGTGACAGAAGGGGGCCAGATGTTTAGAAAACATGGTGTTTCTTGGTGCCCAGTCACCTATTTTAAAGGAACATGAATTGAGTGGTATACATTTAACTAGATAAGTATATTTCTACTTAGCTGTGCTTGCCATGTGAAGTTTAACTAATTGATATCAGTTCCATGTGTTTGGTATAACTAGGCAGAGTCCCTTCCTCTGGGCCCAAAATCCTCTTTCAAAGGAGAGCATATGTTCTCAGAAGTACCCCCCAGCATCCCAACAATCCAGCAGGGCCCGCTGTGGACAGACTGAGGACGGGGTGCAGCCTGGGGTACAGTCACAGGGGAGAGCTTTGTGAAGCCAAGGGTTAAGTGATGGTTGGGTTTCCAGTATTACAGAACATTGAGGACTGTAATATTTTGACAGGGAGACACTTATTTCCAATGATTGTTATTATTATTTTTATTATTAAACATTCACCAAGTCACAGCAAACAGGAACATATAAATGCCCAGGAATATGCCTGGTGCTAATGTACTTGTAATAGTTCCTCAGTCAAAGAGAAGGTCTGTCTTGAATGATTTCAAGGCCCGTTTGAGAGTTTGCCGGGACGGGCCCTACTGCCACCTAGCTCCGCCCGTGTTCCCGCTCATCTTCTTGATGAATACTGGGGCCGAGTTAACAGTAGTGTCGTGTGAATCCCTGACACGGCCGTGACACTCCCCAGCCACAGCAGACGTGATCACAGGAAGTAGCAGTAACATGCTCTTAGTCAAGAAAGTTTTCTCAAACAAAAGTGCTTGTCCGGAGAGCAGCTACAGTTCTAAGTTATTTTCAATTCTTGCATGGTTTCTCAGTCAGGTGCAAAGCTTCCGAGGTAAAGTTCTACTAGTTTGTAACTTAGTCCTTTTATAGAGGGGATCGTGTGGCTACACTTCTGCCTTGCCCGTTACCTGTTCTCGGAGTCTAATTCTGGGAATCCTCTCAAGAGGAGAGGACCCACCTCTGATGGGTCCTATCACTTTCTGCTCAGTCTTAACCTTATGGCACCCCACTCCAGTACTCTTGCCTGGAAAATCCCACGGACAGAGGAGCCTGGTAGGCTACAGTCCATGGGGTCGCAAAGAGTCGGACACGACTGAGCAACTTCACAAGAATTGTCTCCCCCCCTCTCCCTCTAGATGGAGTCCAGATTCCTGAGTTCTTACCTGTAGCTGTCACCATGTATCTCCTCTCCTTTACTTAGGGTCGTTCCACATTTTGATTTATACCAGCATTCTGATTATTCCCAAAGTGGTTTCTGATTCAGGGTTGCTCCTGCAGAGATGTAAGGGAGATAAATCTATGTGAAACACTCAGCACTGTGCCTGCAGTCAGGAAGTGTTGGCTTTTTGTTGTAATTGTCAATATTATTATCAAAGTACCAGAGATACACCTTACCAAGGGTAGTACTCAGATTTTATGAAATGCAGTAATTTTAATAGTCAGGCACTGGACAGATACCTGTGATGAGAAGCCTGTGCTGCTGGTTCTCAAAGGTTTGCCTTTCTTCTACCTTTAGCCAGTTTTTAATCAGCATGTCAGGATATAACTTATGGCGCATTTTTCTCCAGTAGAATTTCCATATGACCCAAGAGTAAAAAATCAGATTCATTATTCATGACCAAGTGATTTTTTTTCTTGTTAATCAAATTGATTCCACTTGATGCTCCTGTGTATTGAGCAAACCATTTCATTAAGTATTTTGAATTGATTCACTGCACTTCTGCTCAGAGATCCCAGAATTTGGATGTAACCCCAAGGCTTATTGTCCTCGGATTCTTCTAGAAAAGATCTCATCATTCTAGTTTCCAAAATAAATGATTTGGTTTCTTCACAAATAAGGGGTCTGGCTTTAGCCGTCCCTGGGGAGAAGGGAGCCAGCTGGCCCACTGACCTTCATGGTGAGACCCAGCCCCCAAACGGGGGCTGTGTGCATGGCACTGCATGCAGCCCTGGACCCAGTGTACACGCTGGTGCTACACCCACAGTACACACCCATGCTGCACCCAACATACACCGGCACTGCACCCAGCACACTCCCATGCTGCGCCTTGCACACACCTGCACTGAACCCAGTGTACACACTGGTGCTGTACCCAGCATATCCCTGCACTGCACCCAGCATACACCACACTGCCCATGAGCACCCAGAGCAGGGCTGCTCCTGACCGCCTTCCCAGGCAGACTTTCCACCCTAGAGGGAAACGAAAAGATGGTCATTCTAGGAGTTAATGACTCCTGTGTGTGTGCCTCGGGTGTGTGCAGTGAGTCTGGTCTGGGAACACGGCATCCGTGTTTCTCCTGTTCAGGCTGACACAGCCTTGAAGCGCTTACCCAGGTGACTGTGTCTTTCTGTCCACTTGGCCTCTAGGCGACCTTTACGGAGCTATCGGCTCTCCAGTGCGGCTGACGCGCACGGTGGTGCTGGGGAAGCAGAAGGATTTGGTGCAGCGCATACTGTACGTGCTGACCTACTTCGTGCGGTGCTCAGAGTTGCAGGAGAACCAGCTGATGTGGAGTGGGGGCCCCGCGCAAGGCGAGCAGATACTGCACGGGAGCAGCATCACCACCGCCCTGGAGAGGGGGGAGGTGGAGGAGTCCGAGTACGTGGTGGTCACGGTGAGGAGTGAGCCTGCCCTCCTGCCGCCCACCCTGCCCATGACCATGGCCGAGGGGTTGGCTGGGGTCCCGGTAGATGCTGACCCCAGAGACCTGTGTCCCCAACTTGATGGAGAAGGAGGCGGGGCTCTGGAGAAGAGCCTGACAGCCCACGGAGCGTGGAGACCTCAGGGCGCATCATGCGGGGAAGAGGAGAGTAAGGAGCCCCCTCGAGGCGGCTCTGCGAGGCTCCCCAGCGGTGCAGGTGTAGGCGCCGGGCTGAAGATGAGCCCTCCAGCCATCGGGGCGGAGCCAGGAGGGGAGATGCCCAAGAAGCTGCCAGACCGGTCGGCGGCCAGGCCATGCCCTGATGGACGTCTCCGGGACAGGCCGCCCTGGGAAAAGGTCACCTTCCACATTGGGAGCTCCGTGTCTCCGGAGTCGGACTTTGAAAGTCGCACCAAAGCAATGGAGGAGCGGCTGCAGGCCTGCAGGTGTGCGGAGCCAGAGCCGGCACAGGGACCCCCGGCCGGGCCTGGGGCGGCTGCTGCCCCAGCCCAGGAGGGCCAGGACCAGTGCACTCTGATGTGCTCCCGGTCCCCTGGGGTATCTGGGGTGGGCAGAGATGTCAGGACCGAGGCTGCCGTGGAGGTTGCTGGGGCTCCGGGCGCACCTGCCACCCCATGCGCACCTGCCAGCCCTGCAGGTGCGCCAGCAAGGCCGGGGGGTCAAAGGGGCAAGGACGCAGACGCGCTCGTGACGAGCGGGTGCACCACTCCTGTGCCCAGTGGCGATGCCGGCTTCAGGGTGGAAGGTGGCCTCCCCCGGAACGAGAGCTCAGACAGTGCCCTCGGAGACAGTGATGACGACACATGTGCAGCGGCCTCGCCGGACCTGGGTCCTGGAAGTGATCCTGATGCGGACCATGACCAGAGCGAAGGGTCACTGGAGGTGGAGCTGCCGCTGCCCAGGTAAGGCCGGCGGAAGGTAGAGTGAACCGGGTCAGATGCTGCCTCTCTGGCCACTGAGGGATGCGGTGGTGGTGGGGAGCAAGGCATGTCATCTCTCGCCATCCTCAAGGAAGATCTGTGGCCATGGACGCCCAGCCTTGGAGGGCAGAGGGTGGATGTGGTGGTGGGTTACACCCCAAGCAGCTTTTCCCCTGCCTGTCTGATAGGACAGCTTCAGGTGGTCGGGAAACAGCACCTCTTCCTAAGGCAGCATCAGCAGATGACCTGGTCTGTAAAGCAGTAACTAGAGGTTTGTTCCTTCTCTGTCCTGGCACCCCCCTATGCAGGTGTGTGAGTTCCTGGATCCAGACTTTGCCAATGACACCGCCCCCCTCCCCCCCGCCCCCCGCACCCCACACACACACATGGAGTTTTTCTTCTCTCCCGACCCAGTGCCTGGAGGATGAGGTCTGTGAGGCACAAGAACAGACTCACAACCAGCCACCAGAATATCTGATTTTTCCTGCTCTTCCTCTTTAGGAAATTTCCTTTTCCCTTTAACTCCCTTCCCTTCCCGCGCCAGTGACCTGCTTCCCAGAGGACTCCTTATGTGGCCGTCCCTGGATCTGTTTCTCTCACCTCTGTCCCCGGGGCTTTGTTCCCACTGCAGTGCAAAAAGGGAGCATGTGTGCATTGTGCGTGCTGATGGCTGGTCTTGTTTTAGGTCTCAGAGCATCAGCAACCCCAATGTGAGAAACTTTGGCCGCTCCCTCCTGGCAGGATACTGCCCCACGTACATGCCAGACTTGGTGCTTCACGGGACCAGCAGCGACGAGAAGCTGAAGCAGTGCCTAGCAGCCGACCTGGTTCACACGGTCCAGGTGAGTGATCCCAGCTGGGAGCTTCAGGCTGCTGACCAGGGGGTGAAGGAGGGGCAGCCAGGCGACGTGGGCAGTCACAGGTATAGTCATGGGATTGTTGCTACAGATGCTGCCAGGGTTACGGGAACCAGTGAGGCTGCTGAGGCATCTGGGGACGTGTGGAGCTGGAGGCTGTGAGCACCACAGGACACAGCAGTGGGGAAAAGAAGAGGGTCTGCCTGGTTGTCGGAGCACGATGGGGTGGGGGGACCCCCGACCTCTCACTCCTCCAGCCGCTGAGCTCCTACAGGGCCTCCTTTGGGCTAAGCCCAGCTAGAAGCCTCAGAGTGAGGAGGTCATAGCTGATGCAGATCCAGGCCTGCGGTCTGCAGAGCTCACCTCTGCACAGGACAGGGAAGGGCACAGGGTGAATCTGGAGGCAGGCGGGGCAGGCCGGGCAGACAGAACAGTCAGCACAGATGGTGACAATTATATGCATCCCAGGGAGGACCAAAGAGATGTCACATGCATTTTGCTTTTTGGCTGATCCTTACAAGTTCCTAAAAGTAATCTATTTTAACTGATTTGTCATTAAGTTCACTTTGATGGCTGTTTGAGGATGACTGTATAAAGATTAACACATCTTATGGAAAATTGCCTCGTGGCTGCCTCTTAGCGCTTCTCCACTATCTGCAGCGTGACAGGAACTAAGCAGTGGCGGAAACCATGTCAGTCTGACAGACCTGTTTTTAACTGAGCCGTTATTGGGCAGACGTGCAAAAAAATAGCTGTTTTGTATTGGAAGCATATTTTATCTTGGGCAGTAGGAAGAGTCCTCTTTGCATCAGGAAAATTGGAATTTAGCTGGTTACTTTCTCTTCGCACAACAAGTACTTTTCAAGAGGTAGAACAGAAGGCAGTGCATGCAGTCTTTGGCCTTGAGCCTCTCCTCTGTGAAGACCAGACTTCCATCAGGCACAGGCCAAGCAGGCTGGAGGTATTTGTGTGAAATGGGAAGAAAAGTTTGATGGTGAAGCAGCTGCACTCACCCCCCTGAACAGGGAAGGAGGAGGTTTGGGGAGGGACCTGAGGCTGGGGGCCCGCCCCGTGCAGGGACTGGCACCAGGTTCCTGACCCACCCTGCTTTGTGCTTGGCCACCACCTGCTCCAGGCCAGCCCTGGAAGGAGGCAGTGCTGTCGTTCTCTGTCTGCATAGTCCTCAGGAGCATTGTCCTTGCCTGTCGTCTCAGAGGCCCACAGGTCAGTGACCTCGGAGAAAGGAGATGCCCTCCTTGGGCAGCGCTCTTTCTAGGTCATCTGAGCCACTGGCCGTACTTTAGTGGCCACCAGGAGCGTAAGGCCCTCCTTTTGCAGCACCATGTGTTTATAATCATGTATGCAGCACTGAGGGGTTTTTCATTCGCCCGTGTCGGTTTGATCTGTAAGAACACTGGTGCTGCTCACTGGACCCTTCTTCCATGGAGCCTGGGTTCTGCTCTGACAGGTGTGCCAGGAGATCACATGTAAACCCACAGGGCCATTCTCACCCACCCATCCTCCAGCAAGTTATCATCCGAATGCCCCAGACCTGCTGACCACCACTATGAGGACTCATCTACAGACTGATTGTCCTCCCTGAACTTATTATCTGCAGAACCATTCATGACATTTTGTACATTTTCCATAGGCTGACACATTCAGATGTTTTGTGTATTGGGTTTCCATGGTGACCATCTAGGGCTATAATTCTTACATTCAAAGAAACAAAACCATGTTTCCTCTGCTTGTGCTCTTAAAGACCTGTCACGTCCCATTTTCTCTTCCTTTCAAAGGTAGTATTTTCACACTGCAGCTGTTCTCGTCTCTGCAGACTATGCAGTCAGTGTGAGAGATGGAAAGTTATTAAGTCTAATAACCTACATTGTGTTGAGTGGTGGGAACATCTCCCATGCAGCCCGCGTGGGTGTTAATAGGGAATTGCAAGGGTCATAAAAATATCTTCAGAAGAATGTATCCAATCAGCATTAGTGGAGTTCTGATTTCACTTGGGACATTCATCGTAATGAATTTTGCTTTTGAAGTAAGTGTTCCATTTAAACTTCTCAGACTGGGATCCTGCTCCATGGCAGTGTTTAAATAAAAACAGGCTACTTTCAACTGCCATTGACAAATATTTGTTGGAAAATAAATTAGGAGGTTTAGGAGGCGGAACATTATATTGAATGACTGCTCCACAAAGCCTAGTAATTATTTAAATTCTTGAGTGTGTTGCCAGAGAAAAAAGCAAAGATCCAAGAACAGGAGCCGAGTTAGGACTGAAATACTGGCTTGTTGAGGAGGAAGAGCTCGGGATAAATTGCTCTCTCATAATTTACTTTCAAGAACCTGGTTTTTGAATTTTAATAATTCCTAGTATTCATGCCACACTTCATCCAGCTTTGAGATTCATAGTTGTTTACAGAGAAGGATTTTTAACTTTTTAAGAGAAGTTGATTTACATTATTGATCCGTTTTCGAGGCCTGCGCGTGACAGGATTTTGAAATCTGTCTTATGTAAATACGCACTTCTGTAACCTCAATGGACTGGGTTGTGGAGTTTCTTCTCTCACTGAGGTACTGCGTCTGGAGCTCCCAGTACTAAGAATTTCTTTTTGTGCATTTCCTTATCCTAGACTCTTATGAAAGAAAGAAGTGTTAACTTTATTTCATTCATGTCCATTTTTGTTACCGGCTTCCACATGGTAAGATTCTAATGGCCTTTAAACATTTTAACATGTGTTCTTATTTAATCCACCTCCTACCTCTGTTCCAGCGTTTGAACTGTTTCTCTGCCTCCTAATGCGTAGATTATACAGCTGCCTTGAGTTAGGCTGAGGTCATACTTAGTTTCATGTTTTTCCTGCTGCATCTAAACGTGAATTCTTTCTTCTGTTTTCCTTTTGACTTTGAAGGGTGAAGTGGGAGAGCCAACTTCACTCTGCACCCATGACTCTCAAGGAGCTTTTTCTCTCTCCTTCTTTTCACCTGTGTCTTGTCCACCTGTGGGGACTGCTGACCCATGGGTTCTGGGTACTGGGCCGGGACAGCTATGAAGTTGCAGGGAATGGAGGTGGTGGAGGAGGCTGACTTGACCCTATGCTGTGGTGTTACTGCTTGTTCGATGGTCATCAGGTAAATCTGTTGGCTTTGCTAGGCCTCAGAGAAACATATTTAGAGGAATAGAAAAAATGTAACCCAGCAGTTAAGAATGCAGCTTCTAAAGGCAGACGTACCTGCGTTTGACTCATGGCTTACTCCTTGTGGCTGTGTGGCCTTGGGCAGGTTTCTCTCATCTTCCAAGCATCTTTTTCATGTTCTAGAAAATGATAGCACTTGTAGGTCTGATTGAAGACCATGAGATGATGCGTGTCTGTTGTTGAGCACAGCGCCCCGCACATTACTGAACACCCATTAAACAGTAGCTGTTAAAATGACACCGTGAACATGCTTTGTAAATTAGTTTTCCAGGATGCTCACGCTCTGGCTCATGAACAGCAGCAGTACCCATTCATTCAGTGTTAACGGCTGCTGAGTTCCCTCTGCCATGACGGTCCAAGGAGCAGGCCAAGCCACTTAAAGCTCTGCAGGGTCAGGTCATCGAGACCAAAATTAGCATCACATGTTGTTTCTTTTAAGAAAAACTCTACGCTAGGGCTTCAGGCATCTTCAGAACACTCTCTAAAACGAGGAAAAGTTGGATATGGCAACCTCTTTAAGAGTAGCAACAGGTTGACTCCAGAAATCAGTAGTGCAGATAAGGAGCTTTGCTAATGGCTTGGCTGTGCTGTGAGCCTTGAATACCTAACGGAGCCCATGCCACACCATCAGCCAAGGAGGTTAAGAAAGAGCCATGAGTCACAGGGACCGATAAAGCATTGCCTTAGTAACAAATACAACACTGAGGTGGCCCGGATCAGCAGCCACCTTCAATCAATGGTGTTGTAGAGGAAACAGCCATGCAGAACACATCCACTGTTTGAGACAGAATAGCTCTGGTCGCCTCCTTTCCTGGGTAGGGTGGTGAGCATGGTGGGGCCATGGACCTTCAGCCCCAACTCACTGTTGAGGGGGTGTGTGTGTGTGTGTGTGTGTACATGTACACACGTGTCTGTATAAATGCATATGTATAAATATGCACACTGGGTTATGACATTCAAACGTATTTCTTACTGCACATGGTGATTTTTAAAAATACTTGAAAAAACTACTGGTATCTGGGTATCGCCAACTCCAGTCTGAAATCTTGGTGACCCCCTCCCCTCCTCAGCGCCCCTCCACCTGCAGCCATTACCTGGATGCAGCCACTTTACACATAGCCATGGAGGGCTCCTTCTCAAATAGGGATTTGATTGGTCACTCTTCTGCCCTCATAGGCACCCATTTCTTTAGAGAGTGAATTCTAGTCTCCTTGGCTGGGATCGCCCCTCATATGTCCTTCACACACGCACACACGTGGTCACACTGTCGACCAGCCTTTAACTCCCCTCCTCTCTCCCACCTCCTGGCCGATTGCTGTGTTCCCTCTGTCTCAGGCACCATGGAACCAATTTCTGTGCCATTTGCAGACCTCATCCTGACGTTGCGCCTTCTCTGAAACCATTCCAGTCCCTTTGCACATGCCACGTGCTTCAGCCTGCAGCGTCTTCTCCTGCCAGGCTTGCAGTGCCCAAGCAGGAAGGGGGCTTCAGTCCTGCCAGTCCAGCACCCAGTCCAGGGACAAGCAACACAGTGTGGTCCCCTGCACTGGTTAGAGAAGAGTGTGTTCCTTCAGGGGACCCTGTGCTCTAGACTGTGACCCTCCTAAAGCAGAGAAAAGAGATAGACTGCATTTCGGAGAAGGCAATGGCACCCCACTCCAGTACTCTTGCTTGGAAAGTCCCATGGACGGAGGAGCCTGGTGGGCTGCAGTCCATGGGGTCGAGAAGAGTCAGACACGACTGAGCGACTTCATTTTCACTTTTTACTCTCATGCATTGGAGAAGGAAATGGCAACCCACTCCAGTGTTCTTGCCTGGAGAATCCCAGGGACGGCAGAGTCTGGCAGGCTGCTGTCTATGGGGTCACACAGAGTCGGACACGACTGAAATGACTTAGCAGCAGCATTTAAGATATAAAGACGAAGACTACTGTGCTTAGATGTGATGCCTGAAGCCCTTTGTGTTCTTTTTCTTTACCTAAAAGAGAATAAAAAGCTCTCAAAGGCATCATTTCTCTTGCATTTTGTAAATATTAGACACGTGGCTAATTTTGATGTTTTCCCCAGTTTTTTCATCAAAGTATTTGGACTGTGCAAAGTATTTGGACATCTAAGCCATTCTCTGCAGAAAAAGCTACCAGCCTTCTTACATTTTGTCTTAGCATCATGCACATCCTCCCATAACTTTGTTCTGATGATCCCTTTTGACCTCGAGCATCTCTCCTCGACTTTAAACTGTTTGCTTCCTCAGCAAGTGACTGGCCTAAAGTTTAAGGCATCCCTGAAGCTGTGCCCTGTATGCTCAAGGCTGAGGCTTCCCCGAGCCCCTGCCTCCCAGGACCCCTCAGCAGTGCCCAAGGTCCAGAATGGTTGATTCTCTCTGTTTCTCTACTTTATCACAACTCTAGAAGCCTTTAGAGATGACATGGTGCCTGTTTCCAAGAGACACATACAGCACATAAAACAGAACAACAGCAACATGATGGTCTTGCGGTCAGGACGAGGGGGCTTAAGCCGAATGGGCAGGGGCGTTAGCCCTCCTCCCACAGCCCAGAGTAGCTGCTGAGTAACTACGTTTAAAATGGTGATGGTGATAAAAGGAAGGAATTGAAACCCTTAAAAAGATGGTCTGATATGATACCCAGCTATTTAGATTCGTAAAAGAACTAAAGGGAGCTGCTAAAATGGAAAAATGCAGTCATGGAAATTAAAACTCAGGGGGGTAGTCTAATGAGCAGAACAGATTAAATGCAGCCAGAAGGGATTAGAGTTTGTGAAACAGTGACGAGATACAGACCTGCCCCTGTGACTGTAACTCTGAGACAAAAGGACATGAAAAAAATGTGAAAAGAGCCAGTAAGAGACGTGGTGGCTTGAGCGAGACGGTTTTATGGTGTATACAGGAGGCAGGACAGAGAAACAGTATTTGAAGGAAGAATGGCTGCTATCTTTCAGATTAGATGAGCCCACTGACAGGAACACATCCACGCTGAGCTTCAGGTCATCAAAGAAAAAGGAAACTTGTCACTGGCCAGAGAGGATGGCTCTGTCCTTCAGGAAACCGAAATCCAGCATGTGACTAAAGACATAAACAGTGAAAATAGAGGCCACTGTCAGGATGGGAGGCAAAGAAGGCATGGATGGCTTCCTGGAGGAGGTGACATCTGCAGTGAGGATAAGCAGAGCTGGAATGAGGGCTCCAGGCAGGGCACAAGGACCTCCCCCAGGGGCTGCAGACTAACTGCAGGCGGAGCCAGCTTGACTGCCATAGGAGCTTCTGTCTGTCACTGTAAACTGCCGGCGGGAAAGCCTGGGTGCCGAGCATTTAGCTTTCGGTATTCCAGATGATATTATAGACTGGAAGAGGTGTTTGAGAATGGTGAGTGGTGATAGGATTCTGTTCTCTGCATGAATGTGAGACTAAAGGTGGGTTGTTGTTTTTTGGGGGGTATGGGCCATTTTTAAGGTATTTATTGAATTTGTTACAGTGTTACTTTTGATTTATGTTTTCATTTTTTGCCTGCAAGGCATGTGGTATCTTAGCTCCCCAACTAAGATTGAACCCCCACGACCCCACCATGGGCACCCCCTCCCCGCCCCTGGATTGGAAGGCAAAGTCCTAGCTACCAGGGAGGCCCCAGACTGAAGGCTTAAAAAGAGAAAAAAAACTGGTCAGGCAGCCACATGTATCTGCATCCTTCTATGTGCCCTCAGCCATCCAGAAGTGGGTGGACTTACTTAAATCCTCAGTGCCAAAGATGTGAGGGGTTGTGGTTATGTAGGTGGGCCTTGGCCCCTAGAGAGATAGGAGAATAAAAACAGGATCTGACGACATTTAACCAAGAGCAGATGCTGAGAATGTGAGCCTCAGAGCATTGATTATCTGCTTTTTCTCTGTGACTAACCCAAGGCCTATTGAAATGTTGTAAGGACAAAGACTGACAGAGTCTTGTCAAGAGAACACACTGGTCATAGCAAACACCCTTTTCCAGCAATCCAAGAGATGATTGTACACATGGACATTACCAGATGGTCAAAACTGAAATCAGATTGATTATATTCTTTACAGCTGAAGATGGTGAAGCTGTGTACAGTCAGCAAAAACAAGACCTGGAGCTGACTGTGGCTCAGATCATGAGCTCCTTATTGTATAATTCATGCTTAAATTGGAGAAAGTAGGGAAAACCACTAGGTCATTCAGATATGACCTAAATCAAATCCTTTATGATTTTACAGTGAAGGTGATAAATAAATTCAAGGGATTAGATCTGGTAGAGAGGGCCTGAAGAACTATGGATGCTTAGCATCACTAATTATTAGAGAAGTGAAAGTCAAAACTACAATGATGTGTCACCTTACACCAGTTAGAATGGCCATCTTCAAAAATGTATAAACAATAAATGCTGAAGATGGTGTGGAGAAAAGGGAACCTCTTACACTGTAGGTGGGAATGTAGACTGATATAGCCACTGTGGAGAACAGTATGGAGGCTCCTTAAAAAACTAAAAATAGAACTACCATATGACCCCATAATCCCATTCTTGGGCATATGTCCAGAGAAAAACATGGTCCAAAAGGATACATGTACCTTAATGTTCATTGCAGCACTTTCACAATAGCCAAGACACGGAAGCAACCTCAATGTCCATTGACAGATAAAGAAGATGTGGTGCATAAATAGACAATGGAATACTACTCTGCCATGAAAGAATAAAATAATGTCATTTGCAGTAGCGTGGATGGACCCAGGGACTATCATACTAAATGAAGCAAGTCAGACAGAAAAAGACAAATATGTGGTATTGATTATATGTGAAATACAAAAAATGATACAAATGAACTTATTTACAAAACAGAAACAGACTCACAGACATAGAAAATAAACTTGTGGTTACCAAAGGGCAGAGGGGAAAGGGATAGATTAGGAGTTGAGGATTAAAATATACACACTACTGCATATAGATAAAATAGATACGGAACAAGGAGCTATACTGTATAACACAGGGAACCAGAGTCAATATCTTGCAATAATCTGTAACGGGAGAATATTTAAAAAAAAAAAAAAAAAAGATATGTTTTCGTATATATGTATAACTGAATCACTTTACATTTGAAACTAACACAGCACTGTAAATCAACTATTTTTCAAAAAAAAAATTTTAATAAAGAGGTCACTACATAAAATGTTAGTGGTATAAATAGCTGTACATGGAAAAGAAATATGTTAATAGTTGTGTGGATGACTTAATAAGAACTGGATCCAATCTAGAAATAAAGAAATCTGAATAGAGAATTGTTCAACAGAGCCAGCATGTATTAGGTATTTAGCTCATGCCTTGCATTTTGTTATGTTCATTTCTGAGACTACGGAAGAAAATGTAATTTCTCTCCTTGAGTTATTTACGGAATCACTGAGTAGACAAACAGATGTGCAATCAAGAGAGAGTTAGGACAGTGTGATTCCATGCCAGACAGTGGACGTGGGGAGTCTCATTGTGGGGCAGAGGGGAGATGGGGCCAGGCCAGGCCCCTGAAGAACTGGAATGTTTAGAAGGGAGCCCAGATGTTCTGGCCCCAGCCTGAGTGAGAGACAGGCTTCCTCTCTGCCTGGAGAAGGAGGTTCTCCTGAGAAAGCCTGGAGGGGAATGTGTGCAGGTGGAGGTGAGCCGGAGGGAAGCTGCAGGGATGCAGAGACAGTTTGACCCATAAGCATTGGGGGAGGGGCCCATGCTAGGGTAGGTTTCTGAGTCAGAGAGGGTTTGGGGATGTGGTTACATGAAGGGGTGATGTAGGATGTAGGGAAGCAAGGGGATGCACCTGATGAGTGGGAGGCACTACACTATGAGTCTCATGCACATTTTGTCACAGAAACCCTGAATTAAGTACCGTCACACACTGCATGGTGGTTCATCCGTAAATAATCCTCCTGCTAATGCAAGAGATACAAGTTTGATTTCTGGGTCATGAAGATCCCCTGGAGAAGGAAACGGCAACCTGCTCCAGTATTCTTCCTGGGAAATCCCATGGACAGAGGAGCCTGCTGGGCTACAATCCATGTGGTAGCAAAGAGTCAGACACAACTTAGTGACTGAACAGCAACACACTCTGCAGATGTAGAGATGGAAGCCCCAGAGAATGGGGTCGCTAAGGCCCCACAGCCAGTAAGTAATGAAGTGACAGTCAGGCCCAACCCTGCCTGGCTTCAGAGTCTCGGCTCCTTGATGAAATATCCAGACCTGAGGGAGGGAGTTCGAGAGGTCAGGCTCATGGGAGGTGTTTGAACCATTCAGTCTAATGGTTTACAACGTTTGTCAAAGTGCTTAATTTCTCAAAAGCATGCTCCGTGCATTCGTTACTGGTAAGTGTATTTATGTGTACCTTGGGTTGTATGCGGACCTGATAAAACTAAAGAAACCTGCCTGACAGATTTTACTATTAGTTACTTCTATATTTAATAAGTTACGGCTCATAAGTAAAAGTAATAAAGAAGTGTCATGTAATTCAGTTTTCCCTTCGTTTATGGTGGTTCTACATATGCCATAAGTAGAGCCATGGCGAAGAGGAGTTTTCTGTTGAATACCAGGCAGGGCAGAGGCGTGTGTGGGTGAGAGTTCCTGTGATTATCCAGGCGGGTCTTCTGGATCTCAGAGTTCTTTAAATTCTACAAGCTTAGTGACCAACTAATAAACCAAACCGTAAAACATTTACACTGCCCATTACTGCCCATAAACGTTACTGTTTAGTGGGCTGTGTTTCCTTTGGAAAGATACATGTCAGAAATCTCCAGAATCATCAGAACATGTGCTTCAATGCTCTGACCTTAGAGAAGTTTAGACCAGATCAGGACTGGGCTGTCAGTTGCCCTGGTGGGCCTTAGATGATAACTTGAAATGGTTGCAGATGACATTTTTTTATCTCTCTCCAGTATTCTTTTTCTTGAATATTTACATTTCCTTCTATTTCCATCTTCCTTTAAAAAAAAGTATTTGGTCTTCAATAAATGAATAACTACTAAATGGCATAGTTAGATGGAGACAGTTATGGTGACCTGTGGATGTATTTAGGGAAAGTCAAAGTGTTAATTGCTCGGTGACGCCTGACTTTTTGTGACCCCCATGGACTGTGGCTCACCAGACTCTACTGTCCGTGGCATTTTCCAGGCAAGAATGCTGGAGTGGGTAGCCGTTCACCTCTCCAGGAGAACTTCCTGACCCGGGGATCTTCCTGAATTAGGGATTGAACCTGGATCTCCTGCATTGCAGGTAGATTCTTTACCATCTGAGCCAGCAGGGAAGCCCATTTAGGAAATTACATGTTAAATATGTAGTAGTCTGAGAATGTATAATTCTTTTTTAAAATTTTATTGAAGTACAGTTGATTTACAGTGCTGTGTTCATTTCTGCTGTATAATAAAGTGACTAAGTCATACATATGTGTATTCTTTCTCATGTTCTTTTCCATTCTGGTTTGTCACAGGTTATTGAATATCGTTCCCTGTACACTTCTTTCTTTAAGGTGCTGTCCTGACAGCATTCCGTGGTTCTTCTTCCCTGGATCCCACACACGTGACACTCAGTGCTGTGCATGGGATCACGGGTGCTTGCCTTCCCTGTGACTGCTGGGCTCGACCTGGTCTGTCTGAAGTCTGTCCTTTCTCAAGGAGCTGGTCCTGCACTTGGGGCTGAGAGTCCAGGAGAGAGGAGTCAGCCCCTCCTTCAGGGAGTGGGCTCTGGGCTCCCTGTGCATTGTCCCAACCTTCGGACGCAGCTCTCTTTAGTCTGTCCCCAGGTTTCCAGTGGTGATTTAGAAACGGCTCGTGCTCACATTTTCTCTCACGTAATTGTGCCGTCTCCTCTGTTGCTCCTCTGCTGTTTCCACCCCCAGGTCTGCAGCCTCCTGGGGTCACTGGTACCCAGACAGCCTTCTATCCATCACGTCCCCAGTGAGCCTTGCCGCCCTCCTGCCGGTGGCTCACTTCTGGAGGTGGAGCTATGTGCGGTTGTCGGTGGTGTGCGTGGTACCGCGTAATCTGCGGTCTGTCTGCTTTCCTTGGATCAATATACTGCTCCCTTCCCTGCCACGAGGGGTGGGAAGCTACTTAGGAAACTGAGTGAGTTGGAAACTAGGGCCCAAATTATCCACTACAAATAGTTCATCCAACTAAAGCTAGACTTTTATACCAACTGTCCCAGCCTCCTGGCCCCCTACTCACAGGGAGGTCTCGGAGAAGGAGCCCTTGAATGACCTGGCTTGGATCCTGTTCCCGCACCTTGATAGAGGAAGGTGACTGAAATCCAGGGAGAGGAGATTGGCATGCCTTCCTCTCACTGTGTGTACATGGGCATATGGACTTTAATGATTTTTATATATATATATATATATATATTTTTTTTTTTAGGGGCTTCCCAGGTGGCACAGTGGTAAAGAATCTGCCTGCCAGTGCAGGAGACGCAGGAGACATGGGTTTGATCCTTGAGTCAGGAAGATCCCCTAGAGTAGGAAATGGCAACCCACTCCAGTGTTCTTGCCTGGAGAATCCCATGGACAGAGGAGCCTGGCAGGCTAGAGTCCATGGAGTCACAAAAGAGTCAGACACAACTGAGTGACTAAGTACATATACCTCATATACACACACAGCACATACACTTTCATAATGGAAGTCCTGTGAAGGAAAGGTCTTCGTATAGATTCATACAGATCTTTTCTGGGAAATACCCAGCACACTGTGAATTTCTGATAAAGGTAAAGCATTGAAGGAACTTGAACTCCAAATGCAAATCTTTTAAATTTCCAAATTTTCATTTGCTTTGATCATAAGGACCAAGTCATTGTCCTCTTGCTGTGGATCGTGACACAGGGATTGAGCAAGAACTTGCCGGAACTTGTAGAAGGAACTTGTGGCAGCCATGTCTGTACTTTCTGTTCTGGAGAGTGTGTACAAGGGTAGGAGTGAGGCGTCACAAGACCCTGTGGGTGAGAGTGGGAATTTGTGGTCATTATGTGTGTGTGGGCATTTCAACTCTTTGGTTAAAAAGTCTAAGAAATGAGAGCCGTCCTTGGGAAACTGGGCTCCATTAATTCAAGGATCTGTTCTGTCACATTCTTCGTTCTTCATGTTTAAGATTATTTAAACATATACTTGAATAAATGTGGGCCACTAGATTTTGCCTGATTTGCTGTTCTTTTCAATGGGGAAATATTGTAAACCATGAAGGTTGCCCTCCTGGATATAGGACAGGAATAAATGTTGCTCCCAACAAAGTTCTCATTCAGCCCATCAGTCACTTCTTCCCGATCTGTAAGAAAGAATACAGAGATCGAATCAAAAAAGCCTCAAAACGAAGGAACCAGATCACCTGTTAAATGTAGAGTATGGCAGCAAACATCTTGAGTTTCCATCAATAGCCTCCCCAATAATAGTGCTGTCTTTTTTTAAAAAAAAACTTTCATTTATTTGTTTATCTGTTTATTTTGGCTGTGCTGGGTCCTCCACGTGTGTGGGCTTCCTCTGCTTGCAGTGAGTGGGGCTGCTCTCGAACCGTGGCAGGCGAGCATCTCACTGCGGTGGCTTCTCATGTTGTGGGCACAGTCTCCAGGGTGGGGGAATTAATAGTTGTGGCACCTGGCTCAGTTGCCCCATGGCATACGGGATCTTCCCAGACTAGGGATCGATCCAGCGTCCGCTGCATTGGAAGGCGGATTATTAACCACTGGACCATCAGGGAAGCCCTAGTGTTAAGTCTTAAGTACGTTCATCAGTGGCCACACTTGTACCTTTTGGCCTGGTCTCAATAACACAGCTCCCTGGTCCCGTCTGTCTAGGTGGCTGTTGGAGGTGATTTATGTATGTAGCACGTGGTTCCTGCGTAAATATCACTTCGTGAATAAAGCTATACTTTTCGGGGAATATTAAGTCACCCTTCCAAACCTCGTGATGGGAAAAATGGCAGTAGACTCCTACACCATATTCTGACAGTCTCCATTGTAAAGGGAGTGAGCAGAGGCTTCCCTGGCAGTCCAGTGGTTAAGACTCCACGCTTCCACAGCAAGGGCACAGGTTTGATCCCAGTTCAGGGAACTAGGATCCCACAAACCACACACAAAATAAAGGAGAGTGCAGCCTTCCAGAAGGAAGTGGACTTTCATGTCCTGGTTTGGAGCAAGATTGCAGGCCTTTTTGTTTACCTGTGAGCACTTGATGATGTTTATGGGTCCCTTCTGAGTGTAGGAATAAAATAATGTTGGACTTCAGTTTTATCAAGTTAATGTTTAAATGGCATTGTGACAGCACTCTTGAGTCCCTGTGGAGCCCTGGGCTCCTGGGGCTCCCACCATCACTTTCTTTTTCTTTTTCTTTTTTTTTTTTTTTTTTACATGTGTTCCCCATCCTGAACCCTCCTCCCTCCTCCCTCCCCATACCATCCCTCTGGGTCGTCCCAGTGCACTAGCCCCAAGCATCCAGTATCGTGCATTGAACCTGGACTGGCATCTCGTTTCATACATGATATTTTACATGTTTCAATGCCATTCTCCCAAATCTTCCCACCCTCTCCCTCTCCCACAAAGTCCATAAGACTGTTCTATACGTCAGTGTCTCTTTTGCTATCTCGTATACAGGGTTATCGTTACCATCTTTCTAAATTCCATATATATGCGTTAGTATACTGTATTGGTGTTTTTCCTTCTGGCTTACTTCACTCTGTATAATAGGCTCCAGTTTCATCCACCTCATTAGAACTGATTCAAATGTATTCTTTTTAATGGCTGAGTAATACTCCATTGTGTATATGTACCACAGCTTTCTTATCCATTCATCTGCTGATGGACATCTAGGTTGCTTCCATGTCCTGGCTATTATAAACAGTGCTGCGATGAACATTGGGGTACACGTGTCTCTTTCCCTTCTGGTTTCCTCAGTGTGTATGCCCAGCAGTGGGATTGCTGGATCATAAGGCAGTTCTATTTCCAGTTTTTTAAGGAATCTCCACACTGTTCTCCATAGTGGCTGTACTAGTCTGCATTCCCACCAACAGTGTAAGAGGGTTCCCTTTTCTCCACACCCTCTCCAGCATTTATTATTTGTAGACTTTTGGATCGCAGCCATTCTGACTGGTGTGAAATGGTACCTCATAGTGGTTTTGATTTGCATTTCTCTGATAATGAGTGATGTTGAGCATCTTTTCATGTGTTTGTTAGCCATCTGTATGTCTTCTTTGGAGAAATGTCTATTTAGATCTTTGGCCCATAAAGATCTCAATGTAAAACCAGATACTATAAAACTCCTAGAGGAGAACATAGGCAAAACACTCTCTGACATACATCACAGCAGGATCCTCTATGACCCACCTCCCAGAATATTGGAAATAAAAGCAAAAATAAACAAATGGGACCTAATTAAACTTAAAAGCTTCTGCACATCAAAGGAAACTATTAGCAAGGTGAAAAGACAGCCTTCAGAATGGGAGAAAATAATAGCAAATGAAGCAACTGACAAACAACTAATCTCAAAAATATACAAGCAACTCCTACAGCTCAACTCCAGAAAAATAAATGACCCAATCAAAAAATGGGCCAAAGATCTTTTTATTTTTCAATTGGAAAAAAATTGATGTACAATGCTGTGTTGGTTTTTGCCATACAACAGTGCCGAATCAATCATTGGCATACATGTATCCCCCTCCCTCTTGAGCCTCCCTACTGCCACTGTAGATCATCACAGAGCTCTATAGCTCCCTGTGCTGTACAGCAGCTTCCCACCCGCCATCTATTTTAGACACCTGGAAGCATGGCGAGGAGTTGACCCCCTGTGTCTGCCCTGCAGCATCCCGTGCTGGACGAGCCCATCGCCGAGGCCGTATGCATCATTGCAGACACAGACAAGTGGAGCGTCCAGGTGGCCACGAGTCAGAGGAAGGCGGTGGATGGCATGAAACTCGGCCAGGAGGTCCTGGTGTCAAGTCAGGTGTCCAGCTTACTGCAGTCCATCCTGCAGCTCTACAGGCTTCACCTCCCTGCCGACTTTGTAAGTTTGTGTTCTCCAGTCATTAGAGAAATGAACTATAAAAACACTTCCCATGGTATTGTGGTTATAAAGTCACAAGTTCCTGTGTATTGATTTTAGTATAATTGGATGTTAGCATCAGTGGAAACAGAGCATGTGATACAAAACCAGCACATGGGCTGGATTCAGTAACAATAGTCCTTCTGGAAACAGAGACATCATCTCTTTGAACAAGTTACATGAAGAAGTAGGTATAATGTGAAGGCAGTGGTCAAGCACACAGGGAAATTTAAAATACCCTCCTTGGGGAAACTTATTGGCTTTTCCGTCATCAGTTTGGTGCCAAATCAGCCGACTTTCCGAAGGGACTTTCGTTCCATCTGCTCAGGGACAATCCTCCCAGAGTTGTTATGGATAAAGTAGGATATTGTATGTGTCAGTACTTAAAATGTTGACTCACCGTAGCTGTAGAGGATGGTATCAGTTGTTCCTTTTTGAATGGGATTTTGCAATCACTTTGATAACATTATATTAACTACAGACAGCAGACAGACCCCCTGAACTCCTAGAAAATGATCAACAGTTCTCCCTGAGTCTCTGGAATAATATGCACAACAAATTCGTGTGTGTGTGTGTGTGTGTGTGTGTGTACGCACACATATGTAGAGAGATGAAGAGAAACCACACTTAAGGAGGGAGGGAGCCAGGTTTCCAGAGCAGGAAGGCGTGTACCAGGAGGGGAAGAACTCCAGGAGCTGGGAGGGTCGCACCTGAGATGAGCTCACCTGCATTCTCAGCTCCCCCTCCCTCCCCTGTCTGCACTCAGCCCCGCACCAAACAGCTAGCATCTCCCTGCCAGCCTCCATCTCCCTGCCAGCCTCCGGCCTCCACAAAAGATGCAGAGCTAGTAACAAGCAAGTAGGTGGCTGGATTACGGTCAGCTCCCTGATTGCTCAGGAAGGGTTATTCCCCTGAGTTCTTGTGACCAGACCTACAGATGCACCATACCCTTTGGAAAGCCAGGAATCCTGTGTCCTTGGAGGGGGGCTTTGAAACACTGAGGTGGCAGCGTGGCATCACAGGGACATCACGGGGATCACATCTGGGCTTTGCCTATTTGGTTCCTTGGGCACCTCAGCTTTTTCCTTTGTGAACTGGTACCTTTGCAGCAAGCACGTGAGAGCCTCGCTGAGGTGTGCTTTGTACCTGGCCAAGCCCAGGGTGAGATGAGGCTCCTTGCAGCCAGTGGACAGTAGTGGACAGTCAGTGGGCTTTCAGACCAGGCTCCTCTGCTTCCTAACCATGTACCTTGTCAAAGCTGGGGAACAGCAGAAACTGTCCTGTCTGTTATGGGAATTAAGTAAGCTAATTGACTTAGCTGGGGCTAAGTGAATTACTGGGGCTAATTCTCTGGGACTTCCCCGCTGGGTCAGCGGTAAAGAAACTGCCTGCAATGCAGGAGACCCAGGTTCAATACCTGTGTCAGGAAGATCCCGTGGAGGAGGGCATGGCAACCTACTCCAGTATTCTTGCCTGGAGAATCCCATGTACAGAGGAGCCTGGCGGGTTACAGTGCTTGGGGTTGCAAAGAGTTGGACATGACTGAAGCAGCTGAGCACAGTTCACCTAAAGCACTTGGAGTAACACTGGATGTTATACACACTCATAAGACAGCTTCTGTTGGTATAATTGTTAAGAATAACTGCTTATGTGAAACAGTGCTCACGGCTGTGAAGAAGGACACCACCTATTCACTGAAACCTTTATTTGGGCTTTAAATGGCAGGACCCCTGTCCCAGTGGTGACCCAGGAGGCACCTGTGGCTTCTTACAGCATGACCCTTGTTCTGCACTTGCAGGCAGCTTTTCCTTCTAGTAGCAACGTGCATCATGTTGATGTAGAGGCCGAAACTTGCTTTTCTGTAAGAAAAGAGAGATGTATTTGATTATACAGTTTTTTACTATTTTATATTTTATATTTACTTTTTATATTTTATTCTGTAATCCATATCTCTCACTACAGTTGACATCTTAAGTTATCCCAGCAGTAAATTACCACAGTTCTTTTTTACTTAATTTAGACATGTTACATTTAACCACAAAATCAAGATCAAAGAAAATTTCATCTGCAGTTTAAAATTCTCCTTAAAATTCACTTGAATGAAATATACAATTAATTTTCTGTTGGTGCTTTGAATATGGAAAGAGAAAGTAGCTATTTAAAATTTCAGAAGTTAAAATTGAAGAAATCCATCTCAGAAAGGAAGGAGCAGATCCCCAAATAGTTCAATTTCATAATCAAGTTTGTAAAAAAAAAAAAAAATTCTAAATGCTTGGATTTCAAGTTTCATGGACATTTCACATGAACCAACATTCTCTTTATTTCCATACTGCAATACATAGTTTTCCTGGGGACTATGAAAATGCTGTAAATTCACTATTTTAAACCATAAAGGATTCAACATACTGTAGATGTTCCTTTTAATATTTTATAATGCTCTTATTAAAACTTTGTATTTACTCCATAGGGAACTGAAACTGAGCAGGAGAGCCTTCCCCCAGTGAACCCCACTTCCTTGGGGGAACATTTCCATGAGAGCTGGTGAACTCCTCCTTGCTTTCATTATTACTCTTACTCACTTACCAGTTGTGTTTCATCCACACAACACAAGGCACTTAAGGTTTTAAGCCGATGGAAAAGATTGCATCTAGAATGCATACTTTGTCTACATCACTGATCAGCCCAGATGGTCAAGATCAACATTGTCAAGTGCATCTGTTAATCTTTTTACCTTGAAGACAGCAGGCGTAAATGGTCTAGAAGAGAATCACGTCAGATGGACCCTTGCCAGAGCCATCAGGTGACTTACTGAGGTGCCTGATGACTGCCTGCCAAACGCAGAAGCATTTGCCTCTGGTGCAAAGCACAGATGGTTGCTGTTCTCTAAAACACGAAGTTGGACACAGTTCCAAGGGTAGAGATGTCCTGAAAATAATTGCCTGTCTCTATTGTTATTAGAGACCTAGTTAAAGTACACTCTTGAGAGACAAGAAAAGTTCAGAATAACCTTGTTCCAGTCATTCTTCTGGGAATGAATTGTAACAAAATAATCTGAGGTATAGAAAACAACAGAGATGCTTTTTATAAAAAGGCATTGGTAAAGACTTTTTAATAACATGGGGAAGGGATTATTAGAAAGTTTTTTGAAAGCAGAGAATAATTGTACTTATAGAATGATTTCAACTATGTAAAACAAAAGCTTTTTTAAAAAGACTAGGAGATATATATGAAGCTCCTAACAGTCATTGGAAAAAGTAAACTGACTTGTTTTACAAAAACCTGTTCTTTAATATTTTTTAATTTATATTAGAATATAGTTGATTTATAATGTAGTGTTAGTTTGAGGTGTGCAGCAAAGTCATTCAGTTATACATATACATGTGCTAAGTCATGCCCAACTCTTTGAGGCCCCATGGACTATACTCTGCCAGGCTCCTCTGTCCATGCAATTTTCCAGGCAAGTGGAAAACTGGAATACTGAAGTGGAGTGCCATTTCCCACTCCAGGAGATCTTCCTGACCCAGGGACCAAAGCCGAGTCTCTTGTGTCTCCTGCGATAGCAGGCAGACTCTTTGCCCATATAGGTTATTACAGAGTACTGAGTAGAGTTCTCTGTAGTATACGGTAAGTCCCTGTTGATGACAAAACTTATTGCTCCGAATGGTAGGGTTTGCACTGGCTTACAACCCCTTAAGTATATTTTACAGAGGTGAGATCACAGTTGTGTACTTGAAAGGATGGAGGGAATTCCAGCTCTTGAATCACTGGCAGAGATCTGAGTCCCCAGCTCACCGTGAGTGTGGTTGGCTTTGCAGTGCGTCATGCACCTGGAGGACAGACTGCAGGAGATGTACCTGAAGAGCAAGATGCTGTCCGAGTATCTTCGTGGACACACGCGTGTGCACGTGAAAGAACTAAGCGTCGTGCTGGGGTGAGTGCAATGGAGAACCACCGTTGCCCCCGGGCTTTACCCACTGACCCGTCCAGCCCCTGCCGCTCCCCGGGGACACCAGAGTTTCACACCTAGAAACAGACTCTCCAACCTTTCAGCTGGAGGTCCAGGGTCAGCCTTCCCCCCGGAGTTATTTTATCCTTGAAAGTGGAGCACGTAATCCTCCAGATGCCCATGTCGAGGCATTTCACTAGGATGTGGGAGTCACGGGCTGTCGGACAGCGGCTGTGCGCTTCTTGCCGTTTCTGGGGGAGGTGAGGAAGGCAGCCCTCCTGGACTTGGGGCCCACCTGCGTGTCCCAGGTGGCCGGACTCTCCTCCCTTTTCCTGTGAGCCCATCAGAAGAGGAGGTGTGCATGTCATCCGTGTCCTGCATCATCTTCCAGAGACTGTTTGCCCTAATTTCTCTGGGGGGAAGAAATTCTGACTTGAGTTTTACTCTCTGCTCAGTTTTTCCACAGAGAAGTAACAAAACGACATCGTCTCAATAGGGCCTTGTCCCCTGTTTTCCTGTGATGACAATCCCCCCCAGTTTGGGGCAAGAAAATACCGTGTATAAAACATCAGTCCCAAATTTCTCTATTAGGCCTGCCAGTCAAAGTTGTATTATTTCAAGGCTCAGGCCTTTGCTTTCTTGCTGGACTTCTCATATCAGACCCAGGATATGAGTTACTGTATTATTCCACTCTCAGCATTTCCTGCCATACTTTTCTTTTTTTTTATGTACTTCACTTTAAAAATATTCTCCCCTTCTGAGGCATTTACTTTTGCAGTTTTTGCTTAGATCTCTTCACCAGCCTCACAGTAGTCCTGCCTCATCTGGTTTCTGATGTGGTATGTGCAGCTCTTATTTCTAGGGCGCTTGCCTGGCCCCTGACTGATGGGTGCCCACCATCAGCACCCACCCCTGAAGGATCCACCCTGAAGGTGGATTTGCCTTCTTGCTTCAGGCCCCACAGTGCCTTATTGGGCCCCTTCCAGCCCTTCCTCACTGCCCTCCTGCTCTCAGGCCAGCAGCACTGCAGTGCTGGGAACTTGCTGTCACCCTGAATGTCACTGCAGAAGGCAGGGAAGATGCCACAAGCTCATACCAGCTGCCGCCTTAGGTTCTATTTTTAGTTTTTAGATTTTGGAAACAAGGGACGTTAGAACATGTTTCAAGGACTGAGACCATCCTAGCTTTCCCAGGACACCCAGCAGCCCCCTGCCTGTGCTCCCCACCCTCACTGACTCTACCTCCATTCTTAGGAGGTGGCTTCGGTGTCTGAGCGTTGAGTGCGTGCTGGGTAGGGGTCTCGGTTGTGTGAGCCATTGAAGAAAGCCCAGGGGTTTTGAAAACACTGTCACCATCTTGGGTTTCCAGAGACTTACTTGAAGCTGGTGCAGACTCGGGGTATAGTCCTGGAGTGCTGACTGGAGGAGGTGTTGTGCAGAGGCCCTGCGGGAATACAGGCCCTGGTCCCATGCACATAGCTGCCACTGCACCATCAAAGGCTCCGGGACCCCAGCAGGGCGGGTCTCAGGAACAGGCTCACCATCTCCCTGCCTCTTTCACTCTGTTCTGGTTGCCCACCGGGCAGGTCTGGGATCTGGCAGTGGGACGCTCCTATAAATCCTGCCACTTTAATGTAACTACCTCCCCTCTCTCCACGTTCAGGATCGAGTCCAACGACCTGCCTCTGCTGACGGCCATTGCGAGCACTCACTCTCCTTACGTCGCCCAGATACTCTTGTAAGCTAATGCTCAGGACAGCTCCTCCTTGAAGAAAATCGGATTCTCAGCCCAAGGAGGAAGGAAGGCAGCTCCCTGCGACCACGAGGCGCCAGCAGGGTGGACGGACGCGGTCCTCCCCGTGCTGTGCTGTGTCGGGGGCATCGCTTCCCGGGGTGCTGGCTGGAAGCCGTAGGTTTACTGATACCAGGTGTCTATGTTGTCATGAGCAGTCAGGCCTCCATCACCCTCCGGTTAGCGTGGGCGCTGAGGGCACAGCGGTGACCAGGGACCTGAGAGCAGGCCTGAGCGACACAGGCATCATCGCTGCTAGAACATCTCAGAGTGCAGGCGTGAGCTCCCCAAGCTGGAGGAAGCGATCCCACTGTCCTGAGAAGGCAGTCAGCACGGGGACTTGGACACCAGGGACGCGGTGTAGTGGGGCCCGCGGGTACCGCCTCCGCGCCAGTGGCTTTGGTGTCACCCTCTGGCAGAGAGCACGAGGGGACTGGCTGTGGGGAGCAGAGCTCCAGGGACCCACTGCTTCCAGCCTTCCCCCAGTTTCCCTTGTTTGAGATGCAGCCACGGGTAGGTTAGGGATGGACTGTTGGTGCAATAAACCCGAGAATCAATGTAGCATCCTCGTCCCATCCACATATAGTGCACAGCAGCGGAGGGCACAGTCTGACCCCACTCGCTTCATCCTGAGGCTTCAGAGCTCTCAGCAGCCTTGTCAAAGGGGCCGTTTACCAAAGTTACTTCTATAAGCTCGAGAGCATTTCTGTGGCTAAATCCCTCCAGCTGAAGCCACCTTCTTCCTGTAACAGTTAATACAGATGACTATTTATACTTTAAAAGGCACAGCTGTCCAGGTGGGAAGTGAAATTTGCAACAGTTCAGGATGACTTATGAATCAGTTTGACCATTTCTAAACAGTCCATCTAGGAGCTCAGTTTTCACTCTATCATCTCTGTGCCTTCCAAACCCTACATCCTTTTCAAAACACCTTCCCAGAAATTGACTGCCCTGTAGTATAAAACCTGCCGCAAGGCAGCATTGCTTATGTATGAGCGTAGTTTGCTTTTTAAAAACGCTGAGTTTTCTGTTGATACGAATTTTAGTTTACTGATTGTAAAGCAGGTGATGTCCTGACATCCAGGGTAAAGGAAAAGACTAGTAAATTGGTGGTGTAAAAAGCAGGGGTAACCCTGTTAACAGCACACCTGTTATGACCCGCAGACCTTGAGGACTTTCATTATAACCAGGCTCTGATCTCCTTCTCCTTTAAAAATTGATCCCAATCCTTTCCGTGTAGCTTTTGCACCTAAGAATATGAAGCGACTTCCCTTTCAGGAGTTAGAATACTCTGTCTTCAGATTTGCTATGTGATAAAATCCTAATCCCAAACCCCAAGTTACATACGTCTCTGTCTTTATTCTTTGACAAATGTGAGTTGTTTGTTGGAAAGAGCAGAACAGCCGGACCAATGGAAAAAAACAGGTGTGTTCTTTCTTAGGACTGGTTCTTAGGGATAGGTCACAGCTACGGCCTTCCCCTCTCTTTTTAATAAATCACGTGTTGTTGTTGTTGTTGTTTTTCTCTTGGCTGCTCTACTCGGCTTGTAGGATCTTAGTTTCCCAACTAGAGATTGAATCTGGGCCCTTGGCAGTGAAAGCTCAGAGTCCCAACCACTGGACCATCGGGGAAGTACCCCTTCTCTCTCTTTTTTTAAGGATGTGAAGCGCAGAGGATCTCGAGACTAAAAATCTTTAATTTGTATTTTATGTCTTTCTCTCATAAAAGTGATGTCCATTTTATCTATGTTTTCTGTTTTCCTTTTGCCTGACGTCTGAGATGAGACGGGTATATTTAGAGTCCCTGGTTCCATGACACCATGGTGGTTGTCGCGGACCTGGCCCATGGCCGCCCTCTCCCCATCTGAGTCCCTTATGTGTGATGCATGTGCTGAGCGAGGTCACAGCGTCCCCACTGCACCAGCTTTGAGCATCCCCCAGTCTCTGACCCCCTTCTCACGGGCCTGTTCTGGACACTTTCCCTCCCCTGCCTCCCTCCAGGGTTTACAGACAATAACTAGATGCAAAATCAGTGCAGGTAGCGGCCTGTGGAGCATTAGACCCAGCCCAGGGAAGCTGAGCTTTAAATGGTCAATTCTAAGCTTCATGCAGAAAAGATGTGGCCCAGCCCCTGGCAGCCGAGAAAACTAGCTTGGCCTCTGCATGCCCCCCTCCCCTAGAAGGAGGTGATGAGGGAGACCCCTCAGGACATCAGGCAGCCCGCCCCTCACGGCTGCCGCCTGCACCACAGACCAGGAATGTTGCTGCTCTTCTGTAAACCCTCCTCCTCTCAAGAACATCCACCTGTTCTCTCATAAACTCAACCTCTTCCCAAAAGTGGAAAAAGAATCTCATGGAACTGGGTGGAGACATGCCAGACACCACCCCGGGGCCGGGTTCTGTCTCAGCCACAGAGGTAAGGAAGGGACCCGCCCTCGCCCAGGCCCACCTCAAGAAGAAAGCAAAATTTTAAAAAAATGTACAAATAGAGAAAACTACCTCAGTTGACAGGATTCCACCTTTAGGGTTTCTTCAACTTTGACGTCTTACCTGTTGAGTGTACCTCTTGTAGCATCTTGCTTGTCCAGGCGAATGGGAGGCAGACGGAGCGGGTGTGCGCCAGCGTTGCCGTGCGGGCCTTCCTCCAGCATGTCGAGGCTTAATTTTTCGTAGATTGATGAGTGATATGAATGTAAAGATACTTGTGTACGTTTAAACATGACAATGAAAACTTAAAATGTAGCTTCCATACTTGTGCATAATTCCAAAGTATTTTATTTTTATCAGTGTTAAATAGCTTTTTGTACAGGCTCCAATCCATTTTTCTGAAGTGTGCTGTTTTTTAATGAAAGTAACGATAAACTTTTCACATCCCATGAAACTGCCGTTTACACATTGCAACTTTTTAAACTTATCATATTTTTCCAAGTTAACTTTTTTCGAGGGAGGAAAATCCCCACCTGCTAAATGATACTAAACTCTTGTTTTGGCTCTTCTAATTAGGTCCTGAGATTTTATAAAATTCAGTCTGTAGCTTTTTAGGTTCCTCACTGGAGTTGGTTGTACATAAAAATAAAGAATATAAAGTGACCCTACAGTTCTTTTAAATATCTGGATTTTTCCACTTACATGTGCTTTTGAAAGTATTTTGTTCATGCATACTTTCACCAATAAATTGAAAAAGTCTTGAGCTTCTTGGTAAATGTGAACCATTTGTTTCCTATTGTGCTTTGGGGGCAGGAACCTTTTAATATAATATTTGCCTAAATCAAGCAGCCCCCTCTGAATGTTAATTTTTAAAAGTCCATATTTGGTGAACCATAAATCTTGGAAGCAAGACTGCAATATGCTTAAATTTAAGTGGTGTTTTAAAAGGAGAAAATTCCAGGGTTGATTTGTTATCATTGAAGTTCCATTACAACAAATTGATAGGACTTTGTTTTTGATCAGTTAAATAGATATCAGTATCAATGTATGGAAGTCTTTTTTCTTAAAACTTGTTCACATATTACTTTGATCCATTTTTCTGTGGCATCTGGTGCAATAAACCTTTTGAATTTATCTTGAACATTTTCTTGGTACTGCCTGTGATTTGTCTGTTATTCAGACTTAGACATCTCATTTCCAGTAATTCATGCTGAAACAAGCCCACTCTAAATGTTAGTGACTCTCAGCAGGGGTGTTTGGTGAGCATGTGATGGGAGAGGGCTCCGGGCACAGAGTGGGAGGGAGCAGAGCAAATCTCCCAGGGATAGAGAAAATATCGTCACGTGCTGGACACAACAGAATAAGGAGCTATCCCACCTCCTGTGTGACTTAAATATCCTGCTGCCATTCATATGGGTGAAAACCTGTTTATAATGATTGAAGCTGAGAATTTAATTCTGCTTTACATAAATGCACAACATACTTCTCTCGTGATCTTAATATATACCTAATTTTCCAGGAATGCCACTGTTGTATAAACTGAGGCAAGATTTTACTTTGTAAAGTTTAGGATGTTAATAAGAACTGACATATATTTGGAAAACCATATTACCAGTAGCTGTGTTAATCATGGAGTTTGTCATCAACACAATCTTCTGATCGTCTCTGCTTAGAGCTGCTGCCTTCACGGAGATTCCATTCGGAAGCAGGTGTCTGCTTTGTTGATTATATTTTCTAAACCACTAGTGCCCCAATATTTATGTATTAAAATATATATTAATATAAGTTGTAAAATAGTGCCACTAGGACATTATAGTGGTTTGTCATAAATTACAGGTGTAAGTTATTCTGTTGATGAAAATTATGCATTTTATTTTAGGAAAATAAAGGGCATTACAAAATATTTACTATGAAATCTATCACTGATGCATACAGCCTCAAGAGCATGCTGTTAAGTGTAACTTTTGTAGCAATATAAGACCACATTGAATCATGTCATTTTAAGACTACAGTTCAGTCCTCAGTCATGTCTGATTCTTTGCGACCCCATAGACTGCAGCACACCAGGCTTCCCTGTCCATCACCAATTCTCGGAATTTATTCAAACTCATGTCCATTGAGATGGTGATGCCAACCAACCATCTCATCCTCTGTTGTCCCCTTCTCCTATCTTCAATCTTTCTCAGCATCAGGGTTTTTTCAAATGAGTCAGTTCTTTGCATCAGGTGACCAAAGTATTGGAGCTTCAGCTTCAGCATCAGTCTTCCAATGAATATTCAGGACTGATTTCCTTTAGGATTAACTGGTTTGATCTTGCAGTCCAAGGGACTCTCAAGAGTCTTCTCCAACACCATAGTTCAAAAGCATCAATTCTTTGGTGCTCAGCTTTTAATATCATGGCTGCAGTCACCATCTGCAGTGATTTGGGAGCCCAAAAACAATAAAGTCTGTCACAGTTTCCATTGTTTCCCCATCTATTTGCCATGAAGTGATGGGACGAGATGTCACAATCTTATTTTTTTGAATGTTGAGTTTTAATCCAACTTTTTTAAGACTACAGGAAGGAGGTAATGTTCGGTACTGCTAACTCCTTTTTGGATTAAATGAAAATTTTAAGTGTTTTTCTTGTTGCCTTTAAAATCATGCCATTGATGAAGCACTTACACACACACATATACAACACACTCCTTCTTGGTTCTATCGGATACGTGATATATATCACCTCGTTGAATCCTCACACCTGGATGAGGTGGGTACTGTGATTGTTAATCTTGTATGTCCCCTTGATTAGGTCACAGTACCCACATATCTGAGTTTTGCATGCATTACATCATAAATCTGGAAGACCCAGGAGTGGCCACTGGAAAAGGTCAATCCTCATCCCAACTCCCAAGAAGGGTAGTACTAAAGAATGTCCTCACCATCAGACAATTGCACTCATCTGCCGTGCAACTAAGGTCATGCTTAAAATCTTGCCTACTTGTCAGTTCAGTCGCTCAGTCATGTCCAACTCTGTGACCCCATGGACTGCAGCACACCAGGCTTCCCTGTCCATGACCAACTCCTGGAGCCTACTCAAACTCATGTCCATCACATTGGTGATGCCATCCAACCATCTCACCCTCTGTCGTCCCCTTCTCCTCCCACTTTGCATCAGGTGGCCAAAGGATTGGAGTTTCAGCTTCAGCATCAGTCCTTCCAATGAATATTCAAGAACTGATTTCCTTTAGGATGGACTGGTTGGATCTCCTTGCAGTCCAAGGGTCTCTCAAGAGTCTTCTCCAACACCACAGTTTAAAAGCATTGATTCTTTGGTGCTCAGCTTTCCCTTTAGTCCAACTCTCACATCCATACATAACTACTGGAAAAACCATAGCCTTGACTAGATGGACCTTTGTTGGCAAAGTAATGTCTCTGCTTTTTAATATGCTGTCTAGGTTGGTCATAACTTTTCTTCCAAGGAGCAAGTGTCTTTTAATTTCATGGCTGCAGTCACCATCTGCAGTGATTTTGAAACCCCTCAAAATAAAGTCTCACTGTTTCTATTGTTTCCCCATCTATTTGCCATGAAGTGATGGGACTGGAATGCCATGATCTTCATTTTCTGAATGTTGAGTTTTAAGCTTCAGCTTTATGCAAACCAAAAATTTCCAGATGTACAAGCTGGGTTTAGAAAAGGAGAAGGAACTAGAGATCAAATTGCCAACATTCACTGGATTATAGAGAAAGCAAGGGAATTTCAGAAAAAGCATCTCTGTTTCATCGACTAAAGCCTTTGACTGTATGGATCATGACAAACTGCAAAAAGCTCTTAGAGAGATGGGAATTGCCAGACCATCTTGCCTGTCTCCCGAGAAACCTATATGCGGGTCAAGAAGCAACAGTTAAGAACCCTGTAGGGAACAACTGATTGGCTCAAGATCGAGAAAGGAGTATGACAGGGCTGTTTGCTGTCACCCTGTTTGTTTAACCTATATGCTGAGCACACCATGAGAAATGCCAGGTTCGGTGAGTTACAAGCCACAATCAAGATAGGCAGGAGAAACATCAACAACCTCAGATACACAGATGATACCACTTTAATGGCAGAAAGCAAAGAGGAACTAAAGAGCCTCTTGATGAAAGTAAAGGAGAGTGAAAGAGCCAGCTTAAGACTAAACATTAAAAAAGACTAAGATCATGGCATCTGGCCCCATTACTTCATGGCAAATAGAAGGGGAAAAGGTGGAAGTAGTGATAGATTTCTTCTTTGGGGCTCTAAAATCACTGCGGATGGTGACTGCAGCCGTGAAATCAGAAAATGATTGCTTCTTGACAGGAAAGCGATGACAAATCTAGATAGTGTGTTGAAAAGCAGAGATATTAATCTGCCAACAAAGGTCCATATAGTCAGGGCTATGGTCTTCCCAGTGGTTATGTAAGGTTGTGAGAGTTGGACCATAAAGAAGGCCAAGTGCCTAAGAACTGATGCCTTCGAAGTGTGGTGCTGGAGAAGACTCCTGAAAGTCCTTGGACAACAAGGAGATCACACCAGTCAATCTTAAGGGAGATCAACCCTGAATATTCACTGAAAGGACTGATGCTGAAATTGAAGCTCCAGTATTTTGGTCATCTGATGTGAACAGACAGGAAAAGTCCCTGATTCTGGGAAAAATTGAGGGCTGGAGGAGAGGAAGGCGTCAGAGGATGAAATGGCTGGACAGCGTCACTGATCCAATGAACATGAACTTGGGTAAACTCTGGGAGATACTGAGGGACAGGGAGGCCTGGCGTGCTGCAGTCCATGGGGTCGCAAAGAGTTGGACACGACTCGGCAACTGAACAATAACAACAACAACCCAGATATCCGGTGTCACACCAGTGTGATGTTACTGTGAAGGCATTTCATGAGAGCAACACTGAGATGAATCGGCTTTGAGTAAAGCGGGTAATCCTCCAAAACATGAGGGGAGGCTCATCCGGCCAGTGGGAGGACTTCAGAGAAAACAGACCGAGATCCCCTGAGGAAGAGGGAATTCTGCCTTCCAGCAACCTTCACACAATCGCCTGGGTGTCCTGCCTCCTGGCTTACATGTAGATATGGGATTTGCCAGCCTTCACAACCATGTGAGCCAATTCCTTAAAGCTATCTGTCTGTCTCTCTCTCTTTTTATCCATCCATCCATTTGTCCCTTTATCCATCCATCCTATTGGTTCTTTTTCTCTGGAGAACCCCTAATACAGCTACTTAAGATATTGGCCCAATGACATACATGAGGACCCAACAGTGCAGCTGGGAGTCAGAATATCCTCACACCGGGTTATAGGATGCTTTGAGTCAAAGATCTTTAACATAGTGAACAGTACAGACTTCACAGTTTCCCCTGGAGGGTTGAGAGGCAATTCACATAGACTCAATATGTGCTGCAAAGTGGGTGCTGGAGAACAGGCAGAGCCCAAGTTAGGGCAGCCTCTGAGATGGCAGGGGAGGAGGTATCACCCCATTTGTGGTATGAGAGTGGGGATTAATCCCCACACTGAGCCTTGCCCACTGTGTTCTTGCAACCTCCAGCCATCAGTCATCAGCCCGATCCTGACCAACAAGTTCTCAGTCTACTGAGCCTTCTCCTAGGCCCCCTGTCTGCCTTCTTCATCCTCAATTTCTCCTTCCTTGATAACTGAGCATTTTCTAGAGAGGCTTCCTTGGCATTCACATCTTTGCTTCCTACTCTCTCCTTACTGCCCCCTGCCTCCACCCTTCATCTCACAACGTGTGGGGTCGGTTGGCCTCCACTGCCTTCTCTCATAGTTCACTGAGATCTTTCCCCACGTCCAGTCGGTAACCAGAGCTGCTGAACTTATTTTCTTTGGGTCCCAATGCACCGCCTTTTCTCCTTTCCCTTTGCCTTCTTTTAATCCCTCCTGATTTCTCTACTGGGTTACCAAAATGCCCTCCAAATGCACCTCCCTCTCAGCAGACCTCTTCCAGGCTGACATCTAAATAACTGCCCCAAAATGAAAGCGTAACCCTGTCCCTTCTGTTTTTAGAGAAATGCAAATCAAAACTACAAGGAGGTATCCCCTCACACTGATCAGAATGACCATCATCAAAAAAATTCTATAAACAATAAATGCTGGAGGGGATGTGGAGAAAAGGGAACCCTCCTAAACTGTTGGTGGGAAATTAAATCAGTGCAACCACTATCGAGAATAGAATTGAGGCACCTTAAAATACTAAAAATAGAATTACTGTATGATCCAGCAATCCCGCTCCTGGGCATATATCCAGAAAAAAAACACAATTTAAAAAGGTACATGCACCCCAATGTTTATAGCAGCACTATTTACAATAGCCAGGATATGAGAGCAACCTAAATGTCCCTCAATAGAGGAATGGATAAAGAAGACGTGGTACATATATAAAATGGAATTTTACTCAGCCATAAAAATGAATGAAACAGTGCCATTTGCAGAGATGTGGCTGGACCTAGAGATTGTCATACAGAGTAGATACGTCAGGAAGAGAAAAACAAATATGTAATATTGCTTATATGTGGAATCTAGGAAAATGGCACGGATGAACTTATTTGCAAAGCAGAAATAGAGATACAGACGTAGAGAACAAACTTACAGATACCCAGAGGGAAAGAGGGAGTAGGATAAATTGGGTGATTGGGATTGACTTACTGATACTATGTATAAAATAGATAGCTAACGAGAACCTACTCTATAGCTCAGGGAACTCTACTCAGTGCTCTGTGGTGACCTAAATGGGAAGGGCATCCAAAAAAGAGGGGATATAGGTATACCTATGACTGATTCACTTTGCTGTACAGCAGAAACTAACAACATTGTAAAGCAACTATACTCCAATAAAAATTAATTTAAAAAAGAGAGTTGGTCCAGGAAAATCCAAGCCCCTCAGCACCTGGTCCCCTCCTCTGGCCTCACCACTGAGCACCGACTCCCACCCCCGACTTTGCAGGCAGCTGAATAACCAGCTGCCTGCAAAGTTGGACTACATGCCCTTCCGAAAGGCACTAGCTGATCACTGCCTGCGCCCTGTTAATCCTTCATCCTGGTCTCCCACTTCCCTTTGCTCCACCAAGTCCCTCCTGCTGTGGCTCAAAATGCAGCTTGGGGTGGTGAATCCTCCAGGACCTCAGAGTCCCTGGATGTAAAGAATCTCAAGCCCCATCCCAGACAGACTGAATCAGAATCTGCACCTTACTGTGATCTCCAGACGACGCGCGCGTGTGCGTTTTGTGCTTAGTCCTCAGATGTGTCCAACTCTTTGCAACTCCATGGACTGTAGCCCCCCAGGCTCCTCTGTCCATGGGATTCTCCAGGCAAGAATACTGAAGTGGGTTGCCATGCCCTCCTCCAGGGGATCTTTCCAACCCAAGGGTCAAACCCAGGTCTCCTGCATTGCAGGTGGATTCTTTACCATCTGAGCCACCTGGGAAGACCCCAGATGATGCATACGTATATTAAAATTTGAAAAATCACTACTCCCACATCCAATGTGAGTGAGAGGCAAGGGAAAGAACATACCAATCCCTGAGATTATGTCCATGTTTTGGAGGGAAGGGGAGCAATGAAGATATTTGCAAAGAAATGACATAGAAATGGATGACAATGTTGAAAGTGTCTGTCATATACACAGAAGTTTCACAACACTTAAGTAGCTATTATTTATGTGGAGAAAATAATGTCAACCAAAAAGCAAGAAGGGAAAACAATGAATGTAATAGATGGTAGGACTTGAGAGATATTTTGTGATTTAAAAGAAGAAATTTGGGGAAATGTAGGTGGTGTTAGTGGTAAAGAACCCACCTGCAAAGCAGGAGACATAAAAGAGGATAGTTTGATCCTTCAGTTGAGAAGATCCCCTGGAGAAGGAAATGGCAGCCCACTCCAGTATTCTTGCCTGGAGAATTCCATGGACAGAGGAGCCTGGCAGGCTACTGTCCATGGGTTGCAACTTGACTGAAGTTGCTCCAGTAACTGAAGCAACTTAGCACAGCATAGCATGGAAGAGATAGTTCAGAAATTTGTGGAACTGATTTCCAAAAGTACTTGTACAAGCATTTGGGGTATTATATACAAGAATGGTACATATTGTTAAATATCATAAATTGCACTTTTAGAAACATTTAGAAATTAATCTCTGTACTTGCGTTTATAGGCATAAATCCAAACTTTAGAACATGAATATAAAATGTCCCCATTTTCAGCTATCTATCTTGATAAGAAAGCATTGTGATATTGTGTATAGGTCTTTGTGTTTAAAATGTCCTCCGAGTCTCCCGGTACTATTGACAAAGTTTTGTTTTTCCAAGGCTGCTCCCAGGGCATAGTCCTGGTTCTCACAACATATGGATGGCAAGTGGGCTGCGTCTCAGGTGAGTATGGCAATAGGAGCCACGCACAGGTGGCTTACTTTGTAAGCTTGAATTTATAATTTGCTCCAACTTATTTTCCCTGAAGAGAATTTATGTCAAGTGGGGAGAGGGCTTGAGTACTTACCAAAGTATCACCCTCAAGAACCCTGGGGGATCATCCAAAGAAAGGCCTTGGGGAAAAAGTTTCTAAGGTATCTCTGGAATTTACAAAAAAAGCATGGTTGATAAAAAAGACTATTTTGAATGATGTAATATTTTGTTTATCTCTGGAAGGGAAGAGGTTTAACCAAGTGATCAGTTTCCATCACCAAGGATGAGTCAAGTACTCTGTGATGTGATACCCTGCAGATGACATGAACGCTCACCTAGGGATTCCTGCCTGAAACATCACCCAAGAAAATACCAGGTATACCTGAATTAAGAGGAATTCCACAGAACTGGCCTGAATCCTTCAAGAACATCAGTGTCATGAAAGACCAAGGCTGAGGAGCTGTCCCTAACTTAAGGAGACTGTGAGGCTTGAGAGCTAAACATAAGAGCTAATCCTGAATCAAACATTGCGTCAGGGAACATGACAAAGAGCAGCGTTGGGTCAACTAATAAAATTTGCTTATGAACTGCAGATTAGGTAACACTGTATCAGTGCTAAATTTGCTATACCTTATCATTGTACCATGGTTACATGCGAGAACCCCCTCATTCTTAGGAAACGCACCCTGAAATCTTCAGAGGTAAAGCAAAACCATGTCTGCAACTTACCTTCAAATGGTTCAGTGAAAACAAAAGTATGTGTGTGTAGAAAGAAAGCATTGGAACAAATAAAATTACCAACCAATGATTCTGGGTGAGGAGTGTATCAGTTCACTGTGTACTGTTCTTGCACCTCTTCTGTAAGTTTGAAATCATTCCAAAGTCAGTCTTTCAACAGATTTTTTTTTAATGCATAAAAGCATCTCAGTGGGATTTAGTAGGATGCATTTGGGATCATTCCATGATCATGCTAGTTCTACACAAAATTGATTCACTGGTAGAAAATAATGAATTAAAGCCTTCTTCACACACATTGCAATAAATCTCACTTGGACCCAGCTCAAAAATGAGACCACATAGGAATGTCAGCAGCCAAATGCTCCCTTCTTCAATTCAGAGCATCCCTGGGTCAGGACCTACTGAGGACTTCCCTCGGTTCCTCACAGAGCGTTTCAGATGGATATATAATTAATTGTCACACAGACAACTCCTGATGAACTGATCTCTGGCGCCAGAGGGAAAGCAATATTCTAGGGCAGTGGCAAGGAGCCTCTCTCCTAGTAGAGAACAGGAGTCGCAGAGTATCTGAGCTACTGTGCTCGTTGTATACCAGGGAAGCTTCTTGTCACACTCAATATTGAAATGCTGGATGACTACAGAGAGGATTTGCTGTGGATTATGCAGAAGGACCTCAGGAAACAGTTGTTCATTTGAATATATGCTTACATACTCTCCACTTGACTCTCATGGTAACTCTACAAAATATTCAGGACAGATAAAAACATCCCCATTTTAGGAATGAAAAAACCCGCTTTGGGAAATCATGCAACTTGTTCAACATTCAGACAGTAATGGGGAGAAAACCTTGAATTTGAACTGGGATATCCTTACTCTGTTGATCAGTCTGTGGGGTTTTAAGGATTGGTTATAGATTTACCCCATTTCACAAACTGAGAGTTTTCTCAGGTTTTGGAAACCAAGTATATGGCTATGCTCTCTAGGTTAAACTATACAATATATAAATGGTTCTAAGGACTAAGCCACACACCTCCTGTGTAAAATTGGAATAATACTCACCTATATAGACATCACTGTGGAAATCCAATATGAATTACAAAACATTTTGATAGGTTGAAAAGAGTGATAAAATCGATTATTTGTAGTATTACTACTAAATGAAAAATAAAAAAGAAAGTGAAAGTGTTAGTCACTCAGTCATGTCTGACTCTTTGCAACCCCATGGACTGTAGCCAGCCAGGCTCCTCTGTCCATGGGATTCTCCAGGGAAGAATACTGGAGTGGGAGGCCATTCCCTTCTCCAGAGGATCTTCTCAAGCCAGAAATTGAACCCAGGTCTCCTGCACTGGCAGGCAGATTCTTTACCATTTGAGCCACCAGGGAAGCCCATTACTATAAACTGCACTCTCTAAGTCATATGTTAAAACAGCTCAGGCTTTTCCAGGATGACTCAGAAAAGCTAATGATCCGTGAAAGTGAAAAGTGAAAGTTAGTCTCACAGTTGTGTCCAACTCTTTGGGATCCTGTGGACTACAGCCCACCAGGCTCCTCTATCCATGGAATTCTCCAGGCAAGAGTAGCGGAGTGGGTTGCCATTTCCCTCTCCATAATGATCCATACCTCCTCCTTTTTCGGTAGCTTCGGCAGCTTCGGTGGTCTGGACCCTATCGGCAGGGCTGCCTTGCTCTGTCGGAGGAGGACGGCCCGTTTGGAGTTTCTTTGGCTGGTGTCTTCATAATCCCCCATGTGCCAGGCAATAAAACCACGACTGGAGCTTCCTTCCACATCCATAATAGAAGGATTGGGTTGCCTGAAACAGGAACAGATTGGTTGGTCCTCACACTGGAAGGATGTTAGAAATAAGGCTACCAGTTTTCAGATGCTTGAGACTCATCTGCTTCTGTTGTGATGGTGGTGATTTCTAGCCACAGAGCTTGAAAAGCTAAGGCCCTCAAACTCTGAGATGGCATCCTGAGAAGTTTCAAGACTCTGCCCCTCCACTCCCCCAGGGAACTACCTTCCCCGGTGGACACTTATCTAGGAAGGTTGTTGATCACTTTGCCTGGGTATCACGACTGCTCCTGGCATCCTCCCAAGCCGAACAGGCCAGATGCTGGGAAGCTGGGGGTGAACCCAGGCCTTGAGTTCTCCTGCTGGACATGCAAGCCGGGTCTGAGACCTTGGGAACTCAGGGAAATGCCAGCTTGGTGATGGCAGACTCTGGCTTTGGACAATGTGCCACAACAAAGATCCTGGCTTCATTCTCCTTTCCTGATCCAATGCCCCTAAACTAGAATATTATCTGAGGACTGCTTTCCAGTAAAGGGCCACGTCTAGGGGCAAAGACAAGAGGATCATAGGATAAGGACCTATCGGCAGGGCTGCCTTGCTCTGTCGGAGAAGGACGGCCCATTTGGAGTTTCTTTGGCTGGTGTCTTCATTACCCACCATGTGCCAGGCAATAAAACCATGACTGGAGCTCAAATGGTAAAGGACCAGGCTGCCAATGCAGGAGACCTAGATTCAATCCCTCATTGGGAAGATGCCCTGGAGAAGGAAATGTCAACCCACTCCAATGCTCTTGCCTGGAGAATTCCATGGATAGAGGACCCTGGAGGGCTAAAGTCTATGGGGTCGCAAAGAGTCCGACATGACTGAGCAACTAACACTCTCATTTGGAAGAAAGTTGGGACTTCTTACCCCCAAACCCCTCCCACCAGGCGCCCAGGGCCTCTTGGCCACTACAAATCTCCTTTCCTAGACCCTGAGTCTTCCGGCTTCCTCAGTTCCTTGGGTCAAGGGTCGGGGCAGATCTGTGCGACCCTCACTCCTTGCAAGTCCAACACTGGGGAAGTAACTTGAAGACAACTAAAGACAGGTGGGTTCTAGAACTTGTGGGAGCTGGGGACAGGAGGAGAGGCAGCACTGAGCGAAGCTGAGTGGAGGGGGAGTGGGCAGTTCGGGCCCACCAGACCCCTCCTTCCTCTCCACAACCATAGAGACCCTGTCACCCTCTTGCAAGCCTGCCCCCAGACACCCCATTACTAGTAGGACAGAGGTCCACTCTCTGAGTCCAGCACACAAAGGAAAGCGGTCACTGTCTGTTTCTTCTTTTAATGCTCTGCCCTCGGGGCCCCCAGGCCCCTCCCATTGGCCGTTTTCTCCGCTCTGAGACCCCTGTGCTCCCAGCCGCCCCCACCTTCACCAGCCCAGGTGAGGACCCACCTCCAGACCTCTGGACTTGTCCCCCACTTTTCGTTCTCCCTGTGACCACCCTCTCCTTCAGAGACAAATGGCAGCTACTCCTTGACAACACCTCTTCTCTGAAGACTTCCTTCACCACTTGTTGTTGTTCAGTCACTAAGTTATGTCGGACAGTTTGTGACCCCATGGACTGTAGCATGCCAGGCCTCCCTGTCCATCACCAACTCCCAGAGCTTGTTCAGACTAAACTCATGTTCATTGAGTCAATGATGCCATTCAACCATCTTGTCCTCTGTCATCCCCTTCTCCTCACGCCTTCAATATTTCCCAGGATCAGGGTCTTTTCTAATGAGTCAGCTCCTTGCATCGGGTGGCCAAAGTGTTGGAGCTTCAGCTTCAGCATCAGTCCTTCCAATAAATATTCAGGGTGAATTTCCTTTAGGATTGACTGGTTTGATCTTCTTGCTGACCAAGCGACTCTCAGGAGTCTTCTCCAGCACCACACTTCAAAAGCATCAGTTCTTTGGCCCTCAGCCTTTTTTATGGTCCAACTCTCACATCTATACATGACTACTGGAAAAACTTTGACAGAACTTTGTTGGCAAAGTAATGTCTCTGATTTTTAATATGCTGTCTACGTTTGTCATAGCTTTTCTTTCAAGGAGCAAGTGTCTTTTAATTTTGCGGCTTCAGTCACCATCTGCAGTGATTTTGTAGCCCAAAAAAGTAAAATCTGTCACTGTTTCCACTTTTGCCCCATCTATTTGCTGTGAAGCATTGGGACCAGATGCCATGATCTTAGTGTTTTCTTTTTTTTTTTTAACTGTTTTCCTCCTTTGGTAGCACATTGTATTTGACTTATCTGATGGAAGCTGGTAGAATATACTTATTAATAAATTGCTAGGGCAGCAGGTTCTCCTCCTCCCATTTCGGGGCTCCTTAAAGAACCCAGAAGTGCCTCCTTCATCACTGCCTCCCAGGCCCATTACCCTCCTGAAATATGGCTGGCTCAGGGGATGTGTGATGGATGAGCAGGGAGGGGATCAGAGCTGAGTTACTTTAAGGCCTGACCCTTCTGTAGCTGCTTCCCTCCCACCAGGGCAGGTGTGCAGGCATGGGTCCTGCGCCCTCCTGTGTCTGAGTTTTCTTATTCACGACTACAAAGTAGTTGCTAGGGACAATTTCAGGAAAGCGTAAAGGGAAAGAGAGCTGCTGGTTAGAATGTATGGAACAAGCTCTGTTTACTGTTTCCACTAGCTTGATTCATGATTCCTAGGAAAACCATTTCATGCAAATGTGCCACATTTCCCTAAAAATAATATGTTACAGAAGGAATGACACAGAAGAGCTTAGAAAAGAAAAATCCTTGCATATCCTTAGTCTTCATTCAAGTGCTAAAATATTTTATAATCTGTTTTAAATTCAGACTGTCCTATGGCCCTGAATCTCACATTACCAGGAACAATAGAAAATTAAAAATTAATTGTAAGTCAAAGACTCTAGAGATCTTATACATACCATTGCCACATCAACTATGGAAATTTACACACACTATAATGGAACTTACAAATGAGCCACGAAAGTCAAGAGCTGAGAAAGAGCAGAAGTTTTGGCTCCAGAAAGGTTTGAAGTATGAATGTCAGGCCATCAGTAATGATTTGGTGTTAGTTACAAATGCACAATGGCAGCAAACACTCACACACACACACACACACACACACACACACAACTATCCCCAAATAATGCAAAATTCTTAGTGTAACATTCTATTGATTATGTTAAGTAGATCCCTAAGGCTCAGGTCTTTTTCTTTTTAAATAAATTCAAGCTTATAGAAGGATGGAGACACACTACAAAGGCTTCCTTTCCTAAATAATTTGAAAGTACATTATTGACATAATACCCATTATTCCCAACTATTGGTTGGCCAAAAAGTTCCTTCAGTTTATGGTCATGAGATGTTATGAAAAATTGCGAAAAAGCTTTTTGGCCAACTCAATACTTACATGTGTAATTCCTGCAAACAAAGACATTCTATATAACTTCAATATAATCATCAAAATTAGAGGAAATTAGCATAAGCAACAAAATAAAAAATAAACAAGTAGGACTACATCAAATTAAGATCTTTTGTACTGCAAAAGAAACCATCAATGAAGTGAAAACACAACTTATGTAATGGGGAAAAATATTTGCAAACCAGATATCTGATAAAGGGCTAATATCCAAAATACATAAAAAACTCAATAGCAAAATAAAAAAATACGCCAATTTTTAAATGGGCAAAGGATCTGAATAGACATTTTCCCATTTTCTCCTTTAGAGATACATGAATGGTCAACACACACTTGAGAAGATGTTCAACATCACTAATCATTAAGGAAATACAAATTAAAACTACAGTAAGATATCACCTCACACCTATCAAAATGGCGATCATCAAAAAGACAAGAAATAACGAATGCTGGTGAGGATGCAGAGCAAAGGGAACTCTTGAACAGTGTTGGCAGGAATGTGAATTGGTGTAGCCACTATGGAAACAAGTATAGAGGATCCTCAAAATAATTAAAAACAGACCTGCCATAAGCTCTGCCAATTCCACTTCTGGGAGTATATCTAAAGGGAACAAAAACACTAAGTTGAAAAGATGCTTGCACCCCAATGTTTACAGCAGCATTATTTATAATAGCCAAGGAAACAACCCAAATGTCTGTCAACGGATAAATGGATAAAGACGTTGTGGTATACACATATATTACACATATTCAGTTCAGTTCAGTCGCTCAGTTGCGTCCAACTCTTTGCGATCCCATGGACTGCAGCACACCAGGCCTCCCTGTCCATCACCAACTACTGGAGACTACTCAAACTCATGTCCATTGAGTCGGTGATGCCATCCAACCATCTCATTCTCCTCCCACCTTCAGTCTTTCCCAGCATCAGGATCTTTTCCAACGAGTCCGTTCTTCATATCAGGTGGCCAAAGTATTGGAGTTTCAGCTTCAGCATCAGTCCTTCCAATGAATATTCATAATAATACATATTACTCAGTCATTTAAAAGAAAAAAAAAACAAGGAAATCCTACCACTTGTGACAAGATGGATGAAGCTTAAGGGCAGTATACTAAGTGATATAAGTCAGACAGAGACAAATACTGTATGATCTCACTTGTTTGTGGAATCTCAAAAAAGTAAAAAACAAAACTCACCAAATTCAAAGGTAAAAAGAGTTCATATTTATGGTTACCAGATTCAGGGCACAGGGGAAAGAGAAACTGGATGAAGGCAGTCAAAATGTGTAAACTTCTAGTTGTAAGATAAGTGCATACTTCCAATATTAAAATAATAAATAAATGTCTGTTGCACCCCCCCAAAAAATAAAATAAAAGTAAATATAATTGAAAGAAAAATAAACAATAAAATAACTGTAAAAAAAATTATTCCTAAGTATTTTATTATTTTGATGCTATTGTGAATGCAATTGTTCTTAATTTCATTCTAGATTATTCATTGCTAGTATATAAAAATACAATTGATTTTTGTATATTGACATTTTATCCTGTAATTTTACTGAACTCATTTTTTAGTTCTAACAGATTTTAGGGCTTCCCTGGAGGCTCAGACAGTAGATAATCTGCCTGCAATGCAGGAGACCTGGGTTTGATCCCTGTGACAGTAAAATCCCCTGGAGAAGGAAATGACAACCCACTCCAGTATTCTTACCTGGGGAATTCCATGGACAGGGAACCTAGTGGGCTACAGTCCACGTGGTCACAAAAAGTTGGACACAACTAACTGAATGACTAACACTGAATAGATTTTATGCAGATTCCTTAGAATTGTCCATATATGAGATTATGTAATCTACATAGTCACTTCTAATCTAGGTGTTTTTAATTCCTTTTCCTTACCTAAGTGCCCTGGCTAGAATCTCTCCTATAATGTTGAATAGACACAATGTGAGCAGATATCTTAGTCTTCTTCCTCATCATAAAGAAAAAGCATCTAGCCTTTCACTATTAAAAATGTTAGTGGTGGGGTTTTTGTAGATGACCTTTGTCAAATTAAGACTGTTTACTTCTGTTCTTAATTTGTTGAGTGTTTTCATCATGAAATAGTGTTGGCTTTTTAGTCAAATGCCTTTCTGCTTCCATTGAGATGATCATGTAGTTTTTACCCCTCGTTCTATAGATATAGTATATTACACTGATTTTCATATGTTGAGCCAATCTTGCATTCCTGGGACAAATGCCAGTTAGTCATAATGTATAAACCTTTTTATATGTTGCTGGATATAATTTTCTTTGCTGGTATTCTGTTAAGGATTTTTGCATTTATATTCATAACAGAGTCTGGTCTCTAGTTTGCCTCATTTACTGTCAGGGTAATGAGTAAATAAGGAAACATTCCTCCTCTTCTATTTGGAAGAATTTTTGAAAGATTGATATTAATTCTTCTATAAATGTTTTCTAGAATTCACCAGTGTAGCTATGTAGACTTAGTCTCTTTCTTGCAGAAAAGTTTTTTTATTATAATTCAATCTCTTGTTATATAATTATTCAGATTTTCTATTTGCTCTTCAGTTTTAGTAATTTGTGTGTTTCTAGGATTTGTCCATTTTATCTCACTTACCTAATTTGTTAGCTTACCATTATTTATAGTAATCCTTTTTATTTCTGTAAGATCAGCAGTAATGTCTCTGATTTTGGCAATTTGAATCTTGTATTTCCTTTTTTAAAATTTAACTATGGTTGGTTTACAATATTGTGTTAGCTTTGGTTGTACAGATTCTTTCTCATTATAGTTATTACAAGACGTTGGACACAGTGCCCAGTGCTACACAGTAAATCCTTGTTGCTTATCTATTTTATATGTGGTGATGTGTAATCTGTTAATCCATACTTCTAATTTACCCTTCCTCCTCCCCTTTCTCTTTGGTATCCATAAGTTTACTTTCTTTATCTGTGAGTCTGTTTCTACTCATATAGTACTTATTCTTCTCTGTCTGATTTACTTCATTTATAGTTTGAATCTTGTATTTTTAGTCTCACTAAATATTTGCCAACTATGTTATATGTTCAGAGAACCAATTTTTGTTTTATTGATTTTTATCTATTATTTTTCTATTTTCAATTTCATTTATTTCTGCCCTGTATATTATTTTTTCCTTCTACTTGCTTTAAGTTTAGTTTACATTTCATTTTCTAGAGTTTTGAAATTTAAAATTTGATTCTTTAGATTTTTCTTCTTTAAATATGGTTATTTACAACTGTAAGTTTCCCCCCTGAGCACTGCTCTATCTGTATCCCATAAGTTTTCAAATATTGTGCATTTGTTTTCATTCATCTCAAAGCATTTTCAAACTCCTTTGTGATTTTCTTCTGACTTGCAGGTTAAGTTTGTGTTTAATGTCTACATACAACTGAATTTCTTAAATTTCCCTTTTTATTGATTTAAAATTTAGTTCCATTATTGTCAAAAGGCATATTTTGTATGATTTCACTCCTCTTGAATTACTGAGGCTCATTTTATGGTGCAGCATGTTATATCCTAGAGAAAATTTATGTGCTCTTGGAAACAATGTGTTTTCTGTTGTCATGAGATGGCATATTCTATAGATTTCTGTTAAGTCTAGTGTTTTTCAAATCTTCTAATTCCTTGTTGATCTTTTGTCTAGTGTTCTATTCATTATAGATAATGATATACTGAATTCTCCAGCTATTATTGTTGAATTGCCTACTTTTCCCTTTTTTTCTGTCAGTTTTTCCTCTTTTTTTTCTTTTTTTGGCTCTCTTGTAGATGCATATTTGTTTATAGTTTTTATGTCATGGAAGACATTAAGACCCTTTCATCACTATAAAATGTCCTTCTTTGTCTCTTGTAACAATTTTTGTCTTAAAGTCTACTTTGTCTAATATTAGAATAGCAATTCCAACTCTCTTTGTTTACTATTTGCATGATGCACCTTTTTCCATTTTTTAACTTTTGATTTAGATGCATTTTTGCATCTAAAGTGCTTCTTTTTATACTTGGATATATAGTATATGTTTGGATCATTTGTTTGCCAATCTCTACCTTTTGATTGGAGTGGTTAGCCCATTTACACTCACTGTAATTACTGATAAAGTAGGATTTCTATGTTATTTTGTTATTTGTTTTCTATATGCCTAATGTTGTTTTCATTTATCTATTTCTCCATTACTGCCTTCTTTTGAGGTGAATGCTTATTTTCTAGAATGCTATTTTAATTCCCTTGTTATGCCTTTATTGTATGTTTCTGAGGAGTATTTTTTAGTGGTTGGCATGGGGATTTAATTAATATCTTAATTTAAAATAAGTTTCAATTAATTCCAACCTAATTTCAGTCATATACAAGAACTTTGTTTCAACATAGCTCCGTGCTCTTCTTCCTTGTTTGTACTATTATCATAAAATTTGCATCTTTCTAAATTATAAGCCCATCAACAACATTGTATAATTATTGTTCTATGCAGTTGTCTTTTAAATCATATAGAAAAAAGTTAAAAGGCAAAATGCACCAACGCTTTTAAACTTACCTATGTAGTTAATCTTTACCATTGCTTGTTAATTCGTTTATAGATTTTAGTTGCTGTTTATTGTCCGTTCATTTCAACCTGAAGGACTCTCTCTAGCATTTGGTGTAGGGCAGATCTGCTAGTGACAAAAATCTCTCAGTTTTTGTTTGTCAGGAGTGCCTTAATTTCTCCTTCATGTTTCAAGGATAGATTTTCTGAGTATAGAATTTTTGGCAAAGTTTTTTTTTCCTTCAGCACATTGAATATATCATTCCACTGCCTTCTGGCTCCATTATTTATGCTGAGAATTTAACTGTTAATCTCGAAGATCCGTGTATACAATGGCTCGTTTTTCTCCTGCTACTTTCAAGATTCTCTTTGTCTTTGCCTGGTCTTTGTATTTATATTACTTGAAGTTTTTTGAGCTTCTTAAATATGTTAATTATTGTTTTTTATCAAATCTGGGAAGCTTCTGGCCATGAATTTCTTCAAATACTCTTTCTGCCCCTTCCTTTCTTTCTCCTATCCTTCTGGGATTTTCATTATGCTATGTTGATACAGTCTCAGAACACTCTTCCTTGTTCATTTGTTTAAATTCTTTTTTTCTTTCTTTCTCTCAGATCATAGAAACCCAGATGACCTATATTCAAGCTTATCAATTCTTTTCTGACAGCTCAGATCTGCTATTAAGCTCCCATAAGGAATTTTAAAATTTTAGTTATTGTACTTTTCAATTCCAGAATTTCTATTTTTTATATGTACAGTTTCTATCTCTTTATTGATATTCTCTCATTGGCAAGACCTTGTTCTCATGATTTCCTTTAAATTTTTGAACATGGTTTCTGTGAGGGTAGGGTCCAAGTTCAGTCCAACACTTCCTTTGCATTCCCAACAAATTCCTTGTGCTCAGTACAGGACATGCTAGCAAGCTCACAAGTCATACTGGATGCAAAGAGTTCAGAGCACAGTCAGTACTACCTGTTGCCTTAATCTTGAGCATGTGAAACTTTCTCAGAACTGCTTGGCTATGCATGTGTCAGGTATATCCCCAACTTTGTGTATTTCAAACTCTAGGGAGTAAGAGTTGGTGTCCTTCGTCTATGGCTCAAAGTGAGGTAAAAGCAGCACACTGGCCATGGCAGCTGCTGAGTGGACCCACCAGCTATAGAGGGCTGTTATAATGCAAGGAGATGAATATTTGTGTACTGTCTCCTCTTGAGGTAAACAAGGTACCATTTGAGCCTGGATGCTGTTGTCTGCTCTTGTTAGCTGTGCTAAGTCACTTCAGTCTTGTCTGACTCTTTGGGAACCTATGGACCATAGCCTGCCAGACTCCTCCGTCCGTGGGATTCTCTAGGCAAGAATACTAGAGTGGGTTGCCATTTCCTCCTCCAGGGGATCTTCCCAAATCTTCCCAACCCAGGAATCAAACCTGCCTCTCTATGTCTCCTGCATTGACAAGCAAGTTCTTTACCACTAGCACCCCCTGGGAAGCCCTGTCTGTTCTTAGTGACCTTGAGTCATGCACTGGTCTCTTCCCTGGTTAGCACTCACCTGCATGTTAACCTCAGTCACACCCACGTTCTATTCTATCCTCTGCCATACCTAACCCACCTACTGAAACACTTTCCCTTAGTATTTTGAACATATTTGTAATAGTTGACTTAATTACACTTATATCTGTGCTTCCTTGAACACAGTTTCTACTGACTGCTTCCCTCCCTGAGTTTTAGCCATAGTTTCCTGTTCCTTGCTTGTCTCATTATTTGTTGAAAATTTGTCATTTGAAATGGTACAGTGTGCTAATTCTGGAAATGAGATTTCCTCCCTTTCTCCAGGGCTTGCTGTTGCTGCTTGGTTTTTCGTTTGTTCTGTTTGTTTGTCTTTTGGCGGTAGTGGTGGTGACATTGCTGTTGTTTAGTGGCTTTCCTAGACTACTTTTTAGAGGTGTCACGTGTGCCTCCTGAATTTTCTGCTTGGTTAGCTTAGCGGTCAGCGAAAGATTAGAAAGAAATTTCCTTCAGTGCCTCAAATCAGTGTGTTTTCTGGCCTTTATATGTGTGTGGGCACATCTTCACTGCCCTAGAAGGCAGTTTACAACTCTGCCCTAGTCTTCATTTCCTGCCTCATGGAGCTTCAAAGTCAGCCAAAGGTGAGCAATTAGGACATACTGGTGTCTTTCCTGGGCGTGTGCATTGCCTTCTAGATTTCTAGGAATATGTCACAGATTTTTGAAATCCCCTAGCAACATCTCATTTCCCAGTTTTTCCCTTAAAGATTTTTGATCAGCTTCTTGTTTGCCCCAATTGGTGTTGCCCTCCTCCCCGCCTCAGGCAGCTGTGACATTAAATGATTATTGCCCTGGATGAGTGCCTGTGAGTGCCTGTGAGATAGAGCTGTTCACACAGAGTCAGGCCAAATAATGACAAGTCCTGAGAATGGAGTATTTCCAGGGAATTTCAAGACAGATCATAAAACAAAACAAAAAGACAATCTGCTGAATGGGAGAAAATATTTGCAAGTGATATGACCAATAAGAGATTAATAGCCAACATATATAAATAGCTCATAGAACTCAGCACTGTCAAAAAACCAAAGAACCAGATTTAAAAGTGGGCAGAAGACCTGAAGAAATACTGATGGCCAAAAGGCACATGAAAAGACGCTCAGTGTTGCTAATCCTCAGGAATATGCAAATCAAAACCACAGTGAGATATCACCTCATATCTGTCAGAATGGCCATCATTAAAACGAACAGAAATAACAAATACTGGAGAGGACATGGAGAAAAGGGAAGCTGGTACACTGTTGGTAGGAATTTAAACTAGTGAAGCTACTGTGGAAAACAGTATGGAGATTTCTCAAAAAACTAAAAATAAAACTATCATATATTTCTGGGTATATATCTGAAAAAAAAAATACCAATTAAAAAACATACACACACCTCAATGTTCATTGCAGTATTGTTTACAACTGCTAAGATACAGAAGCAATCTAAGTGTCCACTGACAGATGATTGGATAAAGAAGTGGTGTTTATGTATATATGTACATATATACACGATGAAATATTACTCATCTATTAAAAAAGAACAAAGTTTTGCCATTTGCACCAACATGGATGGCCTTGGAGGGCCTTATATTAAGTGAAATAAGTCAGACAGAAAGACAGATACTGTCTGATATCAGGTATATGCGGAATCTAAAAAATATGACAAATGTGAGTATCACAAAAGAAGCAGATTTACAGATATGTAGAACAAATGAGTGGTTACCAGTGCTGGGGGGCAATATAGAGGCAAGGGAGTGGGACGTAAGATAGGCTCAAGGATACACTGTACAATATAAGGAATGCAGCCAATATTTTGTAATAACTGTAAGTGGAAAGCAACCTTTAAAAATTGTATAAAAATTTAAAAATTAAAAAAATAAAGAGCTGGAGTTGGGATTTGAACCAGCCAGTTTCAAAAAAAAAAAAAAAAAGATTTTATATAACATTTCTCTGAGTAGGAAACTTTTCAAGGAGCTCCAAACTTTTGTTTCCCCTCCAATGACTGGTTGTCTGATAGTTTTCACAGGGTTGTGAGGCTACTGGTTTTTTTCAAGGATACCTTGAAGCTGGAAAGAGAGAATGGTAATAGAGCAATCAATTAAAACTTAAAATGCCACAACAATCATGTTTCTTTTTAAGATTTAACCATTTTTCTTAAATATATGTTCCATGAGCTATTTGTTTATTCATTTCCAAAGTTTTTAAAAAGGCGATTTTGATGATTTTTTGCCACCACTTTTCTTTCATGGAGGAAATATATTTTTGGAGGTCCTTACTGCACCATTCCTGAAGTGCTTTCCAAACTGAATTATTTTAAAATGAAATGGAGGCTCACTATTTCAGGAAAAATTGTCTGTGCCTTCTGTTTCCACTTCTTCATTTGCCCCCACTCCAAACACTGCAGTCTGTTTTGTGTTTCTGCTATTTCTTCATGATGGTTCTGACCCTAGTTGACAGCAGCCTCCTGTGATTCTGCTATCTTCCCAGAAGCATTTGTGACACTGTCCTCCTGACTTCCTACTGGGCTTTCAAAGCTCTTCTCTTTATGCCTCTCCTCTTACTTCTCATATTACTTCATCTCCCTTTCTTCTGGAAAAATCTTTCATTCTTTTTGCTCCTTTATCACTGGTATTCACGAGGATTCCATTCTGGTTCTCATCTTCCCAGTACATGACCACCAAACTCCAAACTAGGAAATAGCCTTTATATCAGATGAGCCAACCAACATCGGAGAAGGCAATGGCACCCCACTCCAGTACTCTTGCCTGGAAAATCCCATGGATGGAGGAGCCTGGTAGGCTGCAGAGTTGGATACGACTGAGCGACTTCACTTTCACTTTTCACTTTCATGCACTGGAGAAGGAAATGGCAACCCACTCCAGTATTCTTGCCTGGAGAATCCCAGGGACAGAGGAGCCTGTTGGGCTGCCGTCTATGGGGTCGCACAGAGTCGGACACGACTGAAGCGATGCAGCAGCAGCAGCAGCCAACCAACATCAATATACTGATGTGTACATTATTTACCTTCAGCTCTAAAAATCTAAGTACAAATTCCCAACTTCTCACTGAACATGGTACCAGGAATCTCATTATAAAAATGATAATTGATCCATGTATTGAGACATATGAGTTTCCAGGTACTTTGCTAGTTATTTGAAATGTATTACCTCTCTCTCATCTTTGTTATACTACAGTGATAAATATCATTTCTTGCCTTTTACATCTGAGGTTAGACTAAGTATTTATTCAAGATCAAACAGTTAAAAAACAGTACAGCTGGGATTTGAGCTCAGAGTTTTCTGATTCTAAACTTAGAGAATTACCTCATCTGTAAAATGGGTATAACATTATAATATCTACTCTTTACAAGGATGAAGTGAGTTAATACTTACAAAGAATCAATAGTAAATTCAATAAAATGTTGTCCTTTTATATTATTGTTATAGGATGCTGCCTCTCATCTTCGCATCTCTCTGTTGTCTCTCTTCCCCAAATACCCTCTCCTTCCTGCATTCCCTTTTTCAGTCAATGACATAATCATACCCACAGCCACCCAAATAAGGTGCATCAGAATTGCCTAGGACTTTCACATCGCCCCCATCCACCCACATTTACTTGGTTGCCAAGCCTCACAGAGTCTTTCTCTAAACTGTCTCACCATCCTCATATCTCACTCAGGCTCCCATCATTGTGATTATTCCAAGTTTACTTAACCTGTCTTCCTTCCTTTGGGCTCTCTCCTCTGCTCCACCCACTCAGCAAACAGTTTTCTACAGCTATTACATATCTGTATTCTTTCTAACACAGAGGCCTAATTATATCACTTCCTTACTTAAACATTTAAAACAACACATTGTCATCTACAGAATTAAGCACAAAATCTTTCATCTGGAATTCAAAATACTGCACCAATGGTCCCTGTACTGCAACTCACCTCTCACCTCACCCCAAACCAATGTCCCATGCTCTAGCCACATGAGACAAGCTCTCATCCCTGGGCACAGCAGGAAGATTCGCCCCTCCCAGCCTTTGTTTATGTAATTCCTTCTGGCTAGAACTCCTTCCCTGGCTCCACCTCCATGCTCTCCTGTTGATTACCCACGTGTGTATGCTAAGTCGTTTCAGTTATGTTCGACTCTTTGAGGCCCCATGGACTGTAGCCCGCCAAACTTCTAAGTCCATGGGCTTACCACAGCAAGATTCCATTCCCTCCTCCAGGGGATCATCCAACCCAGGGATTGAATCTGCATCTCCTGGGACTCCGCCATTGCAATCGGATTCTTTATTGCTGAGTCATCGGGGAAGCCTGTTGATTCCCCACCCAGCCTTAAAAAACCAAGCAGCTGTGCTACCTCTCCTATGGAGCATTCCTGATTTGCTATCTGACCTTCAACACTGTTCATGCCTATTTAACTTCCTGAAGGGAAGGAACCCTGTCCCACTTTTTGTGTCTTCAGCATCTAGCAGAGTTTCTGGCATAGAATCTGTTTCCAGTCCAGTTTGCTTGCTGCTATCAAGGTTAAAAAGGCCAAATGGTTGTCTGAGGAGGCCTTCCAGATAGTTGACAAAAGAAGAGAAGCAAAAGGCAAAGGAGAAAAGGAAAGATAGATCCATTGGAATTCAGATTTCAAAAGAATAGCAAGGAGACATTAAAAAAAAAATCTTCCTAAGTGATCAGTGCAAAGAAATAAAGGAAAACAATAAAATGGGAAAGACTAGGTCATTCCTGGTGGCTCAGAGGTTAAAGCGTCTGCCTGCAATTCGGGAAACATGGGTTCAATCCCTGGGTCGGGGAGATCCCCTGGAGAAAGGAAATGGCAACCCACTCCAGTACTCTGGCCTGGAGAATCCCATGGAGGGAGGAGCCTGGCAGGCTACAGTCCATGGGGTCACAAAGAGTCGGACACGACTGAGCTACTTCACTTTCAGAGATCTCTTCAAGAAAATTAGAGATACCAAGGGAACATTTCATGCAAAGATGGGCTCAATAAAGGACAGAAATGGTATGGACCTAACAGAAGCAGAAAATATTAAGAAGAGGTGGCAAGAATACACAGAAGAACTGTACAAAAAAGATCTTCACGACCCAGATAATCATGATGGTGTGATCACTGACCTAGAGCCAGACATCCTGGAATGTGAAGTCAAGTGGGCCTTAGAAAGCATCACTACGAACAAAGCCAGTGGAGGTGATGGAATTCCAGTTGAACTATTTCAAATCCTAAAAGATGATGCTGTGAAAATGCTGCACTCAACATGCAAATTTGGAAAACTTTGGAAATATGGAAATTTGGAAATATGCAGCAAATTTGGAAAACTCAGCAGTGGCCACAGGAATGGAAAAGGTCAGTTTTCATTCCAATCCCAAAGAACAGCAATGCCAAAGAATGCTCAAACTACTGCACAATTGTACCCACCTCACACGCTAGTAAAATAATACTCAAAACTCTCCAAGCGAGGCTTCAATAGTACATGGGCTGCGAACTTCCAGATGTTCAAGCTGGATTTAAAAAAGGCAGAGGAACCAGAGATCAAATAGCAAACATCCATTGGATCATCGAAAAAGCAAGAGAGTTCCAGAAAAACATCTATTTCTGCTTTATTGATTATGCCAAAGCCTGTTTAACTGTGTGGATCACTACAACTGTGGAAAATTCTGAAAGAGATGAGAATACCAGACCACCTGACCTGCCTCTTGAGAAACCTGTATGCAGGTCAGGAAGCAACAGTTAGAACTGGACATGGAACAACAGACTGGTTCCAAATAGGAAAAGGAGTACCTCAAGGCTGTATATTGTCACCCTGCTTATTTAACTTCTATGCAGAGTACATCATGAGAAACGCTGGGCTGGAAGAAGCACAAGCTGGAATCAAGATTGCTGGGAGAAATATCAATAACATCAGATATGCAGATGACACCATCCTTATGGCAGAAAGTGAAGAAGACAGAAAGAGCCTCTTGGTAAAAGTGAAAGAGGAGAGTGAAAAAGTTAGCTTAAAACTCAACATTCAGAAAACTAAGATGATGGCACCCAGTCCCATCACTTCATGGCAAATAGATGGGGAAACAGCGAAAACAGTGACAGACTTTATTTTTGGGGGCTCTAAAATTGCTGCAGATGGTGATTGCAGCCATGAAATTAAAAGATGCTTACTCCTTGGAAGGAAAGTTATGACCAACCTAGACAGCATATTAAAAAGCAGAGACATTACTTTGCCAACAAAGGTCCATCTAGTCAAGGCTATGGTTTTTCCAGTAGTCATGTATGGATATGAGAGTTGGACTATAAAGAAAGCTGAGCACCAAAGAATTGATGCTTTTGAACTGTGGTGTTGGAGAAGACTCTTGAGAGTCCCTTGGACTACAAGGAGATCCAACCAGTCCATCCTAAAGGAGATCAGTCCTGGGTGTTCATTGGAAGGACTGATGTTGAAGCTGAAACTCCAATACTTTGGGCACCTGATGCGAAAAGCTGACTCATTTGAAAAGACCCTGATGATGGGAAAGATTGAGGGCAGGAGAGAAGGGGACGACAGAGGATGAGATGGTTGGATGGCATCACTGACTCGATGGACATGGGTTTGGGTGAACTCCGGGAGTTTGTGATGGACAGGGAGGCCTGGCGTGCTGCAGTTCATGGCGTCACCAAGAGTCGGACACGATTGAGCAACTGAACTAAACTGAAAGCATTTGAGTGTGTGTACCACCACAAACTGTGGAAAATTATCAAAGAGAATACCAGACCACCTGACCTGCCTCTTGAGAAATCTGTACGCAAGTCAAGAAGCAACAGTTAGAACCAGACATGGAACAACGGACTGGTTCCAAATTGAGAAAGGAGTTCGTCAAGGCTGTATACTGTCACCCTGCTTATTTAACTTCTATGCAGAGTACATAATGCAAAATTCTGGACTGGATGAAGCACAAGCTGAAATCCAGATTGCTGGGAGAAATATCAGTAACCTCAGATATGCAGATGACACCACTCTAAAGACAGAAAGTGAAGAAGACCTAAAGAGCCTCTTGATGAAAGTGTAAGAGGAGAGTGAAAAACCTGGCTTTAAACTCAACATTCAAAGTACGAAGATCATGGCCTCTGGTCCCACCACTTCATGACAGTTAGATGAGGAAACAATGGAATCTGTGGCAGACTTATTTTCTTGGGCTCCAAAATTGCTGTAGATGGTGACTGCAGCCATGAAATTAAAAGACAATTGCTCCTTGGAAGAAAAGCTATGACCCACCTAGACAGCATATTAAAAAGCAGAGACATTACTTTGCCAACAAAGGTCTTTCTAATCAAAGTTACGGTTTTTCCGGTAGTCATGTATGGATGTGAGAGTTGGACTATAAAGAAAGCTGAGCATCGAAGAATTGATGCTTTTAAACTGTGGTGTTGGAGAAGACTCTCGAGAGTTCCTTGGACTGCAAGGAAATCCAACCAGTCCATCCTAAAGGAAATCAGTCCTGGGTGTTCATTGGAAGGACTGATGTTGAAGCTGAAGCTCCAAATACTTTGGCCACCTGATGTGAAGAGCTGACTCATTTGAAAAGACCCTGATCCTGGGAAGATTGATGGCCGAAGGAGAAGGGGACGACAGAGGATGAGATGGTTGGATGGCATCACCGACTCAATGGACATGAGTTTGAGCAAGCTCTGGCAGTTGGTGATGGGCAGGGAAGCCTGGCATGTTACAGTCCATGGGGGTTGCAGAGAGTCAGACATGACTGAGCGACTGAACTGAACTGAGCTGATCAAGGTACCAAAAGATGTTCTATCACCACCTCCAGCCAGGAAGCCTGTGACTGCATGGGATGGAGGGTGGGATTCAAGTTCACACGCTCTTGTGTTATTATGACTTTAAAAAACTGTGAGTATGTAAGTTTTTTAATAATAAAAGATGTCTACATTCTTCTTAAAAACTGTTGGTTATATAAGGAATGATCAAAATTTTCCTAGCAGGCTGGAAAGCAGAGAAATGGGTCAATAAGATAAAACAGATTCCAGCACTGGGTTAAAAATTGACTGCCTAAGACTTGCTTGTATAACTGTCTAGAACCAATGGGACAAACTGAACTTTCATGTTGACACTTGTGCCAGAATAAACACTCTGGGTGGCTGAAGAGGGGCCCTATGAGGGCGGTGCTCTGCTTAGGCTCCTGGGTTCCCGCCCTTTTGTCTGAGCTGAGCCCACAGGAGACTCCCAGGCAGTCACTTTGATTCATGATCCAACAATTCAATGAACTCTCAGTCTGTTTGCCAAATAACCAGCTTGAATTAATATGTTGACTTAAATTGATCAAAGCAGCTGGTTCTTCTGGAGACTGACCACTGGGCATCAGTCTTGTCCAGGAGCACAGCTTTTTCTACTGTTTGGACATCTTCTGTGTTCCCTCTGGTTGAATAAAAATAGTTCTAATAAGTGGTAAAATGATGATCTTTTCCATTCCAAAGTTAAGGAAATAAATGGCTGTTTAAGTCCTGGTGAGTCAGTCTGGTTGCCTCATATATACCCGGGAGACAGTTATTCACTTGAATTTTAATAGAGAAAGATGTGGAAACTTCCCTGTTGGGCTTAACATCTCCTTGTAGCATCGTAAAGTGATGTAGCTCTGTGCATTTTTAGCCCATGTAGAGGCCTGGACTGTATATGTACAGTGGCTTAAAAACATGACTACCTGTTCTCCCAGCAAGCTAGTTTGCTTAATTGTGTGCTTTCTTGCAGGATCATTGATTTCTGCACCTTTCCATTTCTGGAAGTACTCAAAAGCCATTGGTGGCACATGGAAATTTTTGAGAAACATTTTGAAAGCATTCAGCAGGATCTCTTCTTTCTTGGAGAACAGCCCTTCTATAGGACATTTGCAGGAAAACAAGACCCCAGTGTTTTAAAGATCTCAAATGGCCCTGATGGCTCAGATGGTAAAGAATCTGCCTGCAATGTGGAAGATCCAGGTTTGATCCCTGGGTGGGGAAGATCCTCTGGAGAAGCGAATGGCAACTCACTCCAGTATCCTTGCCTGGAGAATCCCATGGACAGAGGAGTCTGGTGGGCTACAGTCCATGGGGTCGCAACGAGTCAGACACAACTGAGCAACTAAGCATAGCACAGCACAAAGTTAGAATCTGCCAAGGAATTACAATTAGGGCTTTAAAGATGTTTAAAATTGTGTTTTTCTCTTCTAAACTGGCCTTCTGCATTGATGGAGTGTTGCTCCCAACCAAGGGGGCCACATATATCGTATGACTTTGGAGACAGACAACAACGTCTTGCAGAGCCTACAGTTGGGAGAGGTCATATAGAGCAGAAGTCCCCTGAATCTTGCCAAGAGAACTTATCTTGAAGGGGTGATACCACGGAGGCAGACCTTGGGAGATTGGGGGCTGCAGCTCAGTGTTAGCTGTGTTGTCAGTTAGCTGTCAGAACTTATTTTTTACCCCCTGACCTTCCTTGTCTCTCTGCCCTATGGAATCATACATGAAGTCCAATAGAATCACACATGAAGTCCTAGAGAATCGTATGTGAGGCCCTAGAGAATCATACATGAAGATGTTGTGGCTTGCTTTCAGAAAAAGCCGTCTTAATCCTCTGGGGTAACACTTACTTGAACTGGATCAACAGCTGTCATGGAGATGATTGAAAAACATGAAATTATCTTGATGTTTCATATTTGGACAAAGAAAGAGAGTGCATGGCTATACTTAGCAATTCTTAATAGAGAAAATTTTTAATGCAAATGGAATTTATCCTAGGTTGGTTGTTGCCCAGGAGATTCTTGTTGAGTGGAAAGAGAGACTTATTTAAAAAGCAAATTCTTAGTAATTCATACCCAGAGCTGCTTAAAAAGACTTGTCTAGAAGACATGTGCCAAGTTTACTCATTTAATGTTCTGCCTTCAAGATGCTGGGAAAATCAAGCTTCTACTGCTGAGTAGCAATTTAATCAGTTTACATTAAAGGTCCAAGGTTAAATGTAACTGAGTGATCAGGACGATGTGAGGGGACAGACAGCCTTCCAGATGCAAATGCCACCTGCAGGATTGGTCCTGTCTTGAGACAAGAGTCTGAGCCCAAGCCTTTTGAACAGACACTAGTATGTGTACAGCAGTGTCCCACACAGAGGCTAACAGTCTATGCAAGGTGGATGCACATCACAGGGCCAAACATCAGTGCAGGAACACACAGTTGCTAATTTACCACTGTACCTGTCAATGGCTACTAAGAGGTTATTTGATTACAATAAATGTCTAGTGTTAATATTCATGCATGATGAAATGCAGAAGATATATTTTTAGCCTGTTTGAATCCTTTATTCTTTTTTTGATTATTATGTTTTGATTGGAGGATAATTGCTTTACAGCATCATCTTGGCCTCTGCCACACATCAACATGAATAAGCCACAGGTATACACATGTCCCCTCCCTCCCAAACCCCCCCCTTCCCATCTCTCACCCCGTCCCACCCCACCCCACCCCTTTAGGTTGTCACAGAGCACACAGGGTTGAGTGCCCTGTGTCTCACAGAAGATCCCCACTTGCTCCTATTTTACATGCAGTAGTGTACATGTTTCCATGCTATTCTCTCAATTGGCCCCACCCTCTCCTTCCCCCACTGCCTCCACAAGGCTGCTCTCTTGCATCTGGATCTCCATTCTGCCCTGCAAATGGGTTCATTAGCACCATCTTTCCAGATGCCATACACGTGAATTAATACGCAATGTTTGTGTTTCTCTTTCTGACTTACTTTACTTTGTGTAATAGGCTCTAGGTTCATCCACCTCATTAGGACTGACTCGAATCAGTTTTTTTTTAATAGCTCAGTAATATTGCACTGTATATGTGTATCACAATGTCTGTATCCATCCATCTGTTGATGGACATCTAGGTTGCTTCCATGTACTAACTATTGTAAAAAGTGCTGAATAAAGCATTGGTTTTATTCTTGCTTAGTAGTTCTCTCCTTAGCAAAATAGAAAAAATGACTACAATCAATTTTACATCATTAATAATCCACCTACTGTATAGCACAGGGAATGCTGTTTGATATTACATAACAACCTAAATGGGAAAAGAATTTTAAAAAGAACAGATGTATGTATATGCATAACTGAGGCCTTCCGAGGTGGTGTTGGTGGTAAAGAAACTGCCTGCCAATACAGGAGACATGAGAGATGTGGGTTTGATCCCTGGGTTGAGAAGATCCCCTGGAGGAGGGCATGGAAACCCACTTCAGTATTCTTCCCTGGAGGATTTCATGTACAGAGGAGGGTTGAGGGGCTACAGTCCACAGGGTCACCAAGAGTCCGACATGAGTGAAGTGACTTAGCGTGCATTCATAACTCAATCACTTTGGCATACACCCGAAACCAGCACAACATCATTAACCAACTATATTCCAATGTAAAAGAAAAAGGTAAAAAAGAAACAAGTCGAAACCAAGTTTATTGAAAGGAGGTCTGTATATCTACGGGCACAAATTATTTTGCAAAGTAGCTAGGATTACTTACATTTATAAACAAGACTGTGAAATTCACATTAGCATGAAACATACTGTCTCAAGGATGAAAATGAAATTAGTTCCCAAAGAAGTGTTGGGGAGAACACAAGAGGCGTGTCCCCAGATTGCCAGTGTAACAATTTCAGACATAGGAACATTGCTTGAATGCTATTTTTAAAAGACAGAACGAGATAACTAAATATAAGAATATTTGTTTTCTTTTAGGTAGGAAAAAAAAAAAAAATCCACACTTTTGGGCCCTCTTCAGGAAAGAGAGCATGTAAGGCTTATGCAGTTCTGTAAAATTATACACCACCATATGCTTCCAACCTCAAATTCTGGTTATTTTGGTTTGACTTACTGCTTTTATTCCATAGGAAACACAAGTACTTTACCCCAAAGGCTTATTAAATATTCTACCACTTGGCTGGAGTAAAGAACTAATTGGAACAAGAGAGGTCTCTCATGACCCTAAGTGGACAAACGCTTTTTCATTATTTTGCCGGATTGTCTTCTCCAAGCTCCAGAATGTGAAAAATACTGTCTTTGCCACAGTGATGTCACCAGCACGTGGCTGGCTGCCCTTATGGGTGCCAGCTGGGTTTCCAGGAACACGGGCCACGCAATAAAAATCAAGCATGTTGTCTTCCTGTGCCGAACAACACACTCCACAACGTTCTTGTTGCCAAGAGTTTGTCCATGACGGGGACTACACAGAGGTGTTTATTCATTTTTGTTCAGTATTTTAAATAATTTATATAAAGTGACTATCACTCGTGCCCACAGCCTCAGAGGCAGCTGTCCAAAACCTTTCAGCAAAGCAGCGTGTTAGACCATTCTAGGATCACCTGTGAGGAATGCTGGATGGAATCCCTGATATTGCTGCAGGTATGGGCGATTTTCTGTAGGACACCCAGGAAGTCCTGCCTGTTTCAGCAGCGCAAGGCATCTCTCCAAGCTGGTACTTCCTGGGTGATGCTTGTTTGTGTCAGGATCAGAAAACCACAAGGGGAAGAAAAGGCAGCAACATGTACTTCGGCTGCTTGGCAGCCTTCCCGGGGAAGGCTGGTTGGGAGGCTATAACAGTATTGATTCAATTTAGTTTTGGACAAGTTTATACATCCAGATGGTGAAGCCTGACCTTCATTAACTAAAGATAAATTTGATACAATTTCACTTTAGTTACTTTGGAACTTAAGGATACACACAATTAGACAAAATAGTTTAAAGATTCCCAAGTACCCATCACCACCTTCAAACACTCATCAATTTATAGCTAATTTTATTAAACCTCAATTCTTCCTATTACTTCACCCCGCCACCAAGACAGCAACTCTGAAAGACGTAAAAACTTTTTCTTGACATAATCACAATGCCATTATTTCTCCTAAGGTCTTAGTAATTTCACCAAATGTTCAGCATTGAAAATTCTGGTTGTCTCCTCAATGTTATAATGTTTTAACAGCCCGTTTGTTATAGAAACAGAATCCAAATAAGTTTCACACCTGCAGTTGCTGAAGTCCTGTATATTTTCTTTAATTCATAGGTTCTCTTTCATCCCTTTTCTCCTCTACCTCCTCCTCCTTGTCCTTCTCCTCACTATTGGTTGAAGAAACACATTTTGTTTCTATAAAAATGTTTCCATTTGTCCTATGAAATTTCCTACACCTGACATCTTTATGTGGTCATTTAACATTTTCTGCTATCATCTTATTTCCCATCCATTGCTGGTTGGATTTAGAGGCTTGATCTAAGGCTGGGTTTGAGGGGCAAGACCAATGCATTGATTTGTTAGAGCTGCCATCACCCCATGCTGCAGATGGGTGGCTGAACAGCAGAAATATGCTGTTCACCATCGTAAGGCTGGATGTCCAAGATCAGGGGTCAGCAGGGCTGGTTTCTCCCAAGACTGCTCTTCTTGGTATGTAGATGGCCGTCTTCTCCCTGTATCTTCCCATAATCTTTCCTCTGCGTGTGTCTGTGTTCAAATCTCCTTCTTACAGAGACACCAGTCAGACTGGATCAGGGGCTAACCTAATGACTTCATTTTAATTTAATTACCTCTTTGACATCTCTCTCTTCAAATACAGTCACATTCTGAGGTACTGGGGGTTAGGACTCCAACATGGGAATTTTAGGGGTGAGCAATTCAACCCATAACAACTTTCCATGTGATATCCTTCCTTCAAGAGGTACATAAAATCAGGTTGTTTATCTTTTTGTGGCTTTGGCAGCCACTGATGATCAATGCCTAGATTCACTAATTTGAGTTTGCAAAGTGGTGATATATCCTAATTCTGGTGTTCCTTCTTTATATATTAGCTAGATTCCTTTGTGTTTTTTAAAGTTGCTTCATCTTCTCTTTGGTTTGCAATTTTATTGTAAAGGCAGAATTAATATTTGATTCTATTTACTCATTTTCAAAATAATAGGTTGCTTCACTGAAATCCTCCAGTGTGATCAGTTTGTTGTGGTTTTCTCAGTGACACGTTGAACTCATGGATGTTCACATCTGTGTGTATGATAGTGTAATGGATAGTAATCTACTGTGGTTATTACCTTTCCCTCAAACTGTTGTATTTTCGGCCAAGGGAGGCTCTTCAAGCTAATACAGACCAGGATCTTGGCCTTCCCCAATCAATAGAAATTGATTAGAGACCAGACAAGAAATTCAGGCAAGGCTTTATTGAGGCTTTTAGTGCAGCAGCAGGGAGCGAGAACAAGTAACAGGTTCCCTTGCTGGCTCACAGTGTGTGGGTGGGGGGTGGGGTATCAAGCTCTTTCCTTATGTGGCGTGAGAGTAGGGGTCTGTCCAGGGGACAAGGTGGAGGGGTGGCTTAAGTGGTTTACCCACCCCTTAAGTGGCATTATGTGCAAGGGGCATGCACAGTACCCTGCTTTTGCTCCCGAAACCCAGTTTTTGCTCCTGGCTCCTCAGAAATGGCAGTTGGGTCCCTTTGTCTTTGTATCTTTGGGTCCAGAATTTGCCACAAATGCACATGCACACTGTTATTTTAGTCCCATACAGTTCCTCTGTGTATTGTACCTTGAGGAGAGGTGTGTCCAGGCGCCAGCCCTGCAGCACAGGGTCCCAGGTCCCAGCCTGGCTCAGCGCTTGGCCCTAAGTTCGTAGACAGGACTGCAGGAGGCCTGGAGCACTTCCTTGTCTGGTGCAGCATGAGGTACCAGGCTCATGTTTTCCATTTCCTTCTCCAGATCCAAGAAGTTCCCGTTCCTTTTGGTGGTTTCTACCATTTAGGGTTTGAATAGTAGAAACTGAGCACCAGGGGAGCTCACTACTACCAGCTGGTTCCCACGTTCAGGCCTTCATAGTGAGTGCAATTATGAAAGAATACATGTACAAACACACACAATCATACATACGTGTACAAATACACCTTCCAGTCAAGTTCAGGGTTTGTTTTATCTTAATATCCTCATTTCCTCTTTCCCACTCCATGAATCCTGGTCTCAACCATACCAGGAACAACTGACTGAGAACCCCGCATTATTGCCCACTCACTTTTACCCACGACACATCCACAACAAAGCCAGGGTCACACAGCTAACACTCCCGCCAAGCTTTTTGCAGTTCATTTTGTTCTTAGATTTCTACTCAAATAACCATGTTTTAAAATCCCCAGGAAGGACTTCCTTGGTGGTCCAGTGATTAAGAATCTGCCTGCCAATGTGGGCAGGGTTTGATCCCTGGTCTGGGAAGATTCCACATGCAGTGGAACAGTTAAGGCCATGCATCCCAGCTACTGAGCCCAAGTGCTGCAACTGCTGAAGCCTGTACACCTAGAGCCCTTGCTCTGAGACAGGAGAATTCACGTCAGTGAGAAGCCCTTGCACGGAAACTAGAGAGCAGCCCCTGCTTGCCACAACTAGAGAAAGCCCACGCACAGTGACAAAGATCCAGTACAGCCAAAAAATAAATAAAGTAAAATTAAAAATTAAAATAAAAGAACCCCTGGGAGTATTTCTTCTTTATGGGTTAAACTATCAACTGGATACATATTTAGTTTTTTTTTTCCATTTTATATATTAATTAATTGAACATATTAAAAAGCAGAGACATTACTTTGCCAACAAAGGTCCGTCTAGTCAAGGCTATGGTTTTTCCTGTGGTCATGTATGGATGTGAAAGTTGGACTGTGAAGAAGGCTGAGCGCCGAAGAATTGATGCTTTTGAACTGTGGTGTTGGAGAAGACTCTTGAGAGTCCCTTGGACTGCAAGGAGATCCAACCAGTCCATTCTGAAGGAGATCAGTCCTGGGTGTTCTTTGGAAGGAATGATGCTGAAGCTGAAACTCCAGTACTCTGGCCACCTCATGTGAAGAGTTGACTCATTGGAAAAGACTCTGATGCTGGGAGGGATTGGGGGCAGGAGGAGAAGGGGACGACAGAGGATGAGATGGCTAGATGGCATCACTGACTCGATGGACGTGAGTCTGATTTAACTCCGGGAGTTAGTGATGGACAGGGAGGCCTGGCGAGCTGCAATTCATGGGGTCGCAAAGAGTCAGACACGACTGAGCGACTGAACTGAACTGAACTGAAGATAATAAGGTATATACCTTGTAGATAGGGGATTTCCAGGTGGTGCCAGTGGTAAAGGACCCACCTGCCAATGCAAGAGACCCAAGAGACGTGGGTTCGATCCCTGGGTCATGAAGTAGGAAATGGCAATCCACTCCAGTTTTCTTGCCTGGAGAATCCCATGGACAGAAGAGTCTGGCGGGCTATAGTCCATAGGGTCGCAAAGTGACATGACTAAAGTGACTGAAGTACTTAGCACGCATGCACGCACCTTGAAGGTAAGAGATGCACGTGTTTTCAAAGTCAAGCCAAGTGTGACACCAGCACCGCTTTCCTGTTTTTCTTGTCACCATATGTGTCTAAGCCAGAGAAAGGGCTGGTTTATGTCGTGGCGGGTTTCGAGGAGGAGGTGACGCCTGAATCATGTCTTACCAAACAGCTGCAAAGAGCGACTTAGATTCTCAGAGAAACTGTCCCTTAGTTCTGCTCAGGGAAGAAAACATTTGTTCCGCCGCCCACCATGTAATTCTTCTTTGAATTTTAATGAGTTAGCCTTTAGGCTGCTAGACAGAAAACAACGGCTCTATTCTGTTTAAACTCTGCCATCTTTCTATTTTGCTGCAGAGGCTAGAAAAGAACGGTTTTTTGCCAAATGTGTGGTCGTATGCTACAAGGTAGTTCATCTGGACGTGTGAAGTTCCATCTCATGATAGCATTTTGGAAGCTAAATATAGCAGTGGTCTCAGTAAGTCCACTAACCATCCAATTATTCACACAAACGGGAAATTGAAAACTGCCACTGCTTCCATCATTATCTTTATCCCCCACATCCGATACCTAAGTCCTGCCAAATCTACACTCTGTGATAATCCTGGAACCTGTTTCCCTTGTCCGTCTTGCCCTCTTGTTCCCCTAGATCACCATCCTTCTCTCATAGATGCCTGGCTGTCCCCCTGTCTCCACTGATTCCCCCTATGCCCACCCTCTACTCGAAACGTAAACCTTACTTAGTCACTCTGGGTATTGTGTAAAAGGATGGATGGGTAAAATGTAAATCCCTTTTTGGGGATGCTCTAAAGGTCAGATGCAAGAGTGAACTGGTCCTGATCTGACTCCTAACTCCTCTGGTCTCACGTGTCCCTGGATGTTGAGATCTGGCAGCTCTGCAACACTCACTGCACCAGCTGAAGCCAGGCTTTTGTACTGATGCCTGCTCTTCTTGATGAAACACTGCTTCCTTGCATCCCTGCTCATCCTATATTATCTAATCTCACCTTTTCAGACTCCTCTGCAGAACATTTTCCCCTGCCCCATCCACCTCTTCTCCTCACTCCTGTTAAACGCACAATACCCAGCATGGCTGTATCATGTATCTGGCTGTGTGTTAAAATTAGTGATGTGTCTATTTTCCCCTCTACACTAGAAGCTGCTTGATAGAAAGGACAGTGCTCCAAAATGATTTATTGACTTACTGATTCAGTAAACATGTGGTCCAATTAAAGGCTATCAACCAAAGTGGTCAGAAAATGGTATTTCTTCTTCTTCAAATATCAATGGGACCATTTAATTTGGGATAAAGTGAATTTCAAGAAAAATGCAAATAGAATGCTGAACAAAACCTTTCCTTCTGACTATTAACTTCAAAACATCCTAGCTACAGGGACCCTTGGATTTTTATTTCATAGTCTTCAAATATCCCCTCTGAGCAGTACACCTTTCTGCCCTATCACTGAATGTTTGGGGAAACACTTCAATCATGGAACTTGATAACACTGATGAGAAATGATGCACCAGATGATAAATTCAAAACCACCAAAAGCTGATGTCTTTCCAAACTCATATTGTTTAAAGTGGTTTGACTACTATCGGGAAGATAGAAGGCAAAAAATGTTTTAAAGGAAAAACTTTTAGTAACTTTGTGTTTTTTAAAGCAGAAAGCAAATAATGTATCTCCAAAGAGTTTAGTGCCCTTAGACAAAATTTTATGGAAAAGAGTAAGATTGAAACTAATCTACTTGGATGTGATAGCGGTAAAAATGAATAGAAATATTTAAGAAAGTGCCTCATCCTACAGTTATCTTGATACTTTCACAAAACGGGGAAGGAAGCCATTCTCCTGTGTATCAGATCCATGCTGGTTCCTTACACACTCACACACCATCCTCAAGACAACCCTATGAGTTCAATGTTACCATTTCCCCTTTTGCCCTTGAAACTGAGGTCTGAGAGCATCTATGTTCACAAGATGGAGGAATTTTGCCCAACTCTGTAAGCATCAGAAAACCTGAAAATTATGAGCAGGTTTCAAAGAACAAGTGAAAGATAGTGAAAAGCACAGAGGATGGTAAATGGTGCATGTAAAATGGACTGGGTGTTTATTCATTTGGTCATGTAGACAGAAATGATATTAATGACATGTTTTAAATTAACTTATTTATTTGGCTGCACTGGATCTTAGTTGAAACATGCAGGATCTTCATTGCCGCATGATGGATTTTTAGTTGCAGCATGCAAACTCTTTAGTTGTGGCATGTGGAATCTAGATCCCTGACCAGGGATCGAACCTGGGGTCCTGCATTGGGAGCATGGAGTCTTAACCACTGGACGACCAGGGAAGTCCCCTAAGTGATAGTACTGGTCTTTTGTAAATCACTTCTAGGGTTTCCCAAGTGGCACTAGTGGTAAAGAATCTGACTGTCAATGCAGGAGACAAAAGAGACTCGGGTTCCATCCGTGGGTCGGGAAGATCCCCTGAAGGAGGACATGGCAACACAGTCCAGTATTCTCTCTTGGAGAATCCCATGGACAGAGAAGCCTGGCGGGCTACAGTCAATAGGGTCACAAAGAGTAGGACACGACTGAGGTAACTCGGCAGTCACAAATCACTTCTACAGATACTGCTAATGAAGTAAGAGGTAGAGGGGCCTCTGGTTAATCCGCAGGTTTCATTCTGATTCTTTGAGATAAACTACCAATGGGAATGACACCTCCTGATTGGATGAAAGACAAAGCTGCCTACCACAGCCCCCTCATTTTTGGAATGAGGGGATGGAAAGGATTTCCCAGCCTAACACATGTGCAAAGGAGGCCTCAAGTTGTCCTCTAGTAACCATATCATTAGCATTGTGAATTTTTTTGGGAGTGGAGAATCAAACCATTTTATTGGGGGGCTTTGGGGGAAGGTGGAAAAGCTGGTAGAACAATGAGATCTGAAGTCTTTCTGTGAGCCATCTACCCAACTTCTCAGCTGCTAAAAGAGCATTGTGGTTTTGACCCCTGTGGGTTTCACTTGGATACTGCAGCAAAAGATTCAAAATGGCGACTGGCAGAAGCCCAGATAAGGAATTACAGGTGACATGATTGTAGGGGAGGAAACCCCAGAAGACTAACCCCATAATCACACATTATTTACCTGAGATGTATCAATACATTTTTTAGATAGTGATACAGTTAACAGCAGCATGTGAAGTCATTAGGGTTTAAAATTGATCAAAGTTTCATTATACAACTTATATACGTGTATATATGGTGTTTCATTATACAACACCAGTAAGAATTCATCTGCCAACACAGGAGACACAAGAGACATGGGTTCAATTCCTGGGTCAGGAAGATTCCCTGGAGGAGGAAATGGCAACCCACTGCAGTATTCTTGCCTGAAAACTCCCATGGACAGAGGAGCCTGGTGGTCTACAGTCCATGGGGTCTCAAAGAGTCGGACATGACTGAGCACACATGCATGCACGTGATTGTTGTTATCATTCACATTTTGTGGATAGGTTTTTGTTCCAGCTTTGTGTATATTATAAATGTCAAGTTTTTAAAAATAATGCATGGTGAAATTTTGAGTGAAGAATTTTTTCAGTGAATTTTATGCAGGTACTTTCTCTGATTGTCCGAGCAACACAATGTCTCAGAAGTGATAGTTCTTCAGAATATAGTTCTGATTCATACGATGTGAATATTAGGCAAACAAAAAGACAAAAGACTTTGGTGATTGATTCTGATACTGAAAGTGAACATTAAACACACGCCGCTAGAGGAGGCACCTTTGCTTCTACACAGCGTGGGTTGAAGGCAACATTTCATGAAAGTTAGAAGACTTTACAGGTGTGTCAGGTGTAACTATTGAATGTAGTGACCCATAAAGTGTTAGTGAAAAGGAAAAATCGCCAGCCACAGGCATTAGTTTCTGCAAAAACCCCCTGGTTGTTAACAATGAGTTAACAACCTAAGCTACCCCTATATAGTGCTCCTCACTCTGAGAATTCACCCCTGTGCTCTCCCACATGTACTGTACTTCTAATAAATGCTGGACCTACTTTGCAGTCTTGGGCTCTTTGTCAAATTCTTCAAAGAGGACAAGGACTGAAGTTCCTTTCTCTCCATGAACACAGTAATAACAGAATGTTTGAAATGACCACAGTTGGGGCATGTTTGCCAGGGGGAGGGATGATGGAAGGGATAGTTAGGGAGTTCAAGATGGACATATACACTCTGCTATATTTTAAATGGATAACCAACAAGGACCTACTATATAGCATGTGGAACTCTGCTCAATGTTATGTGGCAGCCATGATAGGAGAGGAACTGGGGGGAGAATGGATACATGTATATGTATGACTGAGTACCTTTGTTGTTCACCTAAAATGTCACAACACTGTTAATTGGCTATATCCCCATATAGAATAAAAAGTTAAAAAACATCTTGAATCGATCATAGAAAAATGAAACAATTAAAACACTAACATACCTTGCCCCTTTTTTTCTGTATTCTTTTCAGCACATCAACTGTCTTTGTCTTTGCTAACATCTGTACTGGATTGCAGGCCATGCTTGGATTTCAACACCATAAGCTATTACTTTAGTATCAGCAGCTGCTCTTTCAGTGACACTGGTCTCCTGAAACAAGCCCTAAGAGCCACTGTTCTGATGTATGTAATGCTGAGAAAGGGAAGAAAACAGGCCAGCAACTCAGAAGTGCCTCTTTTGCACACACTTTGGACTTCAGTGTCTTTCAGAAGTTCCACAGAAAGTAATTTGCAGTGAAGGGTCCTCTTCTGACACGAACTGAATTTTCTCCACCTGGACATAGTGATTGCCCAGTAAGTTTTCTTCTTAAGGATAACAGCACTGTCTCTTCTTCCAACACAGCTGTATCATATTCTTCTGCTCTAAGTGCTCCATCCCGGGATGAATAATAACCTCTCATCCAACAAGAAACATTTATATGCAGCCTGTTCTTCTCCCTTACAACAGGTCCTACAATGAAATGATTGGCCTTACATTAGGCTGTGTCTGCCCTGTCTTTCCTGATAGAATATAAGGAAGGCAGGAATGATGTCTATCTTGTTCACTCCTGAACCTCCAGTGCCTGGCATGAGGTCAGCAGCTGGATATTTACTGAATGAATAAATGGGCCTCTACCATCTGTGTGGCCCCACAATGGTGACCAGCATGGGAGCTCTGAGTTGTTTCTACTGCACTGGAGCTTCCTGAGAGGCCTCCCTCTGCACCAACCTGCTGGAGAGAAATCTCAGGGGAGGAGGCTGGGGGTGGGCAGGTCCAGAGGAAGAAGTACAGAGGCATTTTTTAGGTAACAAAAATAAGAATGAGTGCAGGTAATCTCAAAAGAATACAATGAAATATTACTTAGCTATTAAAAAGAATGAAATAATGCCACCTGCAGCAACATGGATAAACCTAGAGATGATCATACTAAGTGAAGTAAGCCAGACAGAGAATGACAAATACCATATGATATTATTTATACATAGAATTGAATATATAATACAGATGAACGTACTTACAAAACAGAAACAGACTCACAGACATAGAGAACAGACTTGTGGGAAAACGGGTGGGGAAGGGTTAGATTTGGATTAGCAGATACAAACTATTATATAAGGAATGGATAGGGGACTTCTCTGGTGGTCCAGGGGCTAAGACTCCAGCTTCCAGTGCAGAGGGCCTGGGTTTGACCCCTGGTCAGGGTACTAGGGGAGAAGGCAATGGCAACCCACTCCAGTACTCTTGCCTGGAAAATCCCATGGATGGAGGAGCTTGGTAGGCTGCAGTCCATGGGGTCGCTAAGAGTCAGACATGACTGAGCAACTTCACTTTCACTTTTCATTTTCATGCATTGGAGAAGGAAATGGCAACCCACTCTAGTATTCTTGCTTGGAGAATCCCAGAGACAGAGGAGCCTGATGGGCTGCCGTCTATGGAGTTGCACAGAGTCGGACACGACTGAAGCGACTTAGCAGCAGCAGCAGCAGCACCAGGGTACTAGGTCCCACAAGCCACAACTCAGAGTTTGCATGCTGCAACTGAATATCCCACATGCTGCAATCAAGATCAAGGATCCTGGGTGCTGGAACTAAGACCTGGCAGGGCCAAATAAATGTAATTTTTAAAAGGATAGATAAACAACAAGGCCTATTGTATAGCACAGGGAGCAATATTCAATATTTTGTGATAAACCAGAATGGAAAAGAAAATATAAATATTATATATATTTGTATATAACTGAGTCACTTTGCTGTACAGTAGAAATTAACACAACATTGTAAGTTAAGTATACTTCAATAAAACAAAAATTTTTTAATTGCAGCACTTTGCTCCTTAATGCTCACGGGAATCCCTCCAAAGTGCCAGTCACCAACAGCCTTAAAAACGGAAAGTTGTCAAGATTTACGGATGTTTTGAGGAAAACAACTCCAAGAGAAAAGCAAGTATTTATGTACCAATATATTTTTAAATAGTGGCTGTCATTAAGTCTGTGCTAGTTTAACAACTGGCTTTGGCAGTATTTCATTATGAAAGAAAACAGGCAATTTTCTACACACCCCTTAATTCATGCCAAATACAGGCACACCTTCTACCTTTCTGAATAAACAGAAAGCCCTGTTTATTCAGGTCAGTGCATATTTCTTTAGTACTGAAAGTCTTACTTTTAGAAATTTTTTCAACTTAGGAACCCTAGCTACTAAAACTCAACTGAGTTTCTATTTCTCTCATTTTATAATTAATTTTCATTTTTATAAAATAATATGCTTGTACACTGCACATAATGTGAACCTAATTTTTTTCCATTTGAATGTGATCATTTAGGTACATATACATAATACAGATAAATTGTACTAAAGTGAATCACAATATTGTGGGACTTCCCTGGTTGTCCACTGGTTAAGAATCTACCTTTCAATTCAGCAGATGCAGGTTTGATCCCTGGTTGGGGAACTAAGATCCCACATGCTGCAGGGCAACTAAGACCCCCCGTCACAACTACTGAACCTGCATGCCCTAGAGCCTGCAAGTTACAATTAGAAAAGTCTTTGAGCTGCAATGAAAGATCCTGCATACTGCAACTAAGAATGAACACAGCCTAATTAATTATTTTTAAAAATCACTACATTGTACACCTTCAACTTACATAATATTGTAATCAGTTATTCAGTTCAGTTCAGTCACTCAGTCACGTCCGACTCTTTTCGACCCCATGAATCGCAGCACGCCAGGCCTCCCTGTCCATCACCAACTCCTGGAGTTCACTCAGACTCACGTCCATCGAGTCGGTGATGCCATCCAGCCATCTCATCCTCTGTCGTCCCCTTCTCCTCCTGCCCCCAATCCCTCCCAGCATCAGAGTCTTTTCCAATGAGTCAACTCTTCGCATCAGGTGGCCAAAGTACTGGAGTTTCAGCTTTAGCATCATTCCTTCCAAAGAAATCCCAGGGCTGATCTCCTTCAGAATGGACTGGTTGGATCTCCTTGCAGTCCAAGGGACTCTCAAGAGTCTTCTCCAACACCACAGTTCCAAAGCATCAATTCTTCGGCGCTCAGCCTTCTTCACAGTCCAACTCTTACATCCATACATGACCACAGGAAAAACCATTAATAAATAAGTAGTACTAAAATGTTTATAATTAACAATACTCCCATCTCTCTCTGTTCCCTGTCCCAGCACTGTCTTCTCCAAAATCAGCCACTTTCAGCTCATTTGCTTCTTCAGGACTTCACTCAATATTTGTATAAAGTAAGTGCCCCCTGGGGGGCCCCCACTTGCCCTGCTCCTCCTCTGGGCTCCTGCATGTCCACTTTCCTGGTCTTCTCTTTTACCATTTTGAGCATCCTCTTTGCCTACCACCTTTGTTGGGTCTCTTGTTTCTTTGATCATATTCCTTTCTTTTTCCTGGACTTTCCCTTATTATCTTGCTAAATGATATTCTCCAGTTGCTTCTCAGGAAACAATGCATTTGAGGAATACATACATGCATAAAAATGTCTCTTTTCTACCTCCCCACTTGATAGTTGAGCAGGGTATAGAATTCCAGGTTGACAGTCACTTTCTAGCAGACAGAGCAGTCATTGACCAGTGTCTTCCAGAGCCTAGGATCCCTGGCAAGAAGTGTGATGCCTGATTGATTCTGGATCCTTTGTACATGTCCCATTCTCCCTCTGGAAGGCTTGGCAATTGTCTTCATCCCAGAAGTGAAGTTTCACAGTGACATGTCTTAATACAGTTGTTGTCATTTTTCTTTGATAGAGCCTTTCAATCTGGAAATTCATGTTATTCCCTTCTGAGAAATTTTCTTACATTATTGATTTTCTTTCTTCTATTATCTCTGATCCCTTCTGAGGTCTATTAAACACTAGACTAATTTATTTTTAATTTCTTTCTTTCTTTCTTATTTTTTCTTTTCTTCTTTTCTGTCTCTTTGAATTTCTGTTCCACTTTTGTAAGATTAACTCTACAGTGTGAAATTTCTCTCCCATACTGAATCTCTATACTGATTGTTTTTCCTAACAGTGTAATAAGAATTTTAACAGATTTATTTAAATTTATTTATTTCAATGCATTTCATTTATTTAACTAATTTGGGAATGTTTATTAACAGAGTGGCCTGATTTGCTCAGGATACCTACAGGTTAGTCTGTTGTCCAAGTGACCTAATTCCATTAGCTTCCTGTTTTACTTTCAAAAGTGTCCTATTTTAGGTAATAAAACATATGGTCACACTGTTTACTGAGCATTTACTATATATACCAAGTGCTGTTCGAAGTGTTACATGTGTAACAACACATCTGTATAAAATATCTACTCCAGAAGAGTAGACTCTGTTATAATCATTTTACAGATTGGAAATCTGAGGGATAAAGAGTTTAAATAACTTGTCACAGGAGTCACAGCTTCCAGATGTTAAAATGGGGACTTGAATGTGGGAAGTGTCTTCAGAATCTCCCCTTTCCCCTCTATGAACAATATTTATTTGTTTTTAAAAATATTTTATTTATTTATTATTGAGGTGTAGTTGATTTACAGTATCATGTTAGTTTCAGCAGTACAGCACAGTTTTATATATATATATATGCTGTTGCTAAGTCGCTTCAGTCGTGTCTGACTCTGTGCGACCCCAGAGATGGCAGCCTACCAGGCTTTTCTGTCCCTGGGATTCTCCAGGCAAGAACACTGGAGTAGGTTGCCATTTCCTTCTCTAAAGCATGAGAGTGAAAAGTGAAAGTGAAGTTGCTCAGTCGTGTCCAACTCTTAGCGACCGGATGGACTGCAGCCTACCAGGCTCCTCTGTCCATGGGATTTTCCAAGCAAGAGTACTGGAGTGGGGTGCCATTGCCTTCTCCTATATATATATACATACATAAAAACACATGTGTGTGTGTATATATGTATATATATATGAGTATATATATTCTTCTTATATTAATTTCCCTTATAAGTTGCTACAAAATATTCAGTGAAATTCCCTATGCTATAGAGAAGGTTCTTGTTGTTTATCCATTTTATATATAGTAGCATGTGTGCATTAATCCCAAACTCCTAATTTATTCCCCTTACCCACTTTGGTAATCATAAGTTTATTTTCTATGTCTGTGAGTCTATTTCTGAGTTCTATTTATGAGTTCATTTGTATCATTTTTCTAGATTCCGCATATAAGTGGTGTCATATGCTCTTTGTCCTTCTATGGCTTATCTCACTCAGTATGACACTCTCTAGGTCCATCCATGTTGCTGCAATGGGATTGTTTCATTTTTTTATGGCTGAGTGATATTCCATTGTATATATATACTACATCTCTTAATCACTATAGATTCCACTTCACCACTTCTCACAATCCCTTATTTGGGGGATATTAGGCTATTTCTCAGAGAAGGCAATGGCACCCCACTCCAGTACTCTTGCCTGGAAAATCCCATGGACGGAGGAGCCTAGTAGGCGGCAGTCCATGGGGTCGCTAAGAGTCAGACATGACTGAGCGACTTCACTTTCACTTTTCACTTTCATACATTGGAGAAGGAAATGGCAACCCACTCCAGTGTTCTTGCCTGGAGGGCTGCCGTCTATGGGCTCGCACAGAGTCGGACACGACTGAGTGACTTAGCAGGCTATTTCTGACTTTGCATCATTGCAAACACTTTTGTACTCCTTTCTAGCTAAACCTCCTTCATTTTTTTCCTGGTGAAGGATAAATTCCTTCACCAGGAAAAAGCCTGGTAAAACCAGCCTTTCTTGATTTTCATTTCAGCACTCTTTCCACTTGCCACGTTGTACACCTCCTGAGAATGGGAACTGACGAACAAATCCTTTGATTATAAGAAGGCAGACACAGGAGAGCCAACACACTGAAAAGAGCTGTGACCCTCAAATAAATGAAAAGTTAGGGGACGTTGTAGTTAATTTTGACTTTTTAAAAGTCATGTTGCTCCTCTCTTCTTGACTGACACCTAGTCTGGTCACCCTCACTTTAGAATCTGCAGCATCCTTGACATCCACACCCACAACCCCACCATCTACTGACAGTGGCTATCCGACTGTGAACCAGTCCTTAAGACATTAGTCCTAAGACAAATGATACATTGGCAAATAAATGGCAAAGAGGCAACTTCATAGTGACATTAGGGCATAGTCATGTTGGCAGTGCCTTTCTGGAAGGAAGTTTGCCTGTGAACGAGTCTGTTGATTTCATAATCTCAGCAAGCTTTTCATGTGCAATGGATAACAAGTTTACCCAGGGAGGCAACAGAGATTTTCCTAATGTTCTCCTTCTAAACCCAGCTTAAATTTCATCTCACTCAGGAAGTCCTCATGACCAAAGTCCTCCAGTTTTTCTGGCTTGAGCTGTACCAATCTGTGCCATTCTGAGTACACTAAGAATAGGGATTTTGTCTTTTATATCTGATTCACCAAGTATTGAGTACCCCTATATGTCAAACTCTTATTATATATGAAGACTCTTGAGAGTCCCTTGGACTGCAAGGAGATCCAACCAGTCCATTCTGAAGGAGATCAGCCCTGGGATTTCTTTGGAAGGAATGATGCTAAAGCTGAAACTCCAATACTTTGGCCACCTCATGCAAAGAGTTGACTCATTGGAAAAGACTCTGATGCTGGGAGGGATTGGGGGCAGGAGGAGAAGGGGACGACAGAGGATGAGATGACTGGATAGCATCACCGACTCTATGGATGTGAGTCTGAGTGAACTCCAGGAGTTGATGATGGACAGGGAGGCCTGGTGTGCTGCGATTCATGGGGCCGCAAAGAGTCAGCGACTGAACTGAACTGAACTGATATGTCAAACTCTATGTTAAAGGTAAGGGAAAGAAAGCAGGATGCTGCTATGCTCTATAATTTTCAGTAACGTGTAACTTTAACAGATTTCACTTCTCAAAACAAAAATTCCCACTGATTCACTATTTGCAGTGCATTCTCTTATAAACTGACTCTTAATTTGACTGCAAACTGTTCTCCCACTTCCAATCTGTGCTTTTTATTCTTCTTATTGAAATTAGACATATTGTTCATTTATATTGGAAAACACCTAGCTGTGAGAAGAGACCACATAAAAATGAGTTAATCATCAGACCTCATGTCTAGAGAAACTTATGTATTTAAAACAAAAGAATGTTTCCTTTAATTCAGAAGGGAAAAGAATAAAGTCAACCCACACCCCGTTATTGTGGTCATTCTCCATCAGTGGATGTTGTATTGAAATCTTCTTTTTATATCTATCTGTCCTGAAAGTCTGTGAGTGACTTGGGCAAGGACCCTGCTTATTACTTTTTAAATTTTGAGAACTTGTCACATGGCAGACCTTCATCTCAAGTTTGCTGAAGTATGTTTTTACCTGTCTTTAGTAGTAGTAGTGAAAGTCACTCAGTAGTGTCCGATTCCTTGTGACCCTATGGACTATACAGTCCTTGGAATTCTCCATGCCAGAATACTGGAGTGGGTAGCTTTTCCCTTCTCCAGGGGATCTTCCCAACTGAGGGATCGAACCCAGGTCTCTAGTATTTACACTTGAAAATGAGGCTCAAAATCTTGGATCTCCCCCACCTACCCTCAAGGTCAGAACTGCTAGGGGAGCTTTATTCAAATAACAACGACAATTTTAGATGCAATAAATTGGATAGCACACCGTTGATTCAATAACAGATTAACTTGGGGGCAGAAAGAGAGTCACTACCATCTACCATAAATAACTACCATAAAACACATCCTGATTTCAAGGAGTTAGATTTTCAAAGTATACCCCAGAATGGAGGAAATCCTGTCATTGTCCTTGACTGGACTTCTGGTCTCAGAATCAGAGCAGTCTCTTGGCTCTCTTACGTCAGCCGACAAAAATTCTTCAATGCCGCTTATATGCCCTCAACTCATTCTTCTCTTCCTCCAATGCTTTTTCTTAGTCCATTGATAAGTTCCAAATATTTGTCTGTTATTGTTTTCTTGGATTTCCATTTCCTTGTATAAACCCTCCTCCTTGAGTTCTTCCCTGCCTTTTACAGCCTCCCATTGTCCTCAGGTCCCTGCCTCTGAGGCTCTTTCCTTCTTCCATGATGCTCACTCACCTTTTCCTGGTGTGGATGCCCCCAGGCTCATCCCTTTCTTCTTTCAGTCCTCACAAGTCATTCTCAGCCCTGAATGATCATCAGAATCGCTTGAAGAGCCTTCTGAAAAGATTCAAGCCCAGATCCCAACCCAGATCTGTGGAATCAGTCAACTTGGACCTAGATATTAGCTCTGTAACCCGGGTTTGTGTACCTTACTTAGCATCTGAAGTTCAATTTCTTCTCCTGTAAAATTAAGATAATGCTAAAATCTCTTTCGTCCGGTCTCTGAATACATTCTTACTCCCCATTGTCACAGCAAACATCGTCTCTTCTTCTCATTTATTTAAAGCCTGCGTTCCTTTGAAAGCTGAGCTCAAATCCTTTCCTTCTCACAACTCTCTTCATCACAACTGATTTTGGATTGTTTACAGAACGCACTGAAAACTCAAGAGCGACTTGTTGAAACGAAATTATTTCCTGGCTGAGCTTCCTACAACTGTCTTGTCACATTTCAATTTTTTTCTCCATGCAGCACTTCAATATTCCAGAGTGATTTTTTTTAATTGGATCACATTGTTCCCTATTTTAAATCTTTCAATGAATTCTCTTTCTTAAAATGTATTTATTCATTTATTTTTATTTTTTGGTTGAGCTAGGTCTATGTTGCTGCACACAGGCTTTCTCTAGTTGAGGTGAGCGGGGGTACTCTCTAGTTGCCAATGCATGGGCTTCTCACTGTGGCACCTTCGCTTATTCAGAGCATAGGCTCGAGGGACATGGGCTTCAGTAATTTCTGCACAAGGCCTCAGTAGGTTCATGAGCTTAGTTGCTCACAGCATGTGGAATCTTCCCAGACTGGGGATTGAACCTGTGTCCCCTGCATTGGCAGGTGGATTCCTATCCACTGTATCACCAGGGAAGTCCCCAGTGACTTCTCTTAGTTCTTAGGCTTGTTCAGCACCATGGCTGCAGAGTCTAGCAGTGCTTTGAATACAAGAGATGCTGGATTTATTGAGTGAATGCAGTTGACTGATGACAGAACATGCGAACGGTTGGGGAGGCTAAACGCAAACCTTGCCCAGGAAGGAGATGGCTCTTGGCACAGCTGAGAGAATGTAATCAGGTGGGCACACCTGGACCTTGTAGAGTCATCCTCTTTCAGAGCCTCTGCCAAGCCTGAGAGTGAGGCCAGGAGGTTTTTAAGCAGAGGTTGTGCTTAGTGTCCCAAAAGTGCAGAAACCCTGACCTCCAAAAATCTAAGGAAAACAAAGACATTATTGAATCTGTACTCCTGTAAGAGCAATGCTGACTGATCTCTTTTCCCTTAGAAATCTGAATTATATGTTCCAATAGATGACAAGCCTAGGTTTTGCTCTTTGCCTGTAACTGAACATACAGGTTTCATTTTGGTTACCACTGCCTTAAAGTGAAAGTGAAAGTGAAGTCACTCAAGAGAGTGTCAGTTCAAGCCATTGTGTGACTTTAATAGGATTACATTGATTAACTAACATGATGCATTATGATGGTTTCTAGGCCAACAGCCTGAAATGAGGGGCTTTTAACCAAAAAAAGTTATGTTTTTGTTCTTTCATTGAAAACAACCATTTATATAGTTAAAGGCCCCACCCTCCAACATCCAGCTGCTGTTCTTAACAGGCTGGTTCCCTTTTCCTGCACTGTGCTCTCATCTCACTTGCACTGCCCCACTCCTCCCCTTAATGAAATCCCTTACTATTAACAATGGAAGTGAGAAATAGATTCAAGGGATTAGATCTGATAGACAGAGTGCCTGAAGAAGTATGGACGGAGGTTTGTGACTGTACAGGAGACAAGGATCATGATCATCCCCAAGAAAAAGAAATGCAAAAAGGCAAAATGGTTGTCTGAGGAGGCCTTACAAATAGCTGTGAAAAGAAAGTGAAAGGAAAAGGAAAAAGGGAAAGATACACCCATTTGAATGCAGAGTTTCAAAGAATAGCAAGGAGAGATAAGAAAGCCTTCCTCGGTGATCAGAGCAAAGAAATAGAGGAAAACAAAAGACTGGGAAAGACTAGAGGTGTCTTCAAGAAAATTAGAGATACAAGGGGAACATTTCACGCAAAGATGGGCTCAATAAAGGACAGAAATGGTATGGACCTAACAGAAGCAGAAAATATTAAGAAGAGGTGGCAAGAATACACAGAAGAACTATACAAAAAAGATCTTCACAACCCAGATAATCACAATGGTGTGATCATTCACCTAGAGCCAGACATCCTGGAATGTGAAGTCAAGTGGGCTTAGGAAGCATCACTATGAACAAAGCTATTGGAGGTGATGAAATTCCAATTGAGCTATTTCAAATCCTAAAAGATGATGCTGTGAAAGTGCTGCACTCAATATGCCAGCAAATTTGGAAAACTCAGCAGTGGCCACAGGACTGGAAAAGGTCAGTTTTCATTCCAATCCCAAAAAAAGGCAATGCCAAAGAATGTTCAAACTACCGCACAATTGCACTCATCTCACATGCTAGCAAAGTAATGCTCAAAATTCTCTGAGTGAGGCTTCAACAGTACATGCACTGTGAACTTCCAGATGTTCAAGCTGGATTTAAAAAGGCAGAGGAACCAGAGATCAAATTGCCAACATCCACTGGATCATCGAAAAAGCAAGAGAATTTCAGAAAAACATCTATTTCTGCTTTATTGACTACGCCAAAGCCTTTGACTGTGTGGATCACAACAAACTGGAAAATTCTTAAAGAGATGGGAGTACCAGACCACCTCACCTGCCTCTTGAGAAACCTATATGCAGGTCAGGAAGCAACAGAACTGGACATGGAACAACAAACTGGTTCCATATTGGGAAAGGAGTACGTCAAGGCTGTATATTGTCACCCTGCTTATTTAACTTATATGCAGAGCACATCATGAGAAAAGCTGGGCTGGAGAAAGCACAAGCTGGAATCAAGATTGCTGGGAGAAATATCAATAACCTCAAATATGCAGATAACAACACCATTATGGCAGAAAGCAAAGAACTAAAGAGCCTCTTGATGAAAGTGAAAGAGGAGAGTGGAAAAGTTGGCTTAAAACTCAACATTCAGAAAGCTAAGATCATGGCAGCTGGCAAATAGATGGGGAAACAGTGGAAACAGTGACAGACTATATTTTGGGGGGCTCCAAAATCACTGCAAATGGTGACTGCAGCCATGAAATTAAAAGACACTTGCTCCCTGGAAGAAAAGCTGTGACCAACCCAGACAGCATATTAAAAAGCAGAGACATTACTTTGTCAACAAAAGTCCATCTAGTCAAAGCTATGTTTTTTCCAGTAGTTACGTGTGGATGTGAGAGTTGGACTATAAAGAAAGCTGAGTGCTGAAGAATTGATGCTTTTGAACTGTGGTGTTGGAGAAGACTCTTGAGAGACCCTTGGACTGCAATGAGATCCAACCAATCAATCCTAAAGGAAATCAGTCCTGAATATCCATTGGAAGGACTGACCTTGAAGCTGAAGCTCCAAATACTTTGGCCACCTGATGCAAAGAGCTGACTCATTTGAAAAGACCCTGATGCTGGGAAAGAGTGAAGGCGGGAGAAGAAGGGGACGACAGAGGATGAGATGGTTGGATGGCATCACCGACTCAATGGACATGAGTTTGAGTAATCTCCGGGAGTTGGTGATGGACAGGGAGGCCTGGCATGCTGCAGTCCACGGGGTCACAAAGTCGAACACGACTGAGCAACTGAACTGACCGAGTAGATAGTGAAGATTTTCTGTGCTTATTAGGAGTAAAAATTCACAAATGTACAAATAAACCTATAGGACATAAAAAAATTAAGAAAAATTAACTCTGTTATTGAGTGAAGTAAGTCAGAAAGAGAAAAGCAAATATCGTATATTAATGCATATATGTGGAATCTAGAAAAGTAGTATAGATTATCTTATTTGCAAAGCAGAAATAGAGGCACAGACTTGAAGATCAAACATATGAACATCAAAGGGGGAAAGGGTGAATGGAAAGAATTTGGAGATTGGAGCTGACATATATACACCACTGTGCTGAAGTGACTTAGCACACATACATGTAGGTACAAAGGAAATCAATCCTGAATATTCATTGGAAGGACAGATGCTGAAGCTCAAGCTTCAATACTTGGCCACCTGATGTGAAGAGCTGACTCATTAGAAAAGACCCTGCTGCTGGGAAAGATTGAAGGCAGGAGAAGAAGGGGATGACAGAGGATGAGATGGTTGGATTGCATTACCGATTCAATGGACATGAGTTTGAGCAAGCTCCAGGAGATGGTGAAGGTCAGGGAAGCCTAGTGTGCTAAAGTCCATGGGGTTGCAAAGAGTCAGACACGACTGAGTAATTGAAGAACAATGCAGGTATAAAATAGAAAATGAGATATAATAAGATAATGAGTCCCTATTATATTGCACAGAGACCTCTACTCAATTCTCTGTAGTGACCTAAATGGGAAGGAAATCCAAAAAAGAGGGGATATAGGTAAACATGTAGCTGAGTAATTGAAGAGCAATGCAGGTATAAAATAGATAATGAGGTACATAATAAGATAATGAGTCCCTATTGTATTGCACAGGGACCTCTAACTCAATTCTCTGTAGTGACCTAAATGGGAAGGAAATCCAAAAAAGAGGGGATATAGGTAAACATATAACTGATTCACTTTGCTGTACAGCAGAAACTAACACAACATTGTAAAGCAAATTACTCCAATAAAAAGAAATTAACTCTGTTACTAATTTAGGAGGAAAGATTAATTAATTGATGTAAATATACTTACCATGGGCTCTGGTATCTGTGGCTTAGTTTGTCAATAGCCGCTTGACTGAACTCTTCATACTGTAAAAAAGAAGAAAATCAATGTCCCCTGATTCCAAGGTCACTCTGCATGAACATGTCTGAGAGTCTGGGTTCCTAGTCAAAGAGGAGGTCAGGTGGAGCAATTAAACAAGAAACGCTAAATTCAGTTGAGGAAACATGGTCTTTTGATTCTTGAACTGAGAAGAAAAGATACAAGAAGTAAAATAAATCTGACCCTCTGTGCTTTCCCTGCCCTCTCTATAAAAGGACAGCTGTTGGGTCTGCAGAAGAGTGTCATCTGCAATCTCTAAACATCTCATGATTCTATATCTACATGAGCAGGCACTCAAAACCAGGACTTACCATTTATTTTTTGTTTTTCATAGTGGGTCCTTGTTGGTTACCAATCTTAAATATTGCACTGTGTACACAGCCATCCAAATTCCCTAACAATCCCTTCCCCCCAGCAACTATAACATGACATCATTTTGTCTCAGCTTAGCTTTTTTCACATCACTTTACCCTCATGTGAAAAGATGCTCAACAGCACTAATTATTAGAGAAATGCAAATCCAAACTACAATGAGGTATCACCTCACACTGGTCAGAATTGTCATCATCAAAAAGTCTACAAATAGTAAATGCTGGAGAAGTAGAAAAAAGGTATCTTCCTATAGTGTTGTTTGGAATGTGAAGTGGTGCAGCTGCTATGGAAAACAGTACGGAGGTTCCTTAAAAACCTAAAAATACAACTACCATATGATCCAGCAATCTGACTCCTGGGCAGATATCTGAAGAAAATTATAATTTGAAAAGATATGTGCACGCCAATGTTCATTACAGCATAATTCACAATAGACAAGTTATGGAGCATCTTAAAAGTTCATCAACAGATGAATGGTTAAAGATGTGGGACATATGTACAATGAGCTATTACTCAGCCATAAAAAGAATGAAATACTGCCATTTGTAGCAACATAAATGGACTTAGAGATTATCACATTGAGTGTAATAAACCAAAGACAAATGTCATTTGATATCACATGTGCAATCCAAAAAAATTATACAAATGAACTTATTAACAAAACAGGAACAGACTCACAGACATAGGAAAAAACTCATGGTTACCAAAGGAAATGGAAGAGTGGAGGAAAAAATTAGGAGCTTGGGATTAACAGATACAAACTACTTTGTATAAGTAGATAACTGACACGGACCTACTGTACAGCACAGGGACCTATACTCAATACCTTGTAATAACCTATAGTGGAAGATAATCTGAAAGAGAATCCATCATCTGTCTGTCTGTCTGAACCACTTTGCTGCACACCAGAAACTAACAGAACACTGTAAATCAACCTCAGATACATCAATAAAAAAGACAAAAAGGGGGAAACGTAGCAAAATCATATCATAATGTTAACCTTAGATAAATCACCTGGTACCCTTTTCTATCTCCCCTGTTTTCTTCCCTTTTCCTCAAGCTTTGGCTTATAATGCCTTTCCTGATCAAGGGTTGTGTTGGGAAAGCAGATCTATTTAAGTCATTTCTCAGTGACGAAGATCTGAAAACTTGATCACTTCTAGATCTTTAATGTCCATGTGTAAAATAATAAACAAAGGAAGGGATAAAATAAACAAGATTTAAATGAAAGGCTAAGCCACTATTCCAAAAGTTTGAAAAGTGATAATCTGTGTTTAGGACTTCGCTGGTGGCTCAGTGATAAAGAATCCTCTTGTCAATGCAGGAGACGTGGGTTTGATACCAGGTTGGAAAGATGCCCTGGAGAAGGAAATGGCAATCCACCCCAGTATTGTTGCCTGGAAAATCCCATGGACAGAGGAGCCTGGCAGGCTACAGTCCATGGGGTTGCAAAGAGTCAGACATGACTACTTAGCGACTAAATAACAACCATCTGTCTGTAATAGTAAAATCTTTTTCAACTGATTTTTTTTTACTTTTTATTTTATATTGAGGTACAGCCAATTAATAATGTTGTGATAGTTACAGGTGGATAGCAAAGGCACTCAGCCATAAATACACATGTATCCATTCTCCCCCAAACTCCTGAGTCTCAACTGATTTCTGACACCTATTCCCTGAATATCAATCTTATCAACTGACTTACAAATAATTTTATCATCAGTTTATGGGCAAATTTCCCAGGACTGGGATAATCTTTGATCTTTGTTCTCATTTTTAATAACCCAAAGTTTCACTGGTTTAATCTGGAAAGATTTTCCTTAGGAACACAAAATGCATTCATTAGCCTCTAACCCTACCCCATTTTTCCTATAGTTATCAGCACATAATGTCATAGAAATTTACCTAAAATAAGCTGACCTTTCTCTGTCTTAATTAATGAGATTCATCATGATTTATTTGGACAGTTGTGCTCACTTTGTTATTAAATCTAATGAAATTTAGAATAAAAAAAATTTTTTTTTTTACTGATCAGTTATTCATAAAAGTGAAGCAAAGACTGATTCAATAACAAATTCAGCACCTTCATAGAAACAGGTGACAACTGAGTAGTACATGTTCTACGCTAAGGAGATCAGTAAGAATCTTTGCAGTTATTTTGTATGCTTTCAACTAGCAAAAATAATTATAACTTGAAATTGGATATTCCCTATTAAGCAATCTTTAAATAAGTCTAGGTATTAAGGAAAAGGAAATATCTGCTAATTACATTTAGATACTGTGAATTAGGCACAATTTCTCAAATGAGCTATTAAATTTAAGTGAAATTAATTACAGACATCGGGGTCCATTCTAGTTAATAATGAAAATCATTGCTTAATATTTTTACTTTTAATCACAAACCACCTCTCCTCTAGAAGCGATATTAACTGAGGAATCCTCTTACTTTCTTGCCAGGCTTAACTCAGGATGTTTTTCCTAATATAGCCAATGAGTACAATGGCCATGCATTTCAAGAACAGCATAAACATTAGGGTTTCTCTTGCCATCCTCCTCCTTGGTAACATGGAGCTCTTATACCAAACAGTGAAGTGGAAAATCCCCTAAGCCTACCTTTTCTTATGCTAATGTAATTTTTTCTTCACTTGCCTCCATTTGCAAAATATTACTGTTAACCCCTTAGCTGCTTTTCTTCCCACAGCCAGGGAGAAGCATTCTCATTGTTGGTGCCCGGTCACCAAATTGCATAATGCTGCCTATTCTCAACTGGAACTATTGAAGGGAGAAAGGGGGCATCAGGCCTTTGTGTGGATAGAGCATTTGAAGCATTCATTTTACATTCAGAGCAGGAGCAGAAACAAAACAGATCTCCCTGAAAAATGTCAGTGTTTAAGGCATGGATTCTGTGGTGCATTTTTTTTTTTTACTAAAAAGCAAGAAGTGAACAACAATGCAGACGCCCATACTTCATTTTATGCCAAAGGATATGGAGGCTTGAGCTGAGTACCAATATGAATTATATCCCCATCTCCCCTTTTTTTATTGCACTGTTTTTAAATAATTTGAATTGGTTTATCAAATTTTAACAAACAGACTAAACATAAAGTTTCCTGTTTCCTTGACTCTGACCATAGTACGTGTTTTCTGTAGAGTATCCAACTAATGAGAAACATATTCCATTACATTTCTAAAGTGTTTATCATAATATAATTTTAAAATTCATGTAGTTATGAAAACATAGTATAGTGAGGCATTAAGAATACTAGATCCCACTTCTTTAGACTTATTGTACTAGATACTATGCTAAGTGCTTTACACATTTATCTCACTAATCCATTTGACAATACTCTAAGATTATAATAATATTATATAACATTATTTTCCCCGTGGAAGACAGAATTCTAAAGACTTCCAAGATGTCCTTATATATACACCTTCTTCCAGATATTCAGCCAAATACTAACCTAGGTACTGCTGTGAAGGGATTTTTCAGGTGTAGTTAGGATTTCAAATCAACTGACTTTAAGAAAGGAAGTTTCTCCTTGGTGGCCCTAACTTCATCACTCAAGCTCTTTAAAGGACCTGGGCTCCTCTGGGTAAAAGGGATTTGAAATGTGAGAGGGATTTGGACATGAGGGAGGGTGTCTGTTGCTGGCTTTAAAGATAGAAGGGACCATCGACAAAGGGATGTGGGCAGCTTCTTGATGTTGAGACTGTTCCCTGCCTGACAGCTGCAGAGAAATAGGCCCTCAGTCCTATAGCCACAAGGAACTGAGATCTGCGACAAAGACATGCACTTGGAAGAGACCCCAGACCTCAGATTTGATCTTTGTCACACCTGACACTTTGAAATTCAGCCTAGTGAGTTCTGAGAAGAGAATCAAGCCTAGACTTCCCTGGACTTCTAATCTACTTCTAATCTATGATTTGCTTCTGTGAGCAAATAAATGGTGTTGCTTTAAGATGTTCTTGTTTACTGCAGCACCCAGACTTCCCTGTCCTTCATTATCTCCTGGAGTTTGCTCAAATTCATGTCCATTGAGTCAGTGATGCTATCCAACCATATCATCCTCTACTATCCTCTTCTTCCCCTGCCCTCAGTCTTTCCCAGCATGAGTCAGCTCTTCACATCAGGTGGCCAAAGTACCAGAGTTTCAGTTTCTAATTTAGTGGCAATAGATTACGCTCAACAGAAAACTAATGCAATGCTCATTTTATCAATGGGAAAACTGAAACATTATAAAGAATAGAGGGTAGATTAGCATGTAAATAGGGGAAAAATAAAAAATTCTTCAACTGGCTCTTTTTCCATATTCAGTTTTTCATTAAGACCACACACGTAGATTTGTCATGAAAAGCATTATAAATGCTGCCTTATTTATCCTTAGAGAGAAGGTACATTTCTATTGTTTTTTTCTGTACTTCTCCAGGGAGATTAATGTTTTCCTTATCCAGGCGATAATTCAAGATACATGAGGACTTCTAGCAACACTAGAACTTATTCTGTCGGGAATTGTTAGGATTTGTGATGAGTACCCAATCATTCTGCAACCAGTCTTTTACCCATAGTTGGCGGATGGTCCCTACCAGGGTCTGAAATATGAGTGGACTCAAATATTCAAGCTACAGGAAAGCTACACAGGAGGTTCCCAAGTCTCTGCTTGTGCCCAGGCCACAGTTCCTGAAATATAATTAAGTGCCTGGTTGGCGACTGCCCTCACCCTCGGAGTTTTCTAATGTGTCGGCACTGTTATTAATTCAAAGGTTAGGAAGTGTGTTCCTCCCAAGTTAATTGTCCAATTAGCTTTACAGTACAGAATCGCACGAGGGGTGGTAGCACAGGCATTGTGAACATAAGAGTATAACCAAGTTTCAGCAAAAGAAAAAATAAATAAAAGCTAAGTAGTCCTTGAATCACTACTGAATAACCGAGAAGGAGAATAATTCTCAAGTTCACGCACACTTAAAAGCTCATTCCACAACCCCTGTCCCCCACCTCCTTCTGCAACTTGGTTTGTTATCAAAGACTCTGCATGAAAAAAGAACGAGATTTCAGTCTCCATTTCCTATCATTTTTTCATGATCTGCTAGGCTGTGCTAAGTACTAGGAAGAAGGCTGTGGATGCTGTCAATAGAAAGTCAAGTAAGACAGATCTCACACCTCAAGTTACTCACAGCCATTTGAGATGTGGCTGGCACTATGCAGACCAATAGTCACACTAAAAACTTCAACAATGATGACAACACAGAGAAACTTCCTACGAACTCCTCCCTAACTGCAAGAGCCCATATGGGCCCCAAGCGCTTATTTTCAGTGCCATTTTCTTTGTGTCCAGAGACAGTGGGACCACATACCAGGGGCCTCTCTATTGAATGGGTTGTTTTCAATTTGCTCAATTAAGATTTCCTGAGTCCTGGGAAGAGAATAGCTAGATCCAGATTGCTATGCATTCTAAGCACTTTCGTCAACACAGCTGACATACTTCAGAAGTGTTATATATGAATAATAGGGAAAACTATAGTCCTAAATTTATAATGATATTAGAATTTCTTCCAAACATCTCAAAAAGCCAGGATAAATGCCAGATTCAGAAAACATATGTCCTGGTATTTTAGCCACCTGTGCCTGGGATATTAGATCAAGCCCAAGTTTCTGAATTCTTGACAGTATATTTAAAGAAGCCTGATTGTGGAGTTAAATGTCAAGTTTACTAGAACTCATTCTAATTTATACATTTTTCTTAGCTTTGTATCTTGTTAGCATCATCAAATAATATTTGTTGAAAACCTATGGAGTATGCTTAATACTAATTTTAAGAAGTGCAATATATTTTTTAAAAAGGTTATATTTTCATTGAAAAACATTCTCAATGTGTATGTTAAGCCCTACAGAAGTTGGTAACCACCATGGCGCATTTTTAGCCTTCCTTAATTAGAAATAAAATCACTCACTAGGCTCTAAATTGCTTTGAGTTTATTTCCTTCCTTCCCCCCTCCTTCTCTTTCTTTCCATCCTTTCTTTTGTTTTCACATTTCCACATCCTAACAGAAGATGTGAGGATCAGGATGTCTGTTTTTTTCCAATTCACCAAAAATCATCCATAAAGTCACAGCCAGAAGGAGGAAGCCCACACTGACTGGGAAGCCAGTTACCTGGGGCTGGGGCGCCTGGTGACACGTGGAGAGGCGGTGCCCCAGGTACCAATCTCTTGTCCACAGAACCACTTTGGACGCAGCACAGAGAGTGCACGTCAGTGATACCTATCTTGCTTTTTGTTTTCATGGTCTGTTCCAGGAAGGAAACACTGAACTTAAAATTTATTTTCTGGGAGTTCAGATACAAGTAATTCCTTCAATCTATTTGAGGAATAATATAGAAAGCCATGACTTCCCTGGTAGCTCAGTGGCAAAGACTCTGCCTGCAATGCAGGAGACACAGGTTCGATTCCTGGGTCAGAAGGATCCCCGGGAGGAGGACATGGCAACCCAATCCAGTATTCTTGCTGAGAAATCCCATGGACAGGGGAGCCTCGTGGGCTACAATCCATGGGGTTGCAAAGAGTCAGACACAACTTAGCGACCGAACAATAGCAACAATAGAAAGCCGAGTTTTATGAAATAGGGAAATATTAACACCTGTGTATTAGGAAGTTAATGTTAATATGGGGCTAACCAAAAAGTTAGTTTAGATTTTTCCATAATATCATGCGGAAAACCCAAGCGAACTTTCTGGCCAATCCAATATACTATTTCCCAAAAATGGAGGGCTATTTGGGCTTTGTAGCCAAGGTTTCTCCTTGCTCACAGATGGTCACTGTGTGGCCTTCCCAAACTAGCTGCTTCCTGTGGTATCAAGAAAGCCACTACTTTATACAGCACTTAAGGATGAAAGGTGCTAATGTAATTATTTTTATATTAAACAACAGACTGTTAGGACTCAAATAACTCGTGAGAACTACACACACACACCCATCTGGGAAAGAAACAGCAGCCATTCCACGGCACACCTAATTTTAGAAAAGCTATTTTCTATTTAGCTTTTATAACTTGGTTGAAAAAGGAAGCTTTGTTATCTTTTAAAAGTCTTCTGTGTTGCTAACAACATGAGTGTGAGATCTTAGGAATTTGAATGAGACTGTGATTCACCTAAATGAACCCAAACATAAATGAGAAATTTGTGGTGAAAAACACCCAGAACTTCTGAAATGTGTGTGTCTGTGTGAGTCTACATACTGATCAACTCCATACCAACAATACTTCTCTATTTCTCGTTAATTTGAAAAATTTCAGGACACTGTTGGGTGGGGGTGGGATTTGGAAGAATGCACAGGGTGTGGCTGGAGGGAAGTTTGGGAGGAATCTCACTTCTCTTTTTTTCCAAATTTCCAAAGATAATATTTAATGATATGTTTTGAAACACTGTATATAACTTTTTACATAGAAACTTGAAGATAATAAAATTAAAAATAGAGTTACCATTTTATCCTGCAGTCCCACTTTGGGCATATATCTGGAGAGCACCACAATTTGAAAAGATGCAGGGACTCCAGTGTTCATTGCAGCACTATTTGCAACAGTCAAGACATGGAGGCCACCTAAATGTCTATCAACCGAGGAATGGATAAAGAAGTTGTGGTACATATATATGTAATGGAATGTTACTCATCCATTCAAAAGGATCAAACAATACCAGTTAGAGCAACGTGGATGGACCTAGAGATTATCGTACTGAGTGAAGTCAGACATAGAAAGACAAATATCATTTTATATCAATTATGCAACAAGGAATTACTGTACAGCACAGGAACCTATACTCAATATTTTGTATTAACATACAATGAAAAAGAATTTGGGATAATAGATATATGTACTTCTGTATGTATAACCGAATCACTGCTGTACACCTCAAACTAATACACTATTGTAAATCTACTATACTCCAATAAAAAGTTTTCAAGATTTAATAAAGGAACAAACAATACAGAAAATAACTATTAATGAGCTCTTTCTTATTATAGCAAATAAGTGGGTTATATCTACTACTGATGACTCATTTCGGTATTATGAATGAAGCATCTTGTGTGCAAATGATGCAGAATGGGGTGCCAGTAGACACTTGAGGCCCTGGGAAGAAAGGGCAGGTGCTTATGAGACAAAACAGCTGGGACTGACCTGGCCAGACCCTGCCTCGTGGAAAAGTGCTCACCCAGCTAGGTGCCTCCCACTGGGGCTCCAGCCCCATGTTCTGACTCCATTTCCCCTCTCACATGCTGGACTCCCACTAAGTCCCTGAACCCACAGCCTAGGCTGGGATCCTGGTTCCATCATTGACCCCCTGTGCAGCTTCAGCAAGGGGCCTCAGCTGCCAATACCTCCATTCCCTGCTCTGTAAGGGAGAAGAATCATAGTACCTTCCTCAAACAGTAAATAGTCAAGAGGAGTTCATTTTTTTTTTCATCTATTTTACTGGAGTACAGTTTATTTACAATGTTGTGTTAGTTTCTGCTACAAAGCAAAGTGATTCACTTATATATATATATATATGTTCATATTCTTTTGGCTTTATTCTTATGGCTTATGATAGAATATTGAATATAGTTTCCTGTGCTATACAGTAAGTTATTGTTGATCATCTATTTTATATGTAGTTCAGTTCAGTTCAGTTCAGTCACTCAGTCGTGTCCGACTTTTTGCGACCCCATGAATTGCAGCACGACAGGCCTCCCTGTCCTTCACCAACTCCCGGAGTTCACTCAAACTCATGTCCATCGAGTCAGTGATGCCATCCAGCCATCTCATCCTCTGTTGTCCCCTTCTCCTCCTGCCCTCAATCCCTCCCAGCATCAGAGTCTTTTCCAATGAGTCAACTCTTCATATCAGGTGGCCAAAGTACTGGAGTTTAAGCTTTAGCATCATTCCTTCCAAAGAACACCCAGGACTGATCTCCTTTAGGATGGACTGGTTGGATCTCCTTGTGGTCCAAGGGACTCTCAAGAGTCTTCTCCAACACCACAGTTCAAAAGCATCAATTCTTCAGTGCTCAGCCTTCTTCACAGTCCAACTCTCACATCCATACATGACCACTGGAAAAACCATAGCCTTGACTAGACGAACCTTTGTTGGCAAAGTAATGTCTCTGCTTTTGAATATGCTATCTAGGTTGCTCATAACTTTCCTTCCAAGGAGTAAGCGTCTTTTAATTTCATGGCTGCAGTCACCATCTGTAGTGATTTTGGAGCCCCCAAAAATAAAGTCTGACACTGTTTCCACTCTTTCCCCATCTATTTACCATGAAGTGATGGGACCAGATGCCATGATCTTAGTTTTCTGAACGTTGAGCTTTAAGCCAAATTTTTCAGTCTCCACTTTCACTTTCATCAAGAGGCTTTTTAGTTCCTCTTCACTTTCTGCCATAAGGGTGATGTCATCTGCATATCTGAGGTTATTGATAGTTCTCCCGGCAATCTTGATTCCAGCTTGTGCTTCTTCCAGTCCAGCGTTTCTCATGATGTACTCTGCATAGAAGTTAAATAAGCAGGGTGACAATATACAGCCTTGACGTACTCCTTTTCCTATTTGGAACCAGTCTGTTGTTCCATGTCCAATTCTAACTGTTGCTTCCTGTCCTGCATATAGGTTTCTCAAGAGGCAGGTCAGGTGGTCTGGTATTCCCATGTCTTTCAGAATTTTCCACAGTTTGTTGTGATCCACACAGTCAAAGGCTTTGGCATAGTCAATAAAGCAGAAATAGATGTTTCTCTGGAACTCTCTTGCTTTTTCCATGATCCAGCGGATGTTGGCAATTTGATCTCTGGTTCCTCTGCCTTTTCTAAAACCAGCTTGAACATCTGGACGTTCACGGTTCACATATTGCTGAAGCCTGGCTTGAAGAATTTTGAGGATTACTTTACTAGCGTGTGAGATGAGTGCAATTGTGCAGTAGTTTGAGCATTCTTGTGTCTCTATTAATCCCAGACTCCTAATTTATCCCTCCCTCCATCCCCTCTCCCTTTAGTGACCATAAATTTGCTTTGTATGTCTATGAGTCTGTTTCTGTTTCATAAATAAGTCAATTCCTGTCATACTTTAGATTCCACTGTTTGTTTTTTTTTTTAATGGATCTGGTCAGCCAAATTATACGTGCTGTTTATACAAAAATATGGAGACCAGGACTTCCCTGGTAGTCCAGTGGTTAAGAATCCACCTTCCAATTGCAGGTTCAGTTCCTTGTTGGGGAACTAAGATCCCACATGCTCAGTGCAAGTAAACCCATGCAGTACAACTAGAGAATCGATATCATATGATAAATTTCTTTCTCCATCTGGCTTACTTCACTTAGTCTGACAATCTCTAGGTCCTTCCATGTTATTGTAAGTGGCACTACTTCATTCCTTCTTATGGCTGAGTAATAATCTATTGTATGTATGTACCACATCTTCTTTATCCATCCATCTGTTGAACATTTCCGTTGTTTCCATGTCTTGGCTATTGTAAGCAGTCCCACAATGAACACTGGGGTGCATGGATCTGTTTGAATTATGTTTTTGCCTGGATGTATGCACAGGAGTGGGATTGCTGAGTTTGTTTTCAGTTTTTTGAGGAAACTCCATACTGTTCTCCACAGTGGGTACAACAACTTCAGTTCAGTTCAGTTGCTCAGTCGTGTCCGACTCTTTGCGACCCCATGAATCGAAGCACACCAGGCCTCCCTGTCCATCACCAACTCCCGGAGTTCACTCAGACTCACGTCCATCGAGTCAGTGATGCCATCCAGCCATCTCATCCTCTGTTGTCCCCTTCTCCTCCTGCCCCTAATCCCTCCCAGCATCAGAGTCTTTTCTAATGAGTCAACTCTTTGCATGAGGTGGCCAAAGTACTGGAGTTTCAGCTTTAGCATCATTCCTTCCAAAGAAATCCCAGGGCTGATCTCCTTCAGAATGGACTGGTTGGATCTCCTTGCAGTCCAAGGGACTCTCAAGAGTCTTCTCCAACACCACAGTTCAAAAGCATCAATTCTTGGCATTCAGCTTTCTTCACAGTCCAACTCACATCCATACATGACCACTGGAAAAACCATAGCCTTGACTAGATGGACCTTTGCTGGCAAAGTAATGTCGTTGCTTTTGAATATGCTATCTAGGTTGGTCATAACTTTTCTTCCAAGGAGTAATCGTCTTTTAATTTCATGGCTGCGATCACCATCTGCAGTGATTTTGGAGCCCAGAAAAATAAAGTCTGATGCTGCTTCCACTCTTTCCCCATCTATTTGCCATGAAGTGATGGACCGGATGCCATGATCTTCGTTTTCTGAATGTTGAGTTTTAAGCCAACTTTTTCACTCTCCTCCTTCACTTTCATCAAGAGGCTTTTTAGTTCTTCTTCACTTTCTGCCATAAGGGTGATGTCATCTGCATATCTGAGGTTATTGATATTTCTCCGAGCAATCTTGATTCCAGCTTGTTATTCTTCCAGCCCAGCATTTCTCATGATGTACTCTGCATATAAGTTAAATAAGCAGGGTGACAGTATACAGCCTTGATGTACTCTTTTTCCTATTTGGAACCAGTCTGTTGTTCCATGTCCAGTTCTAACTGTTGCTTCCTGACAGCATACAAATTTCTCAAGAGGCAGGTCAGGTGGTCTGGTATTCCCATCTCTTTCAGAATTTTCCGCAGTTTACAGCTGTTTTGTGTTTCAGTTCAGTTCAGTTCAGTTCAGTCACTCAGTCTTGTCTGACTCTTTGCAACCCCATGAGTTGCAGCATGCCAGGCATCCCATCCATCAGCATCTCCCAGAGTTCACTCAAACTCACGTCCATCGAGTCAGTGGATGACATCCAGCCACTCATCCTCTGTCGTCCCCTTCTCCTCCTGCCCCCAATCCCTCCCAGCATCAGAGTCTTTTCCAATGAGTCAACTCTTCGCATGAGGTGGCCAAAGTACTGGAGTTTCTGCTTTAGCATCAATCCTTCCAAAGAACACCCAGGGCTGATCTTCTTTAGAATGGAATCTCTAAATAAATTCATGGTGAGAAAAATGTTTCATAAAGAAACCAACCTTGGATCAATTTATTGAACAGCTATCAAGAAGTCTGTTCCCATGTCCATCAAACTCAGAGAAGCCCTCTGAGTTCAATCAGGAACTTGTGTCAAACAGGAGGCAGAAGTTTCAAAGCCTCAAAAAAATTGTCTTTATTATATCACACTGTATCCCATATACATATATTACTGATGCATCCCCATGGTTCTCTTTATTACCTTCTACACATCATTCAAGGTGTGATACTGTATGATATATTGGCTGTAATATCTGTTATGACTAATTGATTTAATATGGTCATTGGGATTATACCTAAGAAGAGTCAGTCCTCAAGTCCAGTATCACATTGTTTCTGCGGGAAAGCCAAGTGTCTTAAATTATCTAGCCATGAGGTCAGATGCAGGAGCAGAAAACAGACATGACAAGACCTGGATTAATGAAAGCCCGTGCGTGGGATACATGCCCACCTATGAACCACTTAGAGAAGCTCCTCAGTTTGAAACCAAAGATTTCAATAGTCTCCATATATTTTTTTAAATATTTATGTATTTACTTGTTTATTTATTTTTGGCTGCTCTGGATCTTTGTTGTGGTGCATAGGCTTCTCTCTAGTTGTGCTGCAAGTGTTCAGTTGCACCAAGGCAGGTGGAATCTTAGTTCCCCAACCAGGGATTGAACCTGCATCTCCTGGAATTGGAACGCAGATTCTTGACCACTGGACTACCAGGGAAGTCCTGGTCTCCATGTATTGTTGTATAAACAACACATACAGTTTGGCAGAGACCAGATCCGTTAAAAAAACAAAAATGTACTGCTCTTAAATCTATGAAAATAACAAAAGCAGTGATCTTCACTGGTTTATTACACATGTATCATCATTGCATTGTGGCCCGCTACCAGAGTAGGAAATAGCTAAACACATGAAGACCCAGAAGAGAGACCTGATGTGATTTTTACTGACCTCTGAAAATGTGGGGAAATATTTCAGGTGTCACTCAACCTGGAAGTTATCTTTCTACCTAAATCCAGATGATCTACAACCCCTTTCCAGTGCCTCCAAAGAGGAGAGACCATGACTGGGCAGGAAGCAGCTGCCCCAGGCATGTCACCAAGTCTACTGCAGGTGCCCGAGCTTTCTTAGCAGCCGGTCTTACAGGAACATGGAGCAGTGAATTAGGAAGAGCAGCTGTTCAGGCTATAAAAACCCACTAGATGAAAGTTTGTGATTAAAATCCAGGTTCTGAGCTACTGCAGTGGGAGCCGCTGAAGAGTCTCTGCAATCAGAAACAAAGTGCCACCTTAGTGGGACTCTTACAGATGCAGAGGGTTGGGGATGGGATCGAAGACCACCAAGGACACGCAGCCAGAGAGGAAACAGGGCATGGATGGAGACGCTGCCCTGTGTTACATCGCACGAAGGAATGGTCCAGCTCTTAGGCGAGGAGACATGAATTCACGGCACAGGCACTCACATTTTACTTGTGATTAGGGACTCATTTCTCCGGAGAAGGCAATGGCAACCCACTCCAGTACTCTTGCCTGGAAAATCCCATGGACAGAGGGGCCTGGTGGTCTGCAGTCCATGGGGTTGCTAGGAGTCTGACACAACTGAGTGACTTCACTTTCATTTTTCACTTTTCACTTTCATGCATTGGAGAAGGAAATGGCAACCCACTCCAGTGTTCCTACCTGGAGAATCCCAGGGACTGGGGAGCCTGGTGGGCTGCCGTCTATGGGCTCACACAGAGTCAGACACGATTGAAGTGACTTAGCAGCAGCAGCAGCAGCAGCAGCAGGAACTCGTTTCTAGGCATAGAGGATGAGTGTGTGTGTATCAGCTCAAATGGCACTTTCTTCTCATTGATCGGAAGAGGCTGCCTAGAGACTTACGAGGATAAGGAGTACGAATCTGGGGCTGTCCTGGATGTAGAGGAAGCGGGGAATGGAGCCAGGCCCTGGGTGTGGGGTTGGGCAGGGAGTTGAGGGGGAATGAATAAACTTGGTGACAAATCCTAGGCCTTAACTGGTAGGTAAATCATATGTGGTTCTTGACCTGTGCTGTGCTGCTGTGAAGTTGCTTCAGTCGTGTCTGACTCTGTGCGACCCCATAGACGGCAGCCCACCAGGCTCCCCCGTCCCTAGGATTCTCCAGGCAAGAACACTGGAGTGGGTTGCCATTTCCTTCTCCAGTGCATGAAAGTGAAGTTGCTCAGTCATGTCCGACTCTTCACGACCCCATGGACTGCAGCCTACCAGGCTCCTCCATCCATGGGATTCTCCAGGCAAGAGTACAGTATGTACAGTCATTCTCAGTGCATCCTTTTGTTCTCATGATAAAGTTTTAAGTCCAAGGAATCCTTTAACCCTGGTGGTCCAGTGGTTAAGACTCCATGCTTCCAATGCAGGGGTTATGGGTTCGATCCTTTATCAGGGAAATAGATCCCACATGCCGCAGAGTACAGCCCCCAAAAAAATAAATAAAAAAAATCAAACTTAAGACAGATACATCTTTGAAAACATATACTGTCAAATGCTGGGGCACAGGACAAGCTGTCACAGCCTGTGCCAAACAAGGCCAGCTTCCACGTGAGCCTGGGTGGGGAGAGCTCTGTCTGGTTTACACGCAGTCCCACCATTTTATGAGAACCACACAACCATGTAGGGCTGAGAATTAGAACCGTCTGTGACATTCCATCCAAAGAAATGGAATAAATCCCTTCCTGAAAGGCTAAGTCGTGCCTGACGTGGATCTTGGATTCACAGCCCCACGCACTCAAGACAGAGACAACTCGAGGGCTGTGCACAAAAGCTGGGCATCACCTGAGAAAAACCACAAGGCCACCCAAGTTCTAGACTCTCTTCAAATCAGCTGCCTTGCTCTTGGTGCATTCTCTTCTCACTAGTGATCACTTTTGATATTGAACCAAGCTTCTGATCTTCGTCTTCATTGCCTGAGTGGAACAGGGTGCAATTTAGGAACCTGAGCCCTCTTTCTGTGTCACTGGCACTGCTGCTGTTGCTGCTAAGTCACTTCAGTCATGTCCAACTCTGTGCGACCCCATAGACAGCAACCCACTAGGCTCTTCTGTCACTGGGATTCTCCAGGCAAGAACACTGGAGTGGGTCGCCATTTCCTTCTCCAATGCATGAAAGTGAAAAGTGAAAGTGAAGTCACTCAGGCGTGCCTGACTCTTAGCGACCCCATGGACTGCAGCCCACCAGGCTCCTCCATCCATGGGATTTTTCCAGGCAAGAGTACTGGCACTGGGTGACATTAAATACAAAACCACAGTCCTCACTACTGACATCGGGGTGTTAACCTCTTGCCGGACACTGTGCTGAGTGTGTTCCTTGTGTCCTTTATAACTCACAACAGAACAAGAATGATACCTAGAGAGTCTTTTTTTTTTTCCAGAAAAAAAGTTGAAATTTTTATTGTAATTACATGGAAATTATTTTTATCAATCTGATAAATTTATGATATAGAATTTTTATGATTCAGTCTTTATGATATTGAATCTTTCAGTTCACAAACACGATATATCTCTCCACTTATTTACATCCTGTTTCAATAGTTTTATCATTTTTCTCCATGTATAGAACACCTTTCTTTTTATTGACATATAGTTGATTTACAAGGTTGTACCAGAACATCTTTTTTTAAGATCTATTCCTACATACTTTATATTTGCTGATGATATTGTAAGTAGTATCCTGTTTTGCTGCATTTTCTGTTTGTTTCTGGTATATAAAAATAAAATTGATTTTTACACCTGGATTTTGTGTCCCGTGCGCAGGCGGCTGAGACGGGCACGCCAAAGAATGGCCGAGAGGAGCTACCCCACATCCGAGGTCAGGGGCAGAAGCCGGGAGGACCCCATACCCAAAGGGCGGCGGCCAAGAGGAGCTACCCCGTGTCCGAGGTCAGGGGGGGCGGCCGAGAGGAGATACCCAGCGTCCGAGGTCAGGGGCGGCGACGAGAGGAGTTACCCCGCGTCCGAGGTCAGGGGCGACGGCCGGGAGGAGATACCCCATGCCCCTAAGCCCGAGGCCAAGGGCAGTGGCAGGGAGGAGCAACCCCCCGAGGCCAGGGGCGGTGGCCGGGAGGACCAACCCCACGTCCAAGGAGCCGTGGCTGCGGGGCGCAGGAGGGCCTAGAGGAGCTATCCCACGTTGAAGGTCAGGAAGGGCGACGGCGAGGAGATACCCCTCGTCCAAGGTAAGGAACAATGGCTGCACTTTGCTGGAGCAGCGGTGAAGAGATACCCCACGCCCAAGGTAAGAGAAACCCAAGTAAGACAGTAGGTGTTGCAAGAGGGCATCAGAGGGCAGACACACTGAAACCATACTCACAGAAAACTAGTCAATCTAATCACACTAGGACCACAGCCTTATCGTTTAACTCAATGAAACTAAGCCATGCCCATGGGGCAACCCAAAACGGGTGGGTCATGGTGGAGAGATTTGACAGAATGTGGTCCACTGGAGAAGGGAATGGCAAACCACTTCAGTATTCTTGCCTTGAGAACCCCATGAACAGTATGAAAAGGCAAAATGATAGGATACTGAAAGAGCAACTCCCCAAGGTCAGTAGGTGTCCAATATGCTACTGGAGATCAGTGGAGAAATAACTCCAGAAAGAATGAAGGGATGGAGCCAAAGCAAAAACAATACCCAGCTGTGGATGTGACTGGTGATAGAAGCAAGGTCCGATGCTGTAAAGAGCAATATTGCATAGGAACCTGGAATGTCAGGTCCATGAATCAAGGCAAATTGGAAGTGGTCAAACAAGAGATGGCAAGAGTGAATGTCGACGTTCTAGGAATCAGTGGACTGAAATGGACTGGAATGGGTGACTTTAACTCAGATAACCATTATATCTACTACTGCGGGCAGGAATCCCTCAGAAGAAATGGAGTAGCCATCATGGTCAACAAAAGAGTCCGAAATGCAGTACTTGGATGCAATCTCAAAACGACAGAATGATCTCTGTTCGTTTCCAAGGCAAACCATTCAATATCACAGTAATCCAAGTCTATGCCCCAACCAGTAATGCTGAAGAAGCTGAAGTTGAACGGTTCTATGAAGAGCTACAAGACCTTTTAGAACTAACACCCAAAAAGATGCCCTTTTCATTATAGGGGACTGGAATGCAAAAGTAGGAAGTCAAGAAACACCTGGAGTAACAGGCAAATTTGGCCTTGAAATACAGAATGAATCAGGGCAAAGACTAATAGAGTTTTGCCAAGAAAATGCACTGGTCATAACAAACACCCTCTTCCAACAACACAAGAGAAGACTCTATACATGGACATCACCAGATGGTCAACACCGAAATCAGATTGATTATATTCTTTGCAGCCAAACATGGAGAAGCTCTATATAGTCAGCAAAAACAAGACCAGGAGCTGACTGTGGCTCAGATCATGAACTCCTTATTGCCAAATTTAGACTTAAATTGAAGAAAGTAGGGAAAACCACTAGACCATTCAGGTATGACCTAAATCAAATCCCTTAGGATTATACAGTGGAAGGAGAGATAGTTTTAAGGGCCTAGATCTGATAGATAGAGTGCCTGATGAACTATGGAATGAGGTTCGTGACATTGTACAGGAGACAGGGATCAAGACCATCCCCATGAAAAGAAATGCAAAAAGCAAAATGGCTGTCTGGGGAGGCCTTACAAATAGCTGTGAAAAGAAGAGAAGCAAAAAGCAAAGGAGAAAAGGAAAGATATAAACATCTGAATGTAGAGTTCCAAAGAATAGCAAGAAGAGATAAGAAAGCCTTCTTCAGTGATCAATGTAAAGAAATAGAGGAAAACAACAGAATGGGGAAGACTAGGGATCTCTTCAAGAAAATCAGAGATACCAAAGGAACATTTCATGCAAAGATGGGCTTGATAAAGGACAGAAATGGTATGGACCTAACAGAAGCAGAAGATGTTAAGAAAAGATGGCAAGAATACACGGAAGAAAAAGATCTTCACAACCCAGATAATCACGATGGTGTGATCACTGACCTAGAGGCAGACATCCTGGAATATGAAGTCAAGTGGGCCTTAGAAAGCATCACTATGAACAAAGCTAGTGGAGGTGATAGAATTCCAGTTGAGCTATTCCAAATCCTGAAAGATGATGCTGTGAAAGTGCTGCACTCAATATGCCAGCAAATTTGGAAAACTCAGCAGTGGCCACAGGACTGGAAAAGGTCAGTTTTCATTCCAATCCCAAAGAAAGGCAATGCCAAAGAATGCTCAAACTACCACACAATTGCACTCATCACACACGCTGGTAAAGTAATGCTCAAAATTCTCCAAGCCCGGCTTCAGCAATATGTGAACCGTGAACTTCCTGATGTTCAAGCTGGTTTTAGAAAAGGCAGAGGAACCAGAGATCAAATTGCCAACATCCGCTGGATCACAGAAAAAGCAAGAGAGTTCCAGAAAAACATCTATTTCTGCTTTATTGACTATGCCAAAGCCTTTGACTGTGTGGATCACAATAAACTGTGGAAAATTCTGAAAGAGATGGGAATACCAGACCACCTGACCTGCCTCTTGAGAAATTTGTATGCAGGTCAGGAAGCAACAGTTAGAACTGGACATGGAACAACAGACTGGTTCCAAATAGGAAAAGGAGTACGTCAAGGCTGTATATTGTCACCCTGTTTATTTAACTTATATGCAGAGTACATCATGAGAAACGCTGGACTGGAAGAAACACAAGCTGGAATCAAGATTGCCGGGAGAAATATCAATAACCTCAGATATGCAGGTGACACCACCCTTATGGCAGAAAGTGAAGAGGAACTAAAAAGCCTCTTGATGAAAGTGAAAGTGGAGAGTGAAAAATTTGGCTTAAAACTCAACATTCAGAAAACTAAGATCATGGCATCCGGTCCCACCACTTCATGGGAAATAGATGGGGAAACAGTGGAAACAGCGTCAAACTTTATTTTTCTGGGCTCCAGATGTAGTGACTGGGCTCCAATCACTACAGATGGTGACTGCAGCCATGAAATTAAAAGACGCTTACTCCTTGGAAGGAAAGTTATGACCAACCTAGATAGCATATTCAAAAGCAGAGACATTACTTTGCCAACAAAGGTTCGTCTAGTCAAGGCTATGGTTTTTCCAGCGGTCGTGTATGGATGTGAGAGTTGGACTGTGAAGAAGGATGAGCACCGAAGAATTGATGCTTTTGAACTGTGGTGTTGGGAGAAGACTCTTGAGAGTCCCTTGGACTGCAAGGAGATCCAACCAGTCCATTCTGGAGGAGATCAGCCCTGGGATTTCTTAGGAAGGAATGATGCTAAAGCTGAAACTCCAGTACTTTGGCCACCTGATGCGAAGAGTTGACTCATTGGAAAAGACTCTGATGCTGGGAGGGATTGGGGGCAGGAGGAGAAGGGGACGACAGAGGATGAGATAGCTGGATGGCATCACTGACTCGATGGACGTGAATCTGAGTGAACTCCGGGAGTTGGTGATGGACAGGGAGGCCTGGCGTGTTGCGATTCATGGGGTCGCAAAGAGTCAGACACGACTTAGCGACTGATCTGATCTAATCTGACTACCAAATTCGCGTATACTTTGAGGTATTCTAGGTAGACAAACATGTTAGCAAATAATGATAGTTTTACTTCTTCTATTTCAATCTTTACACATTTTATACTTTTTTTTTTCCTTACTGCCATGGTTAAGACCTCCAGGACAAAGCTAAATGAAAAAAAATCAGGATTTGGGGCATCCATGTCTTGTTCTTGGTCTTAAAGAGAAATGCTTTCACTGTTTTATCAAGTATCTCTATTGTAATCTCCTTTTTTATAGATAATCCATATCAGATTAGGAAATTCCCTTGTATTCCTAACTTAAGCTAAAAGTGTTTTCATTTTTGGGGTTTAATATGTAAGTAGGAAAACATTATGTTGGGAAGTTAAGAAGCATACCAGACCTAGAGCTTGCTGTGTGGCAGATACTGTAGCCAGCAGTTGGCAGATATTTCTTCATGACAGCCCAGTAAGGCAAATGCTCAGGTTCATGATGAAGAGACACAGCGCTCTTGAGGAACTGGCCCAAGATCTCTCACAGCTAGGAGGTGGCAGGGTGGGGTAGGAATTCAAGTGGTCTCAGGAAGTGGACACCTAAACACCACCATGGAGCAGAGGAGGCTCAGAGACCCAGGGAGGTGAACTCAGAGCCCAGGATCACAGAGCTGAACCTGACCTCAGGCAGGAGTGGAACCCACGCTGTATGACCCCAAAGCCTGAGCTCCCAGCTGCTCTCAGGTACTGAGGAAGGTTGGTCCAGAAAAAGGCTTTAACTTTGTTAACCATTCTGTATAACACTGTGGGCTTCCCAGGTCGCTCAGTGGTAAAGAATCTGCCTGCCAAAGCAGGAGATGCAGGTTTGATCCCTGGATTGGGAAGATCCCCTGGAAGAGGAAATGGCAACCCAATCCAGTATTCTTGCCTGGATAATTCTATGCACAGAGAAGCCTGGAGGGCCACAGTTCATGGGGTCGTAGGGTCGGACACGACTGAGCACGCATGCACATAAGATGGCACTAATTGCCTCAGGAATTAAGGCAATTGATACATATTCAATTTGTTGCTGCATCATTGATACATATTCAATTTCCAGGGAAAGACCTGCCTGGAAAAAAGTCTGAATCCTCAGATTTTGCTTCTAAAATAACCTGTGCTCTCTGTTTCAGAGGAGACTGGCTGTGCTCATGCCTGCATCCACATCACTGAAGGGAGGTAAGGCAGGCTTTTTCAGAGCCCTCCCGCTACCCGCCCTAGATGGCCTGACTTAGAGGCACGATCCGGGTTTTGAATCTCTGGGGCTGGTTTCTAGGTTTGTGGATGACGTCCAGCACAGACTGCTGCTTTACCACCACCCACTCACCGAGCCGCTCAAGAGCGGGGGAATGTGTGTGAATGTCACCGAATAGACGGGAATCTGGATGCATGCCAAAGCCAAGTGCAAATGCTTTTGGATTCCCTCCGGCTTCCTTCTCTTCACACCCCTCCTCTCATGTATTCAAGGGACTTAAAGAGGGTGATGGCAGCCAAGTACTTTTATCCACACAGTCATTTTTCTGCACAAACTCCAATCTCATTGCTTCTCAAGGACAAGTCCAGGACACAAGGTTTCTTATGGAAGCAAACTCAGAAAGCATTTAAATCAGAAAATGGTAGGGAGGGCAAGTGAAAGCTGTTATCATTTACTGTACTGATGATGAAACAGAAGCCCTACAAATATAATGATTTTTTTCCGATTCCTAGATCAATACATTTGATGTGAAAAAGTTTAATGTGAAGAAGTCTTGGAGACATATTTAATATTATGGATACCAAAGAGCTGCCACTTAGAGTTTTTTTTGCTTTTGTTTTTTGATGGTTCCAGGTGTTTATTTGAAAGCAAGTCTTTTTTTGAAAGTCTGACATACAGATTTTTCAATACATGATGGAGCATTTTACTAGTAACAGTCCTTATGACATTATACCCAAGGCTAGAAATCACAGTGAGGGACTTAAAACTTTTTCGGCTTACTTGATTTTGACTGTATTGTTATCTGCTTCAATTAATTGTAATAATAAATTAGTTGTAAAATTAGTCTGGAAAAAATAAACTATTCATTGGGAGAAATAAAAAAGCAAACAATGTTTGAGGAGGAGCATAAATTTAAAAGCAATACCTTGATGTGAAAGCCAGTCTGAAGCCTTGTTTTGTTGATAAAATCATACTCTGGTATTCCCCAGCCAATTTCACCAACATACTCAGGTTTATATTTAGCTGGCAAGCTTCTGTTCGAGGCAGGCCTCCATAAATATCTGAGATCTCCAGTTTTCTCTAATGCAGGACGCTTTTCTCCTATGTAGGCAGTGTGCTGAGCGACTTGAGGGAGGTGATCCTTTACATAAGCTGGGCCTTAAAACAGAAAGAAAAAAAACCCTGAAAACCTCCGCACTTTATTCTGAGATGCTTTGGTTATTCTAAAAGGTGGAGATAATTCTAGCTAATGATTTTGTGCATTCAGTAATGATTGCGTGCACTATGTTCTAGGTGCTGCCATAAGCTTTTTAGATATGTTAATTCAGTTGCTCCTTATAATAACCAAATGAAGTATGGGGTATTATTTTCCCCAGTTTATAATTGGAGAAAACGAGGCCCAGAAAGATTAGTTACTTGTCCAGAGTCATAGCTAACAAGCCCTTCACTCCTTGACAGGCTATCTCACAGACTGGGCTCTTAATCACCCCACTACATGGCTTTCTTTATAACCAATTTAATACAAACATGTTTTATTTTATTTTATTTTATTGAAATAGTTGATTCACAGTATTGTGTTATTTTTTTCTACACAGCATGACCTTGATGTTTATCCATCCTATACATAAACTAGTTTGTCTGCTAATCCCAAACCCCCAATCCATGCTTCCCTGCTCCAAGTCCAGCCTGGCAGCAATAGGTCTGTTCTCTAAGTCTGTGAGTTTGTTTCTGTCTCATAGATGATGTCATTTGTATCATTTTTTATTCCATATATAAGCCATTATATATAATATTTGTCATTCTCTGACTTACTTCACTTAGTATAATAATCTCTAGATCCACCCATGTTGCAAATGGAATTATTTCATTTTTTGTGGCTGAGTAATATTCCACTGTCTGTTTCCATGTCTTGGCTGTTGTGAATAGCTGACACATTCTAAACACTAAAACTTCTCACGTATACCACATTTTAAGGATGTAGGTCTTTAGACATTAGAATGTTTTATCTAGAGAGATAAAATCCTGAAATGAGGATTAGAAAATTCCCCAAATGTATTAGAAGCCATAGGAAGATGGAGAAAAATGTCAAATGAAGAGGCCCAAAGGCAGGGGCATTAAATAAATACTGGTATTTTAAATGAAAGACAATGAACAAAAAGGAATCAATGAATTGTGGAAGTGGGCAAAACAAGCAAACATAAGAGGAGATCTGGAAAAAGATCACTTACATACAACTGGTGTTGAAAGTTGATGATGTAAATGTGTAAAGTGAAGCCAGGAAGGGTCTGATTAGAACAGACAATGAACTGCGGCCCAGGAAGTGTCTCAGAAGACCCAGAAGCAAAGTGGCTGAAGCACTGTCTGGGCAGATTGGAGACACAAAAAGGAGCATCACTCCTCTTACTCAAGGGAAGCCCAGACTTTGGAGACAGAGGTTTTGCTATGGTCATGGTGTTACTTGGTGCCTTTTGGCCCCAGGGCCCCTCTGGTTTTGTCTTGGGTCATTGAACTGAGGGTTTTCAGAGAGTACAAGTAGTCGGGAGTTTGACTAAGTGCTCTGATGGAGAGGTCAGTATGGTAACAAATCTGTGCCTAGAAAAATCCTCCAAGCTTTCCAAGGAAACTGAAATGAGAGAAGTGGGACTTCCCTAGGGGCACATAAGAATCTGCCTGCCAATGCAGGGGATGTGGGTTTGATCCCTGATCCAGGAAGATCCCACATAACATTGAACAACTAAGCCAGTGCATCACAACTACTGAGCCCGTAAACCGCAGCAAGAGAAACCACTGCAATGAGCGTCCCCACTCACCGCAACTAGAGAAAGCCCACGCTCAGCAATGAAGACCCAGTGCAGTCAAAAATAAATACATCAAAATAAATACCTTGATGCTGGGAAAGATTGAAGGTGGGAGGAGAAGGGGATGACAGAGGATGAGATAGGTGGATGGCATCACTGATGCAATAGACATGAGTCTGAGTAGGCTCTGGGAGTTGGTGATGGACAGGGAAGCCAGGCCTGCTGCAGTCCATGGGGTCGCAAAGAGTCGGACATGACTGAGCGACTGAACTGAACTGAATTAATTTAAAAAATTTTAAAAAAGCAAACATGAGAAATGGCTCTCCAGACACAAGACCCGGGCAGATGATTCCCCAGCTTCCTAATCACCGTGCCCCCTGGGATGCCTGCGTGTCGACTGGCTCGTTTCCTGTGATGAATCCATTATGACTGCACATTCTCACTCAGGCAAAAGGACTCTGTATAGGGTGACCGAGCATTAAAAACTGTTTTCTCTCCCAAGTTAACCAGTGCTGAGGGCTCACTTACAAAGCTCCTGCCGTAAACACAAATTTGCAATCTCCTCCAAACAGGATGAAATTGTGACTGTTTTAGTCTTGCTGAAGTTTCAGGGTATGCTTAGGCTGGTGTTTTCCCAAGCGTGAAAGTGAAAGTGTTAGTTACTCAGTAGTTTTGAACTGTGGTGTTGGAGAAGACTCTTGAGAGTCCCTTGGACTGCAAGGAGATCCAGTCAATCCATTCTAAAGGAGATCAGCCCTGGGATTTCTCCGGAAGGAATGATGCTAAAGCTGAAACTCCAGTCTTTGGCCACCTGATGCGAAGAGTTGACTCATTGGAAAAGACTCTGATGCTGGGAGGGATTGGGGGCAGGAGGAAAAGGGGACGACAGAGGATGAGATGGCTGGATGGCATCACCGACTCGACGGACGTGAGTCTGAGTGAACTCCGGGAGTTGGTGATAGACAGGGAGGCCTGGCGTGCTGCAATTCATGGGGTCGCAAAGAGTCGGACACGACTGAGCGACTGAACTATACTGAATTGAACTGAATGGTTCAGTTCAGTTCAGTTCAGACGACCACTTGCAACCTCATGGACTGTAGCCTACCAGGCTCCTTTGTCCCTGGGATTTCCCAGGCAAGAACACTGGAACGGGTTGCCATTTCCTTCTCCAGGGGATCTTCTGGACCCAGAGATCGAACCCGGGTCTCCTGCGTTGTAGGCGGATTCTTTATCATCTGAGCCACTAGAGTAGACCGGTGTTTTCCCAAATGTTCCCCTAATGCTGCTCCCATGAGTGATATGACAATGCCTGGGTGGGGGCGGGGGTGCTCCACCATCAGGTACATTTGGGACAATGTCCATTTGCCTTTGAGAAATTCCCAGCCTCCAAAAAGCATTTTAAAAGTTCTGAGAAATCCTGCACTAAATGAACCTGTTTGCAATTATGTAACCCAGCTTTTACCAAACTGATTTAAACGTGTATCTTATTTTCCACTGGGTCACCTGTACACGTCCTGCAGGTACCAGCAGCGTTGGGGAAATAATGATCCTCTTTGTAATGTTTCAGTTGCTGCTGAAATGTTGTCGTCCCCTCACGCCACTGCCAATGTGAGAGCAGATGTCTATCTGTAGTTACTCCTCCTCACTCAGTGGACCGCAATACATTTTTTAAAAGAACACTTTCTTGACAGCTGAGTCTAAACACTTCATTTTAGACAGAATCGTGGAAAGTGCATGTGCTTTGCAAGTCAAGCGTGGGGAGAGGGGCTCCCCAGAGAATCAAGCTTCTCTTTGGCTTTTCAATCGAGCCATTGGACTTTCCTGACCCCCACCACCCCACCCCCACCCATCTCCTGTGTGCTTTGGAAATAGCGTGATACAGTGTGCGTGGTACAGGAACTTCTGGGACAATTCTCCCAGGCTGTGGAGCTGACACAGGCAGCCACCTTCACAGCAGAGCCAGCTGGTACCACCATCCTCCATGGGCCAGATTCACAGCCATCCCCTGGAGCCAGCCCAGTGCTCACATAATCAAAAGATCCACCGTGACTGCCCAGCCAGCAATGCAGACATGGGGTTACCCTGATGGGCAGCTCCATAGGTGTCTGGCTTTGTGTGGCTCATTATTCTGACCCTCATCCTCCAGAGCCAAGACTCTCTGCTGGATCCAATTCCCTGCCTAAAAGCCAAACTCCCAATTCCTGTCCAATCCACAGTCTCTTTATTTTTCTTTTAACAACTAAGACGTCCATTCAACCACTGTTGCTATACCCCTTAGGGAGTTCCTATTTGTTTATCATCCTATGGGAAGTTTTTTTGGATCGTTCATTCTCTCCCCAAAATTCCACCCCTCATTTGCCAATCATGAAGTTGTCAGCTCCTGGGTTAATAAAATCGTCATGTGCCCATCTGTTTTGGAGGTCTCGTTCACACCTGAAGACCAGCTCCAGTGGATGACCTGCAGCTGTAATGTTTGAACAGAGCTGCCCAGCATTGATCCTCTGCCCAGAGGCTCACATCATGATGTGGGAGGGAGATGTACTTCCTTTCACACCTGGGCCAACTTCATGGGTTCTTATTTCTTCATCTTCCTGCCCTGGAGAAACTATGATCTCAAGGGCAGAGGGTAGACCCTTTCTCCCCTGTACATGCCCAACATGACCTGCTCGTTAGTGTCTGAAATTCTAAAGTTACAGTTGAGGATGTAGTTTACAAGCTAAACTACTGTAGGGTCAAATCCTGACTTTGTCTTATGCTGGCTTTGTGACCCAGGGAATGTTATTCAGCCTCTGAATTTAGACTCATCTATAAAATGAGAAAAAATACACACACTCCAGTGTTTACAATAGGCAGGACAAGGAAAACTAGATGTCCATTGACAGATGAATGGGAAAAAAGATGTGGTACAAATATACAATGGAATACTACTCAGCCATTAAAAGGAATGAAACTGTCATTTTCAACAATGTGAATAAACCAAGAGATTATCATACTAACTGAAGAAAGTAGACAAAGACAAATATCATATGATATTATAGTTGTCATCCAATTTAAAATTATCTTACTAACTGAAGAAAGCAGACAAAGACAAATATCATATGTTATTACTTATAGTTGTCATCCAATTTAAAAATGATACAAATGAATTTATTTACAAAACAGAAATAGACTCACAGACACAGAAGAAAAAAAAAACATGGTTACCAAAGGAAAAAAGGGGGAGGAGGGATAAATTGAGTTTGGGATTGACATATACACACCACTATATATAAAATAGATAATCAACAGAGACCTAATGTATAGCACAGGGAATTATGTTCAATATTTTTCAATAACCTATAATGGAAAAGAACCTGAAAATAATATATATATATATATATGAATCATTATCTTGTACACATGAAGTAACAGCATTAAAATTAATTTTAATTTTTAAAAATGATTAAAAAAGAACACTGATGCCTGTGTGATGGCCTTGTTGGAGGGAGAGGAGATAATTTTATTGAAAGAAGTGCTTATCTGATGATCTGACACATAATATACATCAACATGACTATTTATGTCTCTTCCTCTTTCTTGTTTGTTCGTTTCTCATTTTAATTTGATGCTTTGTCTTACCTGTTATATTTTTAAAGGATATTTTAGGAACTTTCACTAATAATTTATTTCTTATTGTGAATAAACTTCAAAGCCTTTCCTGAGAGCTCTTCTAGTTCAGGGGTTGACAAACTTTTCCCACAAAGGGCCAGAGAGGAAATATTTTTCACTTTGTGTTTGGGGCATACAGCCTCTGTCTCAACTCCATGGACACCATGTAAACAAATGGGCACGGCTGGGTTCCAATAAAATTTTATTTATAGACATTGCGATTTTAATTTCATGTAATTTTCACATCTTACAAGCTGTTATTCTTCTTTTGCTTCCCCATTGCCCCCCCACCCCGCCCCAACCATTTGAAAAAATAAAGAACATTCTTTGCTCGCAGGTGGCAGGACAAATTTGACCCAGAAGCCATAGTCTATCAATCTCTGAAGATGAGGGACAGGAAGGAAGCAGGTGCCATGGAGGATGGAAAGAGCCCAGATCAGAAAATCTGATGGCTTTCCACCAAGTGTCACCTGCTGCCAACCTGAAAAGGCCCTGGCTGTGGCATGTGTCAGCAGAGAAAGAAAGTTCCATCCTGAGGCAGGTGTTTCTTTCTGATTTCTCTCCTGCATTTGCAGTGTTTCCGTTAATTAATGAAGTAAATCCTTTATTCACTCTTCTCTCACTGACTTATGCATTCATTCATTCAACAAGTAATTATTGAACTATATGCCAGGCACTGTTCCCAGTGTTATGCAAAGAGCAGCGAACAAAGCCAAGACCTGCCTTCAAGGAGCTTCTCTTCTCACTGAGAGGCAGGTGATATTAACCATCCTTCAGCATCTCTCATCTGGCTTATAACCTTCTAACTAGTCTCAGCTCTCATGTCTCCTAACAAACATGAAATGGTTTTCTCCGGGGCCTATATCTTTTTTCATCCAGATTTCTTAGGATGGCTGACTAGTGTCTTCATAAACTGGAGTCTTACTGTCCTTCACCTTTTCTCATGATCAGAACTCATCTTTTAAGGCTTACTGTGAGTGCTGCCTTTTCTGGAAAACATCTCTAATCCTGCCAAGTCCAAATTAGACACTCAGCATGCTGCCTTCACAGTAGTTTCTTTTGATTTCATCTTTTTAATACTGTATTAATTGGATCTACTCTATTTGTAAACTCCTAGAGGGTAAAGGTTTTTATTTATCTTTGTAAATACTTAAAAACTTTTTAATTGAAATAGATTTGACATAAATCCTGTATACATTTAAGGTGTACAACGTGTTGAGTTGATACACTTATATATTCTAATATGATCACCATTGTAGTGATAATCAGCACATCTATCATTTCCTTTTAGTGGCTGGACTAAACTAATTAAAACTAGTCTGTTAGCAATTTTGATAATACCATATTGTTGTCCATATTCACTATGCTGTACATTAGATCTCTAGGGTTATTTGCTATTCTTTGAGTTTGTATCTCCTTTTTTAGAGTTTGTCTCTTTAAACAATATCTGTTTTATTGCACCAATTCCCAGCCCCTGGTAACCACAATTTTACTCTTCAAGTGTGTGACTTTTTTAGATTCTACATATAAGTGATATTATATAGCATTTTTTGTTCTCTGACTTATTTCACTAAGCATAATACCCACCAAGTGGCAAATGACAAATGTCCTCTTTCTCATGCATATAATATTTATTATTTATTTATTTTATTTTTATATGCATATATTTATTTATTTATTAAATGCATGTAATCTCTATAAAAGTCTTAATGACCAACACAGTGCTTGGAACATGTAGGTCTTCAAGAAACATGTGTTGAATGCTGAAGAGAATTGTTTATTGAATAAAGGAATTAAAGAATTCCATCAAAGGGCTTCCCTGGTGGCTCAATGGTAAAGAATCTGCCTGCCAATGCAAGAAACACAGGTTTGATCCCTGGTCCGGGAAGATCCCACATGCCACGGAGCAACTAAGCCCGGGCACCCCAACTTCTGAGCCTGTGCCCTCAAGCCCGGGAACTGCAACTGCTGAGCTTACCCAGTACAGCTACTGAAGCTCACACAACCCAGAGCTTGTGCTCCACAAGAGAAGCCAGCGCAGTGAGAAACCCGTGCATTGCAACTAAAGAGCAGCCCCCACTCTCCGAAACAAGAGAAAGCCCACACAAAGCAATGACGGCCCAGCCCACAATCAAAAATAAATAAATTATATTAAAAAAAAAAAAGAATTCCAGCATAGGATGGCAAGTATATAAAGTCATACTGAGGGAAAAGCAAGTGATTCTCTAATTTTCAGAACTCCCTTGGACCCTGGACTTCATGATACAACAGTTTAGGGTGAGGTCAGAGAAAGAATTGCTTTTCCCAACACTTATTCTGAATAGCTGGAGGCACAGAGAAGGGTGGATGCTCACAGGAATATCACTTTATCCCATAATATGGCCTCATGAGGCTAATTCTCCACCTCAGTGACCAAAATGAAACACACCAAGGAAATAAGTCAAAAGGTACTGAGTGGAACATGGAACTGTTTTAATACATATATTTGAAAATACGTTGACAATATGGGCATAAACAGGCCATTGCAAATGCACCATGAAGAACAGCAGGACTTGGGGGAATCACACCAAGACAGAGGTCAGACGGCAAGATGCAAAATACTAAACTCTAAGGGACACCTGTCACACACAGGCACGTGGGGAAAGGAGAAGAGGCAATAATAGAGATTAATTGTTGTAACTGCTAATGTACACAGGATTCTCCATTTCCAACTATTAGCACAGGATGGACTCATGGACTAGAACATTTTAAAACCATATTTCAATCAAATTCATGCAATCATTCGATAGATCTAAACACTGAGTGAACTGAAAGACTCAATCTGTCAATATGTATTTGGAAGATGGGAGAAGGCAATGGCAACCCACTCCAGTACTCTTGCCTGGAAAATCCCATGGATGGAGGAGCCTGGTGGGCTGCAGTCCATGGGGTCGCTAAGAGTCGGACACGACTGAGCGACTTCACTTTCACTTTTCACTTTCATGCATTGGAGAAGGAAATGGCAACCCACTCCAGTGTCCTTGCCTGGAGAATCCCAGGGACGGGGGAGCCTAGTGGGGAAGACTCAGAGCTTACCTCCTTCCATGGGCACACCAAAATTACAACTATTTAAAGACCAACTGTTGATGCAAAAATTCAGAAGACAAGCAGAAAAGATCATCTACAACTAGATATATAAAGAAGGAATCATAATCAGATGTACACAAGGGAAGGAGACCCAGTATCCCCAGATCAATAGATGGGAGAATAGTCCTGAATGGACTGGGATAGCATACAGTCTAAAGAGATCACGTTCTCATTCAGAAAGCATTGCCTGCTCTCAGGACAGATTTTATTATTCCCTGAAACTGTAAAGTACAGCTTGATCCATGTTTCATGTGTGAGCTCAGGCTTCTCAGCTGTTTTAGGAACTTCCTATCTCTCTGCTCATCAAGTGGCCCCAAGTTAGTTCCCTTAGAGACTCCAACTGTCTTCTATTTGCTTTGAAACTTCCACAGCATTCTAGGCGGTGCGGTGCACTAAGCAAAAGCTTGGTAACGTTTGTTAAAGAATAGCTACTTTATCATGAACTTGCTGATGTAATCTAAAAGTATATAATTCCGTGTTTTTCCTGGTGAGCACAGAAAGAAGGTAAGAGCAAAACTTCTGTAAACATCTCGGGGTTTCACTTAAAGAAAATAAAACAGACACACTCATCTTGACAAAACTGCAACCAGATGATTCTCCACGTTTATCTTGTGTGAAGAGAAAATCTAAGTAGACAATAAATAGGTTTCATTTTGTTTGGTTTTGACTTGGAATTTTCTTGTATAAATGTGCACAAAATGGTCGATTTATGATAAGGAACTCTTTGCCATTCATGAAGACAGGCTCAAGATGTTCCCATGAGAAAAGATATTAACAAGACATACGTATTTAGAACTAATTTTAAAGACCCACCGGAAAACTGCACTGCAAGTAACAGGAAATTCATTGCAAATGAATTAAATAATAAGGGAAATTATTGTGTCATATAGTAAGATCTTCTGAGGTTTAAAGAATCCAGACTTGCTTAATGCTGTAGCCCAGGACTGTTTTCAGAAGAACAGGCTTTACCTAGATCTGTGCTCTGCAATCCCCAGGGAACCAGGCTGCCTTTAGGCAAGCTCCCCTTGAGGCTCCAGGGAAGCTGTCACAGCTGCAGGTATCATATGCAGGTACCGTATTACCCAAGGTGGGGGGGGGGGTGTTTCATCAGTGGAGAAGCTCTTCCTTGAAAACCCAGGTGAATTATTCTCTCATTTTATTGGTGGGAATTGAGTCATTTATCTCTTCCTAAAACCAAGCCCTGGCAAGAGGACTGGATTTCAGTGACTGGCATGGATGAATCAGGGTTTTACTCCGAGTCATATGAGGCCAAAGTATGCGACTAAACAAGACGGCGGCTACCTGGAAAGGAGGAGTGTGTGAGCCCTCTGACTTGTCTGCTACGGAGCTTTGGGAAACTCGTCACAGGAAAAAAAGGAAAACACACACCCAATGCAAAATTGTTTTTTACTGCTTTGCAATCCACTTTTTACAATTTTATTTATTTGCTGCAAGTGGGCTTTCTCTAGTTGCTGCAAGTAGGGGCTACTCTCCAGGTGCGGTGAGCAGGCTTCTCACTGTGGTGGCTTCTCCAGCTGTGGTTCTCAGGCTCTAGAGCACAGGTCCAGCAGTTTGGATGTATGGGCTTAGCTGCCCCTAGGCATGTGGCAACTTCCCAGGCCAGAGACAGAACCCGTGTCCCCTGCATTGGCAGGTGGACTCTTAACCACTGGACCACGAGGGAAGTCCTAAAATCTACTTTTATAACACACAGCATTATTTGAAGTGGCTACTTTAATATCTGGTTCTTGATCACATGAATTATAATTCATTTAGTGTTTATGTTCTCATGCTTGAAGAGATGACTTTACATGAAACAGAAAAGAATAGGCAAGCCAGGGGCCCCAGATGAACTCATCTTCACACAGTGCAAGGGAGAGAGGGTGGTGTTCCTCTCAGACCTTCCAAGCTAGAGCAGAGGTGGGCAAACTGTCCTAGGAGAGGCTGGAAAGGAAACGGTTCAGGCTCTGGGGCCTTGCCATGTCTGTCACAGCATCTCAGCCCTGACTTTGCAGCACAAACCATAGACAGTATGTAGATGAAAGTGTGTCTGTATTCCAATGAAACTTGACTTATGAACACTAAAATTGCAATTTTACATAATTTCACATGTTACAAAGTATTCTTCTTTGAATTTTTTCAACCACTTAGGAAGTCAAACCATTTTCAGCTATAGTTAAACCAGGGGTTGAACCAGATTTGGTCCACAGGGTACAGTTGAAGATCCCTGATCTGGAGGGGTCTTTATGTGTCTTTTATCTGACACTTTTGTCATATGTGTCTTTTATCTGACACTTTCTCCATGCATGGTAAACCAGAAAGCTTCTCTATTTGCTAGAATCAAAAAGTTGGTTACATTGCTGCAAAAATAAACACTTTATTGAAGTGACTATTTTACATCAAAAAGGTTACTTTTCAAAAAAATAAAATATTTATTTGGCTGAGTTGGGTCTTAGTTGCAGCATGCGGGATCTTCAATCTTCCTTGCAGCATTCTGAATCTTTAATTGCAGCATGTAGGATCTAGTTCCCTGACCAGGGATTGAACCTGGGCCGCCCCCTTCATTGGGAGCTCAGAGTCTTAGCCACAAAGTCCAAAAGAGGTTACTTTTTATTTGTACAAAAGGTCCCAGAAGAGAGCATTGCTTTATTCACTTTCCTGGTGTTAATTTGGCCCCATCTCATTTCTGACTCTGTGATTGTTGATATTATTAAGAATTGCATAAGTGACCAGTCAGGAGATATAAATGTAGTTAACCTGCCAGTGCAGATAAAAACAGAAAAGTAGGTGGGATGATAAACGATATAGATAGACTGGAAATAATAACATGAGTAAGAATGGCACTGGTTTTACCCACCCCTGGAAGAGCTGAGCGGATACACATTGCTCTCTGTTCATTCTCTGAGTAATGATGGTAATTACTGCCTAATCCAGAGAGAAGAGCTTAACTAACACAGGGCTGGGTAGAAACAGCTGCTACGGGTTGTAAAACATACCATTGACTTAATACCAGGTTTGCTTCCAAAAGAGAAAAGAAAAGAAACTTACCACTTTAAATGTAGGCATTGATAGCAAAGTACTTCAAAATTACAGAGGAATTAGAATGCAATTTATGAAATTAACACTTTTTAGCCTCAATGAAATATGGCCATTCCTTCTCTATCCCCCAGATAAACAGGACACCAGGAAAGGGTTGTTTATTTCTAGATGGCCATAAGTGACTCCAGTTTAGACCGGGGCAATTTAGACTAGAAAGTGATATTTCTCCACCTTGTGAATTATATAATAAATGCGTAAAGATAACTTTAAGGGGACTGGCCTGGCAATCCAGCGATTAAAACTCAGTACTTCCAGTGCCTCCACTGCAGGGGGCATGGATTCGATCCCTCGTTGGGAAACTAAGATCCCACATGACCCATATTGCATGGCCAAATAAATAAATAAGAATGGCTTTAAAATGACCAAAAGTAGGTTGCAAGAAAAACTTGTGAGCCCCCTATTGGGATTATTGAGAAATGTTTGATTATAGAAAGCAGGTAAGCAGTAATCAACAGATTGGTACTCTCTACATTTTTGTATCTTTTTAAATTCATTTTTTATCAGAGTTGATTTACAATGTGTTAATTTCTGCTGTACAGCAGAGTGACTCATTTATATATATGTACATTCTTTTTCATATTCTTTTCCATTTTCTTTTATCCCAGGATATTGAATACAGTTCCCTGTGCTATACAGTAGGAACTTGTTGTTTATCCATTTGATACGTTTTTTTAAAAATCCTTTTTTTGGCCCTGCCCAACCAGGGATCAAACCCATCCCCCCTGCAATGCTAGCATGGAGTCTTAACCACTGGACTACCAGGCTCCTTGTATCCTTTTATTACACCTTTACACTTCTCTCCTCAGCCATCCAGGGGACTGCTTGTGTTCCCAGGTACTAGTCAAGGGGATTGAAATGAAACAAGTCCTTGTTTATTTCAAGAACAAATTCATAATACTGAGGCATTTTGTTTTAAAATGAGTTTGTAGCATATGGCAAAAGTGACCCTGCTCTCATCTCTGGGTCCAGCCCTTAGAACTGGCATCTACCACTTCTTGCCTCTTGAGACACTCACCTCTGGAGCCCTGGTCCCCATTTAAGAAGTTCAAGGCTGCCATGTTGTGTGGAAGTCCAGGCCACACAGGGAGACCAGAGGCAGCCTCGGTCTGACGGCCCCAGAAGGGGTCTAAGTAGACAATGAACGTCAGCCATTGACCTGTGAATGATGATGCCTCAAGAGGATTCTTGCCCATAGACTGAATCCTCCTAGGTGAGACCCTAGATATCACACAAACAGAGACCAGCCACCCTGCTGTGCCCTTTCCCAATTTCTGACCCAAAGAATGTGTAATCTGTGAACGTGATAAAATGATTGTTTTAAGTAAAAATAAATAAATGGGTTTGCAAATAGGTGAAATATTAGACTTCACACATGAGAGCAGAGATTATACATTATAAACTAATTTAAAGTTTCTGGTCAGTCCATTTCTGAATGTCCATTCTTTGGGGGTCTATTTTTCCCTCCTTGTGAGCAAACATTTCTTCTTGAATCAGCTTGGAAGAGCAAGAAGAGCCTTTGAACTAGGGAAAATGGCATTAGGACTTTGGTCCTGGTGTGGCTGCCGATGCTGGGAGGACCTGGGAAAGTCATCACATCCTCCTTGGTTAATCCAATTTCTTGTTTTTAGCAACTTTATTGAAGTGTAACTGACATACAATAAACTGCATCCTAAGGTTTTTAAATTTATTTTATAATTGGAGGATAATTGCTTTACAATGTTGTGTTAGCTTCTGCTATACAATGAAGTGATTCAGCTGTATGTATACATATATCCCTTCCCTCCCTCCCCTCCCTCTCCTCCTTCCATTCCACCCTCCACAAATGTGTACATACATGAACTGGGGGTCAGATAAATACAGAACATCCAGTTAAATTTGAATCTCAGATAAACAATAAGTAATTTTTTGCATAACCATATTCCAAACATTGTATGATACATAATTATACTAAAAAATATTCTTTATCTAAAATTCAAATTTAGTTGGGTGCCTTGTATTTTCACTTGGTAAATCTGGCAACCCTACCCATGAACCATCATCACAATAAAAATAAAAATCATATCCCATCACCTCCAAATTTCCTCATGCCACTTTATAAATCCTCTCTTTTTCTCACTCCCTACCCTTTCCCATACCAAGGCAACCACATATCTGCATTCAGTTACTATAAATTAACTGGATTTTCTACAAGTTTACCTAAATGGCATCATATAGCTGCACTCTCTTTTGTCTGGCTACTGACACTAAGCATAATTATTTTGAGATCACTCACATACCAATAGGTTATCCCTTTTTATCGATAAACAGTATCTTCTATGACTATGCAACACTTAGTGTATTCATTTTCCTGGTGATGGACTGTGGGGTTGTTTTCAGTTTGGGGCTGTTATAAATAAAGCTGCTGTGAGCATCTGTGTACAGACCGTTCTGTGGACATAGGCTTTCATTTCTCTTCGGTAAAACCTGGGAGTGGAATGGTTGGGTCATACGGTAGGTGTATTAACCTAAAACACTGTCAAATTGATCCCCAAAGTGGTCATCTGTTTTATAGTCTCACCAGCAGTTTTCTATTGAACACTGCAGTGTTCTCAGCGTCCACACCAAAACACGGTAGAGTCTGTCCTAATTTTTTGCCCTTCGAATAAGTGGGTGATGCTATCTCATTGCAATTTTGGTCTGGCTTCTCTAACAACTAATAATATTGAGCATTTTGTGCTGATTTGCCATCTGTAGGTCTTCTCTGATAAAGGGTCCAAGCCTTTTGCCCTTTTGTGTGTGTGTGTTGTTTCCTTATGGAGAGTTTTGAGAGTTATTTCTGGATACAAGTCCTTTATTAATATATATTTTGTAAATATTTTATTCTAGTCTGTCATTCTATTTTTATCCTCCTAACAGTGTCTTATGGAGAATAGAAGTTATAACTTTGATAAAGACCAATTTATAAATTAACTCTTATGGATCATCTTTAAGATGTTGAGTCTAAAAAGTTATTTACCTAACCCAAGGTCACAAAGGTTTTCTCTTATGTTTTCTTTAGAGGTTTTATAGTTTGGAGTTTTTCATTTAGGTTTATGATCCATTTCAAGTCATTTTTTGTACATGTCAGGAATTCTTTGGCAGTCCAGCAATTAGAACTCTGCACTTCCACTGAAGGGGGGCCCAGGTTTGATCCCTGGTCAGGGAACTAGGATCCCACAAGTTGCATGGTCAAAAAAAAATGTATATGATGAGAGACATGCATTGAAGTTCAACTTTTGTGTGTGTGGCTGTTCAATTGTTGTAGCAACACTTGTTTAAAAGACTGTCCCTTCTCAAGTCAGACAAAGACAAATATCATATGATATCACTTAGATGCAGAATCTAAAAAATGATACAAATGAACTTATTTATAGAACAGAAATAGTCTCCCAGACATAAAAAACAAATTCATGACTACCAAAGGGAAAAGAGAGGGGAGGGATAAACTGGGAGTTTGAGATTTACGTGTTCATACTACTATATATAAAACAGATAGCCAACAAGGACCTACTGTATAGCACAGGGAACTATACTCAATATTTTGTAATAACTTCAATGGGGAAAGAATTTGAAATAGAATAGATACATGTATATATGTATAACTGAATCACTTTGTTGTACACTTGAAGCTAACACATTGTAAATCAACTATTATTCAATATAAGATAAAAATTTTAAAAACATATTTGAAATAAAAAAAAATAAATAAGACTATCCTTTGTCCAGTGAACTCCCTTTGCACCTGTATACACACACACACACACACAGCATTAGTTAACTGGGTCCCTGTGTAAAATATATTTTTTACTCCGGGCTGTAGTCAGGAAAGTTTGAAAGCCACTGATATAATGGTCACCTGAATTACTTTTTGCCCTCTGCTTTGGTGTCTTAATCATACCTATCACCTACACGTTCAGTCCTTCCTATTCTTCAGTTTTCCCTGCTTCTCTGAAATTTCATTTTCCATGGACTGTATTTATGATTGTCTCGGGACACCATTGTTGTCACTGCCCCTTCAACTGTTCCCTCTTCTTTGTTGTACAGGGAAGTGATGAAATGCTTTATTTCTCCCCACCAAGTTTATATCATATAATTTACACTCTGCCCTTTCATTCAATATGTCTTGAGGCTTGCAATTGGTTTACAGCAAACCATTTACTTTTTCATTTATTTTGTTTTATTGGGTGGTTTCTGGTGTGCAGCAGAGAAAACGGACCATACTTTATCTGAATTCTATTGCAGACTAAGTTTGTAACCTTCTCAAAGACTGCTTCTCAGGTTGTTTCTTATCTGAAAAATGAAACCACATCTGACAACCTCATGCAGTTGTCGTAAGAACTGGGAGCTATGGTGTGTAGGTAAGCTGTGTCTCTACATGAACCTGGCACATAGCACATGCCTGGCAGCAGCTATTACCATATTATCTTCATTCTAACTATTTCTGCTATTTCCATCACTTTTTGCCATCCCTGTATCTTCTCTATTAATGCTAATAAACAAGATTAGGCCTGAGATAACTGAATGCAATGCCCTGAACTGTTACAGTGAGAAGTGTTTAATGATATTACACAGGAAGTATCATGGTGCCAAACAGATGAACATCAGATTTAACCTTTCTCTAAAAAGAAATACTCTTCTTCCACAAAGAAGACCTTAAAATCTTCCTCCCACTGTCAAGGTGAACAGAAAAATATTCCTCTCTAAAGGGAAATGAGATTCAAATTGGACCCTGTTTAAAAGCTATCATCTTGCTCCAAAATCACTGCAGACGGTGACTGCAGCCATGAAATTAAAAGACGCTTACTCCTTGGAAAGAAAGTTATGACCAACCTAGACAGCATATTAAAAAGCAGAGACATTACTTTGTCAACAAAGGTCTGTCTAGTCAAGGCTATGATTTTTCCAGTAGTCATACATGGATGTAAGAGTTGGACTGTAAAGAAAGCTGAGTGCTGAAGAATTGATGCTTTTGAACTGTGGTGTTGGAGAAGACTCTTGAGAGTCCCTTGGACTGCAAGGAGATCCAACCAGTCCATCCTAAAGGAGATCAGTCCTGGGTGTTCATTGGAAGGACTGATGTTGAAGCTGAAACTCTAATACTTTGGCCACCTCATGCGAAGAGCTGACATATTTGAAAAGACCCTGATGCTGGGAGGGATTGAGGGCAGGAGGAAAAGGGGACGACAGAGGATGAGATGGTTGGATGGCATCACCAACTCAATGGACATGAGTTTGAGTAAACTCCGGGAGTTGGTGATGGACAGGGAGGCCTGGTGTGCTGCTGTCCATGGGGTCGCAAAGAGTCGGACACGACTGAGCAACTGAACTGAAGTGAATCTTTCAGTCCTTTGTGAAGGACAGGGAGCTATGAGCCTACTCTATATGTGTTATGTTTTCTTCACTAAACATTAAAAATAATATAGGAGCCACACTATGAATTCCTAGATTCCTAGTCTAGGTAGACCCTACCTGATCATAGTTGAAATTCTGGTAGCCTGTATAGTTGTTCTATTTTTGTAGTATATCACCACAGTAATAAGTTTAATCACTTTTATTTATACACAGCAAGTGTCTAGATGTTCTTCACCATAATTAATTATTTTTCATCCTAATTATAAAAGTTGACCTCACAGAGAAGTCACAGGCCAAAAGTGTTTTGATACTTCTTTGCAGAAACTTAGTTTAAAACACATCAACTGAATGCTTGTATCTTTGGATGTTCTAAGAAAATATGCATCTGAACTTTAACAAGTTTGACTCTGCACTTTCCAAAATGGTAACCATGCTCGTGGTTTTGGGAACTTGTTAAGGGTCCAGTCCAAACTGAGACATGCTGTGAGTTAAATTCGCATCCCAGATTTCAAGGACTTAGTACAAAAGAAAGAATGTAAAATTTTCTATTTGTAACTTTTGATATTGATTTCATATTAAAATGATAACCATATGGATATATTGGATTAATAAAATACATTATTAAAGTGATTTCACCTGAGTTAACTTTTAGACTGTGGCTTCGAGGGGAAACTATAATATCTTGTAATAACCTATAAGGGAAAAGAATCTGAGAAAGAATATATAACTGTGTGTATAACTGAGTCACTTTGCTGAACACCCGAAACTAGCATAACATCGTAAATCAACTACTACACTCCAGTAAAAAAAAAAAAAAAACCTGGTTCCTAAGACATTTTGAATTATATATGTGGGCTGCGTATGATTCCTATTGAACGGTGTTGGTGTGGAATTTGGAAACCTGTGAAATTCTATGGTACTTAAGCTGGTGGGTCATTATAAACGTGGCTCATGATGAGTGGGGAAATTGTTGCAATGTTTGTTTATTAGAGAGGGCGAGGTCTTCAGGGCACATAACTGGCTGAAGAGTCAGACAGAAGTGGTCTGGAAGGGTCTATTCAGGTGGCCAAAACGAAACTGCAGTGAGCAACTGTGTTTATGCAGGGGAAGAGCTGGTGGCTTGGCTGTGTGACCACACCCTGTCCCTGCAAATACTGTGTGACTTGTTAGTCATCCCTGAAACCTGCGCCCCAGGTTTCTGTAGCTAATTGCTCACAGTCAGATCCCTTTTAAAATGAGATCACACTCCAGACAGGATGTGTTATACATGCTGACAGCTCAAGAGCATCTACGCTTTCACTCTGCATAATACTCATGTTAGGTCACATGATGGCTTCAAATGAAGCAGCGAGCAGGACAGCCAATCTAGGTGGTGACAAGCAGAAATCCTCAGGATCTGTAGTCATTGGGATCACACAGACACAAAAGAACCTTAAAGACAGAAGGTTTTGAAGTTAGAGCCATCATGTGTGTATGCTAAGTCACTTCAGTCGTGTCTGAGACCCCATGGACTGTAGCCATCAAGGCTCCCCTATCCATGGGATTTCCCAGACAAGAATACTGGAATGGGTTGCCATGCCCTCCTCTAGGGGATCTTCCTGACCCAGGGATCAAACCCGTGTCTCTTATGTCTCTCTCTTGCATTGGCAGGGTCATGCTTTACCAGTATTGCCACCTGGGAAGACCTGGTTAAAGAATCTGCCTGCAATGCAGGAGACCTGGGTTCAATGCCTGGGTCGGGAAGATCCCCTGAAGAACAAAATAGCTACTCTGGTGGCTCAGACAGTAAAGAATCTGCCTTCAATGCAGGAGAATCCACATTTCAGCTGCTGTTCAGAGCCTCTGAGAACGGGTCATGAAGAGTTACCGGTTGTGGCTTCTGCTTCAGAGACCAGGGCAACATTCCTATGTAAAATAAACAGACGCCCTGTTGCATTAGTGATATATTAATCTACTTGGGTTGCCAGTAGGTTTTGGCCATCACATTAATACAGTCCCAAAGCCAGTTATTGCACCCACAGTATTGGCAGAGACATACACATTTCCAGTGTTTGGGGTCTGGGATTGGTCAGCAGGTTTAACCTCATACCCTTAGTTTAGGGGCTCCCCCCAAGGCTGGTGTCCATCCAACTGCCAAAATATTCCCAGCACAGAAGCACATTCCATTTTTGGACAGGTCAAATTATTCTTTCTTATGTTGAACTGAAATATGCCTTCCTGTAATATGGTCTGAATTCTGAATCTTAGCTACTAATCCCCCTCTTGGGGGACCACCTGTCAGACATGGAGAAAGGCTCAGACTAAGTTATTTTGCAAGTTGGGCTCCCCAGTTCCTTACAGTTTTCTTTGTGTGATGTGGTCCTGGTGCCTCCCCGTCCTATCATCAACATCTGCCTTAAAACATGCTGCTCATAGGAACTTCCCTGTAGCTCATACAGTAAAGAATCTGTTTGCAATGCAGGAGACCTGGGTTCGATCCCTGGGTCAGGAGAAGGGAACAGCAACCCACTCCAGTATTCTTGCCTGGAGAATCTCCATGGACAGAGGAGCCTGGCTACAGTCCATGGGGTCGCAAAGAGTCGGACATGACTGAGAGACTAAGCACAAACACACAACACTGTTTACAACAGTCAAGACATGGAAGCAATCTAAATGTTCATCAACAGAGGAATGGATAAAGAAGATGTGACACGTATATACAATGGGATATTACTCAGTAATAAAAAGAATGAAACAGTGCCATTTGCAGCAACATGTGTGGACCCAGAGATGGCCATATGGAGTCAAGTAAGTCAGACAGAGAAGGAGAAATACCATATGATATCCCTCATATGTGGAATCTAAAAAGAAACCATACAGATGAGCTTACAGAACAGAAACAGATTCACAGGCTTAGAGCAAACTTATGGTTGCTGGGAGGGATGGGGGAAGGGATAGATAGAGAGTTTGGGATGGTCGTGTGCACAGAGCTATATTTAAATGGGTAACCAACAAGGATCTACTGTATAGCACATGGAACTCTGCTTGGCATTATGTGGCAGCCTGGATGGGAGGGGAGAATGGATACATGGATATGTATGGCTGAGTCCCTCTTCTGTCCACATGCAAGTATCACAGCATTGTGAATGGGGGATACCCCAATCTAAAATAAAAATTTTAGAGAAACATGGTGTTCCTCACAACTGCTGCTACCGTGTGGCCCCCTTGACTGTTAAACAGACACCCTGGATTAACCAGCTTTGTCAGCAAGGAGGCTCACCTCTGGGCTCAACCTGAGTTTATAGCCAGCTACAAACTCTGCATCAGCCAACCACATCATGATATACCACACCATGATATATCTTTTCTTACGTTACTAAATTTTTAGCCATAAGTATAAGGTTCATATTTCTTTCTGTTAAATTATAATCTTGTTGGTTTCAGTTCTAATTTGAAAATATTATCATTTACAACCTAAATTATCATCTAATTTTTCTCTTTCTCCTAGGTTGATTTCTTCTGCAAACTAAACAGTGTGCTTTTCCTCTGTTCAAATCACTCAGAAAACCATTGAGTAGAATGAGCTAACCTCTGCCCCCTCCCTCAATCAATTATTAAACATCAAAGCTTGAAACTAGAATAAAATGTCCAAGTGAAGTGCCAGTTGAATATTGACGCTCACTCGCCATTTTTACTCCAGCATGTTTCAGCTGAAGTAGCCTGAGAAATAAAAATACTGCAGTCACTGTAAATAATTCCTAGGAATATTTAGAATCTGTAGAGTTATTTGAAATATATATCCCCATTCTTTGATATGTGCAGAAGGAGACAGTCTAAGAACAGTAGAGAATAATTAAAAGCTTTAAACATGATCCCAGATTCATTGAAGTATTTAATGAATAATACTACACTGGGAAACCATGATAAAAAATTTTTGCTTTTTAGCAATTTTTTGAGGTAATTATTTTTATGTTTGTGAAAATTATTCCTCCAGTGGCTCCTTAAATCTATGAAAAGTGAAAATAATTATAAAGACAGATTTCATAAAGTTGTCCTACTTAGCAGAGAGTATTAATAGAGTTTACAGGTTATACGAAGAAATATATTCCTGAACTCTACGTATGAGCTACATGACTCTGTGAAACGTGAATCTGAAAGCAGATAATATCAGGATCACAAATATCAGCATTCAGCTCAGGAATGGTTTCTGAGATGGGGCAAGGCACGAAGGGAGGCATGTAGGATCTTAGTTCCCAAACCAGGGATCGAACCTGCACCCCTGCAGTGAAAGTGCAGAGTCCTAACCACGGGACCACTAGGAAAGCCCCAGATAACATATGATCTGCTACCTTTGGGCCACCTGGAGAAGAAAGGCAGAAAATAGGCTTCTGTTGACACAGGTGAGGCCACTACTGGGTAAGAGGTGTGTGTGTGTGTGTGACTTTTTTTCACTTTTAACATGAGTGACCCAAGCTAATCAAGCACCTCAGAATTTTACAATAGTTTTTGGTGAAGCAATGCTGATGCAAAACGGCACCAAAGTTCCTGTTTATTTTGAATCCCACCTTCAAAAGCAGTACTATGCACTGGTACATTACTGCTTTCAGGAAAGCAAATTAACTGACATATTTGAACAAGGGGTCGGGGGTCCCAGGACTACAGTTATTACTGTAGGACTACACGTTCTTCCCAGGAACCAAAATATCAAACTTATATGTTTTTAAAATAAGAGATAGAGAAACTGGAACGCCGGGCAGTGCTGGTGGGAATGTAAAATGGTGAAGTTGCTGTAGGTAAGTGTGATGAGTCTTCAAAAAATTTAGTACAGAATGACCATGTGATCCAGCATTTCCACTTCTGGGTGTACACTGGAAGTGAAAGCAGGCACTATAACAGGTGTTTGTACACCCGTGTTCAGAGCAGCGTTATTTACAACAGCCAAAAGGTGAAGCAGCTTAAGTGTCCATCAATGGCTGGCTGGCTCGACAAAATGTGATATGTACGTATCCTTTAGACTTCCAGGGCTGCCATAACAAAGTACCACAGGCTAGGTGGCTTAAACAACAGAATGTATTTTCTCACAGCTCTGGAGGCTGGAAGTCCAAGGTCAAGGTGCGTTCAGGGTCAGTCTCTGGTGAGCCCTCCCTCCTTGGTTCTGCAAGTCCCCTTCTCTCTGTGTCTTCCTGCAATCGTTCCTCTGCACACAGAGACAGCGCTCTGGTGTCCCTCTTCTTATAAGGACACCAGTTCTCTGGGATCGGGGTCGCACCTTACTACCTCATTTAACCTTAGTTACCTTCATGAAGAACCTATCTCTAAAGAAGTCCACATTAGAACTTGAGGATTCAATACATGAATTTTGGGGGGAACAGTTCAGAGGATGATGACCCCACACAATAGATTATTATTCGGCCTTTTTAAAGGGGGGAATTCTGACAGAAGCTGCTGCGTGGATGAACCTTGAGGACAATATGCTTAATGAGATAAACCAGTTACAAAAAGACAGGTATGGTTCCACTTCTATGCAATAACTAAAGATAGAACTTTATCTCTTTTGGAGACAGAAAGCAGAGGGACTTCCCTGGTGGTCCAGTGGTGAAGAATCTGCCTTCCGATGCAGGAGGTGTGAGTTCCATCAGGTCAGGGAACTAAGATACCACACGCCTCGGAAAAACTAAGCCTGTGCTCCAAACCACTGAGCCTGCGAGCCTCAATTAGAGAAGCCCGCACGCTACAATTAAGATCTGTTCTAGACATATGAGTAAATAAATATTTTTTAAAAGCAGAATGGTGGTTCAGAGACTGAAGGAGGGGGAAATGGAGTGAGTGATTTGTGGGTACATTTTGCAAGATGAATATGTTCTGAAGATGGATGATGGTGATGATTGTTTAGTTCAGTCACTCCATCGTGTCCGACTCTTTCTTTGACCCCATGGACTGCAGCATGCCAGGCTTTCCTGTCCATCACCAACTCCCAAAGCTTACTCACTGAAGTGAATCTTTCAGTCCTTTGTGAAGGACAGGGAGCTATGAGCCTACTCTATATGTGTTATGTTTTCTTCACTAAACATTAAAAATAATATAGAGCCACACTATGAATTCCTAGATTCCTAGTCTAGGTAGACCCTACCTGATCATAGTTGAAATTCTGGTAGCCTGTATAGTTGTTCTATTTTTTGTAGTATATCACCACAGTAATAAGTTTAATCACTTTTATTTATACACAGCAAGTGTCTAGATGTTCTTCACCATAATTAATTATTTTTCATCCTAATTATAAAAGTTGACCTCACAGAGAAGTCACAGGCCAAAAGTGTTTTGATACTTCTTTGCAGAAACTTAGTTTAAAACACATCAACTGAATGCTTGTATCTTTGGATGTTCTAAGAAAATATGCATCTGAACTTTAACAAGTTTGACTCTGCACTTTCCAAAATGGTAACCATGCTCGTGGTTTTGGGAACTTGTTAAGGGTCCAGTCCAAACTGAGACATGCTGTGAGTTAAATTCGCATCCCAGATTTCAAGGACTTAGTACAAAAGAAAGAATGTAAAATTTTCTATTTGTAACTTTTGATATTGATTTCATATTAAAATGATAACCATATGGATATATTGGATTAATAAAATACATTATTAAAGTGATTTCACCTGAGTTAACTTTTTAGACTGTGGCTTGAGGGGAAACTATAATATCTTGTAATAACCTATAAGGGAAAAGAATCTGAGAAAGAATATATAACTGTGTGTATAACTGAGTCACTTTGCTGAACACCCGAAACTAGCATAACATCGTAAATCAACTACTACACTCCAGTAAAAAAAAAAAAAAAACCTGGTTCCTAAGACATTTTGAATTATATATGTGGGCTGCGTATGATTCCTATTGAACGGTGTTGGTGTGGAATTTGGAAACCTGTGAAATTCTATGGTACTTAAGCTGGTGGGTCATTATAAACGTGGCTCATGATGAGTGGGGAAATTGTTGCAATGTTTGTTTATTAGAGAGGGCGAGGTCTTCAGGGCACATAACTGGCTGAAGAGTCAGACAGAAGTGGTCTGGAAGGGTCTATTCAGGTGGCCAAAACGAAACTGCAGTGAGCAACTGTGTTTATGCAGGGAAGAGCTGGTGGTTTGGCTGTGTGACCACACCCTGTCCCTGCAAATACTGTGTGACTTGTTAGTCATCCCTGAAACCTGCGCCCCAGGTTTCTGTAGCTAATTGCTCACAGTCAGATCCCTTTTAAAATGAGATCACACTCCAGACAGGATGTGTTATACATGCTGACAGCTCAAGAGCATCTACGCTTTCACTCTGCATAATACTCATGTTAGGTCACATGATGGCTTCAAATGAAGCAGCGAGCAGGACAGCCAATCTAGGTGGTGACAAGCAGAAATCCTCAGGATCTGTAGTCATTGGGATCACACAGACACAAAAGAACCTTAAAGACAGAAGGTTTTGAAGTTAGAGCCATCATGTGTGTATGCTAAGTCACTTCAGTCAGTGTCTGAGACCCCATGGACTGTAGCCATCAAGGCTCCCCTATCCATGGGATTTCCCAGACAAGAATACTGGAATGGGTTGCCATGCCCTCCTCTAGGGGATCTTCCTGACCCAGGGATCAAACCCGTGTCTCTTATGTCTCTCTCTTGCATTGGCAGGGTCATGCTTTACCAGTATTGCCACCTGGGAAGACCTGGTTAAAGAATCTGCCTGCAATGCAGGAGACCTGGGTTCAATGCCTGGGTCGGGAAGATCCCCTGAAGAACAAAATAGCTACTCTGGTGGCTCAGACAGTAAAGAATCTGCCTTCAATGCAGGAGAATCCACATTTCAGCTGCTGTTCAGAGCCTCTGAGAACGGGTCATGAAGAGTTACCGGTTGTGGCTTCTGCTTCAGAGACCAGGGCAACATTCCTATGTAAAATAAACAGACGCCCTGTTGCATTAGTGATATATTAATCTACTTGGGTTGCCAGTAGGTTTTGGCCATCACATTAATACAGTCCCAAAGCCAGTTATTGCACCCACAGTATTGGCAGAGACATACACATTTCCAGTGTTTGGGGTCTGGGATTGGTCAGCAGGTTTAACCTCATACCCTTAGTTTAGGGCTCCCCCCAAGGCTGGTGTCCATCCAACTGCCAAAATATTCCCAGCACAGAAGCACATTCCATTTTTGGACAGGTCAAATTATTCTTTCTTATGTTGAACTGAAATATGCCTTCCTGTAATATGGTCTGAATTCTGAATCTTAGCTACTAATCCCCCTCTTGGGGGACCACCTGTCAGACATGGAGAAAGGCTCAGACTAAGTTATTTTGCAAGTTGGGCTCCCCAGTTCCTTACAGTTTTCTTTGTGTGATGTGGTCCTGGTGCCTCCCCATCCTATCATCAACATCTGCCTTAAAACATGCTGCTCATAGGAACTTCCCTGTAGCTCATACAGTAAAGAATCTGTTTGCAATGCAGGAGACCTGGGTTGATCCTGGGTCAGGAGAAGGAACAGCAACCCACCCAGTATTCTTGCCTGGAGAATCTCCATGGACAGAGGAGCCTGGCTACAGTCCATGGGGTCATAAAGAGTCGGACATGACTGAGAGACTAAGCACAAACACACAACACTGTTTACAACAGTCAAGACATGGAAGCAATCTAAATGTTCATCAACAGAGGAATGGATAAAGAAGATGTGACACGTATATACAATGGGATATTACTCAGTAATAAAAAGAATGAAACAGTGCCATTTGCAGCAACATGTGTGGACCCAGAGATGGCCATATGGAGTCAAGTAAGTCAGACAGAGAAGGAGAAATACTATATGATATCCCTCATATGTGGAATCTAAAAAGAAACCATACAGATGAGCTTACAGAACAGAAACAGATTCACAGGCTTAGAGCAAACTTATGGTTGCTGGGAGGGATGGGGGAAGGGATAGATAGAGAGTTTGGGATGGTCGTGTGCACAGAGCTATATTTAAATGGGTAACCAACAAGGAGCTACTGTATAGCACATGGAACTCTGCTTGGCATTATGTGGCAGCCTGGATGGGAGGGGAGAATGGATACACGGATATGTATGGCTGAGTCCCTCTTCTGTCCACATGCAAGTATCACAGCATTGTGAATGGGGGATACCCCAATCTAAAATAAAAATTTTAGAGAAACATGGTGTTCCTCACAACTGCTGCTACCGTGTGGCCCCCTTGACTGTTAAACAGACACCCTGGATTAACCAGCTTTGTCAGCAAGGAGGCTCACCTCTGGGCTCAACCTGAGTTTATAGCCAGCTACAAACTCTGCATCAGCCAACCACATCATGATATACCACACCATGATATATCTTTTCTTACGTTACTAAATTTTTAGCCATAAGTATAAGGTTCATATTTCTTTCTGTTAAATTATAATCTTGTTGGTTTCAGTTCTAATTTGAAAATATTATCATTTACAACCTAAATTATCATCTAATTTTCACTCTCTTTCTCCTAGGTTGATTTCTTCTGCAAACTAAACAGTGTGCTTTTCCTCTGTTCAAATCACTCAGAAAACCATTGAGTAGAATGAGCTAACCTCTGCCCCCTCCCTCAATCAATTATTAAACATCAAAGCTTGAAACTAGAATAAAATGTCCAAGTGAAGTGCCAGTTGAATATTGACGCTCACTCGCCATTTTTACTCCAGCATGTTTCAGCTGAAGTAGCCTGAGAAATAAAAATACTGCAGTCACTGTAAATAATTCCTAGGGAATATTTAGAATCTCGCAGAGTTATTTGAAATATATATCCCCATTCTTTGATATGTGCAGAAGGAGACAGTCTAAGAACAGTAGAGAATAATTAAAAGCTTTAAACATGATCCCAGATTCATTGAAGTATTTAATGAATAATACTACACTGGGAAACCATGATAAAAAAATTTTTGCTTTTTAGCAATTTTTTGAGGTAATTATTTTTATGTTTGTGAAAATTATTCCTCCAGTGGCTCCTTAAATCTATGAAAAGTGAAAATAATTATAAAGACAGATTTCATAAAGTTGTCCTACTTAGCAGAGAGTATTAATAGAGTTTACAGGTTATACGAAGAAATATATTCCTGAACTCTACGTATGAGCTACATGACTCTGTGAAACGTGAATCTGAAAGCAGATAATATCAGGATCACAAATATCAGCATTCAGCTCAGGGAATGGTTTCTGAGATGGGGGCAAGGCACGAAGGGAGGCATGTAGGATCTTAGTTCCCAAACCAGGGATCGAACCTGCACCCCCTGCAGTGAAAGTGCAGAGTCCTAACCACGGGACCACTAGGAAAGCCCCAGATAACATATGATCTGCTACCTTTGGGCCACCTGGAGAAGAAAGGCAGAAAATAGGCTTCTGTTGACACAGGTGAGGCCACTACTGGGTAAGAGGTGTGTGTGTGTGTGTGACTTTTTTTCACTTTTAACATGAGTGACCCAAGCTAATCAAGCACCTCAGAATTTTACAATAGTTTTTGGTGAAGCAATGCTGATGCAAAACGGCACCAAAGTTCCTGTTTATTTTGAATCCCACCTTCAAAAGCAGTACTATGCACTGGTACATTACTGCTTTCAGGAAAGCAAATTAACTGACATATTTGAACAAGGGTCGGGGTCCCAGGACTACAGTTATTACTGTAGGACTACACGTTCTTCCCAGGAACCAAAATATCAAACTTATATGTTTTTAAAATAAGAGATAGAGAAACTGGAACGCCGGGCAGTGCTGGTGGGAATGTAAAATGGTGAAGTTGCTGTAGGTAAGTGTGATGAGTCTTCAAAAAATTTAGTACAGAATGACCATGTGATCCAGCATTTCCACTTCTGGGTGTACACTGGAAGTGAAAGCAGGCACTATAACAGGTGTTTGTACACCCGTGTTCAGAGCAGCGTTATTTACAACAGCCAAAAGGTGAAGCAGCTTAAGTGTCCATCAATGGCTGGCTGGCTCGACAAAATGTGATATGTACGTATCCTTTAGACTTCCAGGGCTGCCATAACAAAGTACCACAGGCTAGGTGGCTTAAACAACAGAATGTATTTTCTCACAGCTCTGGAGGCTGGAAGTCCAAGGTCAAGGTGCGTTCAGGGTCAGTCTCTGGTGAGCCCTCCCTCCTTGGTTCTGCAAGTCCCCTTCTCTCTGTGTCTTCCTGCAATCGTTCCTCTGCACACAGAGACAGCGCTCTGGTGTCCCTCTTCTTATAAGGACACCAGTTCTCTGGGATCGGGGTCGCACCTTACTACCTCATTTAACCTTAGTTACCTTCATGAAGAACCTATCTCTAAAGAAGTCCACATTAGAACTTGAGGATTCAATACATGAATTTTGGGGGGAACAGTTCAGAGGATGATGACCCCACACAATAGATTATTATTCGGCCTTTTTAAAGGGGGGAATTCTGACAGAAGCTGCTGCGTGGATGAACCTTGAGGACAATATGCTTAATGAGATAAACCAGTTACAAAAAGACAGGTATGGTTCCACTTCTATGCAATAACTAAAGATAGAACTTTATCTCTTTTGGAGACAGAAAGCAGAGGGACTTCCCTGGTGGTCCAGTGGTGAAGAATCTGCCTTCCGATGCAGGAGGTGTGAGTTCCATCAGGTCAGGGAACTAAGATACCACACGCCTCGGAAAAACTAAGCCTGTGCTCCAAACCACTGAGCCTGCGAGCCTCAATTAGAGAAGCCCGCACGCTACAATTAAGATCTGTTCTAGACATATGAGTAAATAAATATTTTTTAAAAGCAGAATGGTGGTTCAGAGACTGAAGGAGGGGGAAATGGAGTGAGTGATTTGTGGGTACATTTTGCAAGATGAATATGTTCTGAAGATGGATGATGGTGATGATTGTTTAGTTCAGTCACTCCATCGTGTCCGACTCTTTGCGACCCCATGGACTGCAGCATGCCAGGCTTTCCTGTCCATCACCAACTCCCAAAGCTTACTCAAACTCATGTCCATTGACTCAGTGATGCCATCCAACCATCTTATCCTCTGTTGTCCCCTTCTCTGCCTCCTTCAATTTTTCACAGCATCAGGGTCTTTTGCAAGGAGTCAGTTCTTCACATCAGGTGGCCAAAGTATTGGAGTTTCAGATTTAGCATCAGTACTTCCAATGAACTTTCAGGACTGATTCCTTTAGGATGGACTGGTTGGATCTCCTTGCAGTCCAGGGGACTCTCAAGAGTCTTCTCCAACACCACAGTTCAAAAGCATCAATTCTTCATTGCTCAGCTTTCTTCACAGTCCAACTCTCACATCCATACATGACCACAGGAAAAACCATAGCCTTGACTAGACGAACCTTTTTTGGCAAAGTAATATCTCTGCTTTTGAATATGCTATCTAGGTTGGTCATAACTTTCCTTCCAAGAAGTAAGCGTCTTTTAATTTCATGGCTGCAGTCACCATCTGTAGTGATTTTGGAGCCCAGAAAAATAAAGTCTGACACTGTTTCCACTGTTTCCCCATCTATTTCCGATGAAGTGGTGGGACCAGATGCCATGATTTTCGTTTTCTGAATGTTGAGCTTTAAGCAAGAGGCTCTTTACTTCCTCTTCGCTTCTACCATAAGGGTGGGGTCATCTGCATTTCTGAAGTTATTGATATTTCTCCCAGCAATCTTGATTCCAGATTGTGCTTCATCCAGCCCAGCATTTTGCATGATGTACTCTGCATAGAAGTTAAATAAGAAGGGTGATAATATATGGTTTTTCCAGTAGTCATGTTTGGTTGTGAGAGTTGTACTATAAAGAGAGCTGAGCAATGAAGAATTGATGCTTTTGAACTGTGGTGTTGGAGAAGACTCTTGAGAGTCCTTTGGACTGCAAGGACATCCAACCAGTCTATCCTAAAGGAGATCAGTCCTGGGTGTTCATCAGAGGGACTGATGTTGAAGCTGAAACTCCAATACTTTGGCTAACTGATGCAGACAGCTGACACATTTGAAAACACCCTGATGCTGGGAAAGATTGAAGGCAGGAGGAGAAGGGGACTACAGAGGACGAGATGGTTGGATGGCATCACTGACACAGTGGACATGGGTTTGGGTGGACGCCGGAGTTGGTGATGGACAGGGAGGCCTGGCGTGCTGCAGTTCATGGGGTCACAAAGAGTTGGACACGACTGAGCGACTGAACTGAACTGAACTGAATATACAGCTTTGACGTACTCTTTTCCCAATTTGGAACCAGTCCATCCTCCCATGTCCAGTTCTAACTGTTGCTTCTTGACCTGCATATAGAGTTCTCAGGAGGCAGATAAGGTAGTCAGTATTCCCATCTCTTTAAGAATTCTCCACACTTTCTTGTGATCCACACAGCCAAAGGCTTTGGAGTAGTCAATAAAGCAGGAGTAGATGTTTTTCTGGAACTCTCTTGCTTTTTTGATGATCCAATGGATGTTGGCAATTTGATCTCTGGTTCCTCAGCCTTTTCTAAATCCAGCTTGAACATCTGGAAGTTCACAGTTCATGTACTGTTGAAACTTCGCTTGGAGAATTTCGAGCATTACTTTGCTAGCATGTCAGACGTGCAATTGTGCAGTAGTTTTAACTTTCTTTGGCATTGCTTTTCTTTGGGATTGGAATGAAAATTGACATTTTCCAGTCCTGGGGCCACTGCTGAGTTTTCCAAATTTGCTGACATATTGAGTGCAGCACTTTCACAGCATCATCTTTCAGGATTTGAAATAGCTCAACTGGAATTCCACCACCTCTGCTAGCTTTGTTCATGGTGATGCTTCCTAAGGCCCACTTGACTTCACATTTCAGAATGTCTGGCTCTAGATGAGTGATCACACCATCGTGGTTTTCTGGGTCATGAAGATCTTTTTTGTACAGTTCTTTTGTGTATTCTTGCCACCTCTTCTTAATATCTTCTGCTTCTGTTAGGTCCATACCATTTCTGGCCTTTATTGAGTCCATCTTTGCATGCAATGTTCCCTTGGTATTTCTAATTTTCTTGAAGAGATCTCTAGTCTTTCCCGTTCTATTGTTTTCCTCTATTTCTTTGCAGTGATCACTGAGGAAGGCTTTCTTCTCTCTCCTTGCTATTTTTGGAACTCTGCATTCAAATGGGTATATCTTTCCTTTTCTCCTCTGCCTTTAGCTTCTCTTCTTTTCTCAGCTTTTTGTAAAGCTTCCTCAGACAACCATTTTGCTTTTTTGCATTTCTTTTTCTCGGGGATGGTCTTGATCCCTGCCCTCCTATACAATGTCACAAATCTCTGTCCATAGTTCATCAGGCACTCTGTCTATCAGATCTAATCCCTTGATTCTATTTCTCACTTCCACTGTATAATCGTAAGGGATTTGATTTAGGTCATACCTGAATGGTCTAGCAGTTTTCCCTTCTTTCTTCAATTTAAGTCTGAATTTGGCAATAAGGAGTCCATGATCAGAGCCACAGTCAGCTCCTAGTCTTGTTTTTGTTGACCGTATAGAGCTTCTCCATCTTTAGCTGCAAAGAATATAATCAGTCTGATTTTGATATCAACCATCTGGTGATGTCCATGTGTAGAGTCTTCTCTTGTGTTGTTGGTGAAGAAGGTGTTACTATGACCAGTACATTCTCTTGGAAAACTCTGTTAGCCTTTGCCCTACTTCATTTTGTACTGCAAGGCCAAATTTGTGTGTTACGCCAGGTATCTCTTGACTTCCTACTTTTACATTCCAGTCCCCTGTGATGAAAAGGATATCTTTTTGGGTGTTAGTTCTAGAAGGTCTTGTAGGTCTTTACAGAACCATTCAATTTCAGCTTCTTCAGCGTTACTGGTTGGGACATAGACTTGGATTACTGTGATATTGAATGGTTTGCCTTGGAAACGAACAGAGATCATTCTGTCATTTTTGAGACTGTACCCAAGTACTGCATTTTGGACTCTTTTGTTGACTATGATGGCTACTCCATTTCTTCTAAGGGATTCTTGCCCACAGTAGTAGATATAATGGTCATCTGAGTTCAATTCGCCTGTTTCAGTCCATTTTAGTTTGCTGATTCTTAGAATGTAGACATTCACTCTTGCCATCTCCTGTTTGACCACTTCTAATTTACCTTAATTCATGAACCTAACATTTCAGGTTCCTATGCAATATTGCTCTTTACAGCATCAGACCTTGCTTCCATCACCAGTCACATCCACAACCAGGAATTGTTATCCCTTTGGCTCCATCTCTTCATTCTTTCTGGAGTTATTTCTCCACTCTTCTCCAATAGCATATTGGGCACCTACTGACCTGGGGAGTTCATCTTTCAGTGTCCTATCTTATTGCTTTTTCATACTGTCCATGGGCTTCTCAAAGGCAAGAATACTGAAATGGTTTGCATTCCCTTCTTCAGTGGACCACATTTTGTCAGAACTCTCCATCATGACCCGGCTGTCTTGGGTAGCCCTACATGGCTCATAGTTTCTTTGAGTTAGACAAGGCTGTGATCCATGTGATTAGACTGGTTAGTTTTCTGTGATTGTGGTTTTCATTCTGTCTGCCCTTTGATGGATAAGGATAAGAGGCTTATAGAAGCTTCCTGATGGGAGAGACTGACTGTGGGGGAAACTGGGTGATGATTGTACAACCATGTAAATGTACTTAATGCTGTAGAACTGTACATTTTAAGGTATTTACCATTTCGTGTTTTTAAATATTTTTAAGTGTACCATTTTACGTATGTTCATTTTACCACCATTTTTTAAATAAAAAATGAGAAGAGTACTCTTAAACATTCATGCTTTAGCGTGTGACACTAAATGGCACTTACTCTTGGTGAGTCTGTTTGTCCTGAAACGCACTGAAACAAGTACACTTACTATGTTGCCATGATGGGCCTTCAGTCCAACAACCAATGATCTAATTATTTGTTTACAGTGGTTTCTACATTGTCCTTTCGAATGTAGAGGATGGCTATGTCAACCTCACCACAGAACCTCCTAAATTTTTAGTATGAATTGCAACTTAATTTTTCTTATGTGTCTGCGTCAGAGGGACAGTAGTAAAATTATCTATTTGCTGAATTATAGGAAAATCATTTTGGGTACTTCCAAAGCTCTACAAGAATGTAAATAATTTAACAATATTTTTTTATGTGAGCTGACTCTAGCAAAATTGGAAAGTCCCAGACTTGTTTTGCCCTTGGTTGCTTTCCCTTCCTCAACCAATATACAAATGCAGAGAATGTCTGTTTTCTGAGATACAGTAGATATTTGTGAACTGAATGAATAAACGTGTGAAATGCAGGTTACAGGAAGAATTCCCTTACTGAAGGAAGGGAGAAATCCAATGTCTCATGCAAACCAGCTCAAGTATGGATTCCAGATCAGCACATCTTGAAATAGTATCATATTCTTATTGGAATAATGCAGTTTTTAAAATACAGCTGAAAATTTTCCATTTAGAAAGAATCTTTTTCAAGCGTAGCAAGGCATTTAGAAATGAGTTGATATATGGCAGAAACCAACACAATAATGTAAAGCAATTATCATCCAATTAAAAAGAAATTAAAATAAAAAACAAACAACAACAAAGAAATGAGATTTCAGTACTACTTAGTCCCTTTAATAAAGTCAAAGCCAGGAATACTGGTATGGCTTCTGGGTATCTGTCTTAAAGTCTTTGCAGATACTGTAGTACAATATTTCCAAGTTTTGCTAGATAGAGGGAAGAAAAATAATCTATTAGAAAGAAAAGAGTTGGAACAAAGAAATTCAGCTTTTTGTAATGTTTTGCATTGTAGTTTATATATAAATGTGAATAATATATATTATGATGTTGACAAAAGATTAAAACCTAGCACTTTATGTGATTAGACTGATTAATGTTTAAAAATTATAGTGACTATTTACTACATGTGCAGTGTTATGTTGTCCAACGAGGCTAAGGAAAAGGCTAGGATTTGGTCTAGCCCTCAGAGAGCTGATAATCTAAGCAAGGAGTGGTAGCCACTGAGGAAACAGCGTGAAGCTGGGTGACGCTGCCCTGCAGTGAGGGGAAAATTCAGAGGTGGGCAGAAGCAGTGAGAAGTAGTCAAGACAGGGAGAGAGCAGGATAATTAGTGTAGAAATTCCACTAGGAGATTAAAGACAGAAAGGGAATTTTCAGGGAATTTAAGGAGACTGTTAAGCTAATGACCACTCAAGGAAAGAACCCAGTAACCTAGCAACAATCTACTCTACCCTGAAGGAAGGTGCCTCCAAGCACCAGGAACAATCAGGCCACAAAGCCTGATAGTTAAAACACAAGACAATAGATTCGGGTTCTGAATCTTGTTACAGGAAGTCAGAGAGTTAATCGTCCTTGAAGAGTAGCATTTCTGCATGTAGCCAAGATAGGAATACAGGTCAAAGGGGAAAGAAACTAAGTGAAAGGGGACATTATACTGAAACCTAAGATGAATTACCACATTTTATTATATGTTACCACTCTTCTGCTAATATACATATGATTTAAATAGTGCCATGAAGATCCCCATTGGACAGTATAGGGTCAAAGGAGAAACTAATGATGTAAGCCTTGACGTTTACCAAAAAATGAGGACGAAAGTGGTCCTCTCCACTCCCACTTTTTCCTTGATTATAAAAGTGTAGCCCTCTGTGTTCTCAGGGCTGCGCTCCTTTGCCTGCCTGCTTGTATCTCTCACAAGCATCCTGTGCTAATAAACTCACTCTTTGCCTATTGCTTTGCCTCAAGATGAATTATTTGTGCATCAAGGCCAAAGAACCTGAGCTTTCATCAGGACAAAAGTCCTGACACTAGGCAAATGGTTTCAATCAAAAGAAAGTGGATTCAAATCCCCTCCTAAATCAGGGTTTGTGGGTTTAAATCCCCATCTGAGATGCGGCTGTGTTTGAGTCCCACCTGAGAAGGAGTGCAGCTTCTGTCAGGGGAAATGTGGGTCTTGAGCAGAATTTGGACAGGTTGATGAAGTCAACACACAAGTCTGAAAAATTAGAATTTGTAACTTTAAAATATAAGTATGGGACTTCCTCGGTGTGATTAAGACTCCACGCTTACAATGCAGGGGGCACAGGATCAATACCTGGTCGGGGAATTAAGATCCCACATGCTGTGCTGCATGGCCAAAATATTAAAAAATTAATATACAATCAAATACATGATGAAATGTAGGGATGGGAATCCATTCAATGTTCCTGTGACCTGTGTAGGAGAAATGGAATGAAAAACAGATTCCCAGCATCACTGCCAACTATCTCCATTAACCAGACCACTACGACACGAATAGGTTCATAGAGAACCACCTCGGAATTTTCCACCCTCTGCCAATGCTGGCTAGTCCTTACAGCAGATGAAGAAATCAAATCAATAACCAGGGACCAGTTCAGTTCAGTTCAGTCCAGTCGCTCAGTCATCTCCGACTCTTTGCGACCCCATGAATCGCAGCACGCCAGGCCTCCCTGTCTATCACCAACTCCCGGAGCTGACTCAGACTCATGTCCATTGAGTCAGTGATGCCATCCAGTTGTCTCATCCTCTGTCGTCCCCTTCTCCTCCTGCCCCCAATCCCTCCCAGCATCAGAGTCTTTTCCAATGAGTCAACTCTTCGCATGAGGTGGACCAGTTAGCTGCCCTCTATTTAAACCACTTACTACAGCTATGGTTTTTCCAATGGTCATGTATGGATGTGAGAGTTGGATTGTGAAGAAAGCTGAGCGCCGAAGAATTGATGCTTTTGAACTGTGGTGTTGGAGAAGACTCTTGAGAGTCCCTTGGACTGCAAGGAGATCCAACCAGTCCATTCTAAAGGAGATCAGCCCCGGGTGTTCTTTGGAAGGAGTGATGCTAAAGCTGAAACTCCAATACTTTGGCCACCTCATGCGAAGAGTTGACTTATTGGAAAAGACTCTGATGCTGGGAGGGATTGGGGGCAGGAGAACAAGGGGACAACAGAGGATGAGATGGCTGGATGGCATCACCGACTAGATGGACGTGAGTTTGGGTGACCTCTGGAAGATGGTGATGGATAGGGAGGCCTGGCGTGCTGTGATTCATGGGGTCGCAAAGAGTCTGACACGACTGAGCGACTGAACTGAACTGAACTACTGCAGCATTCAAATTACAAAATAACAGTGCCTTTGCATGACTATGAATACTTTTTCATATTAATTACTTTTGGGGAAAATGCAATAATTTAAAAATGACAGGTCTTTTTCTAGTTTCCAATTTTCTAGTTAACATGAGAGGGAAGGAGATTCATTCTGCTATTGCTTCTTTTTTCCTTTTCCTTTTTTGTTAGGGAGACTTTCTAGATTGTCATCTTTTCTGTCTCATTTTCCCACCTTTTCTCTGGTAACCCCTTGTAGTTGCAACCTAGCTACTTCATGCTTGCTTGTCAGTTAAAAATGCTAGAGTGGGGAATCCTGCTGGGGTCTCAATTTCTCATTTTTACAAGAGAAATTACCCCCCACCCCCACAAGGAGATGCTGGGTGAGCAGCAGCTGGGCGACTGGTAAAAAGAGAAGGATAAATGCATTGCCTTTGAACTTGTATGAGTCCCTCCTGTGGCTGCCCGCAATGCATATACAGTACCTTAATTTTCCATTTCCACTAAAAAGCAAATCTCTCCCCTCCAAAGGAGCATGAACAGACATAACCACCTCCCTGGAAAGGTTTGAGGTGTTGGGTGAGCAGAATGTAGACTGAAGGGAGCAGGTGGAAACTCTTTGTCTGAAATCTCTTTCTGATGCTGGTCTCAGCGATGTTCGATTAGTGACCACAGAAACCATAGAGAAAGGAGAGGTAGAGACATTTTGGGTAAGAAAGAGATAGGCGACACCTCAGAGGACTTCTATGCTTCCCACAAACATACATCTACTCCTGGCAAAGCGAGCACAGATAGGATTTCCCTGGTGGCCCAATGGTTAAGAATCTGCCTTGTAATATAGGGGACATGGGTTCAAACCCTGGTCAGGAAACTCAGATCCCATATGTTCTGGGGTCCCCACGCCACAACTAGAGAGTCTGTGTGCCACAATGAAGATCCTGCATGCTGCAACTAAGACCAACGCAGTCAAATAAGTACTTTTTTTAAAAAAAATCAAGCACAGAGAAGTAACTGATGTGTTCCCTCTGCCTTGTCCTTTTATACTGAGATAATTAGTGACCCCAGTTAGGGGTTTCAAAGGCATGCAGAATGACTCTCTAGATAGTAGAACAATTGGTCCAATGAGTAAGTTAGTGCAGGAATAATGTAATAAAGGAAAATGCCAGACTGTATACTTCTCAAGGACTTGTCAGTTCATCAGTACCTTCTCGTCTTCCTTCCAGAAATGTTTTTGAAACCGTGCTCTACATTAGGCTGCCCTTGGTGCTAAGGCCATGTCCTGTCTCCTTATCCTCTGAAGCCAGAACCATAAAGAAGGTGAGTCCCAGGAGTCCTGGTCCCCCAGCTCCACAGGAAAGACTCTGCCTGTAATACAGACACCATGCATGGTCAGGAAAGTGACTCAAATGCTGGAAGACAAGCAGTAGATCAGAGGAAGTGGTCAAGTCAATGTGGGTTTGAAAATGGCGAACATAGAGTCTTGGGGCAGTAAGACACAGGGAGGCGAGATGGAACGAGCGTGGGGTGAGCACAGGAGTTGTGAAAATCCAGGAAGCTGGCTACTGCCTCCAGGTGCGCTTTAGGGATGCACCTCTCCACTTAAAGTGGGCTTTCCTGTTGCAGAATAAACTGGAACCCACAAAGATCAGCTGAACCCCAGATTGGAGGCTAAACACCACCTGGCCCAGGAGTCAGTGAGAATGAAGGAGACATGGAAGGTGATCCAAGGTCAGTGGCCACAGCAGCACCTGGTAGCCCAGACATATTGTCGACCGCTTTTCTTCCAGCTTCTGATCTCACACCAAACAGCTTCCTGATTAAAACTGTGGAGAAGGAGGTTCTGGAAAATGCAGTTCCAGTTTCCCTAAGTGACAAGGCGCAAACCCAGCTTGTTTAGGTTGTGGCAAGTTCAGAATAGCTAAGGATTATGCTGTCCTTGTTTGCACTTTACGACTTGAAAGTGTGAAAGTGTGAAAGTGTTAGCCCCTCAGTCGTGTGTGACTGTTTGTGACCCCGTGGACTGTAGGCCCCCAGGCTCCTCTGTCCATGGAATTCTCCAAGCCAGAATACTGGAGTGGGATGCCATTTCCTTCTCCAGGGGATCTTCCCAACCCAGTGATTGAACCCAGGTCTCCTGTACTGCAGGCAGATTCTTTACCATCTGAGCCACTAAGGAAGACCTTACTCACCCAAACCTAATGTTAGGTAGGACATTCCTATTGCTGATAGAGACTGGTCAAATACATGGACAACTGATCATTGAGAGCAAGGGGGAAAAAAGCCCAAAATACAAAACGGTAAAAAAAGATCTCATTATTACTTTTTGCCTCTAAGAAGTGTCTCTGGTTTTTCTAGTAGGTATGTATGGATGTGAGAGTTGGACCATAAGCTGAGCACCAAAGAATTGATGCTTTTGAACTGTAGTGCTGGGACTCTTGAGAGTCCCTTGGACAGCAAGGAGATCAAACCAGTCAATCCTAAAGGGAATCAATCTTGAATATTCATTGGAAGGACTGATGCTGAAGCTGAAGCTCCAATGCTTTTGCCACCTGATGCAAAGAGCCAACTCATTGGAAAAGACTGAGGCTGGGAAAGATTGAAGGCGGGAGGAGAAAGGGATGACAGAGGACGAGATGGTTGGATGGTATCACTAACTCAATGAACATGAGTTTGAGCATGCTCTGGGAGATGGTGAAGGACAGGGAAGCCTGGTGTGCTGCAGTCCACTGGGTCACAAAGTGTCGGACACAACTGAGTGATTGAACAAGAACAACAAGCAAGCGTGATACCCCAGAATGTTCTTGCCCCTTTTGTAAAATTTGAGGCCACCTTGGGTTACTGGAAACAATTTAGGATAGACTCAGGATCTTCTGCTTGTGTTTATGATGAACTAATTAGATGATCTGGTACAAGGGGTCTATTTTATTTTGTTTTTCTCTCAACAGTATCTTTGCAGTGCAAAAGTTTTTAAATTTCCAAAGTCCAACACAGTAGTGTTTTCTCTCATGGATTGTGCTTTTGGTGTCACATCTAACAATTCTCTTTTCCTATATTTTCATAAATAACTTTTTAAAAAATTATTACTTTTCTATTGAAGTACAGTTGATTTACAGTATCATGTTAGTTTCAGTTGTACAACATAGTGATTCAGATACATACATACATTCTTTTACATGTTCTTTTCCCTAATAGATTATAAAATATTGAGTATAGGTCCCTGTGCTAAATAGTAGGTCCTTCTTGGTTGTCCAATTTATATATAGTCATGTGTACATGTTAATCCCAACCTCCTAATTTATCCCTCTCCCCATGTTCCCTATAAAGAAAATGTGGTATACATATATATGAAGTGAAATTTGCTCAGTCGTGTCCCACTCTTTTTGACCCCATGGGCTATATAGTCCATGGAATTTTCCAGACCAGAATACTGGAGTGGGTAGCCTTTCCCTTCTCCAGTGGATTTTCCTGACCCAGGAATCTAACCGAGGTCTCAGGCAGATTCTTTACCAATTGAGCTATCACGGAAGCCTGTATGTACATATATATATATATAATGGAATATTAGTCATAAGGAATGAAATATCATTTGCATGGACCTGAGATTTTCATACTAAATGAAGTCAGACAGAGACAAATCTTATGATACCACTTATATGTGGGATCTGAAAAAAAAAGATTCAGCTGAACTTGTTAACAAAACAGAAATAGGACCACGGACATAGAAAACACGTAGTCTCTAGTTAAGACAAACAGCAGCCCCGGATGAGACGGAGGCAGAGGCCGGTGAACACACACGTCTGGAACTGAGCGAGATGTCCTCAGAGCAGAGGTGTGCGTCTACCCAGTGAACTCTGTGGCAGAGCCTGGTCCTGTTCATCTTCCTGAGTGCCAGGAGGAAGGCAGTAATGGCCTACACAGGAAGGAACTCTTGCTTGGTGCCCTGACAGCACCAGCAATTCACCACCCTGCTTTGTGCAAAATTCGGATAATGAATTCTATCCCCATCTACAAGTAAATGTTGGGGTTGAGGAGGCTGGCCAGGGTGGGGCAGCAGCTCAGGGCCAGAGGTTTGTGATGATCTCTGTGCAGCTTTTGTTTTGTTCTTCATTCTTCCTCCATCTCTTCGTAACTACAGAAGAGAAGATGAGGGAGATGGGGCGGGTAAGATATAGCAGTCATTAGACGAAGGTGGGAGTTGATAGAAGGCCCCACTGTTTGTGATGCCTTAGGATGAGCAGACAGCAAGAAGAACCATCATGGCAGAAGTCGTCTTTGGAGCCAACTTACATTCAAATCACTTTCATCTTTTCAATTGTATCTGGTCAAGATGTGAGAAAATAGGTATTCTCTAGCTTAGACCCTCTGCCTTTGTGCCAGGTGGGTGGGGGTCTTTTCCTTTCCATTTGTCTTTCACCTACTCTATCCCACTTTCTGCAAACTCTGAACTGTCTACTTAAACACATGGTCCTAATTTTTTGTTCAATCTCAGCCTTTGGGCACAATCTCAGCCTCAAATGTCTGTTTCAATTCCCAAACATTTTAGCTAAGACACCCTTTTTTTTTTTTTTTTTTTTTTTAGGTGATTCCCAGTGATGAAGTGAGTGTTTATAGCTATAGTTTTTGTTTGTTATATCATCAGACAAAAATGACTAGACAAATTCCCACCTAAATCTGGAGATCATTTTTGAGAGATAGTCCAGCTTAAAATCATGGCTAAATCTTCCAAAGCCATCCTCCAAGGCCGTGTGACTTAAGTTGAAGAAAGCCAAATAGAGATGCTCAAACCCCAAATCACAGAGGCAGAAGATTTCAATTCCCTGCATTGATTGTGGACAAGCTGCTTCCTCCAAGCCCTCTAGTTGGGGAGCAGTGGGAACTGTTTATTTAACAATGATTGATGGGATTCTTGACCAATATATAGCATAGTGTAAATAACTTCCTATTTTATAGTCCTCATGTCAGAAATCCATACCATCAGATGGTCTTTCCACAACACTTCCCCTATGACAGGGTTGGGGATTTACTGCAAGTTCTCATTCAGTCTTTTCTGAGTAAGTATATTCCAAGGTCAATGATAAGCTATAACTTGGGCGGGGGTAGGGGGGGTCATTTCAAGGAAGTCTGTGCATGCGTGCTAAGTTGCTTTAGTCGCGTCCGACTCTGAGACTATGGAGGTAGCCTACTAGGCTTCTCTGTCAATGGGATTCTACAGACAAGAATACTGGAGTGGGTTGCCAGGCCCTCCTTCAGGGGATCTTCCAGACTCAGGGATCAAACCCGCATCTCTTAGGTCTTCTGCACTGGCATGATTCTTTACCACTGGCACCATCTGGGAAGCCCCTCAAGGAAGTCTAAGACATTGGAATTGAGAAAAAAAAAATCCCTGTGACCTGGAACTGAAAATCTTATTTTTTAATCCCTGCAAACAAGAGGATCTAACAGTCCTCGGGTCATTTCCACTGTGAAAGTGTGTGTGTGAGCGATGTGCATCCAGGCACCCACTCGCCCTGTAGGAGGTCCCCAGAGGGAGTGTGGTCCAGTGGTGGGACCCATGTCCTAAGTGGCTGCACAATCCCCAGGGAAAGGAAATGAATGAGATCTACCCTGTCAGTTTAGAGGATTGTCAAATCAAAGGTGTGTGCTTTTAAACAGCTTTACTTAGCCCACGTGACTAGCATGTCTACTTTGTTCTGCTTCCACATTGTGAAAAGAAGGTGGCTACTTAGCTTGTGAATTGAAGTTTGAAAGAGTCTGGAAATCTGTAAAAGAAAGAGATGTGGGTGGTATTGTTTCCTTGCTGTAAACAAAGAATTTATCTGACCTGATTGCCATTGGCATTTATCACTAATCTTAACATCAGATAGCTTTGTTTGCATGTTTTGACTACTTAGATTCCTAATTATCCTGTTGTCATGGCCAGAATCCATTGGGCTGAAAGATATATTTCATTCTATATCATCATTTACAGAATGAAATAACACACACTAATTTGGACTATATAAATGTTCCCATCTTCAAAAAAATTGAGCCTTTAAATTACACTTAGAAATCTTTACATTTAAAAAACATGCATGTGAGAATAAATACATAGATACATATAACTGGAGCTTCCCAAGTGACTTAGTGGTAAAGAATCCTCCTGCCAGTACAAGAGACTCGGATTCGATCCCTGGGTTGGGAAGATCCTCTGGAGGAGGACATGACAACCCACTCTGGTATTCTTGCCTGGAGAATCTCATGGACAGAAGAGTCTGGTGGGCTACAGTCCATGCGGTCTCAAAGAGTTGGACAAAACTGAAGCAACTTAGCATGCATGCGTATGTATAACTGATTCACTTTACTGTACACCTGAAATTAACACAACATTGCAAATCAACTATAATTTTTTAAATTCACAATTAGAGGATAATTGTCTTACAATGTTCTGGTAATTTCTGCTGCACAGCAACATGAATCAGCTCTATGTATACATACATCCCCTCCCTCTTGACTATTGCTCCCACTCCCCGAGTCCCACCCTTCTAGGTCATCACAGAGCACCGAACTGAGCTCGCTGTGCTATACAGCGGCTTCCCACTAGCTAGCTATTTTACATATGACAGTGTATATATGTCAATGCTACTGTCTCAATTCACCCCACCGTTTCTTTCCCCCTGTGTTCACATGTCTGCATCTTTATTCCTGCCCTACAAATAGGTTCATCAGTACTATTTTTCTAGATTCCATATATATGTGCGTTAATATACGATATTTGTTTTTCTCTTTCTGACCTATTTCACTCTGCATAACAGGTTTTAGTTTCATCTACCTCACTACCCCTAACTCAAATTCATTCTTTTTTATGACTAATATTCCACTGTATATATGTACCACAACTTCTTTATTCATTCCTCTATTGACGGACACGGAACATCTAGGTTGCTTCCGTAGTGCTGCAGTGAACATTACTGTTTTTAGTTGATAAGTCATGTCTGACTCTTTCATGACCCCATGGCCTGTAGCCCACCAGGCTCCTCTGTTTATGGCATTTCTTCAGGCAAGAATACTGGAGTGGGTTGCCTTATCTTTCTCCAAGGGATCTTCCCCACCCAGAGATGGAAACCGTATCTCCTGCATTGCAGGCAGATTCTTTACCTTTGAGTCACTGCAACAAACATTGGGGTAAAACAAATTTTTTCATTTAAAAAAGTCAAAAACCAGTGATTTTGAGCTGAGACTTCCGTTCTGACTAGAGGCCAGTTAGATCTCCAGCCTTGGAGGAACTGTGACCTTCCAGGGCAGAGAAGCAATAGTTGCTGCTGCCTGAGGGGCTATGTGTGTCCCACAGAGTGCCACGTGACCCCCTGTGTCACAGTCTCTCCATGTGCTTGTTTGAGTGCAGGTTCCAACCCCCAGAAAAACTAACCCAGAATTTGGGGCTTTCTACATTCGCAAATTCTTCTGCACATTACATTACAAGAATAAGTGCCCTAACTCTGGAACTGGTTAGTTCAGAGTCTCCTGCAGGGAGGTCTCAGTATTGCTCGTGGAAAGTGGATGTGGCTCCCATTTCCAGGGTCACCAAGTCTCCCTGTTCCTCAGGGGCCCCCATCCTCCCCCAGTTGTGTGCCGGTGAGTGTTCATCGTTGTCTAATAAACCTAGGAGGTGCTGCACTCATCTGACCCACTTGGGGTTCCTGGCTCTGCCTCTGGTCCCCCCACCTCCATTCCCAGGCAGGTCCCTTGAACAATAAGAATGAGGCTTGAAATAAACCCGAGCTCGCCTTTCCTCCTCCAGAAGCTTTCCTCAGGCTCCTAAGTCCTCATCAGGGAAAGTCAGTCCTGCTCAGCCCCGGCTTGGAAATGGGGTGCTGGAGCTCCTTGCTAGGTCTGTGCAGTTCAACCCCGGATACAGAACTTCCTCCTCTCGAATGACTGCCTCGCCTGCAATTCTGTAGCTTCCAGAAATTATTTCCTTATTTTAGAAAGTGCTGCCTCAGAGAAATGATTTGACCACTGTAAGTGTTTCGAGGTCACTTTCAGACCGCTGCTATTCTTAAAGTGAAAGTGAAGTCGCTCAGTCGTGTCTGACTCTTTGCCAGCCAGGTTCTGCTGTCTGTGGGGATTCTCCAGGCAAGAATACTGGAGTGGTTTGCCATTTCCTTCTCCAGAAGCACCATTATTCTTAAAGGAGTGGGTAATCTTCTACTTGTCTGGGACTCTTCCCTGGGGTGTAATTTTGTTAAAGATGACACCTGTGGGTAAGGTGTCTTATCCTGGTGGCACAGTGGATAAGAATCCGCCTGCCAATGGAGGGGATATGGATTTGATCCCTGGTCCGGGAAGATTCCACATGCCCTGGAGCAACTAAGCCCACGCACCTACAGCCTGTACTCCACAACAAGAGGGGCCACTGCAATGAGAAGCCCGAGCACCGCCAACAAGAGTAGCCCCGGCTTGCTGCACATGGAGAAAGCCTGAGCAAAGCAATGAAGACCCAGTGCAACCAAATATAAATGTTAGATAAATGAGTGACTAAAAAAACATGATACCTGTAGTCAAAACAGCCTTTTAGTAGCAGCTGTGAAAGGTTCCACCTTTTCTGAGATACCTGCTAGCAACTGGGGCTAGTAACATAGCAGGCACTTCACCCCTTATCACCTGCTGAGAAGCACAATTCCCTAGCATCTGCCACAGCAGGCTTCTGCAGGAGCGGGGATAAAGGGGAGGGAAGCACGACTCAAGGGAGACAAAGAGACAGACTTTACACCCAGAGCCCCCAAGGCGACCTTTCCATCCTTCCTGACCACAAAATGACGGGTCGTTTTCCTAACCAAGATCGCGGGAATTCATGCGGCTTAAGGAAGAATTCCAAAATCTGCTATTCTATATTATGCAACACTGTAAATCAATAATGCTTCAGTAAAATTAATTAAATAATTAATTTTTTAAAAAACCTGCCATTCTGCCACAACATTGTTGTAATGCAACTTGCTTTCCTTGGTATTATTTAGATCAGGTTTATAGGAAGATACAAAAGGCCAATAGTTAGCAGCTTAAAAATGTATTTGTGTGTGAGCTCTAAGTATTAGCATCACAAATAACTTCCTGTTCTGGACCTTTAGCCAGCAGTCGACTAGTTTATCTCACTAGTAACCTGTGATAATAGATTATACGGACAATGGTCTAAGTACTCTGTGTGCATTGACTCCTGTGCATTGACTCCTGTGTGCATTAAAACTCCTAGCAGCCCTATGAAGTAGATTCTAATATTGCTGTTTTACAGATGATGTAAATGAGGCAGAGAGAGATAAATACCTAGTCCAAGGTCACAACAGTGACTAGAGGGGCCAGAAGAGTTCAGGTCCTCGCTGCTCAAGGTGTGGTCTCTTGACCAGCAGCTTGGGTGTCTTCTGAGAGCTTAGTAAAAATGCAGGCTCTCAAGCCTGGAATTGGAATGTGCATTTTAACAAGACTTCCCAGGTGATTCACATGCACACTGAAGTTTAAAAACTGTGGGCTTAGATAGTCTTAGATTTTTTTTCTCTCTGTGCTCATTAAAAATTCAATTATAGCTTAAGACTTCAGGAAATAATGTGTACTTGGCTGATTTAGTATAAAAAATAGGATTGTAAGATGATTTTTGAGTCCTCTCCAAGATCTTCTGAAGAAGATAAATAACATACAATATTTTTTAAGTCCAAAAAGTTATTGAATTCTTATTATATCAGGCATTCTCATTTCATTAAGTCATCATAGAATATTCATGAAATAGATACTGTGCTGTGTTTAGTCGCTCAGTTGTGTCGGACTCTGTGCGACCCCATGGACTGTAGCCCACCAGGCTCCTCTGTCCATGAGAATTCTCTAGGCAAGAATAGTGGAGTGGGTTGCCATGCCCTCCTCCAGGGGATCTTCCTAACCCAGGGATAGAACTCAGGTTTCCCGCATTGCAGGCAGATTCTTTACTGTCTGAGCCACCAGAGAAGCCCAAGAATACTGGAGTGGGTAGCCTATCCCTTCTCCAGGGGACTTCCTGACCTGAAATAGTTACTACTAGCCTCAAATTACAGATGAGAAGACTGTGAGCAGAAGGGTTAAGAAGAAAAGACAATGTAAGGATGGTGAGAGGGAATTTGCAAATGATGCAACCAACAGTATACAAACTGTTCACATAGTTCCACATCAAAAAATAAAATAAGAACTCAAAGAATGGACAGAAAACCTAAAAAGACATTTCTCTAAAGAAGATACACAGATGGCCAACAAGCATATGAATAGATGCTCAACATCACTAATTATTAGAGAAATGCAAATCAAATCTATGGCCATCAGCAAAATAGCTACAAACAATAAAAGCTGACGAGGGTGTGGAGAGAAGGGCACCCTCCTATACTGTTGGAGGGAATGTAAATCGGTAAAGCCACTATGGAGAACAGGATGGAGTTTCCTTAAAAACCTAAAAATAGAGCTACCACATGATCCAGCAGTACCACTCCTGGGAATATGTCTGGAAAAGATGGAACCTCTAAAAATGTAAAAATGTAAAAATTACTTACACCCCAATGCTCATTGCAGCACTACTGACAATAGCCAAGACACGGAAACATCCTAAATGTTCATCAATAGAGGAATAGACAAAGAAGACACGGTACATATTTACAATGAAATACTACTCTGCCACCGGAGAAGACAATGGCACCCCACTCTTTCGTGGAAAATCCCATAGATGGAGGAGCCTGGTAGGCTGCAGTCCATGGGGTAGTGAAGAGTCGGACACGACTAAGCGACTTCACTTTCACTTTTTCACTTTCATGCATTGGAGAAGGAAATGGCAACCCACTCCAGTGTTCTTGCCTGGAGAATCCCAGGGGCAGGAGAGCCTGGTGGGCTGATGTCTATGGGGTCACACAGTCGGACACGACTGAAGCGACTTAGCAGCAGCAGCAACTACTCTGCCATAAGAAGAATGAAGTAATGCCATTTGCAGCAACATGGATGGATCCAGAGATTACTGTACTAAGTGAAGCAAGTCAAAGGCAAATTATATGATATCACTTATATGTGAAATCTAAAAATAATTATACAAATGACGTTATTTACAAAACAGACTCACCGATGTGGAAAGCAAACACGGTTACCAAAGGTGAGAGGAGCAGGGGAAGGGATAAATTAGGAGCTTAGGATTAACATATATACATGCCTATATACAAAATAGGCTTCCCTGGTGGCTCAGTGGTAAAGAATCCACCTGCCAACGCAGGAGACATGGGTTTGATCCCTGGGTTGAGAAAATACCCAGGAGAAGGAAATGGGAACCTATTCCAGTGTTCTTTCCCGGGGAATCCCATGGACAGAGGAGCCTGGCAGGCTACAGTCCATGGGGCTGTAAAAGAGTCAGACACAGCTTAGTGACTAAACAGCAACGTATGTAAAATAGATAACCAATAATGACCTATTGTATGGCTCAGGGACTATACTCAATTTTCTGTAATAACCCATATGAGAAAAGAATCTGAAAAGGAATGTATATGTATGTGTAACTCAATCACTTTGCTGTACAACTGAAACTAACACACCACTCAAAATCAATTGTACTCCAATAAAAAGAATGAAAGAAAAAAGGTTAGAAGGAGCTAGGACATGGCAGCTCCATTGATAGCTCTGCTTCTTGAATCGAGCTCCTCACATTGATTTCCTAGCAGGTGGCACAGTGAACCATCTGCTAACCTTTGACAAAATGGTTACTTTTTTCAAACCCTGTCTCCAAAACACAAGACATTTTTCACTTAATCCTGAGCACATATCTCCATCATTTAAGGTAGTGATATTAATGTAACCTAAGAGAGTATCGAAGAATTGATGCTTTTGAACTGTGGTGTTGGAGAAGACTCTTGAGAGTCCCCTGGACTGCCAGAAGATCCAACCAGTCCATCAGCCCTGGGATTTCTTTGGAGGGAATGATGCTAAAGCTGAAACTCCAGTACTTTGGCCACCTCATGTGAAGAGTTGACTCATTGGAAAAGGCTCTGATGCTGGGAGGGATTGAGGGCAGGAGGAAAAGGCGACGACAGAGGATGAGATGGCTGGATGGCATCACTGACTCGATGGACGTGGGTCTGAGTGAACTCTGGGAGTTGGTGATGGACAGGGAGGCCTGGTGTGCTGCGATTTACGGGGTCGCAAAGAGTCGGACACGACTGAGCGACTGAACTGACTGAAGAGATTATCAACCTTGGAAAATTAAGTCAAAGCCCAGAAAAGCAAATCAGCTCTTCTCCTTTAGTTGATACCATAAAGTTGTATATTGTCTAAAAAACAAAGCAGAAAACTAGAGTATGAGACAAAGCTTGTCCTTTGAAGTCTTCTTCTAAGGGCTTGGTTTAGATGTTTTTCAGAGTGATGCCAGCAACTGATTTTTTTTTTTTCTGAAGTCACATTGGTGATGATTCACCGGGCCAATTATTTAAGGTAGGATTTATTTGAAACTGCCGTCACTTGTAGATAAATTTTGATTCAGGCACATCACATGCTACAATTACAGAATAAAATGCAGATTAGCCAACAAAATGTGTCAGGCCCATTAAAATGTGTAAGCTTTATCATGAATTAGTTTTTTACAAGGTGACATGTTTGCTTCCTGAATTACAATGATGAGACTTAAGTTGAATTTCCAGGAGGACTGTTTGGTTCTTTCTTCTAATAGGAAACCACTGGCAGTTTTGTATGAAGTCATTTTCTATTTTTAAAACAACTGCATTTGAGACATAACTATGAGTGTGACAGTTTCACAGGGCAAAAAGCGAGATGAATAAATGGGTCTGAAACCCAGGCTAATGGAGCGAGCTTTTCAAAATCACATACAGTTATGTACTTCTTTCACTACTTATAGCTTCATTCATCATAATGTTTTTTGGCCATTTCCTAGAGAGTATTTCCAATTCTAATATATTTCTAACAAAAGTCCCATGGTGGAATTCTGCAATATTCCTGGTTTACATGTACAGATTTTCTAGTAGATCTCTGATGGCTGAATAAATACATTAATATATTTACTTAGTAATCTGGATAGAACTTGGGTTTCCCGGGTGGCTCAGTGGTAAAGAATCCATCTGCCAGTACAGGAGATGCAAGAGACATGGGTTGGACCCTTGGGTCAGGAAAATCCCTTGGAGAAGGGAATGGCAACCCAAGCCAGTATTCTTGCCTGGGAAATTCCATGAATGGAGGAGCCTGGTGGGCTACAGTCCATGATTCTTTCCATGCAAAGAATCAGACACAACTGAGCATACACACACCTGCTGGGTATAACGTACATAATTCATCATACAAACAAGAAGCGGGCCTAGGCTGTCATCCTTCTGATCAAGACTATGTGACCTTGAGCAGGGCACTCAGCTCTCTGAACCTCAGTGTTCTCATCTGAAAAATGATAGGTTAAATTAGATTCTCTTTTATGGGGCCTTTTTAATTTAATATTCCATAGGAATTATTCCATCAGTCTCTCAATTTGGACCAAGTAGAAATTTATTTTAAAAATCTTAATAAAAAATGTACCTTTTAAAATGTAATTTTATAACTTAAAAGCAGCACGGGACCTGGAATTGAGTAAACAGATAGTATCATTTGTTTGCAGACAGATGTAAAAATACATAACCATGCTCTAAGATACTTTAAAATCACTTCAGAATTTTGTTTATGATATTGGTTTTCATAGTAAGGCCATTTTAATGCCAAAATAACACTATCTATAAAATCTCTTCACTGTGTAATAAAACTTAGCAAATTGATAATAAAACTTACATGAAAGAATAAGCCGGCAAATAAAATGTTTCAAATATGCAGATAAGAAAAGTACCCCACATCAAATTAAACTCACATTTATCAAAAACATATGGATTCTAAACATAAAAACGATGTTTGACTTTGAGGGAATTGGTTGGGAAATGCTATAAAGGAACATTTTAGGATGGCAAAAATATTCATGTTTTTAATCTAAAAAGTAAGTGCATTGGTGTGTTCACTTTGTAAAATGTTATCTAGCTGGACACTAGGTGAATATATTTACTCAAGGATATGTTAATGGCAACCCACTCCAGTATTCTTGCCTGCAGAATCCCATGGAGGGAGGAGCCTGGTACAGTCCATGGGGTCGCAAAGAGTCGGACATGACTGAGTGACTTCACTTTCACTTTCACCTTTTTAAAAAAGTTTCAAAAGTTGGACCTACTGACACTTTTTCCCACAAGAATCTTTATCCCTTTATTAGTTGTAGAATAAATAAAATCTAAGATCCATCCATCATATAGGAGACAATTTTTTCTCTAATTATGCCAGTCAAAAGAAAGGAGTAGGAAACAAAACTTAAAAAAGCACAGGGAGTAGTTTGTGAAGCATCCCATGAGGTAATGGTCCTCCATCCCCACCTCTTCTATTTGATTCCTCAAGGCCTTTGGAATTGGGTTTCTGTCTCCTTTTTATGTCACACTACAATCCCAGGACATCTGTGGTGAATATTTAGATTAAATAGGAAAATGGGACAACCCATGATGTTCTAACAAGAACAACAGATTATACGTATCTAAAAGACCAAAAAAATATCTTATTCATGTTCATTTTTGTATCCTCCGAAGCTCATGGCCAACTTTTCAGTATTCAGTAAGGATTCAATTTCTATTTGTTACATTCAATTTCAAATATATATGATAAAAATTTAGAATCAAAAATATTTTTAAAGGGAAAAACATTAAAATTGGGCAGAAAAATAAAATGTAATGAATCAGCAAATTAGTTCGTTAGTGGCAGTACACTAAGTAAATACACATGAATCATCTCACAGAATAATGGAGTCTCACTAGAGATGAGATTGAAATTAAAACAATTATAGCTATTAATAAGAATGAAGAGTGTTACAGCAAAAAGGGAAAATTTGATTTTAAAATTAAATTGAAAGTGGAAGTGTTAGTCGTGTAGTTGTGTCTGACTCTTTGCCACCCCCATGGAATGTAGCCCGCAGTGCTCCTCTGTTCAGGGAATTCACTCCCTTCTTCATGTGATCTTTGCGACCCAGGGATCAAACCTGGGTCACCTGCATTACAGGCAGATTCTTTACCATCTGAGCCACTAGGGAAGCCCCAAAATTAAATTAGGCTTTAGTAAAAACTCTATTAAACTCTTAAAAGCGCTCTGAAATCATCCTCAAAATTTCTGCAAAACTTCTCAGCTATTTTCTCATCCTCTGATAATCCACTTAGTTTTTCCTCACATATCAGCATTCAGCATAAATTTTTAAATGATTTCTCATGATATTTGATTGCTTTTTCATTATTAATAGTGACAAAATATTTTCCATGTTTTTATTGCAATTATACAATATTTGATATAAAGTATGCAGCACATCAACTTTTTATTTGCCTAACCAGAGTTCATACCCACTTACACCAATATCTTTACAAGAACATGAGCTTCTCATTGAGATCAGTTCCAAATTCAGAAAGAAGAGAACTAAGTCCCAACAACTTAGGTCCTAAGTGATGGGTCTAGGAGAAACTGAAATTGTAACATCTGATCTGCATACCATATGTTGACCACAGCAGTATTCAAGCAACAATCTTGCCCAAAGAGTTGGACCTCAAGAGCCAGATTCCAATTTTGGAAAACACAAGAGGACAGAGGAACACATTAAATGACATGACACCAGGCAAATTCAGAATGTTGGGTATTTCTGCTGGATGACCAACCCAGTCTCTGTAACAAGAAAAGAAAGAAGACTGTACCAGCTTATTGTTGCTGTTGTTCAGTTGCCAAGTCGTGTCTGACTCTGCGACCCCATGAATTGCAGCACACCGAGGCCTCTCTGTCCTTCACCTTCTCCCAGAGTTCACCCAAGTTCATGTCCATTGAATCGGTGATGCCATCAAACCATCTCATCCTTGGCTGCCCTCTTCTCCTTTTGCCTTCAATCTTTCCCAGCATCAGGGTCTTTTCCAATGAACGGGCTCTTCAAATTAGGTGGCCAAAGTACCGGAGCTTCAGCTTCAGCATCAGTCCTTCCAATGAGTGAGTGTTCAGGGTTGATTTCCCTTAGGATTGACTGGTTTGATCTGCTTGCTATCCAAGGGACTCTCAAAACTCTTATCCAGCATCACAGTTTGAAAATATCAATTCTTCAGCGTTCAGCCTTATTTATGGTTCAACTCTCACATCCATACAAGACTACTGGAAAGACCATAGCTTTGACTATATGGACCTGTCTTTGCTTTTCAATATGCTACCTAGGTTTGTCATAGCCTTTCTTCCAAAAAGCAACCATCTTCTAATTTCATGGCTGAAGTCACCATCCACAGTGATTTTGAAGCCCAAGAAGAGAAAGTCTGTCACTACTTCCACCTGTACCAGCTTATAGGACATCAAAGGAGAGAACACAACCAAATGCAATTAGGTGTGGACCTAATTCGGATCCATATTTTTGCAATCAGCTGTAAAAATGCATTTTAGAGGCAATGAGGGAAATATTACCATGGACTAGTCATTACCTGTTGTCAGACGATAGTTTTATATTTTGCTAGATGTGATAATGACAATGTGGCTATGTAAGAATATGTTCATTTGGTAGGGGGCAGGGTGCTGATGCACAGTGAAATACGTGGGGCTTCCCATGTGGCTTAGCGGTAAAGAATCCCCCTGCCAATGCAGGAGAGACAGGAGACTCAGGTTCTATCCCTGGGTCGGGAAGATCCCCTGGAGAAGGAAATGGCTACTCACTCCAGTATTCTTGCCTGGAAAATCCCATAGACAGAGAAGCCTGTCCATGGGGTCTCAAAGAGTCAGACACGACTGAGCAACTTAGAATGCATGCTTGTGAAATATGTAGGATATAATAAAATATCTGAATATCTGAAATTCACTTTAAAATATTTTAGCAAATGAAAAAGAAAAAAACTATGTGATCAAATGTGGGAAGTTTTTGATAAATTGTTGAACATGAGCTACAGGTAAGTGGGATATGTTCTAAAATATTCATAACAAAAATTTTTTAATGTTAGAGTCAAAAAGATTGATATATAACTCCCTATTATCAAAAATAAACAACAGTGATTTTTAAAACTATTTGCAGACTTTAAATACAAATATATTGTTCACAGTCTTTTAGACAATCCTTGGAAGTCTCTGGCCTCAATAAGTTTGTATCTTTCACCACCTAATTCCACTCCCTGTAAATATATCATGAGAAAATAACAGAGAAGGAGAAACACCCAAAAGTATTCATGCAGCTTTAACTGTAACAGAGGAAATTTGGAATTTAAATATAAAATATAGGAGAACATGAAGTGAATTATTATGCATCAACATAATGTAAAATCTGAAGCCTATCAAAAGTGATAAGAATTTGAGCTATGTAAACACACGAAACCAAGTAGACACTGACACAGATTATAAGAAATTTTAAGGATCATTAAAACTCTTTCATGGTTGCAAGTGACAGAAAAGCCAACCCAGGATGGCTCAAGGAGAAAAGGAAATCAATTGGCTGATGGAAATGAAAAGTTTAAAAGACACGAAAATCACCGTGAAATGAATGATAGACAAAAGAAAACACAAAATAGGAAAAAATTTTAGAAGAAAACAAGGGCAAAAATCTAGGAGACTCCGGATTTGGTGATGGATTTTTAGATACAATATCAAAAGCATAATGAAAGAAAAATCGATTATTAAAATTGATAAATGTTAAATATTAAAGTGGCTTATTAAACTAAATATTAAAGTTGTTTATTAAAACTAAAACTTGTGCTCTGCTCTATCAAAGACTATGTTAAGAAAATGAAAAGACAAGCCACAAACCAGGAGGAAATATTTGCAGAACATTTATCTGATAAAAGACTTGTCTCTAAAATACATGCAGAACTGTTAAAACTCAACAATAAGAAAATAAACAATTATTTTATAATAGGCAAACATTATGAACAGACATCACATCAAAGAAAATATTCAGATGGCAAATAAGTATATGATCATTGGTCATTACGGAATTATGAACTAAAACAGCAATGAGACATAACTACATCTGGTAAGAATGGCTAAAGGTGAGAACAGAAAGACCACCAAATGCTGACATGGGTGCAAAGTAACAAGGACTCTCACTGAACTGCAAGTGAGATGGCAAAACGGTATAGCTTTGGCAGTTTCCTTTCTGATCTTTTGTTGTTGTTGGAGTATAGTTGCTTTACAATGTTGTGTTGGTTTCTGCTGTACCACCAAGTGACTCAGCTATCAGATCAGATCAGATCAGTCGCTCAGTTGTGTCCGACTATTTGCGACCCCATGAATCACAGCACGCCAGGCCTCCCTGTCCATCACCAACTCCCAGAGTTCACCCAGACTCACGTCCATCGAGTCAGTGATGCCATCCAGCCATCTCATCCTCTGTCGTCCCCTTCTCCTCCTGCCCCTAATCCCTCCCAGCATCAGAGTCTTTTCCAATGAGTCAACTCTTCACATGAGGTGGCCAAAGTACTGGAGTTTCAGCTTTAGCATCATTCCTTCCAAAGAAATCCCAGGGCTGATCTCCTTCAGAATGGACTGGTTGGATCTCCTTGCAGACCAAGGGACTCTCAAGAGTCTTCTCCAATACCACAGTTCAAAAGCATCAGTTCTTCGGCGCTCAATCTTCTTCACAGTCCAACTCTCACATCCATACATGACCACTGGAAAAACCATAGCCTTGACTAGACGAACCTTTGTTGGCAAACTGATGTCTCTGCTTTTGAATATGCTATCTAGGTTGGTTATAACTTTCCTTCCAAGGAGTAAGCGTCTTTTAATTTCATGGCTGCAGTCACCATCTGCAGTGATTTTGGAGCCCAGAAAAATAAAGTCTGACACTGTTTCCACTGTTTCCCCATCTATTTCCCATGAAGTGGTGGGACCAGATGCCATGATCTTCGTTTTCTGAATGTTGAGCTTTAAGCCAACTTTTTCACTCTCCACTTTCACTTTCATCAAGAGGCTTTTGAGTTCCTCTTCACTTTCTGCCATAAGGGTGGTGTCATCTGCATATCTGAGGTTATTGATATTTCTCCCAGCAATCTTGATTTCAGTTTGTGTTTCTTCCAGTCCAGGGTTTCTCATGATGTACTCTGCATATAAGTTAAATAAACAGGGTGACGATATACAGCCTTGACGAACTCCTTTTCCTATTTGGAACCAGCCTCTTGAGAAATTTGTATGCGGGTCAGGAAGCAACAGTTAGAACTGGACATGGAACAACAGACTCAGCTATATGTATACATATATCCCCTCCCTCTTAACCCTCCCTCTCACTCACACCCACCCCACCCATCTAAGTCATTGCAGAGCACAGAGCTAAGCTCCCTGTGCTATACGGCAGCTTCCCACTAGTTATTTTCTTTACACATGGTAGTGTATATATGTCAACCCTTCTCTCCCAGTTCGTCTCACTCTCCACTTCCTGCCCTGTGTCTACACATCTGTCCTCTATGTGTGCATCTCTATTCCTTCCCTGCAAACAGCTCATCTGTACCATCTTTCTAGATTCCACTCATATGCATTAAGATACAATATTTGTTTTTCTCTTTCTGACTTATTTCAACTTGGCAGTTTCTTACAAAGCTAAACAGAGTCCTACCATATGATCCAGCAATCACATTGCTGAGTATGTACCAAATTGATCTGAAAACATATCCATGCAAAAGTCTCATAGAAGTTTTTTTTTTTTTCTCAGAATTGCCAAGATGATTAGGTAAACAAATTGTAATACAACCCTACAATGGAAGGCTATTCAGCGATAAAAATAAGTGAACACTCCAGCCATGAAAAGACATGGAGGAAATTTCAATGCACATTGACAAGTGAATGAAGTCAATCTGAAAAGGCTACCCACTGTATGATTCCAGCTCTATGATATCCAGGAAAAGGCAAAACTTTAGAGAGAGAAAAAGGATCAGTGGTTGCCAGGAACTCAATGAGGGAAGAGGGGGGATGTGTAGGTGAAGCACAGGGACATTTAAAGGGTTGAAAAGTACTGTCATGGTGGGTATGTGACCTTACGAAGTGGTCAAAACCTGAAGACTTAGAGCACAGAGAGCAAACCTTGGTGTACACAAATTTTAAAAATCACTTAAGAGTCTGGGGGATTTTAGAATAGAATTCAGACAGTGACAGGAGAGTAACTGTGTTACAAATATATAAACCAGTCTCACTGGAGGCAGTGGGTGAAAGGAGCTGACTTTTGGTAACTTTGACCTTAAGCAACTTTGGAAATGAGCAGAGCCCTAAGCCCAAAGGCAAAAGGAAGGTAAGGAAGCATTGTACTCTAGCTGACAAAGTTTCTTCTCCTGAAGTACTGGTTAGCATTTCTGATACTTGTATACTCATATTTGGGCTTCCCTCCTGGCTTAGAAGGTAAAGAATCTGCCTGCAATGCGGGAGACCTGGTGGGAATTAAACAGTTAAATAAATGGGTGGCGAGAATGGGAGCCAAGCTTCTCATGATTGCAGTGAGAATTTACAGATAAGCAAGGGATATGCTTAAAAATAGGCTTGTGATTTTAAAACATAAAGGAAATAAGATAAAATGTGACATTTCTTGCAGAAATCACAATTAGTCATATTCTATTTAACTACCTTTAAAAAACTGAAGTATAGTTTATTTACAATGTTTCATTAGTTTGAGGTACACAGCAAAGTGATTCCATTATACATATACATAATTCCACACAGACATACCATCCAAATCATTTAAAGCAAGTTGAAGGAACAAAATGCCAGCCAACATTTTACTAAGCTTACATCTTGCTCAAATTTTTATCAATCAAATATGTCAAGTTTCTAAAAATATAAGAAACTTAAATCAGTAATAATGAAAATATGATCACTACTATAATTTGTATTAACATCAAAGCAGCCCCAGTTACAAAAAACATAAACTGTATGATATGAAAAAAATTCCTAAATTAGTGAGAACAGGACATCACAAATCTTCTCAAGGCAACTCAGCCTAGGCCGAGTGCATAATAAAAGCAGCAGAATCGTGTAGAATAAGTGTGCATGGTTCTTTCATTCTCAAGTCCATTGTCATTTGAGTATCACATAGGTGAGCAATTAAGGAAGCTTCAGTCTCCTTGTGAAAGATACAGAAAAGCCCTTTACCTGTGAACACCATCCGCTTTCCCACTGTGGCTGATACTGGTTCTCGAAATGTCACACACGCCATGGCCAAGGTTGTAGCTGTGCTACTGAATTTCCTTTCCCAACTTCCTCAGACCAATGTATCTGTACCAGAAAGAGCCAAAGACTCTGCTGTCTCTCCTTTCCCTGTCTGTGACCTGAACTAGGTGGTTGCTAAGGACTCATTATGACAGGAAGGCAGAGTGTTCCTTCTAACACTGTTCAGTATTCCAGCCTCCAGGAACAGACAAACACAGCCACAGCATCCCCAGGAATGGTGCCCAATCATCTCTTTCCCTTATCTGTCAACACCAAGTCAAGAACAGACCTGTTAGGGTACTAGAAATAGAGCAGCCTTACGGCACCCATGACCTGGCAGACTCAATCATCACCATCTTTCAACATAGCCACAAAAAATGTTGTGCAGAAGGGTGTTATCACAAAACCAAACCAAAGAATCACAAACTCGTGGTTAAAAGCTTTTGAGGAAACCTGGCTAGATAAAATACAAATAAAAATTGTATTAATAAATGAATAAGATAATTGCTTATGTATTTCCCCCCATTTCAGTACTTCCTTAAACATAATCTGAATGAATAAGATAATTGCTTATGTATTTCCCCCACATTTCAGTACTTCCTTAAACATAATCTGTGCCTCAGTCACATAGTCTATTTGTGGTTCCCATCATGTGAGATGCTCTTTCGTTCTTCTGAGCCTTTACCCATTCATTTGTACTTCCTGTAACATTCCTCTGGGAAATTTTTTGTCCTCTGAGAGGTGGAGCCCACGTCTCCTCTCCCAGGAGGAGGTCTGCAGACACAGCTGACCACTGGCTCTTTCATGCCCCTTTAACTTCTATGGCATCTTTTTTTATACCTACCTGTTAAATTCCTTCCACTTTGTTTCATTTGTCTATTTTCTCTGCTTCCTACTAGAATCCAACTCCCAGTTCAGGGCAAAAAGCATCTTTATTCATATTTCAATTTCCAGAGACTACTATACAATAGATACTTAAGAAATGTTTGTGGGATGAATAAATTAACAGCTAATTCCAGCCTTCCTGGAAATATAATATTGACCATTTGATAATCCATGGAATATAAACTCTAATGGAAATTTTGAATTCAATCTTAAATATACAGCATGTATTCTTTACTGAAAATGTAATGCCTTTTGTTTGTTGAGAGAAATTACACTAAGAACACTCTATGTTAACTATAGACAGGGTTGCTAGCAGGCTAGCAAAGGGATGTGCCCCCAGGTCTCTCATCAAGTGTATGCTTTAGGGCTTCCCTGGTGGCTCAAGTGGTAAAGAATCTGCCTGCCAATGTAGGAGACACGGGTTCGATCCCTAATCTAGGAAGATCCCACATGCTGCACAGCGGTTAAGCTCATGTGCCACAGCTGTTGAGCCAGTGCTCTATAGCCCAGGAGCTGCTGCAACTACTGGGCCCCTGTGCTACAACTATTGAAGTCAGTGTAATGAGAAGCCCACACACCACAACTAGAGAAAAGCCTGCACAGCAGTGAAGACCCAGCACAGCTGAAAACAAAACATAAATAAATGTTTTAAAGGGGCTGCTGTAGTTGTGGGGAGCTGGTCTCTGTCAGAGGTCAAGCCCTCCCTGGGCAGCATGGTCAGAAGACTCAGTGAGGTGAGGAGATAAAGTCATATGTTTCCACCTGTCATGGGACCATTTTTCATCTGTTGAGCCAAGGCTTTGTTGAGCCCTTACCACAGTTCAGCTTCTTCCTCTGCCCAATCCTGCTTCAGCTTCTTTCTGTCCACAGGTATAGATCTCAAATAACCATCTTGCCCACCACCAGCTTCCAAAGAGCATGACCAGAGCATGACCAGACCACACAGATGTGTAACAGAAAAGAACAGACCCGACTCCATATTGGATTGTTCCTTTAGCTCTAACCCTTGTGCTCTGTTGCCTGTACTGTCTTGCTGGCTCTGACCTTTGTGAAAGAATGTTGCCTCTTGCCTAAAATATAGCCCATTCTCAAGGTTCTGATCTTTAAAGGTATAACATTCTTCCATTTATATAGATTAAAAGTTGCAGGACAGAGAATAACATGTGTCTTGTTGGAGGTTTATAGGAACATTGTGGCCCGACCTACCTGGATAATTGCAAGAACAAAGGATTCTAGCACCAACCAGTTTGCAACAACCAGTCACAACCTCTCTCCTTTAGTATAAAAGTAGCTGAATTCTAGCTCAGCTAAGATGGTTCTTTGGGACATGAGCCCACCATCTTCTCCATCTACTGGCTTCCTGAATAAAATCACTATTCCCTGCTCCAGCACCTTGACTCTAGATTCACTGGCCTGTTGTGCAGTGAGCAGGAACATCTTGGTCTCAGTAGCAGATGCACATGCACAAGTGGGTTATACAGAGGACTTCTCACTTTAACCACTCAACACTTTAACCAGAAGCTATTCTTTTTCTTCAGCACAGGCAAATCACGTCACTCTTTTTTGCTACTAGTCTGATCTGTTCAGCATGGCACTCTTAATTGCTGCAGTCACAGAGGCTTTTCGACTCTTCTTGAGGTTAGCCAGTTCTTGTTACTATAATCAAGGGCTCTCTAACACCAGCTGAAAGCTTTTCTCTCAAAATTCCCTATTTGTGTCCTTGGAGCTACCACTTTCCAAGACAGTCAAGTTTGAAATCTCCTAGGAGAAGGCGATGGCACCCCACTCCAGTACTCTTGCCTGGAAAATCCCATGGATGGAGGAGCCTGGTAGGCTGCAGTCCACGGGGTCACAAAGAGTCGGACGCGACTGAGTGACTTCACTTTCACTTTTCACTTTCATGCATTGGAGAAGGAAATGGCAACCCACTCCAGTGTTCTTGCCTGGAGAATCCCAGGGACGGGGGAGCCTGGTGGGCTGCCGTCTATGGGGTCTCACAGAGTCGAACATGACTGAAGTGACTTAGCAGCAGCAGCAGGGGAAGACAGGAGCCCACCCATTCAGGTTTCTCACCATGGTTTTGGGTTTTTGTGATGGTGAGAGAGAAGGGAAGGAGGAGCCTGAATGAGGAAAAGTAATTCTTTAGTAAAATACACTTTTGTCCAATGACCTCCAGTTAACCTACCCTGGAAATTCAGGCTTCCACTTTGCCTTAGAGACTGTTACAAACTTTACAGTCTGTTGTGGGCTTAAGGTCAGCAATGCTGATGGCAAAAAGCTGGAGGGAAAGAAAAACAGAGGAGAGAATTAGTTTTTCTCTGGGAGACTATTTCACCAACTCAATACTTATTTTGGTTCATTTGTTGTATTTTGTTAGTGATTGAGTCACTTTGCTGTACATCAGAAACTAACACAATATTGTAAATCTACTTCAGTTTAAAAACAAAGAAAACAATTAGTAAAAAATTAAATAATTAAATGAAATATTTACATGGTTCCAAGACAAAATCCCTAAAATAAAGGATATTTAGAGAAGTCAAGCTAGAGAAGTCTAGCTTGCCATCTACATCTTGTTACCTTTTTTTCCTTAAAGGAAAACTTATAAAAACTAAAAGAAAATACAGATTTATAATCATATCCTCCCTTTTCTTAGAAAAAGAGTAGCAAACCAAATGCATGTTTTTCCACCTTCCCTTTATTCAACTAGACCTCTATTAATGGTAATCTGGGGTATTTCCAATCTCTTGCTTTTATAAAATGTGTTATAAAGTATGTGCCCAGTTGCTCAGTCGTGTCTGATTCTTTGCAACCCCATTAACTGTAGCCCACCAGGCTCCTCTGTCCATGGGATTTTCCAGACAAGAATACTGGAGTGGGTTGCCATTTCCTTCTCCATCATAAAGTATGAGTTTGTGCAAACATTTTGTTACATATTTAGCAGTACACCTTTGGGGTAGATTCCTGGAAGTGTGATTCCCAGACCAGAGGGTAAAAGCATATATAAGTTAGCTTGGCATTGCCAAATTTCTCCCCTCTTAAGGGCTGAAACATTTTGTTTTCCAACCAGCAATGTTCAAGAATTCCTATTTCCACACACTACCCACAGGGTGTTTTATCAAACTTCTGGATTTATGACAGATAAAAAATGGTCACATAGTAATTGACATTCCTATTTTATCAGCAAGTCCGAACATCTTTTCCTATGTTTAGGAGCTATTTGCATGGTTTTCTAAAACCCTTCTGGTCATAGCTCTTGTGTAATTTTTACTATCAGGCATTGGGCTTTTTCTACTTGTATAAGAATGATCTAACATTCCAAAGAAGGACAGTAGACATGCCGACAGATACTCACAGAATCACAGGGAAGAAGAACACTGGTCACAGGATACATTGAATCCTGTTTGTTCCCAGAGACACAGGGATAAAGGGGAGCGTCACCTGCCGTTCCTGGGACAGAGGGTGAGGCTCACATCTGAACTGTCTCAAACAAAGATGAGGATCCAAGCAAGGAAAGGAGGCTTGGGGATGGGGTGGGCAGAGAGGGAGTTCTGGACAAAGAAGACAGTTTGAGCAAATGGCCCAGAGAGGAGACACAGCCCACAGAACTGTGCAGGGCACAGAGGGTAACGGGTAAGGAGGCTGCAGGGGCTCTGGCAGGCCTGCCCAGAGTGGAGACTCGAGTTTGTACGCAGCAGGGCTCCCCGAAGGTTCATATGGACAGAGACTGCTCAGTCTTGGGTTTAAACAGAATTTGCTAGGCTGGGTGGAGACTGAGCTTTTGGGAGCAGGAGGCAGGGCTGGAAGTGGTCCAGGCAAGTGCAGGTGAGGCTAAGGCAGAAGTGACAGAGTGGGCAGAGAAGGGATGCATTCGGGAAATGTGCTGAGTCAAGGTTGTAAGGAGTCGGGAGGACCCGGGCTTTCCAGCCTCAGTGACGGTGAGTAGTAGGACCACAAAATAAAATAGAGAAAACAAGAGACAGAGAGAAAACCAAGGCCAATAAGTAGAGCAATGGTGTTAACTCAGTGTGGACACGACAGGCTAACTGAGCAGCTAAAATGAAGCCCACATTGTCATCAAATGTTCTGACAGCCTCTAAACTCATTACAGGGGATTAAAGACGGTTTCCCACAGCTACCAGATGCACTTCTATTAGAGAAAATCCCTATTGTTTATTAATCAGCAGCAGCATCCCCTGATGACGCTCGGGGTTTACTGCTAGGCACAAATGAAATGTTGGCTATTGTCTTACTTTGCTAATATAACAGCTACTTGAGAGTTGAAAACTGTTTCATGGTACAGCTGCGAACGCCAGTGCTGAGCCCTGCAAGAACGCCTGGTCCAGCATTTGGCAAGGCATCAGGCTGTACATTTAATGACAGAAAGTGACACAAACTAGAAATTCGCATAATACAGCAATGGAACTTCCCTCCAGGTGAATATAGGTCAGAATTTGCTAAAATTACATAGTAATGTCGAAATACCCTATTACTAAGTACACTTTGCAAACTGGGGAGCTTTGCCACCCTTGCACCAGTGAATCTTTCTTTATACCATTAAGTGCCAAATATTTTTAGGTCCTTTCCTTATATTCCCGTTTTTAGGCAACAATCTGGGAAACTCACACAAAGGAGTCACACACCTGGCCTCAAATGCCAGCAATCTTCCATGTGTCATTGGCAAGCTGATTTTCTGTAAAATGAGAATAATTGTGCCCGCTGTAGGGCAAAGGGTGTAATGTACATAAAATGCTTGTTCTGGTACTGAACGCCTAGTATATGTGCAGTAAATATTCACTGCAATATTAGTCTCATCAGCTCCCCCTTACATTGGCCTCTCCCAGTCTTCCCTTAGAAATACACGTGATGAGTATACATTTAAAGTGTGACCATCATGGACACTGAGATTATCATATGAGGTGAAATAAATCAGACAGAAAAAGACAAATATCATATGATATCACTTATATGTGGAATCTTAAAACATGATACAAATGAACTTATTTACAAAGCAGAAACAGAATTATAGACAAAGAAAACAAACTGAAGGGGATAGCAGGGGCTGCGGGGGGAGATAAATGAGGAGTTTTGTTGTTGTTGTTCAGTTGCTATGTTGTATCTGACTCTTTTGTGACCCCATGGACTGTAGCTCATCAGGCTCCTCTGTCCATGGGATTTCCCAGGCAGGAAATACTGGAGTGGGTCTATAGCCATACCACGCTGAACGCACCCAATCTCATTTGATCTTGAAAGCTAAGCAGGGTTGGGCCTGGTTAGTACTTAGAAGGGAGAAATACTGGGGTTGCCATTTCCTTCTCCAGGGGATCTTCCCAGTCCAGGGATCCAACCTGTGTCTCCTGTTTTAGCTGTCAGATTCTTTACCATTAAGCCACCAGGGAAGCCCAAAATTCAGAGTTTAGGATTAACATATACACAGTATTATATATAAGATAGGTAAGCAGAAAGGACCTACTATATAGCACAGGGAACTCTACTTAGTATCATGTAATAACCTATAATGGAAGAAATTCTGAAAAATAATATATATATATATATGCATAACTGAATCACTTTGCTGTTTACTTGAAACTAACACAACATTGTAAATTAACTATACTTCAATAAAATAAATAAATAAGGAAAATAAGTAAATAGAACAATAAAGTGTGACCACTATAACCTTTCTTTTTATATTTGGGTTTTTTGGCCAGTTCATGAAAGGGTCTGTATTCTTCCTCCTTTTCTTGCAGTTAGAATTTGGGTAAGTTGACACCAGCAATTCTACTTCCTGCCCCTCCAATCAACCCAACTTCCCATGGTGTGGTTAATACAATTAGGGATTCTAGCACACATGCTTTTTCTATAAAAACATTGTTTAACAAAATTAAAACCACAAAACATTAGAATTGCTATCACCTAACTGTTATCGTCTACATTAAGAAACAACAAATAATTAAACCGGTGCTTTAGCAGCCATATGGTGATGTCTGACAAATGTGAGAATTGTTATTGTGAAACGGGGCCTTGGTTACTCCTGAGACAGAGCCCCTTGGCTTCCACTGGAGCGATCTGATCATGGGAGGGGTCAGCTGAGTGCCAGCCCAAGGCTCAGGGGAGCTGGCTGCAGAACTAGGACAAACTCACCCTCCTGGCCCCCCGTGCAGGGTGCCCTTCTCCCTGCTCGGTCTTGTACAAGAATCCGTCATCTCGTTTTCTCAGGCGTGGTGCAGTGGACGTCAAAATTCCCTGGAGTTCTGCTCTAACGTTCATGCGGTCTTCCTTCTGTCACTAGCTGAATTTTCTGGTGAAGGCTTTTTAGTGAGCAATAAACAAATATCACTAGACACTTCTAAATGTGCCAGATACTATTGGCTTCACAACAATTCTATGACACAAAATGTTTATCCTTGATTTATTAGTGAGGTTGGCGAATTCCAGAAAGTTTGCTATCAAAGTCTGGTCTCACTGTACCTAACAGAGAATGTGGAGTCCCAAATCTGGTTAATTACTTCTGAGTCAAATAAATGAAATCTAATTTTGATCTTCAATAAACATATTTGTCTCCTGTGATAGAAACCATACTGGAAAAGAATAAGGAAAAGAATGTATATATAGGTATCACTGAATCACTTTGCTGTACAGCAGAAATTAACACAACATTGTAAACCAACTATACTTCAATAAAATAATTTTTAAAGAGCACAATATAAGAATTTCTAATAAAAAACACAAACATTTCTCAAAACTATGAATATGGTAACTTTGAATACAAGTGAAAATCTCCCATAAGTAGACACAATTCTCTCTACGTGTGATTACAACTTCTCAACCTGTGATAGTAACATTCCATCCTAAATGATCCTGGCTAATACTCTTTCACTTTTGCCTTTAAAAAAGAAAGAAAAAAAAAAAAATATATATATATATATATATTTGGCTGCATTGGGTCTTAGTTGCAGCATGTGAATTCTTTTAGTTGTAGCATATGGGATCTAGTTTCCCCATCAGGGATCGAACCCAGGCCCCATGCAATGGGAGCCTGAAGTCTTAGCCATTGGATCACCTGGGAACTCCCCCCACCTTTGTCTTTGAGAAAATCAATCCCCTTCCAAATGTCTCCTCTTCCCCTTCCACCAGCACCAATTTCCTGAGATCCTCAAATGCCCATACTTCCTCCTCTGTGTTCCTAGAGGCTTTAAGTTTTACTGTGGCTATCGCGCAGACTCATCTTTGTGTAGGTAAGTATGCCTCTCCACAATGGTCTCCCCCAAAGTGAAGTTCTGCTCATTTCTGCTCCCCAGCAACCTTAGCCTCCTGAGGCACTCGCTGTACCGCCACTCAGACGCAGGTTCTGACGCAGCAAGAAGGAGAAAATTCCTTCCTCTACAAGATGCTCCCTTGGAAGGCTGCCAACAGACATTCTTGGACCCCAATCGGCAACACAATCTGGGATGAAAGCTCTTCTGATTTTTTTTTGTCATGCTGGTGGAATCCTAGTCCCTTGACCAGGGATTGAACCCAGGCCCTCAGCAGTGAAAGCACTGAGTCCTAACCGCTGGACGATCAGGGAATTCCTCTTCTGATTATTCAAAGAGCACACTACAGACTGGGTAGATCAGGGGAGGCACTGGTGATCTGGAAATACCCCGGGCTTTCATTGAATCCGGTGAATCGCACCACGCTTCATCTCTGGTCTGGATGAAGTCTTCCTCCTGCCTGGATACATCTACCTGTGGGAAATTCTCCCATCAGTACTTCCCTCTACCCAGCAACTTTTTTCCTACCCCACATCCAGTCAGTCAGACACACTTCAAGCTATTTTCCTGAGACTCTCCCAGCTTCCTTTGGAAACATTGAATAATGACAGAGGAATAGCAGAGAGTGAAGTTTTCCCCAGAGAACAGCCAGGAACCAACCCGTCTTACCTTTCTGAGCAAATGTATATTTGCCATGGAGTATAAATATTTATAGTTAAGGGGGAGAAAAGCAATTAAATGTCATTTAGAATGATATGTGTGCCTTCTATGAGTTCTTCTTAAATTCCTCCTTAGGATAAATGTCTGAAGTGCAGGGTCTCATTTTCATCTAGTTTCCTGAGACTAAGCACTACAGCCCAGGATTGATTTCAATGTCTGACCTTTGATACTGGAAGAGAAGATGTAGCTCCTCGGCATTTGCCAATCATTTGGCAAATCATGACATAGAGCCTTCAAATATATGGATCTGCAAAAAGGGTCTTATAATTACAAAAAAAAACTAAAAACAGCATATCACTCAGTCATTGAAAAGAATGAAATAATGCAGCAACATGGATCAACCTAGAGATTTTCACACTAAGTGAAGTAAGTCAGGGAAAGACAAATATCATATGATATTACCTATATGTGGAATCTAAAAAATTGATAAAAGGGAACTTATTTACACAGCAAAAACAGACCCACAGACATAGAAAACAAACTTACATTTACCAAAGGGGAAAGCAATGAGGAGGAATACTTTGGGAATTTGGGGTTAACAAATACACATGACTACATATAAAACAGATAAACAAAAAGGACCTACTATATAGCACAGACAATGATATTTAATATCCTGTAATAATCCATAATGAAAAAGAATATGAAAAAGAATATTTATTATACATTTATAACTGAATTACTTTGCAATATTAAACTTGAAACACTGTATAAATCAACTACAGTTCAATAAAAGTTTTTTAAAATAATAAAATAGCTATTATCTTTCTTTTGAAATGGATTATACACTGGTTTATAGTAAAAATATTCGGTCTAGTCTTAAGAAAAAACTACACTGCTTTGAAAATTTTCATTTTTTTAGCAAACCCCATTTAGGTTTAAATGGGAAAATAACTTTTCTCCTTATATATTTTCTTAGAATCTTTCACTTAATCTTTTTATTAAACTGAAAGGAGTACGCTGAGGCTGTATATTGTCACCCTGCTTATTTAACTTACATGCAGAGTACATCAAGTGAAATGCCAGGCTGGATGAAGCACAAGCTGTAATCAAGACTGCCAGGAGAAATATCAATAACGTCAGATATTCAGATGACACCAGCCTAATAGCAGAAAGCAAAGAGGAACTAAAGAGCCTCTTGATGAAGATGAAAGAAGAGAGGGAAAAACCTGGCTTAAAACTTGACATTCAAAAAACAAAGGTCATGGCATCCGGTCCCATGGCTTCATGGCAAATAGATGGGGAAACAATGGAAACAGTAACAGACTTTATTTTCTTGGGCTCCAAAATCACTGAGGGTGGTGACTGCAACCATGAAATTAAAAGATGCTTGCTCCTTGGAAGAAAAGCCATAACAAACCTAGACAGTGTATTAAAAAGCAGAGACATCACTTTGCCAACAAAAGTCCATATAGTCAAAGCTATGGTTTTTTCATAGCACATGGAGCTTCCCAGATGGCGCTAGTGGTAAAGAACCTGCCTGCCAATGCAGAACTAAGAGTTGCCGGTTCAATCCCTGGGTCGGGAAGATCCCCTGGAGGAGGAAAAAGGTAACTCACTCCAGTATTCTTGCCTGGTAAATCCCAGGAGCAGAGAAGCCTGGCAGACTACAGTCCATGGGGTCGCAAAGAGTCTGTCACGACTACAGTGATACACACCCGATTCTTCCAGTAATCATGTACAGATGTGAGAGTTGGACTGTAAAGAAGGCCGAGAACTGAAGAACTGATGCTTTTCAACTGTGAAGCTGGAGAAGACTCTTGAGAGTCCCTTGGACTGCAAGGAGACCAAAGCAGTCAATCCAAAAGAAATTAGCCCTGAATATTTATTGGAAGGACTGATGCTGAAGCTGAAACTCCAATACTTTGGCCAACTGATGCGAGAGCTGACTTGTTGGAAAAGATCCTGATGCTGGGAAAGACAGGGCAAGAGGAGAAGAGGGTGACCGAGGACAAGTCGGTTGGATGGCATCACTGACTCAATAGACATGAGTTTAAGCAAACTCTGGGAGAGGTGAAGGACAAGGAAGCCTGCAGCCTGCTGCTAAGTCACTTCAGTCGTGTCCGACTCTGTGCGACCCCATAGATGGCAGCCCACCAGGCTCCCCTGTCCCTGGGATTCTCCAGGCAAGAACACTGGAGTGGGTTGCCATTTCCTTCTCCAATGCATGAAAGCGAAAAGCGAAAGTAAAGTTGCTCAGTCGTGTCTGACTCTTAGCAACCCCATGGACTGCAGCCTTCTAGGCTCCTCCATCCATGGGATTTTCCAGGCAAGAGTACTGGAGTGGGGTGCCATTGCCTTCTCCAAGCCTGCAGCCTATGGGGTGGCAAAGAGCCAGAGGGTAGCAACTCAGCCACTGAATAACAATGTAGCATTTTAAATCATTCTTTCAAACCTCTAGGGAAAACATGTCTAGGAATAGTTTGGGGGGATGGGGTGGGATGATAACATCTAGGAAATGACACATGAATGGGTCCTCCTTGATGAAGAAGTTGAATCCACCCCTGCACCCATTCCCACACCATCTGTTAATAGATGGGAGAAGTTAATGCAAAACCAAGGTAAAATGTTTTGTACTGAGGAAAGTTAAAGGTGTGGTGGGGAATGGATCTGGGGGCTCTTGGACTAAAATGAAGGGTTTGGTAGCCTGGGGATGGTTAGTTGAGGGCAGGGTACATAGGGGGCTGGGCTTGGTTATCCAAGAAACCAGCGAAGTCTAATTTCAGCAAGTGACCCCTTTTAATTTCAAGTTGTTTGTTATCTCGGACTTTGCTGCATGTAATTCCATTTGGCAGCATGTGTTGGTGGCCTTGTCGGGAAGTTGAAGAATGCAGGACAGGCCCTTTGTAGAGCAAAACTCAGCAGGAAATGTACCTCAGCCTGCAGGGGCCTAAGGATGGGGGAGAGGTAATTCCAGAGAGAGGAGACACATGGGAAAGCGAACCTTCAGGGTATCCTCTGAAATCTCAGAACAGAGAGAGAGCAATGTCCACAACCTGCAGGAAAGGGGTTTTATTGGGGCATTTTATTTTATTTAAATAAGTACATTTTATTTTATTTTTATTTTACTTATTTACTGTATTAATTTATAATTTAAAATTAATGTTATTTTAATACAAATTCATATTTATAATAAATAAAATAATGTTAGTTTAATTCAGTTTATTTAAAGGCATATTTATTCACATTTTTATTTACTGTATTTATTTAATTTATAATTTTAATAAATTAATTGTAATATCATATAAATTTATCATTTATAATAAATAAAATAACTAATTTAATTTGGCTAAATAAAAGCATTTACTTTATTTACTTAAAGGTATTTTATTGGGAGTTCTGAAGTAACTGCTGAGCCCAAATTCTGACAACCTGAGGATTTTGGGTGCAGACACCCCAAAGTAATGGGTAGCAATAATTCAAATCAAACAGCAAGCCAAAAATAACTAAAATATTTGAGAATAATTAGTTTTATTATTATAAACATTTTAAGTGATCAGGGAATTGATTATTTAATCATCAGGTGTTTTATTCTCAACTTTATAAAGTGTACCAAAGCAAGAGTATTTTTAAGTTAATGAAATCATATACACATTATTTAGTTTGCATGATTCCATTTATTAATATAAGCTGAAATCAATTATACTTCAATAAAAATTAATTTAATTTAAAAAATATATAAGCTGGGGGCTTCCTTGGTGGTCCAGTGGTTAAGACTCTGAGTTTCCACTGAAGGGGACATGGGTTTGATCCCTGGTCAGGGAACTAAGATCCCACATGCCGTATATGGAGGTCAAAAAAATAAACTGAATAAAAATTTAAAAGTAAAAAAATACATAAGCTGAAAACTATGCTTACAGCAGCCTGTACTAGAGTTTCTTATACTTCATTATTTTGGGGTCATTTCAGGTGGGAAAGGGGAAACTCTGAGGGTGACGCCTGAAGGGGCCTGTGAAGCAGAGATGGTTTAAAACTGTCCGAAGGAAAAGTAAAGGAATGAGGTGGGGGATGGCCTTGAGAGGAACAGGGTAGAAGGTGGGGGGAGTGGCTAGACGGGGAAAAGCAGGCTATTAGCCCTGGTGCTGCATAGCAAATGACTCCAAAATTTAACAGCTTAAAACAACTACCATTTACTATGTCCATGTTTCTGTGGTCAGGAACCAGGGAGCTGCCTGGCTGGGTGCCTCAGGCTTAAAGTCTCCTGGGAGGTCACCGCCCAACCGTTGCTGGGGCTGAGGTCTCAAGTGAAGATTTGGTGTTAAGAGCATGTTTCCAGGTAGAATTTGGCTCCTTGAGGGGTCCTGGGCTATGTTTGTGCCTCTCCATGTGGCAGTTAGAGCCAGACATCCTGGACTGCAAAGTAAAATGGGCCTTAGGAAGCATCACTACGAACAAAGCTAGCGGAGGTGATGGAATTCGGCTGAGCTATTTCAAATCCTAAAAGATGATGCTGTTAAAGTGTTGGACTCAATTTGCCAGCAAATTTGGAAAATTCAACATTGACCACAAAACTGGAAAAGGTCAGTTTTCATTCCAATCCCAAAGAAGGGCAATGCCAAAGAATGTTCAAACACAAGCACAATTGCACTCATTTCACACAGCTAGTAAAGTATTGCTCCAAATTCTCCAAGCTAGGCTTCAACAGTACATGAATGGAGAACTTCCAGATATTTAAGTGGATTTAGAAAAGGCAGAGGAACCAGAGATCAAATTGACAACATCTGTTGGATCATAGAAAAAGCAAGAGAATTCCAGAAAAACATCTTCTGCTTCATTGATTACTCTAAAGCCTTTGACTTTCTGAGCGAAAGTTGCTCAGTCATGTTACATTTTTGCAATCCCATGGACCCGTGATCCCCTGCCAGGCTCCTCTGTCCATGGAATTCTCTAGGCAAGAGTACTGGAGTGGGTTGCCATTTCACAACAAACTGGAAAATTCTTAAAGAGACGGAAATACCAGACCACCTTACCTGCCTCCTGAGAAATCTGTATGCAGGTCAAGAAGCAGCAGTTAGAACTGGACATGGAACAACAGACTGGTTCAAAATTGGGAAAGGAGTACATCAAGGCTGTATATGGTCACCTTGCTTATTTAACTTATATACAGAGTACATCACGTGAAATGCCAGGCTGTATGAAGCACAAGCTAGAATGAAGATTGCCAGGAGAAATATCATTAATCTCAGATATGCAGATGACACCACCCTTATGGCAGAGAGCAAAGAGGAACTAAAGAGCCTCTGGATGAAAGTGAAAGAAGAGAATGAAAAAGCTGGCTTAAAATACAAGATTCAAAAAACTAAGATCATGGCATCCGATCCCATCACTTCATGGCAAATAGATGGGGAAACAATGGACCGTGACAGACTTTATTTTCTTGGTCTCCAAAATCACTGCAGATGGTGACTGCAGCCATGAAATTAAAAGGTGTTTGATCCTTGGAAGAAAGACTGTGACTAACCTAGATAGCATATGAAAAAGCAGAGACATTACTTTGCCAACAAAGGTCCATATAGTCAAAACTATGGTTTTCCCAGTAGTCATGTATAGATGTGAGAGTCGGAACATAAAGAAAGCTGAGTGCTGAAGGACTGGTGTTTTTTGAACTGTGATGTTGGAGAAGATTCTTGAGAGTCCCTTAGACTGCAAGGAGATCCAATCAGTCAGTCCTAAAGAAAATCAGTCCTGAATATTCATTAGAAGGACTGATACTGAAGCTAAAGTTCCAGTACTTTGGCCACCTGATGCAAAGAACTGATTCGTTGGAAAAGACCCTGATGCTGGGAAAGATCGAAGGCAGGAGGAGAAGGGGACGACAGAGGATGAGATGGTTGGATGGCATCACCAACTCAATGGACATGAGTTTGAGCAATCTCCGGGAGTTGGTGATGGACAAGGAAGCCTGGCATGCTGCAGTCCGTGGGGTCACAAGAGTAGGACATGACTGAGCAACTGGACTGAAATGAACTGAACTGACATGGCGGCTGGCTCTCTTCAGATGGAGCAAGAGACAGGGAGCCACAGCCATTGTGCGATCTCCTCTTAGAGGTGACATCTCATCCCCTCTGCCACATTCTATCTGCTAGATGCAAGTCAGTAACTTAGTCATGCTGAAGGGTAGGGCATTCTACAGCAGCACAAATACCAGGCAACGGGGATCACTGGAGCCCTGAGAAGCTGTCTGTGGACCTGTAGCCAGTGAGAACCCCACAGTGGTGGTGTGGCTTGGGGTATTTCAAGAGCAAAGGTGTTCACTACAAGCTTTCAGTTGCTTATAGAGCTGCTTCAGCCTCTTAAACATCAAAACCAATTCCTGCACCATCCATCAAGGGCTCGGAGATCAACCCACCACTGAAGAGGTGGGGTCATCGGGTGGTGTGGGTGTGGAAGGAATGGCACCGGTGGGTAGAGAGCTGGAAGTTACCCAGACTTGGATTTGCACGTCTCACTCCTCCATTCTTGTGTTTTCTGAGGCCTTTTGGAATATTCCACTTTTAGTGATCAGGATCTTATCAGCCCTGTTAGATCATTAGTATTCTGGAACCTTCCACTGAGAAAGGTTAAAAACATTCTTCATGTTTTTCTAAAGCAAGCATCAATTCTTGTACATTTGAAAGTAATTTTTAAGAGCTGTAAAAAGCAGGCTGTTATTGCTGACTAAATAATCAACTCCTAAATAACTCTAAATGTACTCTAAAAGTTAATTAATCCTAACAGGAAAGGAAAAAACTCCCAAATACATAGATACATATGTACCTTTATTTATTTATGTTGACAACCATTTATTCATCTATTTAAGCAGAACTTTTCTTCCTTATTTGTATATTTTAAAAATTCCTCCTGATTGTCTCTGATTTTGTTAAAAACAAAATTTACACTAGACTTTAAAATTGAAAAACATTCTTCTCATTCCTGCCTTGTTCCGTGACTTGATTGATTGCATTTTTATCTGCCAATGCTTATCATCCATTCCTAGAAAACGGCAGCCTCCGTCAACATCTATCTCGGTCTCTTTATCTGTCATGTCACAGAGTCACATTACAACAGACTCTTGGTAATCTGAAAAATACCAAGATGCTCCTAGATAACTAGAAATCCCACTGGGTAAAAGTCCCTGCACCCACCAGACAAGCCCTGCAGGAAAGAGCAGTCTGGAGCCCACAGGAACAAGAAGGATGTTTAAAGCATAGGATGCCCGCCCTGCTACGGGATGTTCGGTGATTTTTGTCCTTTTTTGCGGTTCTGTATGATGTGAAATAAGTTAAAACGTACAAGAAGAGAGGGTTTCACACATGAGAACCATGATAAGACAGCATGTCATAGAGAACTGGACAAAGAGGAAAAGTATTTAAAAGGGCTCCAACTTCCAACACGCGGGAAAGATGCCGCTTACCTGGTGGGCGCTTACCTTCTCGCAGAGATGCTGGTTCTTCTCAATGTGATGTTTGTGGTCCAAAGCGTAATCTCTTTGTCTTCGCTATAACCCCCTGAACTGGCTCAGGTAGCCCTCTGACATCCTCCTCCAACTTCCAGAGCGTGGTGCTGGAGGTCAGACCCGGCCTCGGTCTCAAAAAGGAGAGATGCTCATCTCGAATTAAATCCTAACTGGGAAGGGGCAGGAAGGAAGCTCCCCTTGAGCGCGGGGTCGGGGGCGCCGGCAGGTGCGCGCAAGCGCAAGGTCAGGTCTGTGCTTGGCCGAGGGGGTCCCCCCAACGCCGGCTTCCCTAGCAGAGCATCCAAAACCCCAGGTTTCCTGGAGATAGTCCTAAAGGAGTTCCATCCACAATGGTGACCTTTTGTCTTTTCGTCTTTGACCAGTCTCAGAACTAGTTTTCTTTCCGCTGGCGTTTGTAAACGACGAGTACTAGGGAAGGGGTGCCCCCAGGCTCCCCGCACGGTCAACCTGCGGAAGGACCCTCCCTGAAAATGCCTACAGTTTACTTATGAGGATACGTCAAAGAAGTTTGTTTACAATGATAACTAACAATTTTAAGAACCAAGATAATTTACCAGATGATAAAGAGTTCAAACATCAGAATATAAAAGGTAAGCTTTTAGGTTGAAATAGGAGATTCGAATTACTTGAAATATAGATGTCAACTGTTCACCGAATACACTGGTTATACTTATAAAAAATTACCCATCACTGATTTTCACAGAAAGAAAATATGAGTTCTCTACTGTAATTTTTTTCAAATGATAAGAGATTTCTGAAAAATTACTGTCAAGAAGGATAAAGTAACATCAGTTTGTCACATTTCAATGGGGTCTACATCCAACACAGATTAGTTTTTTTATTATTATTATTTAATAACAAGAAGGTGGAATTCCCGTGGTTGCTTGGTGGCTAGCCCTCTGCGCTTCTGTTGCAGGGGGCACAGGTTTGATTATTGGCGCGGGGACTAAGATCTTGCAAGTCTGGCAGGGTGGACAAAAAAAAAAAATCAATTAAATTCAAAAACAAGCAAACAGAAACAAGAAAGCACAGCTGGACCTGTTAAGCTGTTTTTGTGTTTTCTTTCACTACACAGAAAAGTCTTGGACGGTTTTGATTTCCTGAAAGCATGACAATAAATAGCTTTAAAAACTGTTGAGACGAAGTAAGAAAGATGCTTGAAAATGTGTAAATAATATTGAGATTCAGAGAGATTGATTAAAGAATGGAATGCCGACCAAGTGATTTTAAACAGTCACCAAGTTTGATCCCAACTTAGGATTTTCAGTCAACGTTTCTTGAAGGTATTTATTCTTCAGAATGTTCTGAATTTTTATGATTCTTTGGGAATATTGGTCACCTGTTCTCAATTTTTTATATTAGGTCAGGATCTACTTAAAAATGAGTTAAAAGCCACATGAATTTTGTGTCTGTCTGGAAAATAGGGTTTGACTTCCCCAGATGCCTTGGAGATCCCAAATATATACCATGTTACAGCCCTGTTATTTTAGCTGTCACAGAAGAGACAAAAGTAAATTTAATATTGCAGAAATCTTGGTAGGGAGTGGGCATTGGAGTATGGGCTACTTCTGATTCCTAGAATTAAAGCTTCTAGGTGAAAAAAGACAGTATTTTGATAACACATTAAGTAACATAGATATTATTTTTAAAACTGTGTCTTGCTGAAAGATACCCCTCCATGTTAGCACATTCGATTTTTTTTTTTTTTTTGACCCAGCTGGGAAGGCAGTGAAAATAAAGTTAACAGTGGCATTAATCAAATCTCTCTTATTTTTTTTAAACCTCTCTTAATTTTGACAGCATCTGGATTTCATTCTTCTTGCTGGGTGGTGCTACCACCATTCTGCTTTAGTTTTCAACCGTTTGTGCTTACTGATAAGCTCACCAGGCTTGAGAAGTGGCAGACAGGTGTGACTACCTAAGTTGGCGTGCCAAGCCAAAGAGGGAAGTGATAGCATTTTTATTAGACAAAATATGTATACAATTCATGATAGCATGACTATAATAATCGGAAAAAAGAAAGGTGATGAAAAAAGGTATATGGATTAGGAAAAAGGGTCACTGTGTATAATAGTTGAAACCTTCAGCCTGGACTCAGCCTTAAAATTAGATAAATATAAATCTGTGGCTTAAAATCTTTAAAAATAAATAAATAAATAAAATCTTAAAGATGCTTCTAAGAAAATGCTCTTCTTTGCATTTCTTGCAGAAACATAAAAATCAACTGGCTATGTAACAGGGTAACAGAGTTTTAGTAAATGTGGTTTGAATTATGATCAGATGAATGAAGAGTGCTGTGTTTTCTGGGAGAGATGTGTAGTGCATACATTTTTTTTATTGTGTGAAACTGTTTAAGGTTTGAGATGAGCTGGGGTGGGGAGCTTTGTCCTTCTTTAAAAACTAACACCACTCGACTATAAGCTGCTCAAAAGAAAAGATTACATCTACCGATTCCCTGCGTCCCACCACAGCATACATAATAGGAGCTAAGAAATACTGTTGCCTGAATTACTAAAGCATCACATTCAGAAGCACTTTCATTATCAAATGCAGAGCAGAAGCCATTTACACCATGGCTATTTCCAAAATCTCTTGCTGCTAATTAATGAAATCTTATCCGCCATGAAATGTAACATCTATTTAGAATGATGGAAAGAGAGTATCTTTGTTTTATTGTCATTTTTATTCCATCATTTATTTGTTTCCGTAATAGCAAGAACATTGGCCTTGAATTCATTGCTCAAGTTTCTCTCCCAGCCAAGTAAAACCGTCAGCAGTGCTGGAAGAGACGTGTTAAGCCCTGGTCCCCAGCTGTGTGCCAGAAGACAGCAAACCAGCACATGCTTATCGCCGCAGCTCTGTGGCCCATTCCTCTCTGTTTCATTGCTGTTTAATATTTACTGAGCGTGTCAGCTCCATCCTTTCATTTCCTGTCTCCAGAGCAGCGCCTTGCCTGGCGCTCCCTCACCCTTCCTGCTCCTTCTTCCCCACTCCCACCCTTTCAGCTACCTGCCCCCCAGCCCACCGCCTCCCCCCACTTAGGATGCTAGATCAAACAAAACAGTCCTCCCTGGCCACCACCTGATTTCCTAGGGTCCTCCTCAAAGACTCAGGTGGAGGGAAAGAGGCGAAAGAGAGGAGGAATTCTGGGCAGATGGTCAACCAGGTAAGCCCACTGGAGAGAAAGGTGAGGGGTGAGGGAGCAGACTCCAGACATCACCTTTACTCTGGCAGGGGTGGGGGGCGGGGTGTAACCCTGGGAGGGCCAGGGACACAGACTGAAGGCAGAAGCCTCCCAGTATTTAGATCTCTTTTCCTTTTCAACGTGTGTAAGTTAAAATAGCAGACTTTGTGGACAAATATAAATGTCCGGCTTCTCTTGAAAAATTGGAAGACCCAGGCCCACATTCCTGCAGGGTAATAGTCACCTAGTGCTAAGCAGAGCTTCCCACATCCCATGGCTTAGGAAGACCCTGGACACAAAAGTGCATACACACACACAAATACATACCCACATACACAGACGTGTACACATGTACATACACACATACACACCATACACATATGCACACACATATTAAATATCCACATGCACACACACAAATACATACCCACAAACATAGGCATATACACACGTACATATACACATACACACATGCACACACATAAAATACATACCCACATACACAGAAACACACACACATACATATACATATATACACACATACACATATGCACGTACACAGACACAGACATAAAAATCCACGTGCACACACACAAATACATACCCACAAACAGATATACACACATGTACATATACACACATGCAAATACATGCCCACAAACTCACGTGCACTCACATACACACACACATGCCCGCATCCACACACACACATGCATATGTACATACATGCACACATGTCCACACAAATGCACGCACATATACATGCACACACATCTCTTGCATATAATAAAGGATTTATCTACCCAATGCCACAGACTGTAACTATCCAGTTGTGTGGATAAAGCAGACTGAATGGTGAAAAGCTTGGGGCTTAGAACTGGGCTCCTCCACTTTCTAAACATGTAACCTGGTAGACTTTGCTTTCTGTAGGGGGCTGCCATCTGTGCTTGCATGAATCAATCATTTGTTATTTAACGATTGGAGTGAATGTACCGAGTACACACTGAACTGTGAGGCTGCCTGTTTTTGTTGGTCATTCTTTTGGGTTGTTAGCTACTCTCTTAAGATACAAACAGACATGAATGAGTAATATGTTGATTTCCAAGTTTGTAGTAACACCTAGGAGAACACAAACTTGGTGGGGACCCAGTACTCAGCACCTCACGTCCTTGGGTTCCCTTGGCCCACACCCCCTCCTTCAGGTCCCCTCCAGGGATGTAGTAGCATGGGTCCCCCAAGCTCCAAGTGTGTTTTGTTTCCAAGTTCCTCTCCACTCCACATCACTCAGAGCCATTCCTGGGAGACGCGGACATGCTATTGCTGTCCGGGGCTCATTGTCAGCAGACAGAAGCCCTGCATGGCACAGGGACAGGCCAGCAGAGATGCTTCCTCCCATCCCTCTTTCTTTCCCTTTTTTTTATTTTATGCAATTAGAAACAGATTTGTACTGTAGTCGTTCTTATTCCAGTTTATCACCATGTCAGCTCAACTCTTTCTCTAAAATCCACATAGTAACGGTTGTCCTCTCATTCCCATGCCTCCCCCACTTTACATGGATGCGATAATGCTGCCCTAACACCATCAGTTCCAAGAAGCCAGGGATCCTGTGTCCGTGCTCCACAAGCCCATCTGGCTGCCACTGTCCCCTCACCCCAAACCACACCCTGCCTCTTCCTCTTCTGCCGAGACCCCTCCCTCTCCAATCCTCCAATCCTCACCCTTCCTCAGTGCACTGAGAACAGAAAGCAGCTCTGTTTGACATTCTCTACTGAAAGGTAGGCAGTTAGCAAAGGGACATCACACACATCATGGGAAACAACTTGAGACTTGGGTTTCAAAAACCTTGTCTGTGAAGCATAGTGGCCACCCTCTTCTCAGCGCCCCATCTGCCCACCCCTGTCCTTCCCCAGCTGAGTGGCTGAAACCCCGAGACCCTCCTGCCTCCTCCCCTTGGACCTGACGTCTCTCAGGGTCTTGTTCCCTGGCCCCTCCCACCATGCCCTCCTCACTCATCCAGAAAACGCTTCAAACCATAATAATCTCTACAGCACGTGCTCCGTTCCCACTGGAGTCAGAGTTTTTAATCATTCAAGACAATATTGAACACCCCAGGCTGAGGCAGCTCAATTTAACAGATTCCCCAGACCCAACACTTCCACAAGAGAATCTGCATGACTGAAAAGGCTTATCAAAGCCTCCCCCATCTCATAAAGTCTGATTTTGCCTGAAGATCACATTTAAAGCCATCAGAAATGTGGAAGTCTGGGATCAAAGTGTCTGAATGCTTTTCTATTTCAGGAACAACCTTCCTTCAACCTCCTTAATGAAGGGCACATTAGCAGGAGTTCCGTGAAGGATTTGCTTGGAAGAAAAGCATGTATTGAGCCCTGATGCACGCATATCTCTGGCATCACCTACGAAAGGACCGACAGGACATGGGGTGTTCCGTGGTGCTTTGGTGGCACCAGCCCACTCTTTCGTTTTCTTCCTCTTTTGAGAACTTCCAAATGCTACGGAAAACTGAACCATGTGAAGGAAATTCCGCATCCAGAAGTTTTAGCTCTTATAGTCTCTATTGCCACAAGGAGTAAGGAGAAAAAAAAAAAAAAAGAATTCATGAAATGTGAGGCTTATATGGTGAGCATCAGTGTCAATTACATTCTGATCAGATTCTGAATTCCAGGTGGATTCCAGGGAAGAGGTGTCCCTCCCGGTCCCGGGTACTGTGTGTTTTTCAAGCCAAGGATAAATAAAGCTTTCTCTGCAGAGACTGGCATCCAGCTCCCAATATAAATTTATGCCACTGACGGTGGTCAATATGCTGCTCACACCTGTGTCAGACAGGGAGGGGCTGTGTGTGTCAGCTTAGATCTCCCCAGCTTACAAACATAACCCATGCTCCAGCACACCCCTTCCCCCTTCCTCATTTCCTTTTCCTTCCCAGAGGTATGTTTTATTTCACTGTAAAATGCTTGGAGACTATGCACCAAATAAATAATAAATGGAATGTGAGGATGGAACAGAGTTGGTCCTCCTGACTTTGGCTCCCATCCCAAAGCAGGCAGGTTTAGGCGTGCAAAAGCTGCTTCTTTGATAGGCTAGTCCCCTCTCCTCTTAGAACCATCATTTCATTTGCTTATTGGGATTTTTATGTGCCCATTTGGAGGTGAGGAGAAGTTCACAGCCTTCCATCTCTATGGTTCTTGGTGAATATGTTCAATGTAGAGGGTCCATGAGTGTGAAATATAAGGAATAAAAGCAGAGATGGGAGAACAGTAGAAAAAGGCATGGAGTATAATGGGATAGAATTAAATAAAGTCAACAGTAAGCAGGTACCTATTTTGTGCCAGGCATTGCACAAAGGGATGCAGGAATGCACAACTATTGAGGACTGAGACATCGGCTCCATTGCCAAGGGTGTGTGAAGCCTCGTACACCACCATCAACATAGCAAGTTGATAAATGCTGGGAGGGAGATGGTGGTATAGAGAGAAATCTGTTTGAGTTAAAAGGGATGAGTCTGAAAAGACTCCCTGGGACTTCCCTGGTGGTCCAGTGGTTAAGACTCTGCCTTCCAATGCAGAACTCATGGATTCAATCCCTGGTGGGGGAACTAAGATCCCACGTGCCGTGGGGCAATGAAGCCCGAGCACCACAGCTCGAGAGCCCGTGTGCTACAACTGTTGAGTGCATGCGAGTTCCAGAGCCCACAAACCACAACTAGAGAGAAACCCGCATGCTGCAACAAAGACCCAGCACAGCCAAAAGAAAAAAAGAAAGAAGGGCTTCCTACCTGGGCCTTAGGAAAGACTGTAAAGATTCGAGGAACAAGCATTGGATGGAGAAAGTAGAAAAAGCAGAGGTAAAGACACAGAGAAGCAACACGTGGACTTGGGGATCTGCGGTGGGTGGAGCAAGGTTGAACCTAGATTGGAAAGGAAAGAAAGCAAGGAATTCACACCCAGGAGGCCCTTCGTTCTGGGCCCTTTCAAATAAATTTTTTTTTTTTTTCACCATTTTGAAAAAAATTCTATTACAAATTTCAAAAACCCCAATTACATATATACTTGCCTTTTACAATAAGAACACTAACAGTTTACATTTCATAATTGCTAGTTTTTCCAAGTAGATGTGAATGTTTATTGAAACTCATTTCAACAGACATTGAATATCTTCTATCCTAGTAGTTTGATTTCAAATCTTAATTTTATGATGTCATGTAAAAAAATTCAACAGAAATTCTTTAGAATTCCAGGATACTACTCCAAAAACTTAGAGGAAACAAAACTGTTTTAAATTTTTTTTTAAAGTCTAATTTTAATCCAGACCAAACAAACAAGCCAAAAAGTGAGAAAGCTAATTGAATTAGCAGACACAGATGTACCAAATGTAAAACAGTGGGTTATTAACAGAACTATTTACATGCATATTTACAAGCAATCTTTTTGTACATAAGTTTTAGTTAGTTGGAAAAAGATTTTTGACATAGGTAAAAATATTACTAAGGTAGGGCTGAGGTGGTACCACATTATAGTAAAAGTATTAGAAAAAGTGGTTCAAGGTTTATCGATTATAAAGCAGATGAAAACTTGAGTGACAAAGACCTAGTAAAATTCTCTAGTAAAAAGTCAATGCAACTTATGCTATAAAACAAAAATGAGAAAGCCATATAAATGAAGCAGAATAATATTCTAGGTTTTTAGAGTAATGAGGTTAGGTTAAAAAAAAATTCTAGAACTGCAACAAATCTTCAGTGAAGATCTTGTTTAGTTGGGAGTTCTTACTTTTTTTTTAAATGCCATTTTAAAAGCCCTTGGTATCAAATAGCATCTGGACATGTAAATCAGTTGTTAATGACATTTCTAAGACTTCAAGTCCTAAAGATATTTGTGATTGTGATTCATATTTGAAACTCAATTCATTGAGACTAAATGTAAAACTAAGTGAAAGCTATAATAATCATATCTAAGAAAGGATGCTACATTTTGCAGTTATATGTATTTCCAGGCAAAGAATTTTTCCCTCAAGAAAAGTAGAATGTAAGGATAAGCTACTAACCAGCTAGCAAAATTTACTTTCAACATTTTTCATTTTTTTCAAAATCGATTTTATTGCAGCCAAAACAGTGGAATTAACTGTACATAATAAACTATTATATATATATACACATTTTAAGTTATAGGGAATAAAGTTTATTTTGGCAGAGAGTGTTAAACAAAATTAAAGTTGCATACATTAGTAACATAACTCAACATCCTTAATTTGGTATAAGTGTGACACATTTTCTTGCTTTCCTGTGTTCTGCTAAATCACCATAACCTGAACTGCTTTATAAAACGGATATGCTGAAATTTAACTTTACTGTTTTGCTGTTACGCTCTGATTCCAAACAAAACTTTTCATAAGCTTCTTCTATCTCTGGGTCCATCTCATCATCAATATCATCCAAGTACGGATCACCACCCCCTGATAAATCTGTTCCATTTTCTTCATAATCTAGAAAAAGTCTTCTCTTTCAAGTAACTCTTGATATTTCTCTTGGTAATCTGGATCAGCTGCAGTGAAAGGAACACCATCAGATGTATAAAATGTTGGCTCATTCATAAAATAATTAGGATCATTTTCAGGTGTTGCTTCCTGTATGTTGAAGCTGCATGGACTCTACCCCAGTTACTTGACGGAGTTCTACAAGCTTCAAAAGCATCTGTTTTACATCTCTGCTGCAATTTGCATCTAGGACAACATTTTCAATTCTCTGAATAATTTCTTCCATGTCAGTCTTTCCTTTTCCTTCCAGGCATCTTCTAAAACTGACCCTGTCAACTTCAGTAATTTTACTGCACAGATTAAGTTGTCATCCATAGGATTAGAGAAGAGGGCAGAGACCGGTCTGAAGAATGTCTGCCCTTGTAACCTGTCCATTTGTCCCTTTAATCTCCAGGTTAAGATAGAGTTCTCCCAGAAAGAGTACAAATGCATGGAATCGTTTTGAGTCACTTCATCCCCTTTTGCAGCTTGATCTTTAACTTCATATTCATAAAGTAGCGAAAGTTGCCACTCTGTGGGCTAATTGTCAGATGATGGGACAGGTAGTTACAGAGGCGTGCTCCCATGTAAGAGAAATTGGGGATAGATGTGGCCTGTGATAGATGAGTTCCATAAGTTCTTGCAAAGCATCATCTGTTGTAACCCAGCCATTCAGGGTCTCTGCAAACTGTCCAATTTCAGTTTCAAAACTGCCAGGCTGTTCTGTAAGATTGAACATATTCTGATAAAGTAGGATAATCTCACAGCCGTCCTCATAGGATTCTGTATAATTAGAAGAATAACTTGATGGGTAGAATTCAGGGGGCGTTTACAGACAGCTTAGACATTAATACAGGAGCTACAACCACCTGGGGTTTAGCCATTGCTGACTCAATTCTGAACTAGATGGAGCTCTCAGGGGCCTCGTTTGTTCCCTGCTAGGCCCGGCCTGCGAGATGGTTCTGACTTGTGAAATAAATATGATTGTTTTCACTGTTCGGATAAGGAAATTGTAAGCTTCAGTAAAAGCACAGGGATGGGGCTTGGATCCAGGTCCTCTGAGTCTGTGGCCAGAGCCAGGTCTCAGAATTTGAAATTTATCTGTGAAGATTTGGAGCCATTGAAAATTTTTCCAAAAAGGGAGAGATACAGTCAGATCAGAAAAGGGAGAACAATCCTTAGGATGCTCAGTTCTTGCATTTATAAAAGGGCCACTGGGACTTCCTTGGTGGTGTGGTGGATAGGAGTCTGCCTGCCAGTGCTGGGAATAGGGGTTTGATCCCTAGTCCGGGGAGAAAACACATGCCACGGAGCAACTAAGCCCCTGCACCACAACTGTTGATCCTGTGCTCCCGTGCTTGTGAGCCGCAAGGACTGAGCCCCGTGCTACAACTTCTAAAACCCATGTGCCTACAGCCAGCGCTCTGCATCAACTGAAGCCGCTGCAATGAGAAATCTGCTCACGGCAATGAAGAGTAGACCCTGCTCACGACAACTAGAGAAAGCCTGCCCAAAGCAATGAAGACCCAGCATAGCCAAAAAAAAAAAAAAAAAAAAAAAAGGGTCTCCAGAACAAGGGGTCCAGGTGGAGCAGCTAGCACGAAAGAAACAGTGTTCTCACTTCCTACCTGCCCTTTGCTGTCATCTGAAGTTAATCTGAATTTTTAAAGAATCTGCTGTGTACAGCAGCTCCCTTTAATTCCCAAATGATTAATTCCATCAGAGACATTAGTGCATCCATCCCACACTTAGTGCAAATAAAACCACTGAAACATTCAGTGCAGAGCCCCCATGCTTGGGTGAGGGTTAGAGAAACCAGAAGAATCATTTAGAAAAGCAATTTGGAATTATAGTCCTAGCCTTAAAAGCATAAATTTTTGGAGATTTATATTAAAATACTACTTCACTTGAAGCAAACTATGTAACCAAACAAATTTATTGTCTAATTAGGTAATCATAGAAAACAGTCATAGTACATTCAGTTAATGACCCATAATGAAGCTATTAAAATGAAAGATACCAGGAGTTCCCTGGTGGTCCAGTGTTAGGACTTTGTTCTCTCACTGCTGAGGTCCAGGTTCGATTCTTGTTCAGGTGATTAAAATATCACAAGCCACATGGCATGGCAAAATAAAACCAAAATAAACCAGCACCATGTCAGAATACAGAAATAATAGTATTTATGACGTAATGTTACATAAAAAGCTGAATATATCATAATTTTTTAAATATCAGTTTATGAGTTAGTAACTACAGGAGCATAATATGGAAAGGGTCATTGTACTGATTTTCCCAAGTCAATACAAAGAATTTTCTTTATAATTCTTTTTTAATTAATTTATTTTAATTGGAGGCTAATTACTTTACAATATTGTAGTGGTTTTTGCCACACATTCACGTGAATCAGCCATGGGTGTACATATGTCCCCCCATCCTGAACCCCCTTCCCACCTCCCTCCCCATCCCATCCCTCAGGGTCATCCCAGTGCACCGACCCTGAGCACCCTGTCTCAGGCATCAAACCTGGACTGGCGATTTATTTCACATATGGTAATATACATGTTTCAATGCTATTCTTTTAAATCATCCCACCCTCACCGTCTCCCACAGAGTCCAAAAGTCTGTTCTTTACACCTGTGTCTCTTTTGCTGTCTCACATATAGGGTCATTGTTGCCATCTTTCTAAATTCCATATATTTTCATTATTATACTGTATTGATGTTTTTCTTTCTGGCTTGCTTCACTCTGTATAATAGGCTCCAGTTTCATCCACCTCATTAGAACTGATTCAAATGTATTCTTTTGAATAGCTGAGTAATATTCCATTGTGTATATGTGCCACAGCTTTCTTATCCATTTGTCTGCCGATGGACATCTAGGTTGCTTCCATGTCCTGGCTATTGTAAACAGTGCTGCGATGAACATTGGGGTACACATGTCTCTTTCAATTCTGGTTTCCTCGGTGTGTATGACCAGCAGTGGGATTGCTGGGTCATATGACAGTTCTATTTCCAGTTTTTTAAGGAATCTCCACACTGTTCTCCATCCAACAGTGTAAGAGGGTTCCCTTTTCTCTGCATCCTTTCCATATAATTCTTGTTTTGAACATCTTCTCATGGTATTATTTTCTAAATGTCATGGTTGACAGCAGAAGTAGCTAGGGTGAAAGGGGGCAGAAAACCAAACCTATCCTACTGCTGCTAAGTCGCTTCAGTCGTGTCTGACTCTGTGCGACCCCATAGACGGCAGCCCACCAGGCTCCCCTGTCCCTGGGGTTCTCCAGGCAAGAACACTGGAGTGGGTTGCCATTTCCTTTTCCAATGCATGAAAGTGAAAAGTGAAAGTGAAGTTGCTAAGTCTTGTCCAACTCTTAGCGACCCCATGGACTGCAGCCTATCAGACTCCTCCATCCATGGGATTTTCCAGGCAAGAGTACTGGAGTGGGGTACCATTGAGATCACGATCAGTGCTTCTTATGCCAAGTACTAGCAAAAGAAATACAAATTTCAGTTTGTTATGTTTTGCATTTGATCATTATTTGTATTGTTAAACCAGAATAAGGGCAAGAGGAGAAGCAGACAACAGAGGGTGAGATGATTGGATGGCACCTTCGATTCAATGGGCATGAGTCTGAGCAAACTCTAAGAGATGGTGAAGGACAGGGAAGCCTGGCATGCAGCAGTCCATGGGGTTGCAAAGAGACAGACAGGACTGAGTGACCAAACAACAACAATAACAACAGCAGTAAAAGAAATATCTCGTACTGAATGAAGGGAAGATTTAGAACTTCTTTTTAAAAATGTATACCTTGTATTTATAAGCAGAAAAACATTTACTTGATTTTTTTTCCAACTCTGTATGTCTTCATCTTCCTGAATGGATTTAAGGGCAGCTCTACCTAAAGCCAGGGAAATGAATAAGAGCTTTAGAGTCTCTTTAGGTGTGTGATTATATGACTTCATTCCAGAACCACAGCTATTATAGGATAAAGAAAACAAATAACTATAGAAAAATAATGAAAACATGGCTAACAGTGGCTTCTTTCCAGTTAAAAACATAATTAGAATACAGAGGGCAATACACTTCTTCATTTTAACTGGCACATTTCTGAAAAATAATAATATAGGAACAACTGAAATAATAACTTGAACAGTATTTTGCAAAGCACGGTCCTACTCATTATGTTTAGTTTTACAGGAAGTAAAATACTGACCCACCTATAGCTAATCAGACCTTTAATTTGCCTTGACAATTTGATTTTAGGATAGTGATTGCAATGAAAATACAGTAGTGCAAATGTCCTTGTGATAGGTACTCTATAGCCTAATACATCTTTTTGAAAATTTTATTTCATTGAATTATAGTTGATTTACAATGTTATGCTAGTTTCTGCTGTATAGCGAAATGAGTCAGCTGTACATATGTTGTTGTTGTTCAGTCAATAAGTCACGTCCAACTCTTTGTGACCCCATGGACTGCAGCACACCCATCTTCTCTGTCCTTAACTATCTCCCGGAGGTTGCTCAAAGTCATGTCCATCGTTTTGGTGATGCCATCCAACTGTCTCATCTTGTCTCCTCCTTCTCCTCCTGCACTCAGTCTTTCCCAGCATCAGGGTCTTTTCCAATGAGTCACTTCTTTACATCAGGTGGCCAAGGTATTCGAGCTTCAGCTTTAGCATCAGTCCTAATGTATACTTAGAGTGGATTTCCTTTAGGATTGCCTGGTTTGATTTCTTTGCAGTCCAGGGGACTCTAAAAAGAGTCTTCTCTAGCACCACAATTCGAAAGCATCAATTTTTCCATGCTCAGCCTTCTTCATGGTCCAGTTCTCACATGTGTACATGATGACTGGAAAAACCATAGCTTTGGCTATATGGACTTTTGTTGGCAAAGTGATGTCTCTGCTTTTTAATACGCTGTCTAGGTTTGTCATGGCTTTCCTTCCAAGGAGCAAGTGTCTTTTAAGTTCATGGCTGCAATCACGGTCCATACTGATTTTGGAGCCCAAGAAAATAAACTCTGTCACTGCTTCTACTGTGTACATTCTTTCTCAGATTCTTTCCCATTATGGTTTATCACAGGATATTGAATAAAGCTCCCTGTGCTATACAGCAAGATCTTGTTTACCCATTCTATTAGTAAATTTAATAGTTTGATTTGCTAACCCCAAACTCCCAATCCATCCCTCTCTCACCTCCCCTCCCCCTTGGCAACCACAAATCTGTCTCTGTGTCTATGAGTCTATTCCTGTTTCATAGATAAGCTCATTTGCGTCATAGTTTAGATTCCACATACAAGTGATGTCATGTGGTATTTGTCTTTCTCTGACTTATATCACTTAGTATGATCATGTCTAGGCCCACCCATGTTGCTGCAAACATATAGCCTAGGGACTTCCCTGGTGATTCAGTGGTTAAGACTCTGCGCTTCCAATGCAGGGAGCCTGGGTTCAATCCTTGGTCAGGGAACTAGATCCCATGTGCCGTAACTAAGTTCACATGCCACGACTCAGACGCAGCACAGCCAAATAAATATGTTTTTAAATGTATAGCCTAATACATCTTGAACATCAATGTAATCTGGGAGAGTTTATGTTCTAAAAAGAGTAACATGAATGTAAACATAGCTCCTGAGACAGCTCAGCAAGGAGAACAAAGGGGAAAAAACCAACAGCAGGGGTGAGAGAGCTGCCAGTAGACACACAGATGAGTCTATACAAAACACAATACATGTGACACTTCCCTAAGCACGGGACTCCTATAAGAGGCTGGGTGAGTGCTCAGTCGTGCCTGAGTCTCTGTGAGCCCATGGACTGTAGCCCTCCACTGTTCATGGGATTTCCCAGGCAAGAATACTGGAGTGGATTGCCAGTTCTTCAGAGGCTGGGAGCCAGGTCTATTCTTTGCCACAGACACCAGACAGCAAGCTTTCCTGAGACTTTATATCCTCAAGAATGACTGAATCTAGGCATGATAAAATATGGAGTCAAATATCTTTAACACACTGTGGCCCCTGGTTAAGAGTTGATTTTAAAACGCAGATGAGTTTTGTGAAAATCTCCATGGGACACTTCGGGGAGATAAAGCTAGTGCTGGGAGGGGCGGCCACCTCAGGTTTCATTGAGGAGATGTAGCCGATGGCCTCCCAAAGATGAGGCAGAGACTAGAGGGGCACCATCTCCCCCTTCCCCACGAGGGGTGTATAGACGCTTGGCTGCAGGGGCCAACCTCAGAGAGTCTTTGGGGTGAGAGAGAGGAGCCAAGCATGATTCTCCTCTTTGGTCATTTCCAGGCCCATGCAGGCCTAAGGTGGAGTGCAGGGCCCCCCAGGTGTGCAGAGCTTGGCACAGTGTATCCTGCCTTGCCCAACTGTTGCCAAGGGCACCAGGCACTAGGTGGACCATGTTAATTTCCAGAAGGAATTGAGTATGTTCTGAAGTTGCCGTTAACAGTGATTACAACGGATTTCTGACTTTCCCAGCCAGGCCAGATAAGGAAACGCTTGGGTTGGAGCTTTAGGGAAGAGTCCAGTGTCAGGGTGGGGCGAAGAGGGATGGAGCCAGAACCAGAAGCCCAGGGTTTAGAGCACCTGGGCACCAAACAGGAAAGAGATTATCCTCCAGACATCAGAAGAGACTGAGTAACAAGGGCCTTGTAGACCTGGAAGATAAGCATCTTCTGAATAGTTGTGTTTGGATGGGGCTGTGAACAGTTACAAACCTGGGGGACTTAGGGGCATCCAGAGAGGTGCAGGTCATCCTGGGTTTAATTTCTTGCAAAGCAAACTAGCTAATATATGTTTCATCTGTGAAACGCCTTGGCAGGAAGTGGGTGTAAATCTTACCCCAAATCTCCTCAGTGGAGTAGAATTTAGTACTTGGAATGTATCTGTATATGCTGACTGCACAGGACAAGTTGGGGAAAGGCACACAGCCAGAAACCCACTGCCTGAGGGCAGGCCTGGGAGTTTGGCCTCTGCTGGGAGGATCTAGCCACTGCACAGGGCCCCTCCTCTGTCCCCTCTGAACCCTCAGGCCTGAAGCCAGACACCTGAGCCCTCCCTCCTCAAACACAGACACTTGCTCACCCTGACGCCGGGGACACAGCTAGCCCTTGGTTGGATCCTGAGACACTTGCTCATGGTGGGTGGGAGAGCTGTGGGTCCTCCGTGAATCCTTTGAACAAAATGACAGGTTTGTAAGAGAGCTGAACCCTTAACAGAGCAGAAACACCAGGAGCACCATGGAAATAGAGGTCTTCCCTCCAAGAGATGGTGAAAGTCTTATGACTGATGGGGTGAGCGGGGGGCACAACGTCAGCAGAAATGTGGTGTCACAGAGGCTGACAGAAACCAGACAGCGACAGTGGGCAAGCACAACCCACATCTGCAGGGGCACTGGGATGGCACACACACAGGTGTATGTGCAGAGAGCCAGACCTCACCTGCCTGCTAAGGGTAGACCTGGCTACCCAGGGAACCTGTGAGCAGAGAAACAGTTGAGGTGATTCCGATGTGAGCAACTGCAAGCAAGACGCTAGTTTAATTCTCTTTGAGGTACTTTATCCCTCAATTGTTCCCTGCCAGGCTGCTCTGGCCTAGGAAATACGGATTACATGGTTTTGAAATAAAGATAACTGGCTTTAGTTGCAAAAGTGAAAGTGAAAATGAAGTGGCTTAGTCATGTCCGACTCTTTGCAACCCCGTGGACTGTAGCCTACTAGGCTCTTCCGCCCATGGGATTCTAAAGGCAAGAATACTGGAGTGGGTTGCCATTTCCTTCTCCATTAGTTGCAAAAGCAGTTTAAATTATTATATTTTTCCTCATTAATATGTCACTGACTTTTTAAAAATTGAAGTATAATTGATTTATAATGTTGTGCTAGTATTAAGTGTACAGCAAAATGATTCAGTTATACATATATTATATACATATATACACACATTTCTAATTCTTTTCCATTATAGGTTATTACAAAGTACTGTGTATAGTTCCCTGTGCTATACAGTAGGTCCTTGTTGGTTATGTATGTTATATAGTGTGTATCTGTTAATCCCAAACTCCTAATTTATCCCTCTCCCCACCCTTTCCCCTTTGGTAACCATAACTTTGTTTTCTATGTCTGTGAGTCTGTTTCTGTTTTGCAAATAAGCTCATTTGTATAATTTTTTTAGATTCCACAAATCAGTAATATCATATGATAGTTGTCGTTCTCTGTCTGACTTACTTAGTATGATAATCTCTAGGTCCATCCATGTTGCTGCTAATGACATTATTTGATTCTTTTTTATGGTTGAGTAATAACTCCATTGCATGTATGCACCACAGCTTCTTTATCCATTCATCTGTTGATGGGCATTCAGGTTGCTTCCATGTTTTGGCTGTTATAAATTGTGCTACAAAGAACATAGGGGTGCATGTATCTTTTTTAGAGTTTTTGTACTTTCTGCATATATGTCCAGGAGTGGGACTGCTGGATCACGTGGTAGCTCTACTTTAAGTTTTTAAAGGAAACACCATACTATTTTTCATAGTGCATTATACACTGTTTTAAAACACCTCTTCCGTGCTAGTTTTTATGATAGATAGGGTATTTATACACAAATAATAGACTTAGCTATCCCCCCTTTTTAGGCAAGGAAATTGACACGCAGATGAACTGAGACTCAAACTCAGGTCTGCTGATGCCTAGTTCCTGAACTTGCCTTCCCCAGTGTTTCCCCACCCTCTCCTTAAACTTCTCCCAGGGAAGCTCTGGTGCCTCATCTCACTTTCTTGACTAGTCTTGAAAACTGATTCACTGTCTATGATATTGTTCCACTTATGTTCAGTTCATTCCGACTGATTGCATTTTACTTTATCTATACCCAATAAGTTGATAAAAATGAATGAAAGAATTACCATTTGGGCTAAGTTTATCTATTTATGACTCAATCCCACAAAGATAGTCACAGAATAAGATGTGAGAGTGGCTTTGCAAGCCAAGTTTCAATGCTTTTGTTTTAAAGATCAACAAAAGGGAAGGTACTGAGAAAAAATAAGAGGTTTACAGCCTAAAAGCTGGGCTGACTCAGTCGTATTTCAGTTTCATTGTACTCTAAAAATAAATTAACTTGTCTTTAGGAGCTTGGCATTTTCCTTGCCTTTTTTCGCTGAAGCTTATTCCTTAAGCTTTAGCTTATGTGTTTATTTAGGTGGTTGCAGGGATAATGTCAAAAGCCCTAAGAGTGTTAACTTGGATATTTGTCATTTATGACTATGTATTATTAATAGGAGTTGGTGAATAAATAATGCATAGCAAGATGAACAATGAATATATTCAAATCAACAAAACTGGTTTGAGAAATGGTTGGAAGAGAGTGACTGATGCTTCGGGTGTCAGCGATTTGCACCTTTCAATTTTATCAAGGCAAAAAGATCCTGTGGAAACAGAAACATGTATTAGAACATCTTAAAACATTTCAAGTAAGTTGCCTCTAAAATCTTTCAAAACAGAAACTCACATGGAAACAAAAGTGATCTATGAGTAGCTTCGCTGCTATTCTGTCTCAGTTGCTTATTTAGTTTATTTACTCACTGCTTATCTAATTTAGTTTGAAAGAAATTCTTCCATCTTATCTTCTATTTTAATTTGAAAGATGACAAGTCAAGTAAGCTAAAAAAATAATTATTGAGGAAAATTATATTTCTGGTGTCAGTAATCTTTTTGAAATTCTTCATTGTTTCTTGTTTGAAAGAAACACAAATGAATGGTTTCCCTCTATTTTACCCAAAAATGATTACTGGCAGGATTGTTCTAAAAAGCATTTTTGGCTTTTTATATTAACTTTTCCTCTAACATTTATAATGTTTAGGGATTCTCCCCCAAAATTCTGTTATTTTAATCATATTGATAAAATTACATTACCCCCAAATTTACGAAAACTATGTTAAATATTAATAAAAAGAATGATCTCTGTTCGTTTCCAAGGCAAACCATTCAATATCACAGTAATCCAAGTCTATGCCCCAACCAATAACGCTGAAGAAGCTGAAGTTGAACGGTTCTATGAAGACCTACAAGACCTTTTAGAACTAACACCCCAAAAAGATGCCCTTTTCATTATAGGGGACTGGAATACAAAAGTAGGAAGTTAAGAAACACCTGGAGTAACAGGCAAATTTGGCCTTGGAATACGGAATGAAGCAGGGCAAAGACCAATAGAGTTTTGCCAAGAAAATGCACTGGTCATAACAAACACCCTCTTCCAACAACACAAGAGAAGACTCTATACATGGACATCACTAGATGGTCAACACCGAAATCAGATTGATTATATTCTTTGCAGCCAAAGATGGAGAAGCTCTATATAGTCAGCAAAAACAAGACCGGGAGCTGACTGTGGCTCAGATCATGAACTCCTTATGGCCAAATTCAGACTTAAATTGAAGAAAGTAGGGAAAACCACTAGACCATTCAGGTATGACCTAAATCAAACCCCTTATGATTATACAGTGGAAGTGAGAAATAGATTTAAGGGCCTAGATCTGATAGGTAGAGTGCCTGATGAACTATGGACAGAGGTTCGTGACATTGTACAGGAGACAGGGATCAAGACCATCCCCATGAAAAGAAATGCAAAAAAGCAAAATGGCTGTCTGGGGAGGCCTTACAAATAGCTGTGAAAAGAAGAGAAGCAAAAAGCAAAGGAGAAAAGGAAAGATATAAACATCTGAATGCAGAGTTCCAAAGAATAGCAAGAGAGATAAGAAAGCCTTCTTCAGCGATGAATGCAAAGAAATAGAGGAAAACAACAGAATGGGAAAGACTAGAGATCTCTTCAAGAAAATCAGAGATACCAAAGGAACATTTCATGCAAAGATGAGCTCGATAAAGGACAGAAATGGTATGGACCTAACAGAAGCAGAAGATATTAAGAAGAGATAGCAAGAATACACAGAAGAACTGTACAAAAAAGATCTTCACGACCCAGATAATCACAATGGTGTGATCACTGACCTAGAGCCAGACATCCTGGAATGTGAAGTCAAGTGGGCCTTAGAAAGCATCACTACGAACAAAGCTAGTGGAGGTGATGGAATTCCAGTTGAGCTGTTTCAAATCCTGAAAGATGATGCTATGAAAGTGCTGCACTCAACATGCCAGCAAATTTGGAAAACTCAGCAGTGGCCACAGGACTGGAAAAGGTCAGTTTTCATGCCAATCCCAAAGAAAAGCAATGCCAAAGAATGCTCAAACTACCGCACAATTGCACTCATCTCACACGCTAGGAAAGTAATGCTCAAAATTCTCCAAGCCAGGCTTCAGCAATATGTGAACCGTGAACTTCCTGATGTTCAAGCTGGTTTTAGAAAAGGCAGAGGAACCAGAGATCAAATTGCCAACATCCGCTGGATCATGGAAAAAGCCAGAGAGTTCCAGAAAAACATCTATTTCTGCTTTATTGACTATGCCAAAGCCTTTGACTGTGTGGATCACAATAAACTGTGGAAAATTCTGAAAGAGATGGGAATACCAGACCACCTGATCTGCCTCTTGAGAAATTTGTATGCAGGTCAGGAAGCAACAGTTAGAACTGGACATGGAACAACAGACTGGTTCCAAATAGGAAAAGGAGTTCGTCAAGGCTGTATATTGTCACCCTGTTTATTTAACTTATATGCAGAGTACATCATGAGAAATGCTGGACTGGAAGAAACACAAGCTGGAATCAAGATTGCCGGGAGAAATATCAATAATCTCAGATATGCAGATGACACCACCCTTATGGCAGAAAGTGAAGAAGAACTAAAAAGCCTCTTGATGAAAGTGAAAGTGGAGAGTGAAAAATTTGGCTTAAAACTCAACATTCAGAAAACGAAGATCATGGCATCTGGTCCCACCACTTCATGGGAAATAGATGGGGAAACAGTGTCAGACTTTATTTTTCTGGGCTCCAAAACCACTGCAGATGGTGACTGCAGCCATGAAATTAAAAGACGCTTACTCCTTGGAAGGAAAGTTATGACCAACCTAGATAGCATATTCAAAAGCAGAGACGATACTTTGCCAACAAAGGTTCATCTAGTCAAGGCTATGGTTTTTCCTGTGGTCATGTATGGATGTGAGAGTTGGACTGTGAAGAAGGCTGAGCACCGAAGAATTGATGCTTTTGAACTGTGGTGTTGGAGAAGACTCTTGAGAGTCCCTTGGACTGCAAGGAGATCCAACCAGTCCATTCTGAAGATCAGCCCTGGGATTTCTTTGGAAGGAATGATGCTAGAGCTGAAACTCCAGTACTTTGGCCACCTCATGCAAAGAGTTGACTCATTGGAAAAGACCCTGATGCTGAGAGGGATTGGGGGCAAGAGGAGAAGGGGACAACAGAGGATGAGATGGTTGGATGGCATCACTGACTCGATGGACATGAGTCTCAGTGAACTCTGGTGGTTGGTGATGGACAGGGAGGCCTGACGTGCTGCAATTCATGGGATTGCAGAGTCGGACACGACTGAGCGACTGATCTGGTCTGATCTGATCTGATATATATATTCAGGACTTTTAGACATGTATATTGATTTTTAAAGCTTTTTTCATGAAAATGTCTTAGTTTAATTCCAATGAGATAACTCTCTTTTACCTGTGAAGTTGCATAGATTTTTCAAATCTAGTTCTAAACATGAAAAGGATATAGATCTGTACCAAAGGTATAAAAAGAAGCATTGCTTAGTTCTCAAGTTACATTAATGTAACACAACATTGTGTTTTCTGTTTGGTCCTATTGTATATATATTTGCATTAATAATGCATGCAGTTATTTGCAAAAAGAATTTTATCTTCTTGGAAAGATATATTTGGTCAGGGACTTTTTTAGGGTGTTTCAGTTCGTACCTGCTCAGGTAAACTGAAGCCACCCCTGCACTTGCAGGCTTGCCACTACAGAGTACTGAGCAACTTTGACAAAAGTGTCTTGCTGGTTCCTCATAAGCAGGTATACTTTTAGAACTCTATCTTAATCCTTTTGATTTTGAAGAGAGAGCAGTGAGTGGTCTTGAAGTTCATTGCCCAGGAATTAAACCTGAGTAACCTGCATGAAAACCAAGAGTCCTAGCCATCAAACCACTAGGAGCTAGAGGCTAGAAGCAAAGTGGCCCGGGCTCTTGCCCCTATTTGAGAACAAGAAAGTTTCAAGGAGGCAACAACCATAAAAACAGGTACAAAGTTTATTATGAAGCACGATGCATGGGAGAGCACACAGGAAAACAGCTTATCCAACTCAGAAGCAAGGCAGAGATACAAACCCAGAGAGAAAGGGTATAGGCACCCTCTCTAATGAGGAGGAGCACAGTAAGTCAGAAACTGGCAGGGATACTCACTTGGAGAGGAGTGCAGGTGTCCTGAATGAGAAGAAGCACCGTAAGGAGGTGACATAAATCCCTTATGTAGGACAGTTATTCTGGGTCTTTGTTTACTTTTGGCCAATCTTGTTTCTTTCTTCGTATCTGACTAATCCATGGATCCTCCCCAAGATGCATGTACAACATTTTGCTAAGATAGATCCCCCTGCAGAGGCCTGTGGGTGCATGTCCACACTTTTTATGGGGTGAGGATCCCTCCCTTTTCAACCCCCAAGAAGCTTTCCTGTGTAAGTATAGACAGGAAAGTCTTCCTTGACCTCAGAAGTGGGCAGCTTATCTTTGTTTTAGCAGAACTCAGCTTTTTACCACTAGCTTAGTCCTTGGAGAGTCTGGGTGAGAACAAAGCTTGAAAAATAGCAGGTGTCCTGGCCCTGAAGCCCACTGCGTCCTACCTCAGTTTGAATTCCTTATAACAAAACACCATAGACTGCATGGCTTATTAACAATAGACAAGTATCACTCACAATTCTCGAGGCAGGGAAGTCCAAGATCAAGACATCAGCAGAGTGGGTTTCTGAGGAAGGCCTGCTTCCTGTTTCATAGGTGCCTGTCTTCTCTTATAAGGGTGCTAATCCCATTCTTGAGGGCTCCACGGTCCAGATCTAATCACCTCCCCAAGGCACAACCTTCTAATACCCCCACATTGAAGATTGGGTTTCAACATATGAATTGGGGTGGGGGATGCATAGACATTCAGTCTATAGCAAACTGAGGTCGTTCTGACTTTTTGACACCTATTCTAAAGAGAGGGGTGGGGTGGATGGAATTTACTCTACCTTCTGAGTAGATGTCTTGGATATTTCTAGCTAAGTTCATCCTAACCTACATTTCCTACCATGAGGAATAATATCTTTTCATAGTAAATAAAAATTGATTCTTAATGAATTTATTCATGCAGTCAATTTTTGAAAAGCATTTTTCTCTAGGGAACACATGTTTTACAATGATTGAGGAGATTTGTATTTTAGAGACAGAGTATTCAAGCACTTTATTGCTTTCTTTTTTTTCTTCGTGTGGTTGGAAATGAAATCACACCATGTTAATTATGTGTTTAGAAATCATTAAAAATATATAAGCCAAGGGAACTTGTATCCCTATATTCATTATGATGAAATATGTTATAGTTGAAAACAAGTCTAAGATTTAAAAAATAAAGCTACTGGTTAAATTACTGTAAGGTAGAGAAAACTCATTTGGGAAAATGATTTGTATTCTGTGAATTGTGTCAGACCATGAAAAATTATACCAGAAAAGACGGCTTGAGAAATAGATGTAGATGTAGAGAACAAACATATGGACACCAAGGGGGAAAGGGAGACAGTGGGGTGAATTGGGAGATTGGAATTGACATATATCCACTATAGATATATGTATAAAATATATAATGAGAGCGTCCTGTATAGAACAGGGAACTCTACTCAGTGCTCTGTGCTCTTTCCTGAATGGGAAGGGAACAAACAAACAAAAAAGAAGGTATTTAGTTACATGAATGGCTGCTTCACTTTGGTGTACAGCAGAAACGGACACCACATGGTAAAGCAGCTGTGCTGCTGCTGCTGCTGCTGCTGAGTCGCTGCAGTCGTGTCCAACTCTGTGTGACCCCATAGACGGCAGCCCACCAGGCTGCCCCGTCCCTGGGATTCTCCAGGCAAGAACACTGGAGTGGGTTGCCATTTCCTTCTCCAATGCAGGAAAGTGAAAAGTGAAAGTGAAGTCGCTCAGTCGTGTCCGACTCCTAGCGACCCCATGGACTGAAGCCTACCAGGCTCCTCCGTCCATGGGATTTCCAGGCAAAAGTATTGGAGTGGGGTGCTATTGCCTTCTCCAAAGCAGCTATACTCCAGTGAAAAAGTTTTTTGAAAGAAAAGACTGCTTGAAAATATTGAATTTGAAAACAAAGCTGATCTAAAGAATTTATTGGAGAAATGAGCCATTGCTTTCTTTAGTGGAAAAAAAATGCTGTGTCTGAATAAATAAGATGCCAACAAAGCATGCGTACTGGCTGTACACCCCTTGTATGATCAGCACAGTATTGAGCTGCTTTGTGCACAAATGGTCTCCTGCCGCCCAGGGAGTTATGTTGCTCCTTCTAGGCTGCACCATACCTCCCAAACCCCACAACCTGAAGCAACACCCTGCCTTTCTTTCCCAAACCCAAACATCTCCTTTGCCCTCATCTAGTATTTTCTGGATAATTTTCCCTTCTCATCCTACCTAATGAGTAGACTCAGACAGATAACTTACATCAGTCTGAGACTCTCCTAAGACAGTTGTGTAGGCATGATTTCAAATGAGGCCAGATTGCTAAATGACTGGAAATCACCAAATAATTTTCCAAGGAAAAGAATTGATGAGTACTTTAAGTTTTTATTACCTCATCTTTGGGATAACTCCTTCCCTCATAGCCCTGAAAGAGTTATGAAAATCATCCTAAATAAGTGACTATAAATCTCTGATAGCATCTTTATGTGTTTTGCCCCTCCTCTCAGAGTAAGGTAGTTGCCATGGAAATGATGACAATGGCTAAATTCAGCCAGAAATATTTGCTGTATTATGTGCCACATGGTTCTTTCCTTCCTTCAAAGCAGGAGAGGAGTATTCAGAAGAGTGAATAACATTCTCAAGATGTGTAATGCCCTCCAGTTAATTGCAAGGGCAATTGAAATTTTTGAAATTTTTGCTGTATGTTAGACTGTGTTGTTGTTATTTTTTAGTAGTTAAGTCATGTCTGACTCTTCAGTGACCCACCAGGCTTCTCTGTCCATGGAATTTCCCAGGTAAGAACACTGGAGTGGGCTGCCATTCCCTTCTCCAGGGCATCTCCCCAACCCAGGGGTCAAATCCACACCTCCTGAATTTCAGGTGGATTCTTTACTGTCTGAGCCACCATATGATCCTCTAGTAGCAGCATGCAGGCTTGGTTGCTCTGCAGCATTGGGATCATCCTGGACCAGGGATCAAATCCATGGCCCCTGCACTGGCAGGCAGATTTTCAACTGCCAAGGAAGCCCCTATCCTGATATTACAGATAAAGAAAGTGAGGCTATGAGAAGTTAAATAACTTTTCTAAGGGTTACTTAGATAGGAAATTCAAACGGAAACAAGTCCAATATCAGGGTCCCATCTGCTACATAGCCTCCAGTCATCATCGTAAAATATATATCTATACTTTCCTCATTGTTCACTTCTCTCTCAATTTTCCTAGATGGCTTTCACCTTTATGGTTCCATATGAATACTCTTATCCAAAATCCTACATTTTTTAGTAAAGTTTAAAAGTTTTTAGTTCTCCAAGATTCCAGTTACATTTTACACAACTTTTATTTCCCAGAAATATGACCATTTAGGAGCTTCCCTGGTGGCTCAGTGGTAAAGAATCTGCCTGCCATGCAAGAGACCCAGGTTCAATCCCTGGGTCAGGAAGATCCCCTGGAGAAGGGAATGGCTACCCACTCCAGTATTTTTGCCTGGAGAATCCCATGGACAGAGGAGCCTGGGGTCCTAAAGAGTCAGACAAGACTGAGCTACGAACACTTTCACTTTTTCATGACCAGTTATGTAACTTGAGAAATATTTTGCTATAAAACACCTATAAATGGTGAAAAAATCTAATATAGGGACTTCCCTGATTGTCCAGCGATTAAGAATCCACCTTCCAGTGCAGGCGATACAGGTGTGATCCCCGGCTGGGGAAGTAAAATCCTACATGCTACAGGGCACCTAAGCCTGTGTGCCACGACTACGGAGCCCACGAGCTCTGGAGCCCGTGTTCCACAACTAGAGAGAAGACTGCATGCTGCAGCGAAGGGCCTGCATGCCACGACTAAGATCTGATGCAGCCGAATAAAAAAATTAATGAATATTAAAAAAAAACAACAACCCTAGTACAGAGTTGATCTATAAGTGATATCTGCAAGACTCAAAACTAGGCAGTTAGGATAGGAGTTGTGGGTGAACCAGTGCTGTGGAGGGGGTGTTGGTATGGCAGAAAAATGTGCTTTCCTAGATTTTAGGAATATGGATTTAAATGTCCGCAGGATATGAGGACTCTGGACTCACGCAAGAAAGAGTTCGAATAAACTCATGCAATAAATCTGCATGAGTTCAGGACCATCAAAAAATTATCTTCTTAGTGAAAGTATGAAGTGTAAGAATAAAAGCAAAACCAAACTCCAACTAACACATAGAGTTAGCAAAGAAACTCGTCAGCTTGGACTCTGAGCAGAGGAAACTAGTGTCTCCTGAGAGTCTGTAAGCTTCTACCAGCTCTGCTCTGGTTTAGGGTTTGAATTTATACCAGGGGTTCACAGACATTGTCTGTAAAGGCACAAAGTGAATTAGCAGCTCTGTTGGCCATGTAGTCTTTGCTGCAGCTCTTCAACTCTGTCCTTGGAGATGGATAGTTGTTGTTGACAATATGTCAATAAATGGGTATGTATGTGTTTCAATAAAACTTTATTTACAAAAGCAGATTTTTGTTAAATGTTGATATACTATCTGCCTGGGCCAAGTATCTGTAAGTTGAAAAACTGATATAAATTTGGTCCTGTCTGATGATAGGCTCTACTGGATAGATACACCTAAGGCTCCTGGAAGAAGCAAACATAAAGCTGTCCTGAAGGGACAGCTTGTTTGCTCAGGCTGTGAGGGCTTCCCCTGAGGAAGGTGAACACAGATTCCTGAATACAATGCACACGAGGAAACAGCTCACCATGGCTGAGAGTCAGCATATGCAATGCCTACAAGGATTCAGTTTCCTGAGACCACCAGCTAACACAGAACTATGATTAAATAGAGACTATGTGACTCAGACAGTAAAGAATCTGCCTGCAATGCAGGAGACCCAGGTTCTATCCCTGGATGGGGAAGATACCCTAGAGAAGGGAGTGGCAACCAACCCACTCCAGTATTCTTGCTTGGAGAATTCCAAGACAGAGGAGCCTGGCACCACATTCCATGGGGGTGCAGAGTCGGACACAACAGAGCAACTAGCACTTGCACTTTTTTGTGCAATAGATGTAATGTGATTAAGGGCATAAAAGAAAGACTCTAAAATATGAAAAAAAATAGGGACTTTCCTGGAAGTCCAGTGCTTCCAGTGCAGGGGTTGTGGGTTCAATCTCTAGTCGGGAAATGAAGATCCTACATTGGTGGCCAAAATGAGTAAATAAATAAAATGAAATGTGAGAAAATAATGAGTCTATGAAAAAGAAACACATAGATTTGAAAGAAACAATCAAATAGAGCCTCTATAAACATAAAAAGCAAAAGTAATTAAATTGAAATACCAATAAAAAGGTTAAAGAGCAGAAGTAAAACTAGGTGAACTGTAAATTACATTTAAAGAAATTATTTGCACTCCAATGTGGAGAGATGAAGAGACATAGATTGGAGTAGAGAGAAAAATAATAAGGCCTAACTCAGTACTACCCTTATGAAATGTTCGTATCTCTTACAAGAGAGAATCAAGAGAATGGGATGCATGGAATATTTAAAGAGATAACATCTGAAAAACTTTTAGAATTGCTAAAGACATAATCCTCAGATTCATGATTCACAGTGAGTCTTAAGCACTATAAGTAAAAATATATTTTAGTGAAGTTTTAGAATAAAAACAAAGAGAAGAGTTTAATTATTTTTATTGAAGTATAGTTGATTTGCAATGTTATACCAGTCTCTGCCATACAGCAAAGTGATTCAATTAAACATGTATATAATTTCTTTAAAAAATTATTTTCCATTATGGTTTATCACAGATATTGAATATAGTTCTCTGTGCTATACAGTAGGACCTTGTTTATCCATTCTAAATGTAACATTTTGCATTTACCAAACTTAATCTCTCATTCCATCTGTCTCTCTCCCCACTGCCCCTTGGCAACCACATATCTGTTCTCTATATCTGTGAGTCTGTTTCTGTTTCAGAGATAGGTTCATTTTTGCCGTATTTTAGATTCCACACATAAGTGATATCATGTGATTTTGCCTTTCTCTGTCTGACTTGCTTCACTTTGTATGATAATCTCTAGTTGTATCCATGCTGCTGCAGATGGCATTATTTCATTCTTTTTTATAGCTGAATAATATTCCATTGTATATATGCACCACATTTTCTTTAGCAACTCATCCAAGGGACTCTCAAGAGTCTTCTCCAACACCACATGTCAAAAGCATCAATTCTTTGGCACTCAGCTTTCCTTATGGTCCAACTCTCACATCCATACATGACTACTGGGAAGTTTCAACTGTATGGCCCTTTGTTAGCAAAGTAATATCTCTGCATTTTAATATACTGTCTAGATTTGTCATAGCTTTTCTTCCAAGGAGCAACTGTCTTTTAATTTCATGACTGTAGTCACCATCTGCAGTGATTTTGGAACCCAGAAAATTAAGTCTGCCACTGTTTCTATTGTTTCTTCATCTATTTGCCATGAAGTGATGGGACTGGATACCATGACCTTCATTTTTTTAATGTTGTATTTTTTTTTAATCCAAAACGTGTTTATTGGGATGGTTTCCCGTTCACCTTGATACAGGGTACTTTTAGTGCTGCTTCCGTCTGGAAGAGCATCCTTCTGTAAGACTTGCTTTTCCTCCTGTAGGCTGGCGGAGGACAGTAGAGCAGCCAACACACAAAACTACTGCTTGTGCATGGCTAAAGACGGTGGTGATTTTAGAGCATCCTGGGCATTTTACATCCATGAAATAGGAATTGGGGCTCTGCACCAGGCGCTTCTTCTTGTGTTTCCTCTTCTCCTCTTCTGGAGAGGGATGAAGAAGATCCTTTGCGAGAGGCATGTTCTCGTGAGGAGGTCGTCACTGCCAGAAAGGGGTGAATGTTGTATTTTAAGCCAGCTTTTTCACTCTCCTCTTGCACTTTCATCAAGAGGCTCTTTAGTTCCTCTGTGCTTTCTGCCATAAGAGTGGTGTCATCTGCATATCTGAGGTTATTGATATTTCTCCCAGCAATCTTGATTCCAGCTTTTGCTTCATCCAGCCTGGGATTTTGCATGATGTATTCTGCATATAAATTAAATAAGCAGGGTGACAATATACAGCCTTGATGTACTCCTTTCCTAATTTGGAACCAGTCTGTTGTTCCATATCTGGTTCTAGCAGTTGCTTCTTGAACTGCATACAGATTTTTCAGAAGGCAGGTAAGAGGGTCTGGTATTCCCATCTCTTTAAGAATTTTCCACAGTTTGCTGTGACTAACACAGTCAAAGGCTTTAGTGTAGTCAATGAAATAGAAGTAGATATTTTTCTGAAACTCACTTGCTTTTTCTATGATCCAACAGATATTGGCAATTTGATCTCTGATTCCTCTGCCTTTTCTAAATCCAGCTTGAATATCTGGAAGTTCTTGGTTCATGTACTGTTAAAGCTTAGCTTGAAGGATTTTGAGCAATACTTTCTAGGATGCAAAATGAGTGCAATTGTGCAGTAGTTTGAACATTCTTTGGCATTGCCTTTCTTTGGGATTGGAATGAAAACTGTCCTGTGGCCACTGCTGAGTTTTCCAAATTTGCTGGCATATTGAATGCAGCACTTTCACAGCATCGTCTTTTAGGATTTGAAATAGCTCAGCTGGAATTCCATTACTTCCACTATCTTTGTTCACAGTGATGCTTCCTAAGGCCCACTTGACTTCACACCTCAGGATGTCTGGCTCTGGGTGAGTGATCACACCATCATGGTTATCTGGTTCGTTAAGATCTTTTTTTATATAGTTCTGTGTATTCTCGCCACCTCTTCTTAATATATTCTGCTTCTGTTAGGTCCATACCATTTCTGTCCTTTATTGTGCCTATCTTTGCATAAAATGTTCCCTTGGTATCTCTAAATTTCTTGAAGAGATCTCTTGTCTTTCCTGTTCTATTGTTTTCTTCTATTTCTTTGCATTGATCACTTAGGAAGGCTTTCTTAATCTCTCCTTACTATTTGGAACTCTGCATTCAGATGGATAGATTTTTCCTTTTCTCTTTTGCTTCTCAGTTATTTTTAGGCCTCTTTAGACAACCATGTTGCCTTTTTACATTTCTTCTTCTTGGGGATGGTTTTGGTCACTGCCTCTTGTATAATGTTGCTACCCTCTGTCCAAGTTCTTCAATAGCATCACTGGTTTACAGATACCTAAGATCATGGTCCCATCACTTCATGGGAAATAGATGGCGAAACAGTGGAAACAGTGTCAGACTTTATTTTTTGGGGTTCCAAAATCACTGCAGATGGTGATTGCAGCCATGAAATTAAAAGACGCTTATTCCTTGAAAGGAAAGTTATGACCAACTTAGATAGCATATTCAAAAGCAGAGACATTACTTTGCCAACAAAGGTCCATCTAGTCAAGGCTATGGTTTTTCCAGTGGTCATTTATGGATGTGAGAGTTGGACTGTGAAGAAAGCTGAGTGCTGAAGAATTGATGCTTTTGAAATGTGGTGTTGGAGAAGACTCTTGAGAGTCCCTTGGACTACAAGGAGATCCACCCAGTCCATTCTAAAGGAGATCAGTTCTGGGTGTTCATTGGAAGGACTGATGCTGAAGCTGAAACTCCAGTACTTTGGCCACCTGATGCGAAGAGTTGACTCATTGGAAAAGAGTCTGATGCTGGGAGGGATTGGGGGCAGGAGGAGAAGGGGACGACAGAGGATGAGATGGCTGGATGGCATCACCGACTCAATGGACATGAGTTTGGGTGAACTCTGGGAGTTGGTGATGGACAGGGAGGCCTGGCATGCTGCGATTCATGGGGTCACAAAGAGTCAGACATGACTGAGCGACTGAACTGAACTGAACATTAAAACTTGGGAGTCATTGCCCAAGGGAAACCTCAATTCTCATATTCAATCTGTCACTTCAGATTATTACATTTATTCAAAATATTAAATTATTCTTATGAGTTTGCTTAATTCAGATATTCTTTCTCTCTATTCCTGAAAAAGTCAACAGCCTCCTCATTGACCTCCCTGATCCCAGTCTCCATCTCTTCTGTTCCAGTCTGAAGACAATCACCAGGTTATCAACACTTTCTTCTTGGTAGTCACCTTCCTTGCCTTTTCACTCTTCATAAGTAAAAGTCCAGCTTTATTGTATTGGCCCAGAAGGTCCCCATATACCAGACCTGTAGTTTGAACTCACTTAATCAATCTCATAACAACTGCCCCTAGCTACTTCTCACATCTTATTCAGGGCCATTCTGGTTTGCCTTCCTTACCTGTATTTTTGTTTCATGTCTTGTGTCTCATTTCTTGAGAACCTTGTTTGGTTCTTACCAAGACTAAGGTGTTGTTAACTGTATGAGCCCTTGTAAGTAACATATTTAATATTGTAAGAAAGGCTTTTAGGGATTCAGTGAGTGCGTGTGTGTTCTTCATATCTTTACCTAAATAGAAAGCCTGAACAGGAGGGATGGCTCTAACACAGAGGACTTCAGAAAAATGGTCAGACTCAGGGTGTCCTGGGAAAAAGGGAGCCTTGTGATCCCTCAGATTGCACCATTAGAGGCTGAGATGGTTGTCCTGGGTTTCATGTCTCAGTTTCCCAATTAGACTAAAGTTCCTTGATGATTAAACACAAAATCAATAACATCCTCCATCAGGTTTGCATCTTCTTTCCCTTTCCCTATATCCAGTCCTGGAATCATAGAAGGTGCTTAATAAATACTGGCTGGATTAGGAAACAGGCAGTGTTTTTGAGTATTTGTACCACAACTCAGTGACTCTTCCTCTTGAACTGTAGAGCATTCTTTGGGATCCACCTCTTCACGGGTAATGATGCAAGACCTCTGAGCAGACTTGCTCGTCCTTCATTCTCTCCCATGCTGGTCCTTCCTAGAACATACTACAAGTGCTCAGTTGTGTCTGACTGTTTGCGATGCAATAGATGGACTGTAGCCTGCCAGGCTCCTCTGTCCATGGGATTTTCCCAGCAAGAACCCTGGAGTGGGTTGCCATTTCCTTCTCCAGGGGATCTTCCCACTCAAAGGACCAAACCCGCATCTCCTACTTTACAGAAGGATTCTTTAGTGCTGAGTCACCTGGAAAGTCCCTCCTAAAACATGTTTCCTTCTAATTAAAATTAAATCCTAGCTCTGGCCCCTTCCTCTTTCCCTTGAGATGCTTTTGAAATTAAGCAATGGCAGAGGTCTTTAGGAAATGTGGATTTATGTTTTCAATTTAATTTCTACCAAACCTGGATATACAGTTTTGCAATATCAACATTTTCTCACCCCCAGTAGGAGCTCATTTATTTCAATGTGTACATGATACGTATGCTAGTTTCTTCAGTTGTATTTACTCCCTACCAAGCAAACACCTGAAATGCTCAATACAAAGTAGAATATTCTTGACTAACATCTTTACTAACGATTTCAATTTTGTCTCCATCTTGCCATTTTCTGACATTACCAAGGGTAGTTTCCACCTGTCTCTCACAATCTACTGAAAGGCTTGGGAACCACGATAGCAGAAACTGTGTGTTTAAGGCCACAGGGAATAAAGCATGTCATATTTTAAGCTCTAATACTCTAAAGGGAGGACATGGCTACTGCCTCTTGCAAAACTCCAGCAAAGAGGTGGTATTTTTTTTTTTTTTTGTAACAACAATTAATCATGACAGAAGGACTCAGATAGGGGGAGAGGACAGATGGTTCTTGTTACAACCTGCCCCTAACCTGCCTTACCATGCCCGGCCATAAATAGAATGTTTGTACCAGAACCATGAGAGGAAAAGAATCATCAGAGATAAAAATCTCCAATATGTTGTGCTATCAAGTGATTTAAAGCCACAATATAATGATGAGTACATGTATAATACAGCAAATACAGCAGAGTCAGGAAAACTTTGGGCATAACAAACATCAATTTTCATCAAATATTTAATTGATTAAAAAGTAATATAGAGGACTTCCCTAGTGAGTCAATGGTTAAGAATCCACTTACCAAAGCAGGGGACACAGGTTCGATCTGGTTGGGGAAGATACCATATGCCAGGGGGCAACTAAGCCTGTGTTTGGCAAATACTGAAGCTTGCCCACCCTAGAGCCCATGCTCCACAAGAGAAGCCACTGCAATAAGAAGCACCGCACCACAGCTGGAGAGTAACCTCTGCTCATTTTCTTAACTAGAGAAAACCTGTGTGCAGCCACAAAGACACAGCACAACCAAAAATAAATAAATTCGTAATATAGACACTGACAAGTGATAAGATGTAAATATGTTTTAAGTTGTTTTTTAAGATTTACCTAATAGTCCTATCATATTGTCTGGAGAATCTTGACAATTCCACCCTAAACTTAAGTTTAAAAAAGTTTTAATAGTTCACTAAGCTTTGAGCTCCATGGAGTAAACTTTTCTGAATGGGGATTAAGTTTTAATGCCTTGCTGTCGTTGTTTAGTCACTAAGTCCTGTCCAACCTTGGTGACCGCCTGGACTGTAGCCTGCAGGCTGCTCTGTCCATGGGATTTCACAGGCAAGAATACTGAAGTGGATTGCCATTTACTTCTCCAGGGGATCTTCCCTACTGGGATATCGAACCCACGTCACCTGCATTGGCAGGCAGATTCTTTACCACTGAGCCACCTGGGAAGTCCAAGTTTTAATGCCTGGATGCTTTCAAATGTAAAGTTACACATATACTTTGGAAGAACCTTAAATTATTAATATCAACCACGTGATAGATGTGTGAACATTTTGCTGACTTTGTAGACATTTCTCAGCTTCTTCATATATAAACCAGGTGAAATTGTCCTCAGTATAGCTGTATGTAATGTAATACAGTGTATAGGGAAGGATGCTCTAAAATGGAGATAGGCTTTATATCATTTAAACGTGTCCATCCCCGTGTCATCAGGGTTTCCAGTGTCCTGAAAGATAGGAGTGATTGGTCTGTGTTAGAGCTCACGTGTATGTGGCAGTTACTCATCTCTATGAACGTTTCAGAGAAGAGAGGGCTGCCAATGGAGGATTCACCTCCTAAGAACTCTGGATGACAAGCTGGAACCACTCACTGTGGACCGAGGCCAGGCCTCCATGGTCAGCACTGATCCTGAGCACGGCTGGCAAGAAAGAACCACCAAAACAGACTTCATCTGTTGCCCTGTGGATCGGTTCCAAGGAACACTTTTGTCTCTGGATGATCCAAGCATGGCCTGATAGGCTGAGAATGCAATAATTGGTATAATTAGCCAATAATTTTGCAGGGAAAAAAGTTATTAGTGACTACTAGCTAACTACTTTGCATGCTAATGTTTTGAGGGGAAAAAAAGAAAATCTTTTGAGGTTTATTTTTTTTAATGTATGAGTTATTTCTGGTTTTGGTTGTTGCCAGAATACTGTAAAGGGGGTTGTGTTACATTGTGTCAACAGGGAATCTCGTGAGGAGGCTGGTAGGACATTTCTGCAGTTTCTGGCACCTCAGTTCAGGTCGCCCAGGGTGACCTTCCCCTTGAGGTTCCGTGGAGGACAAAGGACCAGGGGAGTGGAGTAGCCTGGGATGTCTAGATGCTATTTTGTGCCCACAATGAAGGAGATATCAAACACTTGCCACTTCCCATGATTGACAAGCAACACAGCTATTTCTGTAAACCCAACCAGACACAGTGCATCAATGATACACTTATTGTGAATGAAATTGAAGGAAGGCCCTGGTGTCAGCCCTTCCCAGGCCCTGAACACAGTAAGTGAACATCCCCAAATGTCAGTCAGTGCCCTTCCTGTTAACACTGGCTACCTGAGAATGCTTTCTTCTTTTGTCATCACGAGGGAAAGAACTCGTCTTCTCCACTTCTTCTTAAATTTGGCCGCACTGAGAGGCATGCGGGCCCTTAGTACCGTAACTCAGGATGGAACACGTGCCCTTGCATTGAAGGTGCCATATCCCAACCACCGGACCTCCAGGGAAGTCCCAGGAATTCTTCTTCTTTGGTGGCCCAGAAGGAGAAGAAAGTGCTTGCCAAACTGTGAGATCACGATGGAGGCAGTTTGGGAAATGGGGATATTCCAGCACCTGGTGGCTGGTTGGAAAGTCTCTACTCAACCCCCAGGAACCAGTAGGGGAGTAGAGTTCTTTAGTGTAGCTCCATGGGGGCTAGCAGTTCTGCAAGCCTTAATAAAGAGACTATTTACAAAAGTGTGAAGAGGATGCAGGAGGACATAGCAATGCACCTCCCTGGGATGGTAAGAGCAAAGGTCTTGCCAGTCTTCAGTCTGGACAAGGCATGTGGTCTAATGCTCTGTGCTGGAGATCTAAACAGCATATTCAACATTAACATGTTCTTCTAAGCTCTAAGTGAATTCACAAATATCTCCCTCAAGAGTAAAACCAGCAGTTGGTGGATTGAGAACAACTGGATTTGGATGTTTCCCTAGCCCATCCTCTCCTTGGGGAATATTTTTCCAATGTTCCCCCACCCTTCTTTGTAGTTATTTCTTCTTCTTTTTTTATTTTAATGTGGACCATTTTTAAAGTCTTTATTGAATGTGTTACAATATTGCTGCTGTTTTATGTCTCAGATTGTTCGGCATGAGGCATGTGGGGTCTTAGCTTCCCAATCCGGGATGGAACCCACATCCCCTGCCCTGGAAGGTGAAGTTGTAGCCACTGGACCACCCAGGGAAGTCCTTGTATTTATTTCTTGATCTTGTCTTTCCTGTTATGGTGTTTTAATGATGCTCATTATTAATATTATGAACTCAGAGTCCTAACTTCTCCAGAGAATAGCTTTATCAGTAATGATCCAAAAGTACACTTAGAATTTTAGTGAAAAGATGTCCTTTGATAGTGACAACAAAAATAGCAAGTTGTATTGGCTTACTACTTCTAAATGTAGGAAGATAAACTATTATTAATAGCTGCACACCATTTCCTATCTTTCCAAGGCCTTTGTTAGCCTCACAATGGTGCTGCCAGGGAAAAACTATTAATACAGAGCAAAAGGAGAGAGGGTGGGGGACACTTTTACAATGGAGCACACGCCCCGTTTGCCTTTTGTGCTGCCTTTGTAGTTTTCCTGAAGCCATACAATGTAATACCTACAGAGGGAAGCAACTGTGTTTAGGAAAAATAAATTTTCGTCTATTATTCAATTTAACAGTCATTCAGGCTCTCTCAACCAAAAACCAAATAAGGAAAACTCCACAATGAGCATTAAAACCAAGACATCATTGTTAGTCATTGATACCCAACCATACTTGCTAGTTTAAAAATGAGAGAAGAAAGGGGCTTCCCTTGTGGCTTAGTGGTAAAGAATCCACCTGCCAATGTAGGAGACACGGGTTCGATCCCTGATCCAGGAAGATCCCACATGCCTCGGAGCAACTAAACTCATTCGCCACAGGTATTAAGCCTTTGCTCTAGAGCCCGGGAGCTGTAACTTCTGAGCCCACATGCCCTAGAGCCAGTGCTCTGCAACAAGAGAAGCCACTGCAATGAGAAACCCATGCACCGCAATGAAGAGGAGCCCCCTCTTGCCGCAACTAGAGAAAAGCCCGCACAGCAACTAAGACCCAGCACAGCCAAAAACAAATAAATAAATAAAATTATTTTTTTAAAAAGCTAGAAGAAAGAAAAGCTCTCCTCTCTTTGCACACCATACTGACATACCCTGCCTCCCAACCCAATCATTTTCCTCTCTGGGAAGCAATCTGGACTAGGAACCTGTCCAAAATATGCCCTAGAGTGTATTGAATTTCAGGAGAGGCTTTCTGAAGGCTCTTGGTAATAAAAAGTTCCACGAATTCTGACACATATATGAATGGATCAGAACTTTTCTAGTGCATTCCTTGCCAGCATCACTGAATTCTTCAAAACAACTGGATTCAAATATTAGAAACATATCAGGTCGCCAAGTTCTGCCATTGTTTTAATCAGTACCTTGATAAAAAAATTGCATGTAACAGGAACTCCAACTAGTTCAAGCAAAATGAGAATACAATATGTTAGTTCACAGAAAAGGTGAAGGCAATTGTAAGAGAGGGTTGGAGGGACCAGGGGCTCAGGGTTTGGAACTGGACACACTGACCCCAGGAGCCATCTGTCTCTCATCCCGAGTTGTCTCTGCTGTGCCCTGGTCTACAGAGGCTCAACCTGAGATGAGGGAAGATGGTCAGAGAGCCCTGGGATTACAGTCATCAGTTCTGGGTCTGAGAAGAGGGAAACCTTGACCCCTAATGTGAGAAGATCTGGTTGAAGAATCCCTATGGTCTGGCTTAGGGGCAAGGTATTCATACAGCTGGCCCTTCATGGCCCTGGGGTGGTGGTTGCAGACAGGTAGTGGAAAAGGGGCATATATTTTAGGACATCCACAGAAGAAGAAAACTAGCCAGAAGAACGAGGATATTCAAGCTGGGAGGCAGGTGACAATATTACCTACATAGTCCATTCTATCATTTCTATTAAGGATTTATATTAATAAAGGGTAAGGACAAGAAACAAGAAATGCTCTTGTTGGGTAATGTGAAGAGACCTTAATAAAGAGACTATTTACAAAAGTGTGAAGAGGATGCAGGAGGACATAGCAATGCACCTCCCTGGGATGGGAAGAGCAAAGGTCTTGCCAGGCTTCAGTCTGGACAAGGCATGTGGTCCAATGCTCTGTGCAGTGACCACACTGGGGTGTGTTCCCAGGAATAGATACTCCATGCCCTTGCTGTCCCCTGCCTCCCATCTCCTGCCAATACACCCTATTGGCTGAACCTATCGAGAGGCCAGTGACTAAGGGAGTCCGCAAATGTCATCCTGACAGGTCAGCCTGCCTCGAAGAGGCCAGAGTCGAAAGGAGTGATGCTATGGACCAACAGAACAGATGTTCAGCACAGCCTTACACATATCCATAGACAGACAGGCACACATACACACACAGTTACATTTTTAAAATTTTATATCGGGGCTTCCCAGGTGGCACTAGTGGTAAAGAGATGCTGCTGCTGCTAAGTTGCTTCACTTGTGTCCGACTCTGTGCGATCCCATAGATGGCAGCCCACCAGGCTCCCCCGTCCCTGGGATTCTCCAGGCAAGAACACTGGAGTGGGTTGCCATTTCCTTCTCCAATGCATGAAAGTGAAAAGTGAAAGTGAAGTCGCTCAGTCATGTCCGACTCTAGCGACTCCATGGACTGCAGCCTTCCAGGCTCCTCCGTCCATGGGATTTTCCAGGCAAAAGTACTGGAGTGGGGTGCCATTGCCTTCTCTGAAAAAGATGCTAGTCTTCAGGAAATGTAAGAGATTCTAGTTCAATATCTGGGTCGGGAAGATCATCTGGAGAAGAGAAAGGCAACTGACTCCGGTACTCTTGCCTGGAGAATTCCATGGACAGAGAAACCTGGTGGGCTACAGTTCATGGGGTCGCAAAGAGTCGGACACGACTAAGGGACTAACGCACACACACGTTAGTTTCAGATGTACATCAGAGTGATTTACCTATATATTTACTGAATCGTTTTCAGATTCTCTTCCCTTACAGGTCATTACAGAATATCGAGTAGAATTCTCTGTGCTCTACAGCAGGTCCTTGTTGATTACATATAAACACATTTAGTATAAAAGTAACAACAATGCAACTGAATATTCAATAAATATTATTCTACACTGTGTGTGTGCATAAATCGCTTCAGTCATGTCTGACTCTTTAATATCCCATGGACTGTAGCCCACCAGGCTTCTCTGTCCAAGGGATTCTCCAGGCAAGAATACTGGAGTGGGTTGCCATTGGCTCCTCCAGGGGATCTTCCCAACCCGGGGATCGAATCTGAGTCTCTTATGTCTCCTGCATTGGCAGGCAGGTTCTTTACCACTAGCACCACCTGGGAAGCCCTTATTCTACATCACATATTATGTATTGGGCTAGCCAGAAAGTTCGTTCGGTTTCTTTCTGTAAGGTGGTTTGGGAAAACCTGAACGAATATAATTCTAGAAGAAATTCAAAGGAATGGTGTGTCATAATGAAAGCTTTTGGAGGCAGCCTAACTCGGATTTGAATCCCATGCTCTAATCTCAGTCACCTCACCTTGGCACACACATCCCATGAGTAGACCAAAGAACTTATATTTGCATAAGCGGGGAAAGGAAGGGTCAGATGAATTGGGAGATTGGAATTGATGTATATACACTACTGATACTGTGTATAAAATAGACAACTAATGAGAATCTACTGTATTGCACAGGGAACCCTACTCAGTGCTCTGTGGTGACCTAAATGGGAAGGAAATCCAAAACAGAGGGAATATATGTATACATATAGCTGAATCACTGCTGCACAGCAGGAACTAACACAACACTGTAAAGCTACTATACTCCAATACAGTTTTTAAAAAGCAATTATATCTCCATACAGCATGAATCACAGACCAATGTTCTGTAACTTCTACTATATATAAAACACCAACATTCGAATGGTTAGCTCCAATTAAAATTGTGATGCCATGACTATCAAGCAGAATATAATTTGACTTATGTTTTTGAAAGTTCATTAGCATTTTGTAGTGAGTGTTTTGGGCTTTTGATTATGTTCATTCACAGACATTATAAAACTAAAAATTCTGTTTAACTCTTCGTAGCAGGATAAAAGAACTCTGATGAGTGGGATTAATTTTTTTTTCTATAGTCTACCAGTTTTTGTCACTAACTAGGCCTTTAGATGGGCTCAATAAAGGACAGAAATGGTATGGACCTAACAGAAGCAGAAGATATTAAGAAGAGGTGGCAAGAATACACAGAAGAACTATACAAAAAAAGAGCTTCACAACCAAGATAATCACGATGGTGTGATCACTCACCTAGAGCCAGATATCCTGGAATGTGAAGTCAAGTGGGCCTTAGAAAGCATCACTATGAACAAAGCTAGTGGCGGTTATGGAATTCCAGTTGAGCTATTTCAAATCCTGGAATATGATGCTGTGAAAGTGCTGCACTCAATATGCCAGCAAATTTGGAAAACTCAGCAGTGGCCACAGGACTGGAAAAGGTCAGTTTTCATTCCAATCCCAAACAAAGGCAATGCCAAACAATGATCAAACTACCACACAATTGCACTCATCTCACATGCTAGTAAAGTAATGCTCAAAATTCTCCAAGCCAGGCTTCAGCAATACATGGTCTGCGAACTTCCAGATGTTCAAGCCGGTTTTAGAAAAGGCAGAGGAACCAGAGATCAAATTGCCAACATCCGCTGGATCATGGAAAAAGCCAGAGAGTTCCAGAAAAACATCTATTTCTGCTTTATTGACTTTGCCAAAGCCTTTGACTGTGTGGATCACAATAAACTGTGGAAAATTCTGAAAGAGATGGGAATACCAGACCACCTGACCTGCCTCTTGAGAAACCTGTATGCAGGTCAGGAAGCAACAGTTAGAACTGGACATGGAAAAACAGACTGGTTCCAAATAGGAAAAAGAGTACATCAAGGCTGTATATTGTCACCCTGCTTATTTAAATTCTATGCAGAGTACATCATGAGAAACGCTGGGCTGGAAGAAGCACAAGCTGGAATCAAGATTGCCGGGAGAAATATCAATAACTTCGGATATGCAGATGACACCATCCTTATGGCAGAAAGTGAAGAGGAACTAAAATGCCTCTTGATCAAAGTAACAGAGGAGAGTGAAAAAGTTGGCTTAAAGCTCAACATTAGTTGAGCTAGTCCTATCACTTCATGGGAAATAGATGGGGAAACAGTGGAAACAGTGTCAGACTTCATTTTTCTGGGCTCCAAAATCACTGCAGATGGTGACTGCAGCCATGAAATTAAAAGACACTTACTGCTTGGAAGGAAAGTTATGACCAACCTAGATAGCATATTCAAAAGCAGAGATATTACTTTGACAACAAAGGTCCATCTAGTCAAGGCTATGGTTTTTCCAGTGGTCATGTATGGATGTGAGAGTTGAACTGTGAAGAAAGCTGAGTGCTGAAGAATTGATGCTTTTGAACTGTGGTGTTGGAGAAGACTCTTGAGAGTCCCTTGGACTGCAAGGAGATCCACCCAGTCCATCCTAAAAGAGATCAGTCCTGGGTGTTCATTGGAAAGACTGATGCTGAAGCTGAAACTCCAGTACTTTGGCCACCTCATGAGAAGAGTTGACTCATTGGAAAAGACCCTGATGCTGGAAGAGATTGGGGGCAGGAGGAGAAGGGGACAACAGAGGATGAGATGGCTGGACGGCATCACCGACTAGACGGACATGAGTTTGAGTGAACTCCGGGAGTTGATGGTGGACAGTGAGGCCTGGCGTGCTGTGATTTATGGGGTCGCAAAGAGTTGGACAGGACTGAGCAACTGAACTGAACTGAACTGAGGCCTTAAAGCCAATAGTTGGCTTCTAGTTTCTTTGATGGTAACATAGGAAGATGATAGTGATGTTAACATCTGTGAGTACTATGTACTGTGTACTTCACACATGGTAATTAAGACTAAAACTATGACTTAGGTACTGTTATACCCATTTTACAAGTGAATAACGTGTAGCTCAGAGAGGGTGATTAAAACAAAGTCACATTTACAGCCACTATGGAGAACAGTATGGAGGTTCTTCAAAAAAACTAAAAACAGAGTTGTTGTATAATCATGCAATCCCATTCCTGGGAATATATCCAGAAAAACACTCTAATTCCAAAAGATATATGCACATGTATGTATATATAAGAGAACACTACTCAACCATAAAAAAAAATGAAATAATGCCATTTGCAGCAACATGGGTGTAACTAGAGATTATCATAATAAGTGAAGTAAGTCAGAAAGAGAAAGACAAATATCATATGATATCACTTATATGTGGAACCTAAAATATGAAAAAATGAATGTGTCTGTGAAACAGAAACAGACTCACAGACACAGAGAACAAACTTATAGCTGCCAAGGGGGAGGGGTTAAGGGAGGGATGGAGTGGTAGTTTGGGATTAGCAGATGCAAACTACTACATACAGGATGGATAAATGACAAGGTCCTACTGTGTAGCACAGGGAACTATATTCAATGTCCTGTGATAAACCACAATGGAAAAACTATGAAAAAGAATATATATATCTAAGTGTAACTGAATCACTTTGCTGTACAGCAGAAATTAACAAAATATTGTAAATCAACTATATTTCAATTAAAAAAAAAAAAGTAAAAGCAAGATTCAGTTCAGTTCAGTTGCTCAGTCGTGTCCGACTCTTTGCGACCCCATGAACCGCAGCACGCCAGGCCTCCCTGTCCATCACCAACTCCTGGAGTTTACCCAAACTCATGTCCATTGAGTCAGTGATGCCATCAGCCGTCTCATCCTCTGTCATCCCCCTCTCCTCCCACCCTCAATTTTTCCCAGCATCAGGGTCTTTTCAAATGAGTCAGCTTTTCACATCAGGTGGCCAAAGTATTGGAGTTTCAGCCTCAGCATCAGTCCTTCCAATGAACACCCAGGACTGATCTCCTTTAGGATGGACTGGTTGGATTTGCCTGCAGTCCAAGGGACTCTCAAGAGTCTTCTCCAACACCACAGTTCAAAAGCATCAATTCTTCAGCACTCAGCTTTCTTCACAGTCCAACTCACATCCATACATGACCACTGGAAAAACCATAGCCTTGACTAGATGGACCTTTGTTGTCAAAGTAATATCTCTGCTTTTGAATATGCTATCTAGGTTGGTCATAACTTTCCTTCCAAGGAGTAAGCGTCTTTTAATTTCATGCTGCAATCACCATCTGCAGTTATTTTGGAACCCAAAAAGATTAAGTCTGACACTATTCCCACTGTTTCTCCATTTGCCATGAAGTGATGGGACCGGATGCCATAATCTTAGTTTTCTGAATGTTGAGCTTTAAGCCAACTTTTTCACTCTCCTCTTTCACTTTAATCAAGAGGCTCTTTAGTTCTTCTTCACTTTCTGCCATAAGGGTGGTGTCATCTGCATATCTGAAGTTATTGATATTTCTCCCGGAAATCTTGATCCCAGCTTGTGCTTCTTCCAGCCCAGCGTTTCTCATGATGTACTCTGCATAGAAGTTCAATAAGCAGGGTGACAATATACAGCTTTGATGTACTCCTTTTCCTATTTGTAACCAGTCTGTTTTTCCATGTCCAGTTCTAACTGTTGCTTCCTGACCTGCATACAGGTTTCTCAAAATGACACTTCTAATAAGTGTAAAATCCACTTTCAGATTCTGGTTCCTATTCTTGTCATGATGGCTGTAGAATACTGACTTCCAGTTGATAGTTCTTCTGACCTACTACTTTAATTTTGAGTGAATATGCTTATGTTATGAGTATACAGCATACAGCAACCTATAGTTGATTTCACAGTTATTTCAGATTATTTTTGTAATTGTTCTTATGTCTATTAGTTGACATACACATACAAAGCCACTAGAATATTAACAGAATAATTATTATATTAAGAAAGAAAGTTCTGTATTAAAAAAACAATTTTTTAATCCACAAATTGAATATACCTCATTATTTAAAACAAAAAAGTGGGGTTAAATCCAGATGTTCATTTTTTAAAAGATAACATATATATAAATGATAATAATAAACAGTTTTTCTTTTCATGAGTTTTTCTCTTAGAATCGAGTTTTGGTGGGGGAGGTTTCTTCTCTGTTTTTTAACCCGAGGTTTGAGGTTCATAATAGTTTTTATAAATTAGTCACATTATTTAATAAGCTTAAATGCTACTTTAACCCAGCTGTATTAGGAATGTATACACGAAGTTTTCTTTTACAGTTTTAAAATTTGTCAAAAAATAATTTCCTTCATTAAAACAGACTTCATTATGCTCAGAGAACCCAAGTTCACTGCATGAGTCACTTAGACTTTATATTCAAGCAAGATGTGACGAGATCTTTAATTACCTAGACAAAGCCTCTTAAGTAAAAGAACAGTGGTTATTAACATCTGGGAGAAAAAAATAAAAGCAGAAAAAAAAAAAAAACAACCCAAAGCCCAGAGGCTCCAGTTTAATGGAACAGAGCATCATCCTCTCAAATGCACTCTTGAAACTGAGATGTGCAAACTTCTATGTGGTAGCAAGCAAGTGGTACTTTCATTTCTTGTTCATTTTGTCAGAGGGGATGTGATCAGGAATCTCAAGTCCATAGGTAAATGACAAAGCAAGAAATTCAAGGTATCTCAAAATATTTTCTTAAATATGAACTAAAGCAGAGGTCTGGTGAGACAGATCTTTCCAAGTTAAATCTAACCTTTGATTTAAAATTTTGCTTCAAAAACTAAACTGAGAAAAAAGAAAAAAAAAAGAATGAAGAGCATATGAAACATTTCTGTGAAATGAAGTTTTCAATGTCTAATATGTTTTATTCCATGATTCCTGTGCAGGAATTGGGAGGACCAGAGGATGCTCTGAAATCCAAGAACATTGTCTGCCCTGGAATGGATCCCCAGTACATATTCTTTAGACAAATTAAGTCCTTAGCAACCAGCAGTGTCCAGAATAGAACACAATGATCTTGGACCTAAAAGAACTTTGTGATTTTCAGGGTGATGGGTGTGGGGAATTCCCCTGACCCTCCAATTGCCCTGCCCCAAATGCAAATAGTGTCCCAGAGGAGAAACTTGGGGGGTTCAGGGCTTTTTTCTTGCTAAATGCAAATACCTGAGGTCATGAGTCATGTTTAGTTGCTCAGTCGTGTCCGACTCTTTGCAACCCCATGGACTGTAGCCCGCCAGGCTCCTTTGTCTGTGTAATTTTCCAGGCAAGAACACTAGAGTGGGTTGTCATTTCCTGCTCCAAGGGATCTTCTCCACCCAGGGATCGAACCCACGTCTCCTACATCTCCTGCACTGGCAGGTGGACTCTTTACCACTGAGCCACTTTGGAAACCCATTGCTAAGTGCAAATACCTGTAGTGAAGGTACTTATTTAAGCATTTCAGCACTTCCCTGGTGGTCCAGTGGCTAAGACTCCATGTTCCCAGTGCAATTGTTTCCATCTCTCATCAGGGAACTAGTTGCCACATGCTGCAACTAAAGATGGAATACCCTGAGTGCTGCAACTAAGAACCTACACAGCTAAATGAACAAATACGCTGATCATCACTTCATCTTAAGCTGAGTGAATTTTTGAGAACGCTTCCTAAGCCTGGCAATTTTTAGCTGAGAATGGATTGGGAGCAAAGAGGTGAAGGAAGCTTGAGGAATGCATGGGTAGGACTGTAAAGAGACAAACTTCTCACTTCCCCAGCAGAGACAGAGACAGTCATAACACAACTCAAACAAGACCTGGTCACTAGAGCAATATCTCAAATTGATAAACCAATTTTTCATCTAAATGCATTGAAACATGCTGATTTTTGTTGTTGCTGTCTGGTTGGTATACTGGTTGATTTTACCAGCAAGGGCTCTACCCTGCCTTTAAAGCACAATTTTTGGAATGCTAAATTTCATTTTTATCTTTGCTTTAAATTGATGTTCTGTATAAGTAAGCATGGGCTTCCCAGGTGGCACTAGTGGTAAAGACCCTGCCTGCCAATGCAGGAGACATAAGAGATGTGTGTTTGATTCCTGGGTTGGAAGGATCCCCTGGAAGAGGATGTGACAACCCACTCCAGTATTCTTGCCTGGAGAATCCCATGGACAGAGGAGCCTGGCAGGCTACAGTCCATAGGGTGGCACAGATTTGGACACGACTAAAATGACTCAGCACACACGTATGCATAAGTAAGCACATGAAAATTGCCCCTACTTCTGTTTCTTTGTCTCTATTTATCCCTTAAAAATTTTTGCAGTTCATTGTAAATTTAGGTTTGGAGCCTACTTTTTGATTCTTACCAAATAAAATGTAAGCATATACTCATGTTAGGAAATAATATTGAAGACATGGTTTTAATAGCTGCTTCTGTGTGCATTTGTCCAACTCAGTCCTGTCCAACTCTTTGCAGCCTCATGGACTGTAACCCGCCAGGCTCCTCTGTCCGTGGGATTCTCCAGGCAAGAACACTGGAGTGGGTTGCCATGCCCTCCTCCAGGGGGCTCTTCCAGACCCAGAGATCAAACCTGTGTCTCTTATGTGTCCTACATTGGCACGTGGGTTCTTTACACTAGCGTTACCTGGGAAGTGCTAATAGTTGCATAGTATTCTATTACAGTGCTTTGGGATACTTTGTTTAATAAACCCTTTATTACTGAATACTTAGATTGCTATCACTTTTTTTTTTTCCCCACACTGTGCAGCTTGTGGAATCTTAGCTCCCAGATGAGGGATTGAACCTGGTCCCCTCCTTCTGCACCCCCACCCAACACCCCACACTGAGGGCCTGAGTCCTAACCACTGAACTGCCAGGGAATTCCTTGTTATCCCTTTTTCACTATTATTGTAAACAGTGCGGCAAATAACTCAATTATTTTCTTCTAATCAATTTCTGGAAATGAAATGATGAGACAAGAGGAGCCTAGGATTCTAAATGTATAAAGTGTTATAATCTTGAGACTTCCCTCGTGGTCCACTGAGTAAGACTCCATGCTTCCAACTCAGGGGACCCAGGTTTGACCCTAGGTCGGGGAACTAGATCCTGATGCTACAACTAAGACCCTGTGTAGCCAAACAAATAAATGAATATTTTTTAAAAAAATGTTAGAATCTTGCTTTTCCCATCTCCTCCCATCCCTCCTTGTTGAGACACAACACAGGCGTGTCGTGCAGCTGGCTTATGCAAGCATGATTTAAAAATCGTGCTTCTGCTCTAATCAAGGAGAAAATACTCCTAAAGGAAAAAATCAAGGAGAATGTGAATCTCACCACTCACCTTTCCTTTGTGTGTGTGTTCTGCTTCGTTTTGTATTTGGACCTGACAGGGTGGGTGAGGGGCGGTGGACCAAAAATGAGCCTGGAAAATATAAAGGGTCTCAAGACTAGCAGTGAGAAGTTAAGAATGGTATTTGAAAAAAAAAAAAAAAAATAGTGTCAGGGAGGATGTGGATCGGTTATATGAAAATACACCATTTTGCATAAGGAACTTGAGCATGCTCAGATTCTAGTATCTGCAGTGAGGTAGGGAAAATTTGAAGGCGCAAATTACATATGCTTTAGATGAAAAATTTTACAATTATTTTTAAACTGTATGTGTTTTCTACTCTTTGGATGATCTGTTCAATTACTTTTCCATTTATTTTATTTAATGATACGTTAATATAATCAATGTATATTAATAAATAAAACAATTAACAGAATAGTATTTTGAAGTGCTGAAGTATTACCTTCAATTATGTCACATACAATTTAAGTAAAAAAAAATTGCCAACTACATTTTCATAATGAAATGAATCTGTTCACAATCAGAAAACTAGGCTTCAGGAGCCGTTGTGGCTCTGAATTGGCAGGTAAGTCGTTGATTCACCTTCACAGCTTAAGCACTTACTAGGTATGAAATGGAGCTTTCAAATCTCCCTAACCCCACCCTCTTCCGTTTAATCTCCCTAACCCCACCCTCTTCCGTTTAATCTCCCTAACCCCACCCTCTTCCGTTTGTTAAGTACCTGACAGCAAAATCTGAGATGGAATTCTTGGTTCCTGGTATTTTAAGTTATATTCGTATTTCTATTCCAATGCAGTTTTTGACGGTTTTTAATCATCTGGGAGATAGATTCGAAACAGTACAATTTTCTCCTTTAAATCGCATGCTTAACTCTTGTCAATGTTAATACATATTATCTGTGCACATCAAAGTAAAGCTATGAATAGGGCATGCCTTGGGAGATAAAATGTTACAGATTTCACAGAGACTGTCAGAAACTGCTGTCTGTCTTTCATATTTCGTTAATTCAGCAGAGTTCTCGTGTATCCTAAGCATAAATGATGGTGTAATTTTTTGAGGTAAAAATGCTGTTCTCCAAGAAATCATCTTTTTCTGAAGATTCATTAGACTTTGTTTAAAACCATAGCTTCGAGGAGCAGTCATATTTTGAAAACATGTCAGCTTGCCATAGTCATCATCCTTTTCAATTCTGGAAAAATGATGAAAGCTAGGACAAGTTGACTTTAATTAACATTCTCATCAGTCTCTCCAGAGTGCATTGTAATTTCCATTACTTTTAAAGTGCTTCTGGAACCACAGGGGACGACATTCCTTAGTCTAACTGCATAGTTACATACAAGTAAGTGCAGTAAATGTTATTACGGTATTTTGACTTAAAATTTTTTTTTTGGTCACACCACCCTACATGCAGGATCTTAGTTCCCTGACCAGGGATTGAACCCATGAGCCCTGCAGGCGAAGCTCAAAGTCTTAAGCACTAGATCACTAGGGAAGTCTGGTATTTGGATTTAAGAAACTCATTGAAGCTACTCAAAGCTGCTTGGTCAAAAAACTAAGGATTAGGTCCTGTCCATATGTTATGTTTTTTGAACAAGTTAGCTATCTACACATTTAAGAGTACAAATGAATATAGATTATCTTTTGTGTGAAATAAAGAGGTGTGCTTAAAGGAGAGGTTCAATTACAGAAGTTCATGCACTATTTCTATAGAGCATGGAGCGATCATAGAGTTTGGATATGTGTGGGGCAAAGACATCAAATGGTTTTTGTGGTACAAAGCCTCCTCAAAGAAACCAGAACAATGCTTGACACCTGAGGGTAAACAGGGCTGAAATCTCTCTGCAACTACCTGGAAACAATCTATCACTCATCCTGTTACATAAGAAATTATTACTTTTTAAAAAAATATACATTTGAACTTGGACACTCTTTTGGCTGATTATCACTCTCCCATTGTAGTCCTTGAAGAAGAAAAGCTAACTCACACTGGAGTATCACAGTTCCCAGTTAGGTCAGGTGCCCCCAGATCATGCTGGGATGTCTTTTCATAGTCCCTGGTCACAGATCCTTAGAAATCCTAAACACTAGGAATGGATAAAAGAGATGTGGTACACACACACAATGGAATACTACCCAGCCATGAAAAACAAACCAATGCCATGTGCAGCAATGTGGATGGAACTACAGATTATCACACTAAGTGAAGTAACGGAAAAGACAAATATCATGTGATATAATCTATACGTGGAATCTAAAAGGATAACGTCAATGAACTTATTTGCAAAACAGAAACAGACTCACAGCCTTCAAATACAGACTTTTGCTTACCAAAAATGAAAGGCAGAGAGAAGAGGGATAAATTAGGATTTGGGGATTAGCAGATATGCACTGCTGCTGCTAAGTTTCTTTGGTCGTGTCCAACTCTGCACTGCTGTATACGAAATAAATAACCAACAGGGACCTACTGTGGAGCACAGGGAACTCCACTCAATATTCTGTAATAATTTATATGGGATATGAACCTGAAAAATAGATATATGTATAGTATATGCATATGTATACCTGAATTGGACTTCCCAGGTGATGATAGTGGTTAAGAACCTGCCTGCCAGTGCAGGAGACATAAGAGACCCAGATACAATCCCTGGGTCAGGAAGATCCCCTGGAGGAGGGCATGGAAACCCACTAAAGTATTCTTGCCTGGAGAATCCCCTTGAACAGAGGAGCCTGGCGATCTGCAGTCCATGGGCTCACATAGAGTCAGATACAAGTGAAGCAGTTTAGCACACATACACATAACTGAATCACTTTGCTCTACACCTGAAACTACACAACACTGTAACTCAACAATACCCCAATATAAAAGAAAAATTAAAAGAAAAAGAAATCCTAAACACCGAAAAAACCCACAATACCTCATCTCCACATGTGATTCTAAACAAAAACAACACCCATTTACAAGATAGCATCTGAAAAGTTCTGCTTTTCCTTTTGACACTTTTTCTTTTTTCTTTCTTCTCTCCTTTCTCTCTCCCTCCCTTTGGTTTATTTTTTCCTTTCTTTCTATTGAATTCTCTCAAAATATATTTTTAAAAATTTCCCTGCTATGCTAGTGCCCTAAATATGTACTTGTTTAGCCAGTCTATTTGGTTATTCAACACTCCATACAAAGGAACACACCTCAAAATGTCCCTGCTGGAGCCCCTACAAGCCATCTCTAGTATAAATTTCAATATGTCTAATGGCTCTGCTCACTCAATTCATGAAATGAGTCCACTGATGCTCTTTTCTTCTTCCTTCAAAAGGGAAAAGAAACCAGACGAAATGCATAAACCTGGTGGGATCATTGGCAACAATAAAAAGGTATTTTAGGGGTAACTGAGTGACTGATTATAGACCAAAAATTAGATATTATTGGATTAAATTTCTTAGAAATTATACTTGTATTGTGATCATATAGGAAATGTTCTCATCAGTAGGAAGTGTATGCTGAAATATTTAGGGGTTTACTGTCACTGTCATGCTATTTGTAACTTGCAAGTTGTTCAGCAAAAAAAAAAAAAGTGTGTGTTATATTTATATATATATTTATATATATACATACACATACAGAGAGAGAGAGAGAGAGGAAGGGAAAGACAAAGACAGAGATAGAGAATGCCAAAGTGTGACCAAAATGTGATAAAATATTTACTTTTATTTCAACTTTTCTATAGGGGAGAAACCACATAATCATTCAAAGTAGAATGCCAAGTATCAGAAAAGACACAGTTGATAGTATGTGGAGCTAATATTCTGGGGTTTTCCATAGTCTGTAAGAGAGCTGGAGGACTATAGTTTTGATTTGTTAGATTCATCAAAGAAATCTGAGACTTAAATATCATTTCAGTCATTTTAAGTCATTTAGATAAACAGATTTAAGCACACGTGTGTGTGCTCAGTCGTAACAGACTGCAACCCCATGGACTATAGCCCACCAGCCTCCTCTCGCCATGGGATTTCCCATGCAAGAATACTGGAGTGGAGTGCCATTTCCTACCCTAGGGGATCTTCCCGACCCAAGGATCCAACATATGTCTCCTAAATTGGCAGGCAGATTTTTTACCACTGCAACACCTGGAAAAACCACGTAAGCACACACATGAGCACACAAAGACTTGAGTTCAAAAGCCCTACAAGTCACTGTCCAAATGCCCATTGCTTTCTGAGGAAGTCCAGCTCTTTAAAAGCTAGCTTTTTTTTTTTTTTTTTGATGAATCTCTTTTACAACATCAGCTTTCTAGGAGCTCAGAAACTGCTAGGAATCAATAAAGCAATATTTCTTTTACTCTCCCACTCAATAAAATATGTTGCTTTCTTTATTCATCCAATTATTAAAAATTTAGTGACTGCCTGCTCTGCGCCAGGGCCAGCATTAGGCTCAGAACACACAAAAAATTCATGAACTCTGCCCTCAAGGAGTTCAGGGTCACCTGGAGAGGCAGTCGTATGACACATGATCAAAGACTACTGTAAAAAATACTGTAATTATGGTACACATAAGCTGCTTTGGGACCACAGAGTAAGAAGCCATCTACTGCCTGGTGGATGGGTAATGGTAGTGAGGAATCAGAGGATAAACATTCAATACTAAACAATAACCATAACAGCAACAATAATTGTGGTCCTAGACCAGGAAACTCTATAATAACTGTACTTAAGAAGAGGTAGAGGGGGCCTTCCTTGGTGGCTCAGTGGTAAAGAGCCTGCTTGCCGAAGCAGGAGACATGGGCTCTATCCCTGATCTGGGAAGACCCTACATGCCTTGGAGGAACTAAGCCCATTCACCAGAGCTACTGAGCTACTCTCAAGCCTGTGAGCTGCAAATACGGAAACCTGTGTGCCTGGAAGTTGTACTCTGCAACAAGAGAAGCCACTGCAATGAGAGGCCACAAGTACAGAGTAGCCCCTATTCTCCCCCAAAAACCTGTGCAGCAACATAAATCTATTATAGCCAAAAATAAATAAATAAAAATTTAAAAATAGGATTGACATTTATTTAGGAGAAAAAAAAGAGAGAGAGGCTTCCCTTGTGGTCCAGTGGTTAAGAATCTGCCTGCTAAGGCAATGGACACAGGTTCAATCCCTGGTCCAGGAAGATTCAACATGCCTCAGGGAAACTAAGCCCTCAAGCTCTAGAGCCTGTGCTCCAGAGCAAGAGAAGCCACTGCAACGAGAGGCTCTCGGACTGCAATGAAGAGTAGCCTCCGATCACTGCAACCGGAGAAAGCTGATGCAACAAAGACCCAGTGCAGAAAAAAATAATAAATAAAGAAGGAGTAGAGAAGGGTGGCGTTGGCAGAAGTCAACTCAAATGACCAGTAGGGAAGGTGCCTGGACATATCAATACAAATCTCAGGAAAATGTTAATAGGTCTGCCAGGCTAAATTATTTTGCCGTGATCATAAACTCCTTTCCCAGGTGCTCCTCCAGTGTTATCTAGATGATACTGTTTTTTTTTTTTTTCCCCATTTAAACAGGCCCCGAGGCTCATGAAAGGCATGTGAGTGACCTCTGGACAAGCAGCTGGTATGTAGCAAGACAGAATCTAGGTTAGGACTCGTGTGTCTGTCTTGTTATGTAACATCACGTGCCCACAGACTTTTGCCCAGGAAGATCTTGAAGGAGGAGTAGGAATTTCATAGGTGAACCTTGTAGGGAAGGAGCTCTAGGCAAGAGGTGAACCCACAAGGCATTAAAGAATTAAGAGAGTTTGGCAATCCTTGTAGACCTGGTTGTTAGGAATGATTGGAATAGACGCTATCCTGGTAGAGAGTTGAGGAGGAGAGAAAACTTGACAGGGCTCTTGAGTAAGATACAAGGGACCTAGGACTTCCCTGGTGGTCTGGTGGTTAAGAATCCTGCCTTGCAGTGCAGGGGACATGAGTTCTATCCTTGGTTGGAGAACTAAGAGCCCACCAGCTGCAGAGCAACTAAGCCTGAGTGCCTCAACTACTGAGACCACGCGCCACGACTAGAGAGTCCACATACTGCATTGAAAGACCCCCACGTGCCTCAACTTAGACCCAGTGAAGCAAAAAAAAAAGATACAAGGGGTTTGTATCTCATGGAGGAAATGTTGAAAAGACTCTGGTGGGATTCAGCTTTCAACTTTGTGATTATATGATCAATTTGTCTTTTTCAAAGATCCTTCTGTGCAAAGGTCCAGGCAATTTCTAACAGGAGGGGAGCCCCCCGAGGGGCAGGAGCCAGTACCCACTGGAAGGTGGAGCCTGCACTTTGACGGTAGACAGCTGCAGGATAAAGAGGTCTTATCCTTGCCTGCTGTTTTCTACCTGATCCTGCTTTCAACATGACTAAACACAGTATCTTTTCATCATAATCATAAAAAGCATCATGGAAACATTCTTTTAAAAATGATGACTAGGTATCGCTTTTGCAAATGGTGTTTGGGAATCAATAGTTTCCTCTGTTACTTCTATGGGAATATTCTCAACTTCCCATGTTGCTCCTTTGGAGGGATTTTGTGTTGGGGGGGTGGGGTGCGGTGGGAGAAGGAACTAGAGATTAAGAGATAAGTTTCAGGGGGAAGTAGAGGTGTAGGGAGGATTGGATTGCAATTCAACATAATTTAATAAATGATTCAGCTTTTTTTTTTTTTTTTGCCACACCATGCCTCTTGTGGGATCATAGTCCCCTGACCAGAGATTGAACCCAAGCCCTCAGCAGTAAAAGCACAGTCCTAACCACTGGCTCACCAGGGAATTCTCTGATTCAACATACTTTTAAGGATCGAACTCAGGGGCTGAAAGTGAGTCAAAGATGGTTCTTGGTTTTGCCTGAGCAACTGGGTGGATGGTAATGTCATTCTCCAAAATACAGGTGTATTTGGAGAGAGATTTTGAAATAAATATTTTGAGTTCAAATTTGAACGTGTTAATTTTGCCTAAATGGGGAAACATGAACATCTTAATATTGTCTTACAATTTATGAACATGATATTCTTCCCCATTTTCCTTCGATATTTTTTATTTATTTTTTGTTGTTTTTTTTTTAATTGAAGGATAATTGCTTTACAGAATTTTGTTGTTTTCATGATCAAGTTGGGTTTTGTATTCCAGGGGTACAAGGATTCTTCAATATATACAAATCAACCAATGTGACACACCATCTTAACAAATTGAAAGATTAAAAACCATATGATAATCTCAATAGATGCAGAAAAAGCCTTTGATCTCTTGTAGTAGAGCTCTTGTAGTTTTCTGCATATAGCTCTGCAAGTAATTCATCGTTTCTCTTGGCTGTGTGTATTTTGAGGAGCCTGCATACTTCTCTGTGGAGAGGTCCTGTGGGCAGGCCTGGGGGTCTGGTGTACTGTCTGGGCTGGAATTTGGGTTTAATAGAATCACATTTGTTATGACTATGACTGTCATATTTCTCAGGGGCAGAAGAAAATAATATTGAGGATTAAAAGTCAACACGATCACTATCAAATGGTTAATTCTGATTCTTATTTTAAGTTTAGGAAATAAGTCGAAGAAGACCTGAGAACACCACAGTGATGACTGAACACATGGGTTTTGGCACCAGAGAGCATATGTGTTTAGCTCCTGGCTCTGGGACTTTAAGTCCCAGGTCCTGCTAAGTGTAAAGCGTGTTTGATAACAGTGCCCACCCCACAGGGTCACTGGAAGATTGATTAGGGCAGTGCACCTAAGGCCTGAGGACACAGAACAGTGGTTGTCACAGTGAATCCTCAATACCTGTCAGTAACTGTTATTAGTTATATAACTGAATTGCCAGAACCCCATTTGGGAGATGCCTTGGAAAAACCTTAATGGTCTTTGAGGGTCCTGGCATTGCTAGGTAGTGACTATTGATCTTCACAAGAAAAGATGATATTCATTGCCTGTGATAATTTTTCTTGCATAATATATGCCCAGGACTTGGTCACCTCTTTCTGAAGATGAACTGCATGTAAGAAAGAATATATAACATCTGAAATTTCCTGCTGAAAGCTCTTTGTTTAGAAACCATGCCTGCTTGTGATTTTTAACATGTGTTTACAACATTTCCCAAATGAAGTGTGAGGATTGTGACTGGATAGCACCACGGACTCACAATTTCTTTCTGAAGGAAAAACAAGGAAAGTGCTTGGAACTCATATCCTGATTTCTATGCCTCCTCACCACCAGTGGTTGCCTAGCCTTGTTCACAGGGGTTACTTCCCTGGTTTAGCCTATTTCAAGCTTTGCATGAGTTGGCCCAAATTTGGACCCAGAGTTCTTCAAAAGAATCCCAGTTCAGGGGAGGACAGAAATTGTGTATTGACAACTGTATGGTCTGGACATTGCTTTGCGCTTTGTTTGATGTGGGGTGGCGGCAGGGGTTGGGGGGAGATGATAGAATTTAAACTCTTTCAGAAAGTCTTTATTTTTTTCCAATTTCCATTTCATTGTGTTTAAAAGAAAGGTCAAAGGAATGTCCTCGCCAGGAAAAGGAGTATACTCTAGTATTGACAGGCCCCAGGAAAGAGACCCACAGCTAACTTTGCGACTGACATGGTAGCATCGACTGCACCTGCTTTAATCACACAGAGGAGCTGAACAGGTGCTCCTCTGAAATCTCTTGTGGTCTTATTGTCGGGAGAAAGCCAATGGGTCTGGGACCCAGTGTCCGTGCTGCAGGTACTTGTGCGTGTGTGCTCAGTAGCTCAGTTGTGTTCAACTCTGTGTGACTCAATGGACTGCAGCTCTTCAGGTTCCTCTGCCCATGGGATTTTAGAATACTGGAGTGGGTAGCCATTTCCTCCTACAGGGATCTTCACGACCCAGGGATTGAAACTGTCTCCTGCATTGAGATTCCAGCTGCTGCTACTGCTAAGTCACTTCAGTCACGTCCGACTCTGTGCGACCCCATAGACGGCAGCCTACCAGGCTTCCCGTCCCTGGGATTCTCCAGGCAAGAACACTGGAGTGGGTTGCCATTTCCTTCTCCAGTGCAGGAAAGTGAAAAGTGAAAGTGAAGTCGCTCAGTCATGTCTAACTCTTAGCGACCCCATGGACCGCAGCCCACCAGGCTCCTCCGTCCATGGGATTTTCCAGGCAAGAGTACCGGAGCGGGGTGCCATTGCCTTCTCCAGGGAAGCCCCAAAGTCTATGGTGCTTTTGTGTTCATAGATTGCCATAGTTCTTGATGGAAGTTGTCTTAGGCTGCAGAAAACGTGTGTTGAAAGTGCTGTGGGTTTTTTTTTTTAATCACCATAAAGATAAATGGGGGGGGGGGCATGCAGAAATGTTTCAAAGTAGTTTGCTCAAATTCTACTCAATTACACAGCTTGTAACCCTGCTATTAACCTTGAGCAGAGTCTGTGGAGAGCTCCAGGGGTATTGTTCTTTGGCCAGTGATGGGCCAGGTAAGGCACAGATTGATTTGATTTGAAAATCTATTAAAAACATGGGAGTTGCAACTGTCACAAGCATATCACTGTGGGAATGTAAATTGGTGGAGCCACTATGGAAACAGTATGGAGATTTCTCAAAAAACTAAAAATATAACTACCATATGATCCTATAATCCCACTCCTGGGCATATATCCAGAGAAAACCATAATTCAAAAAGTCACATGTATCCGTGTTCATTGCAGCACTAATTACAATAGCCAAGACACGGAAGCAACCAAATGTCCATTGACAGATGAGTGGATGAAGAAGATGTGTTACATTTATATAATGGAATACTACTCAGCCATAAAAAAGAATGAAATAATGCTACTGGCAACATGATCACAACTAGAGATTAACATACTAAGTGAAGTAAGTCAGACAGAGAAAAACAAATATCACATAATATCACTTATACATGGAATCTAAAATATGACACAAACGAACTTACCTACGAAACAAATGGAGAAGGAAAAGGCAACCCACTCCAGCGTTCTTGCCTGGAGAATCCCAGGGACGGGGAGCCTGGTAGGCTGCAGTCCATGGGGTTGCTAAGGGTCGGACATGACTGAGCGACTTCACTTTCACTTTTCACTTTCATACATTGGAGAAGGAAATGGCAACCCACTCCAGCGTTCTTGCCTGGAGAATCCCAGGGACGGGGAGCCTGGCGGGCTGCCGTCTACGGGGTCGCACAGAGTCGGACACGACTGAAGCGACTTAGCACAGCATAGCATATGAAACAAAAACAGACTCAGACATAGAGACCAGACTTGTGGCTGCCAAGGGGGAGTGGGAGGGTAGGAGTGGGAGTTTGGGATTAGCAGATGCAAGCTATCACATATAGAATGGATAAACAACAAGGTCCTACTGTAGGGCACAGGGAACTATATTCAATATCCTGTTATAAACCATAAAGGAAAAGAATCTGAAAAAGAATGTATATATGCATATAACTGAATCACTTTGCTATACAGCAGAAATTAACACAACACAGTACATCAACTGTACTTGAATAAAATAAACTAAAGAAAAAAGACAAAAACACTTCTGTAAATATTATCTTAGTCTGTAATTAAATTGCATCTCTGGTTCACTTGATCTTATGATACATACTTTTTAGTCTTTTGAATGTGAGGTGCAGATTTATACATATTAATATTTGGAATCAGTAATTGTGACATTTAAAAATGGTATAATAAAAAAGGGATAATAACACACAGACTGACTGTGAGCTCAATCATATCCAACTCTGCAACTCTGGCGGGCTACGGACTATAGCTGGCCAAGCTCCTTTGTCCGTGGGATTGCCCAAGCAAGAATACTGGAGTGAGCTGCCATTTCCTCCTACAGGGGATCTTTGTGACCCAGGGATCGAACCCGTGTCTCCTGCTGCTTCTGCATTGGCAGGCAGATTCTTTACCACTGAGCCACCTGGGAAAACAGTATGCAGACTAATAGATGGTAACTATCCCTTGCTTTTTGAAATGGAGATAATCCTGGTAATGGATTCAATACTTGTAATAGTCAATTGTGTTTTTTCATTTGGTAAGAGCAGAGATCCCTCAGACACGAGTTTTGATGCATCTGACAAGCAGTTCCTATTCTCCCCTGTGGAGCGCAGGAGGCTTTCTTTCTAGAGATGGCATCCCTGCCTAGCTCTGCCAGCATTCTCAGCCTTGTGAAGCTGCTGATCGTCCCCAGTTGGAACCTCTGCCCCAGATAGAACATTATTTACATTTGAGGCTCTGGGCTTCTTGCAATAAGTGATTAAAGCTTATTTACTAAAATAGCCTAAATAAAAGAACTACATCTAAGTTCAAAATTCTGTAATATAAAGTCAACTAGGTCAATGTATTTTTAACCTAAAATCTCTCTTGTAATTTGAAGGGCCATATCACAATTCTTTGACCAAAGCTCTTTACTTTCAGGGGAAGGGAGAGATGAGACAGAGTATTTACTTTTATAAATCCTGTTTTGAGTTATTGTCATAGTAATCTAGCAAGGAAGATATTTTTAAACTACTTTATAAAGATAGAAGCTAAGACTCAGAGAGGTTAAGCACTTTCCTCAAGGTCATAGAGCTCCTGTCTATCAGAAAAGGTTTTCAAATCTGAGACTGTCTGACATTAGATTCTGTTTCCCTTGCAAAGCTGTATTTTATTGACTCCATTGGTGGTGGGGGGGGTGGGGGTGGGGAATGACGTTTTCTTCCTCTGCAGCAACTAAAGTTCTGCTAGTCCAATCACTTCTGTGTTATCTCCTGTGTCAACAATCCTGTCTCTGACGCACCCAGTCAGGTTGGGGTGGAGTGCTGAGGGTTTTCACCAGTCTTTAACCTGATTTAATCACCTTTGGATTCTACAGACAGCTATGATGCCACAGGCTCATTCCTGGTAGGTGAGATAAGTGTGAGGCGAAACCAAACTCAGTTTTATATGTCTTACCAGCGCTTATCACTGGTCATACTTTTGTGATAAGTACAATGTTCATATAAGAACATGAAGGATAGCCGGGACCATCATGGTGTGCCTCTCAAGAGCTTGGAAGTTTCTCTTCTTCTGAGCTGCTCTCTTCTACCATCTTGGCTGCTTCCTCTATCAGATCCCAGCCAATGTTCAGAGGCTTTTTTTCTTGTTTGTTTGTTTTTGCCATTTACTTGTGCATTCCTCTTTTAAATCTCTAACTTGATATGTCTTCATATTGAAGGTTTCTCCTAACCCCCTATAAAGGCAGGGTACCCCACCACCTTTAAATTTTTGTGTTGCAAAATAATGCACCCTTGACTTTAGGGGAAACACTAACTGGAACCGCCCACCCTAGCCAGGCACAACAGTAACCATTTGTGTGAGTTATTTTATGACAGGAGGTCTTGGTAAGGAACACGGAACTAACAAGCCACCACCAACAGGAAGAATTCAGGAAAGGTCAAAAGGAGACATCATGTGTCCTTCCACCTCCTAGAATCCTCCTTGCTGGAACCCATCTTGTCTGAGCAGTGGATGGGCCACCAGGAAGCACACTGAGTCAGAATAATTGGTCAGCGACAACCAGGAAACTAATCCCATCACCACAAAACTCTAGACTGTGGACCACATGGCAGAGCAGCCCTCCTGGGTTCTCTTATCCTCTGGTTCTCCACTCTTGCACCCTTCCCAATAAAGTCTCTTGCTTTGTCAGCCAGTGTGTCTCGGCTCAGGTGGTAAAGGATCTGCCTGCAGTGAGGGAGACCCAGGGTTTGATCCCTGGGTTGGGAAGATCCCCTGGAAAAAAAATGGCAACCCACTCCAGTATTCTTGCCTGGAGAATCCCATGGACCAAGGAGCCTGGTGGGCTACAGTCCATGGGGTTGCAAAGAGTCGGGCACAACTGAACGACTAACTCTAAGGTGTCTCCCTGGACAGTTTATTTCCAAGTGTTAGACCACAGCCCACTCCCAGGCCCTTGAAGGGGTCCCCCATCCTGCAACACTGATAGTTAAACTAAAATACAGTGCAATGGAATAGCCTCCTTTTCCAGACCAGCCCTAAGTGCATGTTTCCCATGCCCTTGTTTGCCCTTCACTTCCTTTGCCTAATTTAGATGTGTAAGCTCAATGCACAGATTCTTTCCTTTGTTTATGTACATATGGTGCCTAGCACTAGTCTTGGGTTTAACAAATACAAAATAATCATGACTTCAGAATGATTATTATTAGTATTGGCATTAAAAAAAAATCACAGCTGGTCAAGAATATTGAATTTCTCTTTTTTCACATGACCTTCACTGGTTTGGACGCTCCTAAAGCAGACAGGTGTATTATAACTCGCTTGCTTGCCCCTTTGCAAGCAAGGTCTCTACTACTTAGAGATCAGGGTTGGGGATAATTGTAGCTGCTTTTCTTTGTTGGAACACATTTACAAATTCTGCACTGCATACCAGTGTTCTGGTGGATGTAATTTTAGTGTATGTAACCACCTTAACATAACCAGAGAAACCCAGATTCAATAATATACAATGTTCCATTATGACAGAATTATCTTGTGGGATTCATTTTGCATGTTTGAAATGGAAGGGTTTTGTTTTTTTTCCTCTTTGCATTATTAATTTAAGCCTTCATGATAACCAACATGGGCTTTTAAAATCTATGCATTAAACACTCCTTGACTGTGTGAAGGCATTTACATTGTTAGGTTTTAAAACGAAGTCCTTAAGTTTACCGATTTTCAGGCTTTAAAGCAACTGTGAATCTGCATACTTTACCTAAATGCTTTTAGAGGTCTCCTTAAAATTGGCAGACTGATTTTCGGACTACAATTTCACAGGGCAATTCATAAAAATAAATGCCAAACCCTAGGCAACAATAGAAGGAATTGACAGTGGATCAGAAGTTTAACAACGCATTTCCTTTTAGAAATGTCAGCACCAGCTTTCTCATAATCAGGAAATACAGAAGTCTGTACTTTCCCACCAGCCCAATAGTTCAAATGCAAACACATCAGCGGAAGAAAGTGGTTTTTTCAGTGTGGGGGATGCAATCATGATAGAACAGTTTTATTTGTTAACCAGATTGTTCTCTGATTTATATTTTTATAAAAAAAAATTTGTGGTCAGAGCAGAACCAAGGTCATTATAAATACATTTGGGAAAATGGTTTCTCTCTTTTAGAATCAGTTCTAAAATATCCACACGTTAACATGACACTACATTAGCCTCTTTCTTAGTCATAAGACAGCATCCTTAACTCTGAATTTACTAGGATTCCTAAAAAATCAAACCTAAGAGTCTGAGTCTAATTGTGCTTTTGATACACTTCATCTGACTTGTTCCCTGAGCTCTCTGCTATGTACTCACTGTTTCTCCCTGGGCTTGTAATTGTATTCTCCACCTGGGACTCTCTGGAATGCTATTTGCAGGTAGATACAATATTACCTAGTGGAGTATGCTCATTGACAGCAATCCAGTGTCTAAACTACAGCCTTCCACTCTTTTGAGATTCAAGTAACTGCAAAACATTGTAAATAAAAATTGTTTAGGAGAAGGGGGATGTATGTGAGGAAGCTTTTTAATAGAATTCAACCTCCTTCAGCTCTCAGCCTTGCTTCCAGAGGGTTGTAATCACTAGACACAATGGTAACCAGAGGGATCTCTTGTCTTGGAACAGGGAAGCTTCCTGGATCCTAGCATCCTGGTCATTCTCCTAGGTAAGGGGAAGAAATTAGGCAGATGTCTAACGCATGGAGCCAGCCCCCAAAGGTCAGGGAACAGACCATGTTTGTCTTACCCACCACGAGGACTCTAAGCACAGACAACAGTGGATCCTGGCACATCACACACAATGAATACTTATTGACTGATTGAATAGTAAACGTTTAATGTGCTATTTTGGAACAAAATGACTCTCTATAGATAGATTGATAGAGATGTATCAATTCTATTCTTGTGTCATACCTGGACCAATATGAATTTTAGAAAGTTATTTTACTCACTTTAAACACCTAACTTACATAATGTATTTAGAGATGTATTAGAATTTACTGTTGTAATCACTGAGGCTTTTTGAAGTTATAGGTAGAATGGTATTAAGACCGGAACTTGAAATGTATTTCTAGAGTTAAAACTCAATGTTCTATTTATCCCTTAATGACTTCCTAGATAATATGACAGAACATGCCTTAAACATGCCTTTAACATGCCTTTATGAGGCAGCCTAATAGATGGCTTACTTGGATTATGGTGACTGACAGTTTGGTTTAGACTAACTGGCAAACTGGCAAGTTTGTGTCTGATTTTGTCACTTATGGTATACACTGCATACTGTTGGAGCTCAAATGTTAATAAAAAAGCAGTTCATGCTAAGTGTTAGGTGTCCTAGATGCTGAAGGGCGATAAGCATTATTGACATACTTAGATAAGTAGATCCTAAATAGTGGGGAATTAACTTTAATTGAAATTAAATGATAGCTTAGAGGTTGACAGTGAGTTAGTAATTTTGTTGGTGGATAAGAGACACTATTAAGCCTCACTTGAGGTCATTGGGGTGATTCTGTATTACAATAGAGCACTCAGAAAAAAAAAACAAAACAAAACTGGGTTTGCAACTGTAACTCACAATTTTCTGGGTGTGCAGTCTGGGTGAGTGGGTTCCTGCCCACTGCCTGGGCTTTGGGGCTCTGCTCTAGCTTTACCCTCTCTGTGGGACAAGGAATTCCATGCTCTTGGAACACCCTGGGGCCTGGAACTTACTGCTGTGCCACTTTCAGGCCTGATCATCCAACTCTGGGAGAAGGCAATGGCACCCCACTCCAGCACTCTTGCCTGGAAAAATCCCATGGACGGAGGAGCCTGGACGGCTGCAGTCCATGGGGTTGCTAAGAGCTGGACACGGCTGTATAACTTCACTTTCATTTTCTGCTTTCATGCATTGGAGAAGGAAATGGTGACCCACTCCAGTGTTCTTGCCTGGAGAATCCCAAGGACAGAAGAGTCTGGTGGGCTGCCGTCTATGGGGTCCCACAGAGTCGGACATGACTGAAGTGACTTAGCAGCAGCAGCAGCAGCATCCAACTCTGGACCACAGCTGGAAAAATCACCAACGGGAAGCTTTTGTGAGGGGTATGATGTTGTTTGGATGTACAGGCTGGGATGTTTTTGAGTGCATGAATCTTTGGGTAGAAGATAATGGAGCCGAGGTGGGAGGAAAATGAGGTGTGAGTATCAAGCCAGAAGTCTGTGACATTGTGTTCCATTTAATTTTTAGCTTTAAGAATTTATGATGAGGTCTATACTAGCTTGCCCCTGACCCCTCCAAACTTCAAGGCAGGCCTAGAACTGGGGCAAGTCACTTAGCCTATTTTAGTCTTAAGTTTCCTCATCTGTAAACAGGATGGTAGTAACTGTTCCACTAACCTCAAAAGGTTGGGAGGATAAGAATGATCTTTAAAATATTATTAACTACTGTGCTGAGCACACAGCATGGTTCAAGCACTCTGCAAGGCACTTTGAATGGATTCTATTAGATCCTTGAAAATCTTGAGGGCATGCAATTTTTATCCCATTTTTAAAGAGCAGCAAACAGGCTCAGAGAGGTTGCTTCTCTCTTAGCCTCTCCTCCTCCATCAGGGGCACAAGTGAGATAATGTATGTAACAGTCTCCTACACATACAAGGTGATACTATAGTTATTCATTATTTACCTCATGTTGGGTGAACAAAAGGAACAAATATCACTGATCTTCAGAAGCTCACATCATTATGGAGGGAAACAAACAAGAAATAAATCAAGTAATTAAAATATGTAGCATGTCAGACGGTGGTAAGGAAAGCAAGGGAGAGAAAGAGGGGCATGTGGAGATAGAGGGAAAGTCACATTCGAATAAAGATACAAAGGAGAAGCGGAGGGAACATCATTCCAGGCTTTGTTTTGTTTTTTGGTGGCCTATGGAAGCCGGTCACCAATGCAGGTGGGAGAGGAACTGCAAAGGGAGAGGCCATGAGACTGCGAGTTCTAAAAGTGGTATGGAGGCCAATGTAGCTGGAAAATGAGTAGGGGGTTGAGTTGTAGGGGATGAGTCAGAGAGACAAGTGAGGGAGGACCACTCTGTAGGTAATTTAGGCCATAATAAATAAGGACCTTGGCTTTTACTGTAAATGTGATGGATAACTAATGAACTTTTCTTTCTTTTCTAGCAGAAGAATAGGGCTTCCCTGGTGGGTCAGAACATAAGGAATGTGCCTGCAATGCAGGAGTTCTGGGTTCAATCCCTGGGTCGAGAAGATCCCCTGGAGAAGGGAATGGCTACCCACTCCAGTATTCCTGCCTGGTGAATTCCAGGGGCAGAGGAGCCTGGTAGAAGAGTAAGTTGAACAGGAATGAACAGATTCACTATACACATTGGAGGCAAGGGGCAAAAAGAGGGAGGCCAAGTAGGTGGTTATTGCAAAGTGCAAAGTTTAGGCCAAAGATGATGCTGGCGTGGACCAAGGTCATGGCAGTCAAGACAGTGGGTAGAGGTTAGATTCCAGATACAGTACTCTGAAGGTTGAGCTGACAGGTTTATTGAAATTTGTAGGGTGTAAGAGAAAGAGTCAAGAAAGATGCCAAGGATTTTCACCTGGGCACTGGGTGACTGGTGTAGATGACTGTTGGCTGGAATGGGGAAGGCTGTGGGTGGGGCATGTTTGGGGCCAAAGATCTGGAGCCTGGTTTGCACATGTTAATTCTGAGACATCTACTGGGCACCAGATGGAGATGTCAGGTAAGTTTTCTCACTTCATTGGACTTGATTTTTCTTCTTCTCTCTTTTCACAGAGTGGTAATGACACTTATTCAAGGTGGTGGTCTATGTCATAAAGAATCTGATGCTGGCCCCCAAGTGAGGAGTTTGAGAGAAATATGGGGAAGCAGTTGGGGCAAGGGTAATATCTAGAAATACAAAGGTCTAGAGATACAATTTGTAACTCAGATTCAGTTTCAGAAGGTTGGGCCAGGACGGTTTCTTCTCTTGGAAGCCGCACAATCTGTTTAATGCCACGCAGATGATTTCAGGAACCTAAAATGTTTGTTCATAACCTATTCCAACTGTTTAAAATAAACTAGATGTTGAAACAGTATGGTTGAAAATTGGAAGAAAGTCCAGCGTAGTAGGTCGTGCAAATAACAATCCTCTGAATATGGCCTCCATACAGACAGCAAAACATGAACTTATTGAGGGTGAGCGAAAGGGAGGCAGGTAAAAATAAAACCCTAGGACCAGAACTCCAGAGCTGTGGCCGCTGGTTGGCTGACCTTACACTTCTCGACCTGGCCCCGGGGGTGGGGGTGGGGGTGGGGGAGGTGGGGGCGGAACACAGCAGGCACAGTGACATCTTAAAGGGCTCTGTCCTAGTGTTTCTGAACCAAGTAAGTCCGACTTGGGTCCGGGGTCTGGAGGTTTACTCTGCCTCATGCCAAGCACACCTGCAAGGGTTTCTGCTTATGTCACAGGATTTGCTGTCTGAGTCTCGCGCAAAAGGCTGATCACCTTTAAATCTGGAGTGTTTGCCAGTCTAGAGGCGGTGTTTAGTCCAGTATTGAACCTGCACGTTTCCACCTCCTTAGTTTCGCGGTCACTTGTCAGGCGCCTGCTGAACACTGAGGCAGGAGGGAACGCTTTCCGTGAAGCAAGTCACAAATACACCTAATAACCCCCTAGAGGACTGATTGCCTCTGCAGCGACTCGGAGCCCAACCCCTGGGTTCAAAACGACTGTCCAGGGCGGCCCAAGCTGTGGCCGGACTTCTGTTCCAGGTCAACTTTCAGCCCCGGCGGCCGAGACCTGGCGGCAGGGGGAGTATGGAGAGGCGAGGGGACGCTGCAGATCCCCCGGGATTCTGAGTGGGATGTGGGTAGGGGGCGCGGCGTAAGCCGGGGAAGGAATGGGAGTGGGGAGAGGGGAGAGGGGAGTCTGCGCCTTCCGCCCTGGCGCTAAGACTCGTCGCCTCCCCGAGGCCAGGTGGAACGGGGACCCCGCCAGCCCCGCCAGGGCGCTGCCATCCCGGGCCGCCGGGCCGCCCGGCTCACCTGGGCCGCCGAAGGTGCCGCTCACCAGCGAGGGCGCGGCCGGCGGGCCTACCGGCTGGGGGCCCGGGGGCGGGCCCGGGCGCAGGACGCCCGGCCCCCGCCGACGCGGCGCGAGCCCACTGGCCGCAGACCCGTCACTCACTCTTCACCATGGTTGCAGCACAAAGCGACCGGCCCCGGAGGCCGCTTCCTCCCTAAGGAACGGCGGGGCGGCGCGGAGGCGCAGGAGGAGGAAGAGGCGGGGAAGAGGAGGGGAGTCGCTGCTTCCCAAACACTCTCCGGGGGGCTGTGCGCGACGCCCGCCGCCGGGAGTCCGGACCCGGCTGCCAACGGCCCCTTCCCTCCGCGCCCTCAGACCGGGAACAAAGTTGCCGAGAGTCAGGCGGCCGAGGGCGCAGCCGGGGGCGCTCTGGCCGCTCCGCGCGCGCTGATGGGGGGAGGCGGCGGCGGCGGAGCGCACGGCGGCTGCCGGGGCGGCGGCGGCGGCGAGGCGGCCCGAGGGGATGCAGCAGCAGTCGGGGGGCTCGGCGGAGCTCAGTAGACAGAGCTCCGGCGCGGCGGAGACGGAGACCGAGGCGATTCAGCTCCGGAGCGCCCAGACTTGAGCCAGTCCTCAGACGGCGGCCGCGGTGCCGGAGTGCTTTCCGGAGACCCCCAGAGGAGGGGGAGGCCCTGCGCCCGGAGGAGCAGGAGGCCCGCGCGCCCCAGCCTCCCCCCTCACCGCGGCTCGAACTCCCTAAAAATAACTCAGGCCCAAGAGGGCCGGGAGGAGCCGCCGCCGTCCCCGAGAGGAGCCGGGGAGGCGTGTCGATCCAGGGCCCGGAGGGAGCCTTCCAGACCGCGCGGCGCAGAGGAAGCGGAGGAGGCGGAGGAAGCAGGAGCTCCCGGCTGCCGGGCGCCTCGGGGACCCTCGGGCCTCACGCCCCCCGCCCCGCTGCGCGCCCGGGGCCCCGCCGCCCGGTCGCCGCCGCCGCGGTTTGGCTGGTTGGCCCGAGGCGGGCGGGCGGAGCGCGCAGGGCGGAGGCGGCGGCAGCGGCGGCGGCGCTGGGCCGGGAGGAGGCGGCCGAGGGCGCGGAGCGGCCCCGGCCCGGGCCGCGGGGGGAGATGGCGTCCTACGTGGATAACAGCTTCCGCCAGGCGGTGATGAAGAACCCGGCCGAAAGGACCCCCCAGGTGAGACCCGCGTCGGCTGCGCCGTCCCAGCCTCCACCCCTCCCGACGCCGTTTGCCCCGCGCACCCGCGCCTCCCATCAGGTCCCCAACTTCCAGTGGCTTCCCATCTCCAAGCCTTCACCGGGTCCTCCTGGCATTATTTTCCCCTCTCTTGGGTCTTCTTTTCGCTGCCCTCTCGGTGCTGTCCTGCCCCCGCGATTGTCCGGCGGGACAGAGAGGTCTTTCCCGACCGTCCCGTCTTCCCAGCCGCGCGCTGGGCCTGCGAGTCAGCGGGGGTGACCTCTCCTCGGCAGTCCCTCTTGTCCCACCGGCCGCAGTGCTCCCTTCCTCCGCGAGCCTATGGCCCCTTCTGCCTTCAGAGTTCTTGGGTGTTTGCAGAGGTGTTGAGGAAACTTAAAGGGCTCTGCGAAAGACAAATCCGCGGTGGCCTTCTAAAGTGAAACGTTTGAGATGTTTGTATATTTACTGTTTTGCTTTTTTGGGGGGGGAAAAGGATGCCGCTTTCCAAGGAAGGGAGGAAGAAAGTTGGATAGCTAGGTTACTGCTTGTAGTTTCAATTGCAGACAGAACTGCAGATCAGGCATGTTCAAATACTAATCCCCCTCCCCCCCCCGCCCCCCGCCCCCGGGAAGGGCACCCTGCGGATTCTTCTGGTGTTGCACAACCTTGTCAAAATTAGGTAAGTTGGTTAACCTTTATACATTTCATTTACGTTCAGGCTTATTTTTTTCTGGCTTTAAGTGGAGGAATTGCTGATGGTGTTGGATCTGGTCGTCTCTAGTTGGACTAGAAAGGGGGAAATTTATAAAATGTGGTGGTTTGATTTTTTTTTTTTGCTTGTAGTTGCTGACTGGATAATGACGCATGCGTTGGGATGGTGACTCCAGGGGATCCTGCTGCCAACCTTCTTAAGACAAATAAGCCCTCCTGATCCTTGGGACCATCAGATATTTAGGATCTAGTGCTTGAAAGAGTGGCTTCGCTTGTTAGGTGTTGGATGCCATCTGTTCACATCCAAATGCTCTCCTCTGCCGTTGACGGTTGTTATTTAATGCGGGGAGAAGAGGATAAAATAGACTCTTCCACCGGCTGCCTTTGGGCAAGGCCCAGGAACGGCACCTGGTACCGTTTTTCATTTTTTTTCTGAGGCAGCCGTCACATCTGGGGAGTGTAGCTAGAGTGCGCATATTTACCAAACATGTGGAAGATGGGTGGTAAATTTTACAAGGAAAATTCAGTTCACACTGTCACCGGAAAGTTCCCGTTCTGAAGGATTACTTTACCAAAAACAAGGACTGTGCTGCTCAGGTCCTGTTGCACTGCCTCTCCTGTGCCTTTTCCACCTACTGTTTGTTTTGTGGTTGGCAATCACTCAGTTTTCTGCATCTGAAACTGTAGGTTCTCAGCCACAGTGTGATGGAAAAGCTAATTTCAGTGAGGTGTTTCAATGCCTTTCAGTGTTTGAGGTGCCAAGTGAAATCACACATGCTGAGAGTATTAGAACTCAGTAAGGTGGTCAGAAAATGATGTCAGAGGCCTTGGGTGGAAATTAGAGAGAGGGAAGTGGTGTGTTTGGTTGGTTGATTAGAATAGCAGTGACTCAATACCTACTATCAGGTGGTGGGGGGGGGGTAGTCGGTCACCAAACAAGGCTGAAAGAGACAGAATGTCCACTGTGACAGTGCGTGGATTGTGCCAAAGAAATGAACTGTTAAACTTTCCTCTTTCCGTGCCAGCTGTGGAGAACAGAGTGAACACCGACCAACATAGAACTTGGCCTGAGTCAGAAGTGGGCCAGTTGCTACCGACACCAACAATGTGCAAACTTCACTGACAGCCTGAAAGCAGCATATTTATCTCCCTCCCCCTGCCCCTCCACACACACCTTCACAGAACAAGTCACCCTCAAGAAACTTACCAAACATTTTGAACTTTCGTGAGTGTCCACCCTATTAATTTTAATGCTCAATGCAAACCTCCATGTTTATCATTTTAAAGAGAAAGTAGTTGGTAAGGTGACTGCTTCCCATCTTTACCTGGCTTGTTAAAAAGAATTACTTTTCTTCTAAAAGTTTGAAATTTACTCAGAAGTAAAAAAAAAACAAAACAACTTTGGTATCAGGTGCCTTTTCTGTTGAGTGCTTTGTGAATGTGAGGACTGGAAGTTTTCCTGCACTCTTCTCATGACTACTTGAGAGTTAGTATTTTGTAATATAAAAGCAAAGTTATTAAACCTATGAACAGGCACACATGGATCAGGAAAGTTTTGATGTTGTGCTTCCTTCTGTTTCTCAGGATAGATTTATGAAGAGTTTGTATGATTCTTACGACAAGCAAAAGAAAGGCGCTTTAAGAAAAAGATAGAGGAAAAAACATATATATATATATATATATATATATGTTTTGTTACATTACATTTTTTTTTTTAATCCCACCAACCCAGTCTCCTAAAACCCGAGAAGACATACTTTTGTACCAGGTCGGTCAGTTGCCTAGAAGTAATCATGCTGTCACTTGTACAACCTAAAAAGTTAGCTAAGAAGTTAAAGAGGTTTTGGGGGCAGGGAGAACCTCAATGCCAGACACAGGGACTTTGAAAATTACTATGAAATTAGGAAGCTTTTCATAGCCACCTGGGAAATGGAATCCATTTTCCCCATTTATTTAGGCACTTCACTAGAGGGGGGATGGTAAGGAGAAGCAAGCAAAATTGTCACCTGAATTTTTAGCCAGATGTTGCACATTCAGATTTAAGGGGCTGTCACTATTTCTCCTGATATTCTGGGAGGAGGAAAAAAAACTATCTTTAATCCAGTATGTATCCAGTATTGTGTGTCTGGAAAATGGCTAAGTTGTAGTCAATGGGGCACTGTATTCTCACTAACAAACCTTGAAAATAAGGAACACTGCACGTTCTATTGATATTTTTCAGTGCACCTCTTGTTGAAAAAAAGGACTCTTAAGTAATTGCTTTATTAAACTATTTGGGTTTATGTCTTTAATCACTTAAGTGGGAAGCTTGGTCACCTAAGCAATTTAGTGAAGTAAAAGATGTAAATAAATTACAAATAGCTTCGCCCCCAAGGCTTTAAACAATAAAATGAGTTTTCCAAACCATTTTATTAACTTACTGAGTTCAGACCCTTTCAGATTGCTTAGGTAGGGTGTTTAAATGCCTGTTTTTACTCTTTCAGGTGAAACATCTATTGCAGAGTTGTTTTTTCTGCTTTAAAGATTTAATATGTGTTTTTAGCTAGTTGTAAAAGTTACTTTTTAAAATATTTGTGTTTTAATTTATGTTAAACCATTTGTGTTAAAATGGTTTGTATTTTAAAAAGTATTTTAAAAAACAGCTCCTGCCTCGCCTCTTCCTAGTTAATAATATTACTTTGTTCTTCACTGATTTTGGGGGGGGAGTGTGTAGCTATACACCTTTTGATTTAGTTGCAAATTCATGAATTTGTCATCAGAGAGCTCATAACAGTGCAAGACTATTCTTTGCAAAAGTCACTTGGTAGAATACCTCTTGAGTGTTAATAAGAGGGTTGAAAAAGTGCCTTTAGCACAGGGAACTTTAAACTGTGCGAATCTGCACAAAAAGAGTTTCTCTGGTGGATGTTTAACTTTCAAATCTAGTGGAAGAATTGTCTATTTTCACATAAAAATTGACACATAAAAATTTCCATTTCTTTTTATCATTGTTTATTAGCAGTCTTATATTTTCATCTGACAACTTATACTTTGATTATATTTTGGCTCGTTTTGGGGCTCTAGTAATAAATAATTTGTCTTAAGTAGTTTTTGTTCATAAAACACAACTGAATGATCTGGGTGCAATTTTGAAAAGCATGTCTCACAAAGTAATACCTGTTTGGGTACAAGCATTTAGCTCTCATAGCAATGATATTTGAATTTGGAGGTTAAAAAAATGCACATTTATTACTGAAAAGCTAATTTCAGACTGTATTAGCATGTGGCTCTAAACAAGTGAGGACTTAAGTTTGTGGTAAAAATTATTAACATTCTTATGCATTATTGGTGGAAACTTAGTTGCCTTCAAATAACCTTTTAAACATTTAGTAATTAACAGTTCCATAATTAGCTTTGCATATCTTGGCTGAGATTCAAAATGAATCTAACTGCAGTGCTGTGTGGAGGCTGGTTTAATATAGTCCTTCCCAGACCCTGGGATTTTCACAGACACTCAACCCCACCCCCTCCCCCAAATAAAAAAAAAAATGTAGAGGACTTCCTGGTTGCCAACTTGGTGCAGTTTTCTTCCTCTCAAGAAAGGATGTAAAATAAAAAAAACCCAGCTATAACCTCTTAACACTATAATTTTACGTATGAAAACTCACCAAGGTTTTTTTTTTTTTTTTTTTTTTTTAAATAATTGAAGAATAGTTGCCTTACAGTGGTCATTTCTGCTGTACAACAAAGTGATTCAGTTCAGTATATATATAACCATTTTTTGGGGCCGCACTGGGTCTTTGTTGCATAGGCTTTCTCTGGTTGCGGTGCTTGGGCTTCTCACTGTGGCTGCTGCTTTTGTGGAGCACGCGCTCTATGGGTGCGTGGTCTTCAGTGGTTGCAGCACTCAGGTTTAGTCGTTGTGGCGCACAGGTTTAGTTGCTCCTTGGCATGTGGGATCTCCCTGGACCAGGGATGGAACCCATGTCCTTGGCAGGAGGATTCTTAACCACTGGACCACCAGGGACGTCCCTAGAAGATCTTTAAAACATTCTTTTCCATTATGATTTATCACAGGATATTGAATAAAGTTTTGTACTCTGCAGGACCTCGTTTATCCATTCTATATATAATGGTTTGCATCTGCTAACACCAAATGCCCAATCCATTACCCCAGTTCCCTCCTGTTTGAAACCATAAGTCTGTTCTTTTTTTTTTCCTCTTAATTTTCTGTTGGCCTGAGAAAACTTCATCCAGGTAGATTTGGGGGCGGGGGGGAGTTAAACACAGTAAGGTCTGCCTTTGATTTTGAAATTTAAGTCATATAATGTCGTATTACATAAAGTAATAGCAGCATTTGCTTCCGACGTAAATGAATTATTTGAAATAAAGATAGAGTAACCTTTTTGAAAAACAGAAAGACTGCCTTCTTGACTCTTCTGAAAAAATTGGTTGTTGTTTGTTTTTAGCTTTGTTTTGTAAGCTTTATAGGTAATGAAAAGGAATTATAATTCCCTCAAAGAACTTTGGTCTAGACTTGTGTAAAGAGATGTGGAAGTGCGGACCCCGGTGATAGTTCCATGATATTGGTATTATATGAGCTGTTCCCTCTCCTGGTAACAGTTTTCTAGAGGTTTAGAATTTCTCAAATATTTAATAAGAGCTAGATAAACTGCAATCAGAACTTATTTGATCCTGTTAACTGCTGGAAGTTCAGTTGACCAACCAGTACTTTCTGGCCCTTGGCAGCTTTCTGTTCTCTAGCTTGTGGTGTGTGTTCATGTAAAAGCTAATCAGAAAAGAGACCCTGAAGAAGAATTAGCCGTTGGTGGTTTATTCTGGGGAGGGCTGATCGTAACTTTCTTAGAAGCTAGCTAGCAATCAGTGGAACTGAAGGGATGCACGATGGTGATTCTGATCTCTCCTGAGTATTCATGCTAGAGTTGAAACTCATTCTTTTTAAAAAATAATTTTTGTTTTTAGTTTGAGATAATTGTAGATTCACATGCAGTTATAAGAAATAATGCAGAGATCTCATTACAAAAACGTTTGTAATGTTTTCCCCATTACAAATATCTTACAAAACTGTAGTGGAATATCACAACAAGGATACTGACAATGATAAAGCCTAGGTGCAGATTCCATTACCACAAGAATTCCTTTTGTTGCCTTTTTATAGGCACGATCACGCCAGCCCTACCTCTGGCAAGGACTAATCTCTTCTCCATTGCTATAATTTTGTCATTTCAAGACTGTCATGTAAGTGGAATCATACACAGATTGACTTTTTGGATTGGCTATTTTTCAGTTAGCATAATTAAGACATGTTACCTTTTGGCCAAAATGAGTTTAGTTACTATTATCTCTGAGTGGTTTGGGCTGTGTTCTTGAGATACCAAAAGTATTTGGGGATGGGGGCAGCACAAGGTAAGGTGGATTTAAAACAGTAACAGTGAGAAATTGTTAATAAACATAGGTATAAAATAAAGACCGAAGATCATTAGATCTTGGATGAGCAAGAGTTGTGAGAGTACAACACATTTGGGATATTTCAATATATATAGTTTTTTTTCCATAAAAACATTTTTTTCTGTGTATATAATGTAAGTGTAAAGGTAGTCTTACCATCTAGAATATGTCATGAAAAGAAATTACCTGGTTTTCCTCAACCGAAGTGGTGTTTTACAATTCAGAAGGAAGTCTGATGGATGTATTTATACAAAGGAGTTCCAGGGGGACAATTTGAACAACCAAATATGGAATTATACCTCTAGGGGAAAAAATATCCATGAACTCATGCCAACATAAGTAAATTATTAAATAAATAAATAGGGGAGAAGAGACAGCTCTTTGTTACAGTAGGATTCCCAAAAAGTAGAAGGTGTGCTAGAAGTGGAAAATCACTGGTAGGCAAACCTTACAGTAATAATAGTTGCAAACAAGAATCAGATGCCAGAACTAGTGGGTGAGAGTGTGATGACAAATATGTATACATCGGATATCAGAATATTTGCTTAGTCTCAAAGTGTCTTCCCCACAAGATCAATTAATTAATTACAAAGGGGAAATCAGTACTTTTAAAGTGAAGAAAATTAGCAGATACCAAATTGACTAGGTGATCAAAGTTATATCACAAGGTGTGTCGACATGATGCACCAAGGAGGGCACATCTGAAGCGGTGTTCTTACTAAAAAGCCCTTCAATTTGAGTGTCATAAAACACTAGGCAAATTCAAATTTTAGGATGCTCTACAAGACAACCTGGAGGAGGAAAGGGCAACCCACTCTAGTATTCTTGCCTGGAGAATCCGTTGGACAGGGAAGCCTGGCAGGCTATACAGTCCATGGGGTCACAAAGAGTCGGACACGACTTAGCAACTACACACACGAGATGGGCAGTACCCAGAAGTGTGTTCAAGGATGAAGTGCTGTTGAAGAGCCACAGATTGAAGGAGACCAAGGAAGCATTATAACCAAATGAACTGTGGGATTCTGGGTGAGGTCTCGGACCAGAAAGTGAACACTGGGACAGCCGGTGACATTTGAATCGATAGTTTTACTGTGGCAGGCTGGATGAAGAGTGTATAGGATCTCTGAACTACCTTTTATAAAAAAATAACTTGTTTTAGTGTAAAGCTATGTCAAAATTAAAAGTGAAAAAAAACCAACAACCAGCTTTTGGGGTTGTTGTGACTCTGACAAGAGGCCACCAAATTAAGATATTTAAAAAAAATAATCTTTTTTCCTGAGTTAATCTTAATGAAGAGCTCAGTACCTTTTAGCTAAATATTTTGCGTACATTAGGCCATTAGTGACATGGCTGAATCAATATATTAGAGGAAATTACACACACACATATCCAAGCTTGCAATAAATGGACAAGAAGAGCTAAAATTTATTCACCTTTTTCCCTAAATTTTGTAGATATTCCCATAAAAATGCAGTGTATTTTACCAGTTGTGACAGTTTCATGATCCCAAATGTAAGTGAATTAGAATATTTGGTATATGAAAAAAATGTGCAGGAGATAAAATGTTCCATGCGCATGAGGCAAGTAGAAAAGACGCTGTGGTAGTAGTTTAAGGAAGTCAGTTGAGGTGAAATCAAGTTTGTAGCATCCCCCTCTCTTTCCTCTCCTGTAAACTTAAAGTCTCTAAATTGTTACTTTTGGTAGGAGTGAGGAGGTGGAAGGGAGGGGGAGGGTGGCAGTGACTGTTGAAGAGGCAGGTCAGAGGCCCTATTACAGCTGGAGCTGATGAGACCTCTGAGCTGCGTGTGCAGCGTTTCATTAAAATCAGTTCAAGACAGAAATACAAATCTTTTTCCATATATATATATATATATTTTATGTATATATATAAATGGAAAATTGAAACACAAAGACATTATAATATAATGCCTTTGTATTTCTTTTACAACCTCCCCTCCTCTGCCAGCCACCTACCTTTCTTTCTTGTGGTAAATATTGGAGAATACATGTTGTTTTTTTATACTATGTATTTTTTTTCTGTAACTGAAACTAGTGCTGGAAGATTAGATTAAAAAATATAGGTGCTAACATTTGAGATAACTACAAATAAATTATAAGCTGGGAGATATTTACTATTTTCAATTATAAAGATAAAGCCATTTGTTTTCTATATTTCAATAGGATTTTTTTGTTTGATGTTTTCAGTAACTGCATTTGAGGGCACAACTGAAAAAGAAGAGCTGGCCAGCCTGTGAAGTAACTAAAATCTTACATTAATAAAGTAAAAAATAGTGAAAATATATAGATGTTAACTAGCCCTATTTAACATTTGTCCAGTTGTTCTGTATGTAAGTTAAGTATTTGAAGTCTTCAAGGCAGTAAAGTTTCTGATTTCTTCTGTAAGTGACATTATGCAGTCTTGCAAGCTCCACACTCAAAATTAGAAAATTTTTGGTAAAATTGTTAGAAATGTTCAGCTAAGTTAAATTAGTTACGGTATTAAAAAAGTGCTTGATCAAATTTATACATTTCCAAACAACTAGAGCTGAGTTTTAAAAACTCACGAGTTAAAAAAAAGATTGAAATGCCAAGAATAGAGGTGAAGAAGACTTTGCATTTCAGTTTTTTCTAGTCTTCATTGGTGTCAGATTCCCTTACTTTTGTGGGACTGGAATAAACTGAGGGGCGAGCTTTAGGGCTGGCGTTATCAAGCACTGCCCTGCTCCTTCAGTTGGGAAACCACAGACTTCTCTCCGAGGCAGAAGTGTATGCCGAGACCCACAAGTTCTTCAATCCCAGATGTGAATCTCCAAACCTAAAGTCATTTGAGACTTAAGTTGGAATGGGTGAGAATTCCTATCTTGATTCCATTTTCTCTGGTATGGTTTAAATCTACATCAGTTAGAGGAAGCTCTGTGGGGGTCAGCATGGTAAAATCATTTCACTTTAAAAGTCCTTGTTCCCACTTGACATTTGGTGGGATGGCTGCTTTCCTTTGTAGTTGCACATTTGTGTCTTTAAGTGCATTCACAGTATAGTTATTTTGAGTTTATTGAGTATATTCCCTTCATCTAACCTGATGGCTATGATCCTGAACTTTGGTATCCAGACCACAGACAGCTTTGTGGTCCTGTGGAGGTAACTTCACTTCATGGGGTCTCAGGCTTTTGGATTTCAAGGGCTTTTTAAAAATCATAAAACTCTGGGCTTCTGATATTGATTTGTCATCTATTTATTTTGAGAAATAAGCTTGTTAAAGTGAATTTAAACTCTCTCTCCACTATTCTCATTTCATAAAAGAAAGGACATTCTAATATCATAAAGACAGAAAGGTTATAATCTCAGAATAAATTGAGCTCTGTTTCACCATATTCTGTTTTTGTCAAGGATTGTTAAAATTTTGCCACCGATGAGTATGGGGCTTCCCGGGTGGTGCTAGTGGTAAGTAGCCTGCCAAAGCAGGAGACAGAAGAGATGTGGGTTTGATCCTTAGGTTGAGAAGATCCCCTAGAGTAGAAAATGGTAACCCATTCCAGTATTCTTGCCTGGATAATTCCATGGGCAGAGGAGCCTTCTGGTCGATAGTCCATGGGTTCGCAAAGAGTCAGACCCGACTGAGCAACTCATATTACCAGCCTTGTATAATTGTATAGATTAAGTATGTTCATGTATTTTTAGTTTTTTTTTTTAACAGTCTCTGACTTGAGTGCTTAATATTTGTTGTATTTTAAAACGTTTTATTGTATATTGGAGTATAGCCTATTAGCAATGTTGTGATACTTGCAGGTGGACAGCGAAGAGACTCAGTCATTCATACACATGTATCCATTCTCCCTCAAACTCCCCTCCCATATTATTATTTTTCAGTTGTTGGTGTTTATTTTTCCCTTAGATAATTTTTCATCATTCATGTATCTTACAGTTAACTCACTGAAGTGATCATAACATAAATCTAATTGGTAGAATTGATTCATGGCTTAGATTGTGTTGGCATTGCATTAGTCTGCAGGTTATCAGAAACCACACACACAGAGGCCTAGTGATGGGCTTATCTTTCTCACAAAATAAGAAATCTCAAGTTAGGCAGTTCAGGCCTGATGGAGAAGCTCTAAGATTTCATCAAGGAAACTAGCTCATGCTACTTAGCAAGTGATTTTAGGTTTCAGAGTCCCAGGATGATGGCTGCATCCCAAGCAGGAGAGATGGGAGAAGGTTGAAATTCTTAGCTCTTTTGTTGGTAAGAGTTTGTTATTTTGAAGGGACGTCCTCTCCAGGTGTTTGTCATTGACCAGAGCTGGGTCACATGGCTACTCCTAGTTGCAAAGGAGGCTGGAAATATATTTTGCACTTAAGCCTGTATATTGCAGAAAGGCAGGAAAGAAGGAGGTTAAGATGAATGAGCGCTATGAGCTGATAGTATTTGTCCAACTTACTTTGTGTAGGAAATGGATGATTGTAAAAAGTTTACAGAGTGATTCTCAGGAGACCTCTTTGAAAGTCTTACTTCCAGAGGTCTTACAGTAACATATAGAGCTACATTACTGTAATTGCAGTTTTGGAGTCACATAGATATATTTAACTTTTTAGTTCAGTTATTAGATGTATGACTATTAATTTTCTGAAGCACAGTTTCTTATTTGAAAATAGAGGTAAAAATACCAGTGTGTGAACATTATATATAAATATAAATAAAATACTAATGTGACTTTTAAGTATGTTTTTAAGTGGAAACTATTGATTTATGTAGTGATTTAAAATAAAACATAGGATTATATTTTCTACATTCTTTTCGCATCAGTTGCACTCTTTTAAAATTTTATTTCATTCCTTGTGTGTTCAGTTTTGTGTTCTGATATTTTTGTGTATAGCAGTGCTTTGTTATTTTTCTGGGACTTTTAAGTTTTCAATTTGTCATTCCTCATACAAGCTGAATCATCATCATTTTATAAATATGCAATCATATATAAAATACTTATAAAAGATAGCAGTTTAAATAGTTTTCTGTAACTTGTTGAATTCATACTTATAAACTTATGTTTTTGAGAAAAGTGACTTCATATTGAATGTTATATGAGACTAGTGAAAGTATGTGAAAGTGTTAGTCGCTCACTTGTGTCTGACTCTTTGTGACCCCATGGACTGTAACAAGCAAGACTCCTCTGTCCATGGAATTCTCCAGGCCAGATATTGGAGTGGGTTGCCATTCCCTTCTCCAGGGGATCCTCCTGACCCAGCAATTGAACCCGGGTCTCCCGTATTGCAGGCAGATTCTTTACTGTCTGAGAAGACAGACTTTGATATTAAAACTTTAAGTATGCAGTATGTCTTGCTTTAGAGTAGATGTGAATAGTTATGGGCTTTTAATGATAGCATTCAAGATTTATGTAGATAAACTGCTCTTATGTGTAGTGGGGTCAGTTAAACCATTTGATATCAGAAGCTCACAGCTAGAAATGTTACTTGAAAGAGTCTGGGGTATTTGTTATTTTAAAACAGTCTGTGTTTTTTTGTAAGTTATTTGTTTCTGGGAGGGGGGCTAAGGTCTAAAATATGCCTGAATCTGGAGTATAAGTTAAGACTTTGATTTCATTTAAAATGGATTAATGTGAAAAAAAAAATGGATTAATGTGTAAGGTGTCTGTTGGCCTCACTGGAGAGATTGCTTGGCTGGAATTTGCCATGCGTCTTTAAAACTCAGGTCTTGGCACACCCCATAGCACAGAACTGGAGCTAATAAATGCTGTTTAATGACTTGATTTTTTTTTCCCCTGAGAATTTGAGATACAGCGGAAAATGTAATTATATACTTCTACATTAATAGTGAATTGGGTAAAAGCTGAATAGGAGCAGTAGTTCAGTTTCTGTAACACAGAAGCCCTCCTTTATAGAAACATGTAACTTTGTGGAGCAGAGTTTTTTTTCTTGAGTATCAGGCAGTTGCCTCCCCATAAGTTTAATCACTTTGGTGTTGATATACTGAACTGTCATTTACACTATATTTGATTGTAATTTAACAGAGTGTATAAATTCTTCCTCTGAGCTCCTGTGACATCTTTGTTCTACTTTGCAGTACCTTTTTTTAAAAATTACTTTGAGATTTTTGACTATGGTCAGGGACAGTAGTGTAATGACAGACTTAAATTAGTATTTAGAACCAATTTGCTGATAAAGCATTACTAAGTAGAGATCTCAGCTTTGATCCATTTTATTAGATATGACTATTTGTATAGATTAACTCCTTGGGCTTTCCAGATGTTGCATTGGTAAAGAATCCACCTGCCAATGCAGGAGGTGCCGGTTCAATTCCTGGGTCTGAAAGATAGGGAGTAGAAGAAATAACAACCTACTCTAGTATTCTTGCCTGGAAAATCCCATAGCCAGAAGATCCTGGCATGCTATACTTGCATGAGGTTGCAGAGAGTGACTGAGCACACACACATTAACTTCTTAAGGGGCAGTTTCAGAAATAGATTAAATACCCTGTGCTTAGATCTTTACTTAGTGATTATATATAAAACTTTAGAAAAAAGTAAACTGTACTAACACTCATTCTGGGTAAAATATTTACACATTTGTAGTAAAAGACATCTTAATTAAATACATGTATAGAGTAGAATTTAACTTCATTGATTTCTACTTTTTATCAGTACTTTGTAATTTTTAATTTGTCATGTAATGATTTTTTTTTTTTTTTGGTCACACTGCCTGACTGGTGGGATCTTAGTTCCCCAACTGGGGATCGGACCTGGGTCCTCAGCAGTGAAAGTACACAGTCCTAACCCCTCGACCACCAGGGAATTCCCATAATGTTCTTCTTTATGGGGAGGGATAGTGTGATTCCGGAGCATGAGTAAGGCATGTAATCCATAGACTGCTTCCCTTACCTGATGATGCCTGAAGGGACCTTGAGGAAAACAGATTTGTCAATGTTGGTTCTTGACGCTGAGTGGAACCTTAGAATCAGCTATCATTGTACCACAGACGTGGAGGCTTCCAGGGGCCTATGGAGAGTCCTGGAAATCTGGCCTAGCCTCCACCTTTAACTTCTATTAGAAAAGGGAGACTTACCACTAAAAAAAATGCTGCAACTCTCTGATCTAGTTTGGGACTCCTGAGAAAATAAACACCAAGAGTAGTTGTTGAATTTCCCCATGCCACAGGGACAGGGCCAGCACACTGTTGAAAACTTAATCTCCTAGATCAGGACTGAGTAAACTTAGCCCTTGGGCCAAATTCAGCCCATAGCCTGGTTTTGTGTATAACGTTTTATTGGGACCCAGCCAGGCTCATTCTTCCTGTTGTCTGTGGCTGCTTTCATGCTTCAGAGGCTGAGTATGGCCTGCAGAGGCTAAAATACTTACTGTCTGGCTCTACAGAAATTTGTCCTCTGCCTTACAGACTCCTCATTTCTGAGAACTTCCAACTGATTTCAGGGCTCAAGGATTTAATATGTCTTTTATAATTGCAGGTCTGTAATCAAAGAGGTATGTTTACACAAGGGGCTTTCCAAGTGGCTCAGTGGTACAGAATCTGCCTGCCAATGCAGGAGTCGTGGGTTTGATCCCTAAGTCGGGAAGATCCCCTGGAGGAGGGCATGGCAACCACTCCAGTATTCTTACCTGGGAAATCCCATGGACAGAGGAGCCTGGCAGGCTGCAGTCCATGAGGTCACAAAGAGTCTGATGGTGATTGAGCATGCACACATCTTTATACAAAGGGGAGTGAAGTAGAGGCATCTCAACCCAGCCTGCTGCTGCTGCTGCTAAGTCGCTTCAGTCGTGTCTGACTCTGTGCGAGCCCATAGACGGCAGCCCACCAGGCTCCCCTGTCCCTGGGATTCTCCAGGCAAGAACACTAGATGCACTATTATTTAAATGCGGCGAAAACAAAGCTATTTTGTCAATTTCAATTATTTTCTTCTTTTGAGATGTAGCCAAAAGAGTACTGGGACTTTTAGTCATTCTAATAAAGTGTCTCCTGGTGTTCTTTACAAATACAATCTGAAAGGAGAAAAGAAATTTTATTATATAGTAACATTATTAACATAACAGTTCATAAAATGTCTTAAAGGCACTGGGTGTAATATGTGTTATTATTGTTCATCTGCTGATGTTTACCCAATATGTTTTTTTTTTTTCCTGAGTCTTACAGTTTTGCTCCCAGGAAGGACATATTTTTGTATAGGTTAATTCATCAGTTTTTCAGCCTGACTTTATTTAAACTGTGTTGTCTTTCTCTCGGTTTTCAAGAAATCTAGAGTTAGGTGAGAAGTTTTAAGAAAAATCCTCTTCCTGAATTAGGCTTTCATTAATGAAACAAAACTGAATTATATAAGCCCATCAGATATACCAGCCCCTGTTGGCACCAGCTGGGTGCTCTGCTTAATAACTCTGTGTTGTACTCAAAGATGCTTTTATTTCCATTGTGTTTGCAATCAAGAATGATTGTACTACTACCTTTAGCTTTTGAAAAATGATTGTAGGCATACTATCTAAACCTTTAAATTGGATTCAGAGATAAAACTCTTTGCTTTTTATTATATTGTTTACCTTTCTCTGTCTTGCACCCAAACAGGAACTTGCTTGAGTTGATCTTTCCTTTTCACAGTGGCTGCAGAATTGTCCTCAGTAGCTGTTACTTCTTGGCAATCACAAAAATAACTTAATTAATTAACAGATGATAACTTGTACGGGTATGGTAATTAGTTATATTGATGTGAGTAAAGAAAAGAGGCTATTTCAATGAGGCTTCTGGGGTTAGAAATGAAATTACTTTCTTGAGAAGATGGGCTTTCATTATGGTTTAGGAGAGAGACACTAAGGTCTCTAAAATTGCAACAGTCTTGCCAGTGTTCAGTGAAACTTTGTAGAAAATGTTAATGGAAATCTTATTACAATGTATTCAGTTTCAGACCTCCTCTCTCCTAGTAGAAACATTCCTAGTATTTAAGCTGCTTCCTTACTTCATCCTTAGAGGATAATCAGTTTTCATACTGTCAGTTGCCTCCTCAGTTGTCTAGGAAAAGTCTTCCAGAAGACTAGAATTAATGTAGTCTTCTGGAAAGGATTAAAAACTATTTAATTTAAAACTTCAGGGATATTGTACGGAATTTTGAACATTTTTGCTTGTGATTTTTTTTTTTTTTTTTAAGGAAGGGAGTAAATGTTACACATTTTGAGCCAGTTTTTAGGAAGACAGTATTTACCTTCAAATTGGTTGGAGGAAAATACAGACTAGCACAGGGGAAAGAAGAAAGAAACTAGCATCTCCTGGAAATCTTTGAAAGTCTGGTGAAAAGAAAACCATACTTCTCATCAAACTGGATGAGATTTTTTATTTTTATTTTTATTTTATTTTTTGAGATTTTTTAGAATTAAGAAAGATCTCCCCCATAACTTAAAGTCTAGCCTTTTGTATTTGTTGTTGTTCAGTCACTCAGTCGTGCCTGACTCTTTGCGACCCCATGTTGCAGAACACGCCAGGCTTCCCTGTCCTTCACTGTCTCCTGCAGTTTGTGCAAACTTGTTCATTGAGTGGGTGATGACATTCAACCATCTCATCCTCTGTCTTCCCCTTTTGTATATCTTACAGTTTTCTTTATATTTGAAATAGGTTGTGACTTTTTGTTTTTTGGTAAAATATCATTTACTCTCTCTTGTCCAAGGTTTAGACAAGAAAAAAAAAAAAGTGGCCAATCTCGATCATCTCTTTCAGAAGGTTATAAGGATTTCTCATAATTTTCTTAATTTATTAGGCAAATATTCCCCTTTGCTGATAGTGAAAATGAGCAAGTTAAATATGTTTATGGGAACCCATGCTGGTCCTCCCTGCTCTGCTTTTAGGCTAGGTTGTAATTTACACTTTCCTTCATTTTTACTCTTCTCAGTTGATTGTAAGATCAATAGTACAAGAAAAGAAACACTGCTGTGGACCTGTTTATTTAGGGTGGTATTTCAGAGAGAGAACTCCAAAGGCCTTATTTCTTGACAAGTAGAAGCCATTCCTGTGGATGGTAATTTTCAAGAATGATACTTGTAACCACAAAGAACAATACTCTTGCATTATCTTCTGGGTAAACTGCTCCTATGTTCCAACTGATTTAGTAAAAAGCTAACCATGGAGTTTGGGAAGGAAAACATCTATTTATTTTCCTTCCTGATTCTTCCTTTCATTCTCACTGCTGTCATCCTCAGGTCTTTGTCTGCGTGCCACAAGCAAAGGGACCCTTTTTACCCAGGGTCCCTTCATTCCTTGCTGTTCTTCCCTCAGACCTGTCCTGGGCGTTTAAAAAGGACTAACTTAAATGTTTCCTCCTCTATGAAGCTTTTTCTAGTCACTTGAGCTGGATATTGAGTCTTTCTTTGTGAAAATTTTTATTGTTTTAACTTGCGCCTCTCAGGAAAGCATTTATTGTCTGGTAATATTCTGAGTAATATTCTATAGTGTATATAGTGTGTGCACACACACACACTTTATCTGTTCACCCCTTGGTAGACATTGAGGGTGTTTCCACATCTTGGCTATTGTATTGTAAATAATGCTAACTGAACATAGGGGTACATGTGTCTTTTCAAATTACTGTTTTCATATCCTCTGGATAAATACCCAGCGAATAGCTGTAACATATGCCAGTTCTGTTCTTAATTTTTCCATTAATCTCTGTATTGTTCTCCGCAGTGGCTATAGCAGTCTACATTCCCATCAACGGTGCACAAGGGCTCCCTTTTCTCCACACACCTGGTATTAATAAGACCTGTTGCTTGTTATCTTCTTGGTAATAGCCATTTTGACCCATGGGAGGTGATATCTCATCGTGGTTTTGACTACAATTCTCTAATAATTGCTCATGTTGAGCATCTTTTTATTTACCTATTGGCCATGTCTTTGTCTTTTTTTTGGAAAAATGTCCATTCAGTCCTTTGCTTATTTTTTAATTGGACCTTGTGTTTTGAAATGTTGAGTTGTACGAGTTCTTTGTATATTTTGAATTGTATATTCTGGATTTTACCAAAATATCTGGATTTTACCAAAATATTTGGATATGACCCTTTGTCAGATTTATGATTTGTAAATACCTTTCCTCTTTCAGTAGGTTTCCTTTTCACTTTGTTGATGATTTCCTTCATGGTAGAAGGTTTTAGTTTGATGTAGTCCCATTTTAATTTTCAAATTGTGTGGCATGTGGAACTTCCCGAGCAGGGGGACAAGGAATCTAACCTGGACCCTCTGCAGTGGAAACATGGAGTCTTAAACACTGGATCACCAGGGAAATCTAAGTCTCATTTTTAATTTTTTGCTTTTGTTTCCCTTGCCTTAGGAGTCAAATCCAAAAACATAGCTAAGACCAATGTCAGGAAGGTTGTCGCCTATGTTTCCTTCTAGAAATTTATGCTTTTTAGGTCTTACATTCCAGCCTTTAATCTATTTTTAGTTAATTTTTGTGTGGTGACATATAATTGGTCTCTTTTCATTCTTTGGCATATAGTTGTCCAGCTTTCCCAACACCAGTTTTGAGGAGACTGTCTTTTCTTCGTTGTGTGTTCTTGGCTCCTTTGTTGTAAGTTAATTGTCCATGTATATATGCTTTTATTTTTGTGCTCTTATTCTGTTTCATTGATCTGTGTGTCTGTTTTTATACCAGGGCCATATTATTTTGATAACTGTAGCTTTGTAATATAATTTGAAATCAGAGAATGTGATACCTCCACATTTGTTATTCTTTCTGAATATAGCTTTGGCTAGTTGGGCTCTATTGTGGTTCCATATAAATATTTATTCTAGTTCTATGAAAGATGTCATTGGAATTTTGATACGGATTGCATTGAGTTTGTGGATTGTTTTGGGTAATATGATCGTTTTAACAATATTAATTCTTTCAATCCATGAGTGTGGAATATGTTTTTTTTTTTCTAATTTTTTTAACGCCCCCCTTTTTTAACCCCCCCTTTTTTTTAATCCTCCCCCAAATATGTTTTCATTTTATTGGTGTGTTCAGTTTCTTTCATCTTACAGTTTTTAGTGTACCTTATCTCTTATTTTAAACTGCAAAAAATTCCTTGAAGGTGAATCTATCTTATAGACATTTGTGTTTCCATGGTGTTTTATAATACCTGAGCGTTTCACAAATACTTAAACTATGAAGTGTGCATCAGACATTTCCATGTAATTCAATAAGCAGTACTGACAGGGCACGACCCAATTTGGTATAATTTTAAAATTTAACTCCTGGGAGATTATTTTTTACTATTTGAGTATAACATAATTTAGGCTTGTTATTATTTTAAGACAGCCACAATTAACTCAGAATTGCTTGGATAGGTGATGTGATTCAAATTTTACTTAGCCACCATGACTTTGGTCAGTCACATAAGTAAGTCAAAAATAGAAGCCTGAAACTCTAGGCATGATCTTATGAATTTCTAAGCCCTGGACTTCAGTTTTTTGCCTTGGATTTTATTCGAGGGGTGTATACATTTGCTTTTACTGGATTCTGAACTTTTTGTTTTATACATCTACTTTGTAAGCCTTTGTAAGTCAGATCGACAGTATTTTAAATTGTATAACTAATCTCTTGTAAGATCCAAGAGAAACAGTATTTGTAATGCCTTAGCTTCTTTTATATTGATGTTGCTTTAATGATGTCACTCATTTTGGGGTCTGTAATGAGGAAAAGTAGGTGAGAGAGAGGGGCTGGTGTGGTACTCTCTATTCTCTGAGTGACTTTGGCAGCTTTCCTTGGACCTCAGCTTTCTGGTCTTTAAAACAGTACACTGTTTTCGAGGGTATCTGTTAAGGGTTAAATGAACATAATGTATGAGAAAGTACTTCTCAAAGGGAAAAGTCTATACAGTAATGTAAGACATTACAATCACTGACACAATGAAAGTATTAGTGCCAGTAGAAATTGTGAGTCATTTTAAAAGATAAGAGACTATTTGGCTATACAAATAATACTATTTGGCTAGTAGTATTTATAGAAATATGCCTCTTTTCAGTGTGAGTGAGGCAGTAAGACCATGTTTTAAAATTATTTCTTTATTTGGTTGTCCAGATTAATACTTATCTGGATCATTTTAGAATTATAGGCTTCATGTTGAGCTTTCTAAAGAGCTTTCTTTGTAAAGCACTTTCAGACTTCAAAGAACCATTGTGTAAGAACTCATCTACACCAATATATCTTGAGTAGTTTTGATTATTTTATGTTGAATAGAAAAGCTGAACCAAAAATTTTTTCACTTTCAAAAGTACTCAAGTGGCAAAGTCTTTCCATATGTGTAACATGTATATGTATTCTCTTCTAAGAGTGTTTATTGGAATACATATTTTTGAAATAAAAGCTTTATATTTGTGTGCTGTGAATAGATATGATTTTCTGTTCTTTTCTGATTATTGAAATCTGTCATCATTCTGTACTTACATTTGAATGTTCTGTGAACTTAGAGATTTAGCCAAAACTTGCAGAAGAGTGTTAATAAGTATAAGAATGTGGAATAGAAATTTCATGACTATTTTTGAAGAATTTGAAAAGGAATTGAAATTACCTTCATAATATAAACGTTCACTATTAAAAGGTACAACAGTAAATGAATCTTTATGCTTCTAATTATCTTTTGTTGAGTTACTTTTGTAGTGCTGCCCCTTTGAAAGTTCAAGTCTCCATTAGTATAATAATACATAATACTTAGAGTTGTGTTGTTTGCTCTTCATTTATACTTAGGGAGAACGCAACTTAGAAGAACTGAGGGACGATATGGAAAAGCAATAGACATTTATTAAGTCTTCATTATGTGTCAGAAAGTCAGCTAGGTTTTTTCCCCTCATTTTTGAGTTGTTCAGTTCAGTCTCTCAGTCGTGTCTGACTCTTTGTGACCCCATGAATCACAGCACACCAGGCCTCCCTGTCCATCACCAACTCCCAGAGTTCACTCAGACTCACGTCCATCGAGTCAGTGATGCCTTTGTCATCCTCTGTCATCCCCTTTTCCTCCTGCCCTCAATCCCTCCCAGCATCAGAGTCTTTTCCAATGAGTCAACTCTTCGCATGAGGTGGCCAAAGTACTGGAGTTTCAGCTTTAACATCATTCCTTCCAAAGAACACCCAGGACTGATGTCCTTTAGGATGGACTGGTTGGATCTCCTTGCAGTCCAAGGGACTCTCAGGAGTCTTCTCCAACACCACAGTTCAAAAGCATTTTTAGTTTTTGCTGCTGCTGCTGCTGGTAAGTCGCCTCAGTTGTGTCCGACTGTGTGACCCCATAGAGGGCAGCCCACTAGACTCCTCTGTCCTGGGATTCTCCAGGCAAGAATACTGGAGTGGGTTGCCATTTCCTTCTCCAGTGCATGAAAGTGAAAAGTGAAAGTGAAGTCGCTCAGGCATGCCTGGCTCTTAGCGACCCCATGGACTGGAGCCTACCAGGCTCCTCCATCCATGGGATTTTACATCAACCCAATTAAGCAGGAGATGCGGCTCTTAACTTACCAGTGAAGAAGCAACTGAGATAGAGAAGTTAACTCTTTTTCTTAAGGACACAAAACTGTCTGATTTCAAAGTCCACACTTTTTCCACTCTACCAGACTCCTTCTGAAATAAAATTGAGTGTCAATATCTGGACTGTTGTAGTAAGGACTGTTACAAAGTGAAGTTCCAATTTGCTTAAGGTCTTTCTCTTTATTTGCCCATTTCTTTTTATATAAAATGTTTCACTAGGTTACTTGTACTTCAGAGATGAGCTTCAGCTCTAAAATCTCATTTTATTGAAATTTTGGGATTTCCCTGGTGGTCCAGTGGTTAAGACTGTGTGCTTCCACTGCAGGAGACCTGGGTTTGATCCATGGGTGGAAAACTTAAGATTCTGCAAGCCACACAGTGTGGTCAAATAAATAATTGTATTAAAATTTTAACTTTTAAAATAATTGGAGTTAGTAGAGTAGGACTGGAAGGTCTATTTTTAACTTAGGTCCAGGTACTTAGCCAATAGATAAGTCTCAGTAAGTATTAGATATTGTTATATTAACTCTGTCTTTTAAGTAGCTTGTCTTAGTCATTAGGTTTATCTGAAAAAATGCAGAGTTTTACATGATGGTTTTAGTAGCATCTAATATTTCTTGACAGTTTTGTCACTGGATACTGTTTTAAGGATGTAAAGTGTTAGTTGCTCAGTCATGTCTAACTCTTTGTGACACCATGGACTGTAACCCGCTCGGCTCCTCTGTCCATGGAATTCTCCAGGCAAGAACAGTGCCTGGAGAATACTGCCTTAGGGTTGTCATTTACTTCTCCAGGGGATCTTCCTGACCCAGGGATCAAACCCAGGTCTCCTGCATTGCAGGCGGATTCTTTACCATTTGATCCACCAGGGAAGCCCTAAGGATGTAAATGTGTTATTCTTTTTCCTCCTTTTCAGTACTTTGTTTTATCCAGTGACATAGTAACATGATAAATATATTATCTTGGTATCTTCTTCTGATTAGTTATTATTGGTTTTTGTTTCCTTTATTTTTAATAATCAACTATATTAAGGATTTTTGTCAGTTGAAGAGAATGAAAGTGATGATTACAATTAGAATTCTTTGATCTTTGGTTTGGGCTAGCTTGATGCCTTTCAAGTTGCTGTGTACTGGGGTGGGGGTTCAGGGGAAACTAACCAGTTTTTCTCAGCAGTAGTATATCCATGCATCTGCTTGTTTGTCAGAAAAACACAGACTTGACATACCTCCTATTTCTGTTGCTTATGACATTTCCACATAGAATTATATTAATAATTCCTTTCTGTCTGGAAACATAGTTGGAAGCCTTGGTTTTCAGTGCTGACTGAAAAAGGTGAGGGAAAGGCTCAGGGGCTTGCTCCCAGGGACCAGATTTGAACGGATTGTAGTATTCGGAACTAGCAAGTTGGAGAGTAAAACATTCCTGGCGCTTCTGCTTCTCTGACTGTTGCCATGAAGATGTCTTAACTCGTAAGTGAATTTTGTTGTCTGAGTACGTTATTTAGAAAGGGGTTAATTGAACTGGAATTTGACCAGAATCGAGAAATGTTCAGAAATTACCCAGATATGCTAAGAATTAATTCATAAGCCTGTATCTTGCAGAGAGATACTGTTTATGTTATCTGACATTATCCGACACTATTTTATGATTGTACTTCTTGATCTCAACTATATAATGAAAGACAGATGCTAGATTCTGGAATGTGAGATATTAAGGAGTCTTAAGTGCTTCTGAAATGCTGAAATCCAGATGTTTTGGTGGTTCTGGGGATGTATTTGTGTTTCAGTGATGTGCTCTAGTCGTTTCAGTTGAGGAGACCTGTGTCACTGTGTCTGGTAGCGAGTCCAGTTTGTTCCCCTTTGTCCTTACAAGACATAGAAAATGCCCTTCCTTTGGGATGGAAGAACACAGTACTCTAGGGCAGAAAGGAGGTTTTTCAAAGGGGTAACAAGGTCTTTTTTCTTTTTTTTTAAATTCTGAATTTTCTCATTTATGGCTCCTTTAAAAAACAAAACCATATCATTTCCTTCCAGAACATTCTATGTTGACCATTCCACAGGCTCCTGTTTTTGAGGGGCATTGGGATCAGAAAGAGAGGTTAAGTGCAACCTCCTAGTGGTTTGCTCAAAATTCACCCTGCATTGTAAGTGTACATGATAATGTGTTGCTGTCTCTGGAATGTTTGCAATGTACCACAAATGTTCATCATTTGTACTTAGACTATATATTTAAAAACTAGTGTTTTAAATAATACTTACTTAGGTTTTGTGTGTGTGTGTGTGTGCACGTGTGCATAGTTCACATATCAAACATTATAAAAAGGTATGCAAAGGAGAGCCTTCCTTCCTCTTCTGCTCCACATGTGCCTGGTCTCCAGCCCCAAAACAGAGTGAGTGGTCTTAGTTGCTTGTTTATTCTTCCAAAGATTTTTTTTTGAAGATATGTGCATAGACCCATACAAAATGTTTTCCCCAACCTCCAGATTATATCTACTTATCTATCTGTCCCTTGCTTATTTACTTACTGTAAAATATAATTTGGGAATCTTTCTGGAACAGTGAACGAAGAGCTCGCTTGTGGGGTGTGCCTGTGAGTTTAGCCAGTACAGTGTATTCCCAGTAAGGAATATCCCTTACATATGTGATCTGATAAATTTCTGTTGGGCCAAAGGATTCTTGCATTTCTAATTTCGATAATTATTGTAGTAGCATACTACTGTCAACATTGTATTAGGAATTAAAAACACAAATTGTAATTAAGTTGGTTGCAACTTTTACAACAGTCAGATATAATTTTTTTAAAAATATTATTTATTGGCTGACCTGGGTCTTAGTTGTGGCATGTGGTATCTCTAGTTGCAACATTCAGACTCTTAGTGGTGGCAAATGGGATCTAGTTCCCTGACCAGGAATAGAACCTGGGTCCCCTGATTGGGAGCATGAAGTCTTAGCAGGAAGTCTGCAGATGTAATTTATCTATAGTAAGATTTATCCTGTCCCAGTATAAAATTCTATGAATTTTAACATGTGTACAGGCATACCACCACCAGTCACCACAGTCAGAGATGTTTCCATCATCTGGAAAGCTCCCTGCCCCTGTCTGTAGTCAGTCTCCTCTGACTAGCCCTGACTGTGGCAGCCATTGGTCTGATGTCTCTTACTACAGGTTTGCCTTTCCCAGATGGCACCCCACTCCAGTACTCTTGCCTGGAAAATCCCATGGATGGAGGAGCCTGGTGGGCTGCAGTCCATGGGGTCGCTGAGGGTGGGACACGACTGAGTGACTTTGCTTTCACTTTTCACTTTCATGCACTGGAGAAGGAAATGGCAACCCACTCCAGTGTTCTTGCCTGGAGAATCCCAGGGACGCGGGAGCCTGGTGGACTTCTGTCTGTAGGGTCGCACAGAGTTGGACACAACTGAAGTGACTTAGCAGCAGCAGCAGCAGCCTTTCCCAGAATGTCATATATTAATACATGGAATCATATAGTGGGCCATCTTCTGGCATCACTTCTTCATCAAGCATCAGGCTTTTGAGATTGAGCCATGCTGTGACATGTATCAGTAGTGGTTTTTTTTTTTTTTGGTTTTTTCCCTGTTCATTGCTGAGTAGTACTTCATCATATAGACGTACCAAAATTTGTTAATCCCCAATCCATATTTGAGTTACTTCTAGTTTTTGGCAATTATGAATAAAACTGCTGTAAACCATACATGTAAGAATTTATGTGAACATGTATTTTTGTTTTTATTGGCAAATACCTAGGTGTGGGATTCCTGGGGCTACATGCTGTTTAACTTCATGAGAAACTGACAAATTCTTGTTTCCAAAGCAGCTGTGTCATATGGTATTTCCATCTGCAGTGCATGAAAATTCCAGTTGTCCTGCATCCTAATTAGCACTTGGATATGTCAGGTTATATTTTAAGGCATTTTATTAATAAGCTTATATTGATATCTTAGTGTTTTTTAACAAGCAGCTTTATTGAAGTATAATTTGTATACTGTATTATTCACTCATTTAAAGCATATGATCAGTGAATTTTAGTGTATTTACAGGAATGTGCAGCTACCATCACAGTCAGTTTTAGAACATTGTTATCACCTCAGAAAGAAAATCCTTGTGCTCTTTAGCTATTACCCACTGTGCACTATGCTTCCTGTCCTAACTAATCAGGAGTTTACTTTCTGTTGCTATAGAATTTCCTATTCTGGACATTTTGTATGAATGTAATACGCAGTTTTTGTGTGTGCCTGGCTTGTTTGATTTAGCATTATGTTTTCAAGGTTAATCCACGTTGTAAAATGTATAAAGCATTCCATTCCTTTTTGGGGCCAAATAATATTTCATCATGAAATATTATGAGTTACAAGCTGGAATCAAGATAGGTGGGAGAAACATCAACAACCTCAGATATGCGAATGTTACCACTCTAATGGCAGAAAGTGAAGAGGAAATAAAGATCCTCTTGGTGACGGTGAAGGAAGAGAGTGAAAGAGCCAGCTTAAAGCTAAATATTAAAAAAACTAAGATCATGGCATCATGCCCCATTACTTCATGGCATATAGAAGGGGAAAAGGTGGAACTAGTGAGATTTCCTCTTCTTGGGCTCTAAAATCACTGCAGATGGTGACTGCAGCCATGAAATCTGTAGATGAGTGCTTCTTGGCAGGAAAGCTGTGACAAACCAAGACTGTGTTGAAAAGCAGAGACATTACTCTGCTGACAGTGATCCGTATAGTCAAGGCTGTGGTCTTCCCAGTGGTCATGTACAATTGTGAGAGCTGGACTGTAAAGAAGACAGAGCGCCGAAGACCTGATGCCTTCAAACTGTGGTACTGGAGAAGATTCCTGAAAGTCCCTTGGAGCAAGGAGATCAAACTAGTCAGTCTTAAGGGAAATCATTGGAGTACTCAGCTGAAGCTCCAGTATTTTGGTCACGTAATGTGAACAGCTGACTCATTGGAAAAGCCCCTGATCCGGAAAAGATTGAGGGCAGTAGAAGAGGGTGTCAGAGGATGAGATGGCTGGATGGCATCACAGACTCAATGGACATGAACTTGGGCAAACTTTGGGAGATAGTGAGGGACAGGGAGGCCTGGCATGTTGCAGTCCATGGGGTTGCAAAGATTCAGACACCCCTGGATGACTGAACAACAGCAACAGTATTTCATCATACCACTTTTTGTTAATCTGTTCATAAGTTGTTGGACATTTGGGATGTTTCTGCCTTGAATATCGCTGCCATAAACGTTCATGTACAAGCAGTTCCTTAACAGTTAATGATGAGAATCTTTTCATTTACTTATTTGCTATCCACATCTCTTTGGTACAAGTCTTTGCAAGTATTTTGTTCACCTCCTTTTAACTTTTTGTTTTGAAATACTTTTAGGTTTACATAAAAGGCTCCAAAATAGAGAATTTCTGTGTACCTGTCACTCATATTCTACTGTTTACACCTTTCAGAACCAGGTATATTTCACAAAACTAAGAAAGAAATGTTGAAAAAACACTGGTCACTCAACTATGGACTTTATTTTGCATTTTACCAGTTTTCCACTAATGTATTTTTTCTGTTCCATATCCAACCTAGGTACCATATTACATTTATCATTTTGAAAAGTTACGTTTTTCCTGAAGTTGTGAGACTTCTATATTTTGGATACAATTCTTTATCAGATTGAATGCCACTTTGTATCTTTGCAAATAGTTTTTATTTGTAGCAAAATCGTTAGTCATTTTACTGTTTTGGCTAAATGCAAATCTGTGTATTTTTAAATGCTGATTTAATTTATGTGATATTAGAGGTCTGTAGTTTCCCCATTTATATTACAAATGGATATGTTCTAGAAATTGTGAGAAAATATTTCCTCCAGATTCCACCATAGATAGTTCTGTAGATATGTTCTAGGGAGAATATTTTCATAGTGCTGAAATGCTCCCTGTGTGATGTGAATAACTTTTCTGACAAACATGGGGAAAGGCTCTTTGCAGCACCAGGATGTGGCAACACAGAAAGGTCAGGGGGGTCTGGCCCAGGGACTTTGAACTTTGAAGCAGACGTTTGGTTTTTTTTTTAAGTTTAGTGTTTTCCTTTTATAGTGAACCTCACTGCAGAAATATTTTTAGGTTATTGGTAAAACAGATATTGGTAAACATTCACTAGTCCTATGAGTCCTTATAATATAAATAAATTAATTCAGTACACGCTTATCAGAAGTCCGTTGTGTTACCACTCACTGTCAGGCTCTAAGGATGCAGCTGTGAACAGCTGAGCCCTGCCTGTTTGGTACACAGTGCTTGTGAAGGGAATCATGCAAACAGGCTATACAGTAAGTCAGGTGTTGACAGGTATCACAGGAAAAGCTTAAGGTGATTAAGGCCACATTTGGAAGGCTTCACTGATAATGAAGTGGTATTTGAAGAGGGCCTGCCTTGTGGGGAAGGGAGGGGAAAAGTCAGAGACTGCTTCACTTGAGGTGAAAGTTGCTGTCATGTCCAACTCTTTGGGCTTCCTCTTCATGGACTGTGGCCCACCAGGCTCCTCTGTCCATGGGATTCTCCAGGCAAGAATACTGGAGTGGGTTGCCGTGCCCTCCTCCAGGGAAGAGACTGCCTAGAGGGGGTCTTGGCTGGTGAGGGTGGAGGCTTCAGGGCAGGAGCCGTGAGGTAGTGACTTGTGGAAGGTGTTGACATCAGAGGTTGGTGGAGAGCCCTGATTGCATAGGGAGTTTGGATTCATTCTGGGTGTGTTGGGGGCTGTTCGAGGCTTTGGGTAGAGGTGTGGTGAGGTCACTGAATGCTGGGTGGAGGATGGTCAGTGGTGGGGAGAGCATGGAATTACGGAGGCCAGTCTGGGGCTCATGCTGTCAGCTTGTGGAAGCAAGTGATGGAAGAGAGCAATTATCTCGTGTGTTGTGTACAATGAAAGAGAGCAGATGAGGTGTTCCATTTGAGTGGAAAGAAAGGGGACTCATGCATGACTTTAGAGTTTATGGAAGGATGGAGTTATTGAAGAAAAGGACTTTGGGAAGATCAAGTTTGATGAAAGAAATAGTGATCGGGAGCTCAGTTTTAGAATGAGTAGAGTTTGGAATGCCCTTATGTGATCCAGAGAATTGTTGTCATGTACACACTTGGCTGTATTTAAAATGGATAACCAACAAGGGTCTATTTGTATAGCACACGGAACGCTGCTCTATGTTATGTAACAAATTACTTGGGAAATTTGAAAAAGAATAGATGTATGTATGTGTATAACTGAGTCACTCTGCAGTCCCCCCAAAACTAACACAAGATTGTTAATCTACTACATTCCAATATAAAGTAAAAAGTTGAAAAAAAAAAAAAGTAATTTATCATCATTAAGTAGTTTGGAGTTCATTGGGCTGGAGATTTGAGGCTCTGGTGCTCTTGAACTGACACCTGATATCTCTTTATCATCAGAAATTCATCTCTTAGTGACTGACATGAGTGCCCCCCCCCCCATGCTTGGGGATAAGGTGGGGGTTGGGGGGAAGTGTGCTTAATAAAATATTTGTTGAACAGATTGGAAGTGCACATTTCCATACTGCTTTCTCTAGTGATATATTTTTACTGTAATAACAGTTTCTGGGATTTGAAGTATGTATTATTTTCTTTCAAATGAGCTTGAGTATAATACAGTGTAATTCTGTCAAGTTGCGAGGAAGTTTGACAGCTTTTCCTACACAGTGATTTCTGGGACTGAGCAGCATTAGTTAGAAAGGAGAGCACGCAGCTGAGCTGAGGGTGTCCACGCTGCCCCTCACAACCTTGGTTCCTGACCAGCGTCCATGGTGCCATCCTCAGCTTCAGCTTCTGGTCCCTGACGGCCATTGGTTTCTAATCTCAGACTACGGAAGAAGCTAAATGTATATGCATCCTAGGTCATTCGCAGTCGGTAAAAGTGAGGGTTTTGGTAGTATCGGTGTTTTGGCTCTGTTCTTTTTATTTCATGTGCGTTTCAATCTTACTTTGGCTTAACTTTGCTGGATTTAAGAAACTTACTATATTAGTCCGCCCAGGCTGCCATACCAAGATAGCATAGACTGAGTGGCTTAGACAATGGCAATTCATTTTCTCATAGTTCTGGAGGCTACAAGTTTAAGATCAAGGGTCCGGCTGACTTGCTTTCTGGTGAGGGCTGCCTTGTCCTCACATGGACTTTTCTGTGCGAATGGAGGGGTCTGGGGAGGAGGGAGAGAAAGAGAAAGCTGTGGTATGGCTCCCTCACTGATAAGGACACCTGTACCATTGGACCACGGTTCCACCCTCAAGACCTGATCTCAGTCTGATTACCTCCTGAAGACCCATCTCCAGATGCCATCACACCGGGGTCAGGGCGTCATCCCATCAGTTCATAACACTCACCGTGGCTGCATCTCTCAATTCCGCAGTTAGGAGTTACTTTGCATTTCGTGTGTGTGTGTGTGTGTGTGTGTGTCTGTGTGTGTGTGTGTGTCTGTGTGTATGTATGTGGCGGGGCGGGTTGGTGGGGGAGGTGGGTGGGGAACAAAACCTACACCCTTTAAAGGTATTTATACCTGAGGCATCATTCTGGGAAAGGAGAATGAATTTGTAAAAAGCAAATGCAAAAATAATTCAAAGATCTAAGTTTACTGGGAAGGATATTTTAAATTTCTGAAATGCTCAGATCTTAGAGTATTTAAATACATGCAACTCATTATTATCTGTAAGCACAAAGAGCAACAATAATACTTTAAAAAATGTTTTCTATCCTTTTGGAATTGATTTAGTGAATTAAGAAATTGTTCATTTGTAACTTATGTTCAACTAATGTACTGGGGCTCTTAAATTCTTAAGTAGGGTAAATGTGCCCGCACACGGATTTAATTGCATTATTAACTTGCTTAGCATTTTCATGGTATAATCGACTTTAGTCCAGACTGAATTACTAATGGAACCTGAGTGAATATGGTTTAATTTTACCATATAATGTGGCCCAGTACATCAACCAAAAGCATCAACCACAAACTTTACAAGGGAGGTGCTGGAATGAGAAATTTCTCCATGGAGATTTTACCTGGGTAACTGTTTCATCCCAGCCTGGCACTGCTGAAAGGACCAGTGACCAGGGGTGGATGGAGAGCTATACTCACATACATATACAGAATGGGTCTGTACCACAGAACACCTAAAAGCTAGAGAGTATTCCCTTCTTTTTGATAAAAAATGGAAGTGTTAAGTTCGTACTTTCATGACTCCATGTTATCTAGCGTAAGTTACAAACACAGTGATACATGTAGTCTGGATACAGTTTTTACTGCTACATTGAATAAAGTTTTATCTCTTATCAGCTTTTGAAATATAGATACCTTAGGATGTGGCCAACCTTTGTTGTTAAAATTCCACTCTGTTCACATCTTGAGCTGGGCAAGGACTCTAGGATGCCAATGAGAGTAAAGTGACTCACTTCTCTGGTGGTCATTAGTTAACTTAATATGTGACAGATAGATGCATATGAAGGAATAGAATTTTTCTTTTGGGGAGAATTTTTCCTCCCAGCTTTGTTGTTGTTGGTTTAATGATGAAGATAAGGGAATTTAGAATTTATATTTTAAGTTTGGTTGATTGGAAGGGTTAGGGAAAAGCAGTGTAATAATCTTTCTTTTCTTAAAAAAAATTATTTGGCTCTGTCAGATCTTAGTTGTGGAGTGTGGGGTCTTCGTCCTGTTATGCAGTATCTTTCACTGTGGTACATGGACTCTCTAGTGTGGCACACGGACTCTCTAGTTGCTGCGCACAGACTCTCTCGTTGCGGTGCATGGACTCTCTAGTTGCTGTGCATGGATTCTCTAGTTGTGGCGCATGGTCTCTGTAGTGCTGCATAAACTTATGAGTTGCAGCGCGTGGGCTTAGTTATTACAAGGCATGTGGGATCTTAGTTCTTGACCAGGGATCAAACCCATGTCCCATGCATTGCAAGGCAGATTCTTAACTGCTGAACCAACAAGGAAGTCCCCCAGTATCATAATCATAAGCTGTATTTTCATCTCTTGGTTACTGTTCCCTGAGACCATCTGAATCAGAAATAACTGGACCAGGATACCAGTCACCTAATCCTAGATTAGAGTTAGTCCATATACGTTGAAAGGACACCATCTTTACTACTACCCAAAGGGGATTTCCAGACAGGCATGAACTAAAATAGGTGTGACAGTGAAACGCTATCGGTTTCCAGGGAATAGAGTCTCTCGTGGTTCTGGTGCATCTGGCTGGGCCACATTTTTGGTGAATGTATTATAAGTCATAACTGTAAAATTCTGGGAGGCACACGCTTGCGCATTTCAGGCACTCTGCACATGTGCGTAGAACACATCTGTGTGCATGGCACTGTTCTGCCAGGTGCGCCGGGAAACACAGATGAACAGGACGTGGAGCAGGAGCTCAGGGCCCAGGGAGGGCAGTGCCCATAGGGGAGAGTTTGTGTGACTATGCGGAGGTGCTGTGATGAGGGGGCCTGGGAAAAAAGAGAAGGAACTTTAATTAGCAGGTGTCCCATCACAGACTCAGGGGTGTTTCTATCGAAAGGATTGTATTGACGGTGTTCTCTACTACATTGACTTCAAGGTCATTTCAGAGGATAATTCGGTAGTACTTAGGGCTTTGAGAAGAGGATCTTGCCAAATGTAGAGCACACATTTAGGGCATAGAAACACAAAAGATTCTAAGGTGTTTTGAGCAGTGTTTCCTGTATTGTCATTCATACACACCCCAAATGATACAGAGCACTTGTCACTTTTTCCTGACAGGCTATTTAGGTAATTTAAAATCCACAGTTATAATTATTGGAGGGATATTAAGCTCAAATGGGATTCCCAGGTGGTGCAGCGGTAAAGAACCTGCCTGCTAATGCAGGGAAGTGAGGGTCTGATCCCTGGATTGGGAAGATCTCCTGGAGGAGGCAAATGGCAACCCACTCCAGTATTCTTGTCTGGAGAATTCCATGGACAGAGGAGCCTGGCAGGCTACGGTCCATGGATGGGGTCGCAAAGAATCAGACATGAGTAAGTATACACTCAACATTAAGTTCAAAATTATTTTCAAGTTATCTTTTGTTAATTGAGATTTGTTGAAAGATTTTCCTTTGTTCAGTATTAGCAAGTGGACAGTGAACAAAGCAGGCAAATTTTGGTTAGGCATAAACAACTTTGTATCCTGTTGATTACATAGAAAATACCTAAGTGAATATTTGTGCTAAAAATAGATTCCTTCAGGTTTTTTATTTTGTCACACCAGGGGTGGAGGAGTCATTAAACAGGAAGAATGAAATCCACTAAACAGGAATTGCGTGCAGAGAGGCAAGTTTTTGAAAGGGAAATGGATACCCATGCTCTGAGAATTTCAATGGAATGTTTCACGATTATGAGGATATTTTTGAGAATGTTAGATTTGACAGTGTCTGGTGGGGCCTCCTCACAACTATGATGATAAATGATCTTTGCTAGGATTGCATGTTGCGGATTGGTAGTTTGAAAGTTAATTCAGTTGGATTTTCAGGGATGAATCTGTGGTGGTGTTTAGCTATGTTTTCAACACCTTATACTGCAAGGAGATACTTCTTCATTTTAGATGGAGGTAGTTTTGGTATCATTTAGAATGATTAATATACTTTCATAGAGTTAGGTATACTGTATTTTTTATATATATATATATATATATATATATATATATATGTCTATATATATTGAAGAAAGTTGGGAAAATGCCAGCTAGTATTTAAGATGCACTCCCCTCCTCCTGGAAATCCCAGCAGGTAAATAGCATGCAAACCTGGGTTTACCTTTCTGTTTTAAAACACTTTGTTATTTGGAAGCTATATTTGAACTTCAATGACACTACTAGTTCTCAAAATACTTGGGGGGTATTTCTTCTGTAATTGCACAGTGTTATGTTGTACGGTCAGCAGTGCCAGGGGATTCAGGATTGGCTGTGGGCTGGGTCAGAACTGGATGGCCTGGCGGTGTTGTGGGGTACGCTTCTCATTGCAGGGGCTGGGGGTGGTGATGTGAGGACCTTCTCTGTGCTGATTCTCTAGCAGATGAGGAGAAAATGAAATCAAGGCCAGCCTGGTACTTAGCAGATGGGGGCTGGGAAGAGAAAATATCACATGGATGATGCCAATATAACATCTAATGGGGACTTCCCTGGTGGTCCAATGGGTAAGACCCTGCGCTCACAAGGCAGGGGGCCTGGGTTTGATCTCTGGTTGGGAAGCTAGATCCCACATGCTGTAACTAAGACTTAACACAGCCAAAATAAATAAATGAACAGTAAATAGAAAAAAGAAGGAAGATAATTTTTTTTTTTTAAACTCTAATGGAAGATCTTATAAGCAGTATTATTGCTGGATCGGTTTTGTACCTCTTTTTTTTTTAAGTATTTTTTTTTTAAACTAAGAAGATGCAAACATCTTGATGTAAAACAATGTAGGTAAAATTAAGTCTCCTTCCTAGGTATCACCATCCCAAAGTCTCTAATAATTTTTTATGTACTTAGAAAAAAGTTATATGATCCCACAGCACATTTTGATTAAAAAAATTAAGTGATTTTTGTGCATGACCCTGAGGCCAGCCTCATCCTGCTTAGGGGACATGCTGGTGTCCAGTGCATGCTCAGTTATATCCGTAGTCCCACCAGGATGGACATTCATGGTGTTGCCAGTTCCCACATCCCCTTATAAATAAGGCTGTGGCGAGCATCACTGTATCTGTGTGTGTATGTGTGTGTGGATGCTTTTTTGAGAAGATACATTAGATTGGATTCTTGGTAGTGCTTTACTGAGTCCAAGTATATGTTAGTTAACATTTTGATAGATATTGCCAAATGGCTCCTTGAAAAAGTTGCACCAATTTGTATTTCCACTACAGTGTATAAAAATCCATGCCAGCAAAGGATTTCCATTAAATGTTTCCAATTTTGCCGGTCTGAGAAGTGAAAAATTGTATTTCAGGGTTCAAATAACATTTCATTAATTTTATGAAGTTGAACTTTCTTTCATAGGTTTACAGGCTAGTACTGAAGGTAATTTTAACCAGTTTTACCCGTATGTCAATAATGCTTCCTTCTAAGTGAAGCAAGCTCAACAAACAGTGGGATTCTGAAAGCCCATAGCCACATAGGAGAAATGCTAACATAAAATAACAATGTAACATATTAATAACATAACAATATGACAGAAGTGCCTGTACCAGTGTTGTTTGGGGACATTATGGGCAGAATGGAAGACAGAAGGAATTTCCTATAAACGTTTGAATATGTACACCAAACATTTTTCTACATTGTATCTCCATCTAAGATTATAGGACTAGCAATTGTATTCTTTATAGCAAAAAATGTTGTCTAGAACAATTGAAATATATGACTTAATTTGAATAATTTTCTTTTTGAAAGGCAAAAAGAGATGGCCTTCATGCCCTTCAGGACATTGAAATTTAGGATAACATCTTTTGTTCTTTCCTTTTTATTATAATCAGAAGTTAATGGATTTATAGCTTTTACAAAATGAGGGACATTTTTCTCATATGTAGTGAATGATTTCTAACAACACTCACCAGCAATTTATTTGCAATATTTGAAAATAGATTATAGCATGGAAAAATCCTGTTGGTGCATTGGCAAATGGATGGACCCAGATGATCAAATACTTCATTTCTGTGTCTACATTTCATGAGTCAGTTTTGCATAGCAGCTGTTGTGGAGGACGGGTTGATTTACCAGAATACTTCATGGTGTATACAAAAAAAAAGAAAAGAGAAAAATAGCATGAAACTCATTTGGCAATAAAAGGGTAAACCACGTGAGTTTGTTGCTAATGTTAATAAATAAAAAGATCACTCTGGAAAACATAAGAGTTCTTAAACAGAGCCACCCTCCCTCTTTCTTTTTGGTTTTTAGTGTCTCAGCATTTTAAATTACAGAAAACAATGGTTAATTTCTTCAAAGTCTTCTAGCTAATGATAGCAAACATTTATTGAATTCTTCCCATGTAAAACATGTCACCTACATTATATAAAGGACACTTTATGGGAAGAGGGTTTGGAAGAGCAGTGACGTGTCAGGGCTGGTGTAGATCATAGGTGGTGGGGCTGGTGTTGGAATCCAGGGTCTCTTGTTCTAGAACTTTCACTCTCAAGCACTGTGTTAAGTTGTATCCAAGTTAGTCATCATGGGGAGTATATGTAATTTGTGAAATTAGAATGAAAACCTATTTATTTTAAAACATTAAAAAATTTTCCTAGAGTGCTTTGAAGGGTTAAGAAGAAACTTGTTCTTTCTGCAATAAATACCCATTTCTTCTAATGTTGTTAGTAAAAAGTATTGGTGTTTGTGCTACTCTTGGTTCAGGTCTTAATTTTCTCTTGTTTGGGCCCAAAGATTATGTGAAAAGTAAAAGTATTAGTTGCTCAGTTGTGTCTTACTCTCTGCGACTCCATGGACTGTATCCTGCCAGACTCCTCTGTCCATAGGATTCTCCAGACAAGAATATTGGAGTGGGTAGCCATTTCCTTCTCCAGAGGATCTTCCCAACCCACGGATTGAACTGGGGTCTCCTACATACTCTTACATTAAATGAAAGCCCATAAAGCAACAGAGACATAAAAATATATGTTTTGGAATGTCTTGTTTTTCCATCTTGTATATTCATGCAGAATATACTTTCTGGCACAGAATATTCCATTGAGCCCATGACTAGTTGATTAACAAAAGGAGGATTTGCAAGAACCATATAATAATAGTGGTTTATCTTGACTGAGGGCTTGGATCAAAGTTTATAAATTTTTTACAGTTGCAGGGATATAATGCATAAGAGCATCAAATTTTACATGATTATTTTAAAGTTGATATTTTATAGGGAGTGAGTTATATGGAGATGGCATTTCTGACTTTTTTGGGGGGATGGGTAGGGGGCTCTCAGGGAGAAGTATTTTCTCTGACTGTGAACAAACGCCTCTCTTTTTGACAGACCATGTTGTTGCCATGGAGAACTTTAGACACTGTAAACTCAGCCTCCAGTTCTAGATGAGAATGTGCCCTTGGGTTGTGTGTGGGAGCTCTGAGAGCAGATGCAGTCCTGATGTGTAGAATCTGTTGAACGAAGTTATTCTTCAGTAGCCAGGAGCCCGTGGGTCTCTCTTGCAGTCCCCTTTCTTATAATTCTCTTTTCCCTTTGCATACTGTGTGTGTGACAAAGAAACTGGGGAAAAGCATAGGCGAAGACCTTTTCCTCTTCTTACCTCACCTTTCTTCCTCTCAGAAGAGGTCCAAACACTCTTGAGAACGTGGGACATGTCCTTAAGTCCACATTTTTCTTCTTTTACCCCACTTGTATCTCCACAAGCTATAATTCCCCCTCCCCCCACATATCTTTCTGCAACTTGCCTTTTTCTCAGCCATGTTTTTTGTGGTCTCTTCATGTTGATGTGTGGTGGCTCAGAGGTTAAAGCGTCTGCCTGGAATGCAGAAGACCCAGGTTTGTTCCCTGGGTCAGGAAGATCCCCTGGAGAAGGAAATGGCAACCCACTCCAGTACTCTTGCCTGGAAAATCCCATGGAGGGAGGAGCCTGGTAGGCTACAGTCCATGGGGTCACAAAGAGTCGAACATGACTGAGCGACTTCACTTTCACTTCACATGTTGATGTGTATCTGGTTCTTCTATTTTAGTTGGTATCTAGAATGTCATTGTAGCATAATTAAACCAGTTCCTTAGTGATGGGTGTTTAGTGTATTCTCCTGTTGTATTTCTGTGTAACTCTTCACTTTCCATGCTGTGGAGTTGTTGTTCACTTTGCGACCTCATGGACTGCAGCATCCCAGGCTCCTGTGTCCTCCAGTGTTTCTCAGAGTTTGCTCAAATTCATACTCAAAATCACATGAATCAGTGATGCTATCTAACCATCTTATCTTCTGCTGCCCACTTCTCCTTTTGCCTTCAGTCTTTGCCTGCATCAGGGTCTTTTCCAGTGAGTTGACTCTTCACATTAGGTGGCCAAAGTATTGGAACTTCAGCTTCAGCATCAGTCCTTCCAAATAATATTCAGGACTGATTTCCTTTAGGATTGATAGGTTTGATCTTCTTGCACTCCAAGGGACTTTCACAGTTCAAAAGCAGAGCTCAGCCTTCTTTATGATCCAACTCTCATATCCCTACATGACTATTGGAAAAACCAGAGCTTTGACTACACGGACCTTTGTCAGCAAAGTGATGTCTCTGCTTTTTAATATGCTGACTAGGTTTGTCACGACTTTCCTTCCAAGGAGCAAATGATTTTAAATTTCATGGCTGCAGTCACTGTCTGCAGTGATTCTGGAGCCCAAGAAAATAACAAAGTCCCGCACTGCAGGCAGATTCTTGACCGCTGAGCCATCTGGGAAGCCCCCAGAAGAGGGTGTTGTGATCAAATTATTTTTTTGGATTTGAATTAAACTTGGATTAAACAAATGTATTCCTTGCAGCATTTTTGAAGCCCCTGGTTTTCAAGTCTGTATTTTGCCTCTCTTCTGTGAGAGTGGGTGGATGGAGTATGTGTTCCCTAAACTGTGCCTAGCTGCCTCTTTGCACAGCATCGTGGAACACACTCTGGGAAGCAGTGTTTTCAATACAAATATGGACAGCAGCAGAAGGGAAAAAGAGCTGGACTACCTACCTATTGAGGAAGAAGCAAAGTTGGCTCTTAAAGCTATATTGTGGACATTAAAAAAAATAGCAAATTTAGTTAAAATTTCAGCTGCAGTTTTTCTTCTTTCTTCTCCCTACATCTATCCCTCCTTTTTAAAAAATGAGATTGTTTTATGTAAATGATGGAACATAACTGGAGAATTATGTTTTTCCCTAAATAGGTCATTTCTACGTGTATTGATAATATGAGTGCTTAAAAATTGCTTTAAGTGTTAAGTGTTAGACTGTCCAGTTTGTGAAAGCACTTGATAGAACAGAATTGTTTAGGGTTAGGTAGGTTTTCCACTTGTTTGTTTGAGAGCTAAAATAATCAGAAGTTCATAGGAGACTTATCACACAGAGATGTGCCTTAGAACACAATTTTAAAAGTCTGTAAAATGTGGCATTAATGTTATTCTGAAAGCAGTTGGGGCAGGTGTTAGCTGGGTCTAGAAAATTCCCTCTGTGATCCTGGTTCTTTTACTTGGAATATTTTATTTGTTTTTGCCCTGGATTTTGCACATCCTAGGAGCAGGTTCATCAAGTAGTACTAATTTTTTACTGTCATTTGTTGTCATTAGTTATATTGTTACTTTAAGTAGTAGTATTAATGTATCCTGTGTTCATGGGAGTTATACTCTTTATAGTTACAGAGAACACTGACTTAGCCAATACTAGACTGTTGCTCCTGGCAAATACTCAGCTAGGTTTCTGCAAGCCTCTGGTCACATTTTCATCAACTGATCAGTGTATAATTTTGTTCTGTCTGTGTTTCTGTTTAAAGACATGTTACTCAGTATAAATCTGTGGCTTCACTGATGTTGAACTTCAGGGCAGCAGCACTGCATCCTATACCTGAGCAAAACTCACCTAACATGTATTTTCTCCCTGAGGCAGGTCACAGCTCTCTTGCACTTGGGATTACTAGATAGCACTTCAGCATCGTGCACGGGGCCTGTAAGCCGTGAAATCACCAAAGGGAGGGGCACAAAATTTATGCCGTCAAGGACCTTTGTGTACTGCGTGGGAGCTGCAGTAAGAAGGTGGGCGAGCACTGCCCCCTTCCCACCCAGCTGGGACCCTGCACAGAGGGTGACTCATCTTTACTGCTCTGCACACATCCCTGAATGACTGTGAAGGGACCTTGAGTATCCAATTTGGGGTTACATTTTAAGGTTTTTTCGGCCACACTGTGTGGCATCTGGGGTCTTAGTTCCCTATCCAAGGAGGCTGCAGTGGAAGCATGGAGTCTTGTTTTTTTTTCCAATGAGGTCTTTTATTTCAGGCTTGCTTAAAAAAAAATTATTTGCTTATTTTTGGCAGCTCTGGCTCTTCCTTGCTTTGTGCAGGCTTTCTGTAGTTGCAGGAAGCTCGGGCTATTCTTTATTGCAGTGAGAGGGCTTCTTATTGCCGTGGCTTCTCTTGTGGAGCACAGGCTCAGTAGTTGTGGTACATGGGCTTAGTTGATCTGTGGCATGTGGGATCTTCCCAGACAAGGGATCAAACTGGTGTGCTTTGCATTGGCAGGCAGAATTCTTAACCATTGTGCCATTAGGGAAATCTGAAAGTGTGGTATCTTAACCACTGGACCACCAGGGATGTCCATAATTTGAGGTTACAGATAAAGTTAGTGAGTAGGCACCTTTACACATGTGGATGCCCTGTAATGAGGGTCGTGTATGCATGGGTTGGTTTGGGATCCTTTGCTGACCTGGGAACTCAGGGTCAGGTCAGCCTGGCTGCTGTCCAGCTGGCTGCCTGTCCCTTGCTTCCCACCTTTCAAGCTGTCATCCCAGCCTCTGTGTGAGGTTTTGTGTTGATCACTGCCACTCTGGTAAGCAAGAAAAACAGGGTGTGATGGAGCAAGGAAACCTGAGCAGTGCTTAGAGCTAGGGCTTTGCTCCTCATTTGGCCAACACTTGGAGGATAAATCAGAGGTCTGTACTGTGCTTTCCTGTTCCCTTTACTTTGGGTGTGAGTGTGCTCTATGAGGGAGTAGTAAATACTGCTTCCAAAGGTCGACCATACCATGGAAGCTTTAAAGCACTCTCAGTTCTATTGTGTGGCTGTTTGGCTGTGGCCCTATGGTTGTTTGGGCTTCCTTGGTGGCTCAGATAGTATAGAATCTGCTGGCAACGCAGGAGACCTGGGTTCAATCCCTGGGTCAGGAAGATCCTCTGGAGAAGGGAATGGCTCCCCCTCCAGTATTCTTGCCTGGAGAATTCCATGGACAGAGGAGCCTGGCTGCAGTCCAAGGGGTTGCAAAGAGTTGGAAATGACTGAGTGACTAACTCTGCACTTGTTCACACGCGTGCCTGTGTGCTCAGTCACTTCAGTTGTGTCTGACTCTTTGTGACCCTGTGGACTATAGCCTTCCAGGCTCTTCTGTCCATGAGATTCTCTAGGCAAGAATACTAGAGTGGGTTGCCATGCAGTCCTCCAGAGGATCTTTCCAACCCAGGTATCGAACCCAGTCTCCTGCATTGCAAGCGGATTCTTACCCACTGAGCCATCTGGGTAGCCCCAGCAGTTGCTCACAGCTGCAGTCAAAGATACTGTCTTATCTACAGTAACTTGTTCAGTTCAGTGCTGGTCATTTGATTTGATGTGAAATGGAAAAGATGATTTGAAGGCAGTCAAATGATCGTTTTGAACAGAGAACATGTTAACTGATGATTGAGGATTTTTTTTTTTTCTTTTTTGGTTGAGATTTTCATATTGATTTAATGTGGAAATATTTTCAAGAAAATTAAAGGGCATTTTAGGTACCTGTTATGCATAAACTTTAGTGCTAGATGGTGGAGGATGAATCTGAATAAATAAGAATGGCTATTTCCTCGTTTTTAGGGGTTCACAATCCAACACAGGATGAAAAGTATTGAGGAAAAAAAAACAAGCTCCAGGGACTTCCTTGTGGTTAAGAATCTGCCTGCTAATGAAGAGGACACGGTTTTGATCCTGTGCTCTGCAGCAAGAGAAGCCACCTCAATAAGCGGGCTCACTGCAGCTGGAGAGTAGCCCCCACTTGCTGCAACTAGGGAAAGCTTGTGCACAGCAGCAAAGGCCTAGTGCAGCTGAAAATAAGTAAATAAATAACATTTTTAAAAAAAGTTTAAAAAGTGCAGGTTAAGAAGCTATTAAAAAATAAGAGAAGAGAGAATCACCTTGCAAATGAGTGGGATGCAGGTTAGATCCCTGGTTGCAGAACTAAGATCCCACTGGAGCAGCTAAGCCTGTGCGTCACATCTACTAAGCCCATGTGCTCCGGAGCCTGAGTGCCACAACTAGAGAACCTGCATGCCACACCACTGAGTGTGTGCGCCACAACCAGAGAGTCTGTATTGCAACGAAAGATCCTGCATGCCGAAATGAAGATCACTTGTGCTACAGCTAAGACCCAACACAGACAAATAAATAAATAACGAAAACCAAAAATCCCCACAAAACCGCATAACAGAAAAATAAAAAAGCCCCAGAGTGCTGTGGGCTTTGGGAAAGAAATTGTTTTGACTAGAGAGTGGCTGCTTGGGGAAGGAGTAGTGAGAGGTAGGTGAAGATTAGTTATTACTCTGTACTATGACTTTTAGTAAGAGCATCTGTGTGTGTGTGTGTGTGTGGTGTCTGTGTTTAAGCTAGGGTGTCATCAAAGGTCTGCAGGTTTTGTGTTTCAGAGATTTAACAGTTGTGTGAAATTGACTAGGAGGAAAAGACTATCGTGGGAAACAAATTTCTAACCTCTCAGGGACGGAAGAGGTGGTGTTGAGGGTGAAGAATCACCAGGTCTTGATCCCTGGATGTGGTTAAGATGAAAGGAGAGAGTAAGTGGTTTAAGCTCTTAGGTCTTTGAAATGATGAATGTTTCTACTCTGCAAATCATTCCCAAACTAGAATCCAAAAATCAAAGAATCAGATGTTGGGTGTCCACAGCCTGAACCTATGAAGTTTTTTCGCATTGTTGTAGTTTTTTTAGCTGTGACGTGAAGTGATTTTCGGATAGATCTGTCCATATGAATATAGTTTTTTCAAAAGTAAACTTTCATCCTGGAATATTTTTAGTTTATAGAAGAATTGCAAAGATACTGTAACAAGTCCTTGAGTGTGCCTCACTGGGTTTCTCCTGTTGCCCTGTCTTTTATTACCGTGATTCATCCGTGAGAACTAAGGCACCAACTCTGGTGCATTGCTGTTAACCCTCAGTTTCTCACAAATGCGCCTTCTGTTCCAGGAGCAACCAGGACATCAGACTGTGTGTTTCTCACTCTTTCCTTGCTCCCCCTGACTTTGGTTGCTTCAGGCCTGATGGTCAGTTGTTTTTATACAATGTCTGTCAGTTGGGTTTGTCCGGTGTTTTTCTCATGACTAGAGTGTGGCTGTGAAGTTCTGGGAGGAAGACCGTGCTGTTTGATCATACGATATCGAGGATACATCCTGTCCACGTGACCTATCACAGTTGGTGCTGACTTGATTACCTGGCTGGGCTGGTGCCTCCCAGGTTTCTTTGCTGTTAACTGCCCCACCCCAATGGAGGAAACATCTTTGTAAATAACTTGAAATTCTTCTCTAACGAACATTACCTCTTCTCCCTCAATTATATTTCTTTTTTTTTTTTTTTATGGGTTTCTATCTTGCCTTTGTTCACTTGACATTAGAATATGAATATTTTTTCACCTTTATGCATTTTATTTTCCTCATTTGTATTCAGTCGGTTATTTATGCCAGTATGGATTCAGGGATATTCATTTTATTCTTGGGTTATAATTTAATAGCACATTATTTTATTGCTCGACATTGCGGCTCTTGTGCTCATTTGCCATGTCCCTGCCTTTTTTCCTCTTGGGCACTTTCTTACATTCAGGTACTTCTGAATGCTCTGGGTTCATCTTGTGTTTCCCGACCTGTTTTAGAATCACCTGTTTCGTTGAGGATCCCTGGTTCCTTTTATTGGATTAACTAAGATCTGGGTGCTGGATTTGCTTCCTGCTACTGGGTTATTTCCTCTTCTGGGTTTCCTAGGTGGCTCAGTGGGTAAAGAATCCACCTGCAGTGGACAGGACACAGATGAGGGGGGTTCGATCCCTCAGTTGGGAAGATCCCCTGGAGGAGGGCATGGCAGCCCACTCCAGTATTCTTGCCTTGAGAATCCCCATGGACAGAGGAGCCTGGTGGGCTGCTGTCCGTGGGATCACAAAGTGTTGGACACAACTGAGGTGACTGAGCACGTTTCCTGTTCCAGGACAGAGCTTAAGAAGTAAATACATATGTATGCATACTCATACACATAGGTATAGTTTTGTGTTGTGTCAAGAGATTTTTGTTTATGAAGCTTAAAATTTTGAAATTAAAGTTATGTTTCTCAGGCAAAATGATGTCTCTCTGGGTGCAGTTTTCAGTGTCTATAAATTATGTAAGTAGATTAGACAAGACTGTTAGTTGTCTCCCCCAAAATCTTCTCTTTCTTATAAACATATAAAGTTATTACGTTTTCTGCTGTAAACTCTTTTGGTATGAAAATTTGGGCTCACTTTTTTTTTTTTTTTGCTGCCTTAAAGAATAGTTATTTTTTCAAAGATGAAGAGATGTTTGACTATCTGTCATTTTGGGGTTTAGTAAGTTACAAGCTGGGTTAATTGTTTTTTGCTCTAGTTTATTATGAAAAGGGAATTCACATGCATGGATTTCCACATTAGCCTTTGGACTCACAATAGTAATAGTTTTTCAGAAACTATATTTAAACTGAACAGTTAATCATCACTTCTGGACTGTGAGATACTCTGTTAATGTTTTTCTAAATAAAAATAGAGAACTTTAATTTTAGAGTAAGGCAGTTTCCTAACAATGTAATGATATTTGATACAAACTTTGAGAAAAACAGTTTTGAAAGTTGTTTACTATATTTTTAGAATTGCTTTATCTTATTGTCATAAATGAGGAAAATCTCAAAGAAGCTCAGTATGAACCTGCTGTAAAGGACCTTGTAGGGTTTTTTCCCCCTTAAATAAATTACTGGTAGTATAAGTATCATTATTTATATGATGTTTTTATAATAAAAATAGGGAAATAATCCCAAGTTTATTGTAGTCTTTCTGTTTCTCATTTTAATTACCATTGGTCATAAACCCAAGCAGTAAGCAGTCTCTGGTACCTGTGGATTTAATAGAAATATTTTCAGCTTCGTGACAAGAAACAGTAAATATAGAATGCAGTGAAGTACAGCATTTCAGGTGCTGACTTATGTTGACCACTTTTAGCCTCTTTCTCATGGTAATCATTTAAATAAAATTGTTCAGACTTTCTAACAAACTTAAATTGCTTAAATTTTGTATGTTAAAAAAGAAGCTAAGAAGTTGTATTATTCTATTTCATCGTTTAAGTGAGAAGACTTAGCTCAATGAAAGTAAAGCGTCCCGTCCATATTCCGCAGAACACATAACAGCAGGTTCAGAACCACAAACAATCCAGATAATAGCCAGGCTTTTGTTTCAGTTTGTTCTCCTGATACTGTAATAGTATAGTCATCTAACTTATTGTCAATTTCATTGAACCTGATAACCCCCTTCTCATTTATTGTTGAATTAAAAGTTTACCCTTTTTTGGAACAAATATTTTCCAGGGACCATTTGATAAAAGTTGGGCACTGTGCTTCAAAATCTTATGTAGACTCTGTCCCCAAAGATTTATTAGAATATCTTATACAGAGTCGGACGCAACTGAATTGACTTAGCAGCAGAAGCATAGAGTCAGGTTAGGAAGCAGAGATTAACAGCATTTTATTATTGTTGGGGAATATTGAATCATATCAGACTATTAAGCTTTAATTATGGAATGGAATGGACTGATGGCTTGATCTCAAGGTGAATCAGTCTATCGTGTGTGTTTGCTAAGGGATCTGGGCTTTACATAGTGCTGTGTTTGCTGCAACGAGCATAAACACTCTGTCCATATATATATATATATGTTTTTCAGTATGCTTATCTTACTGACTTTGTAAGAATTACTTGCAATATTAAAATACGTTTGTATTTTCTGTGACCCACTACGTTGGGAAGAAATCGGCTTTTAGATGCCCAAGGACTGAAGGTTTGTGTGCATTGTTATTTTAAAATAATTCAGTGACTAAACATAATTGTCTCATTTTGCAAAGGCAGGGTATTAGAAAGCATGATGATAGAACATATTTTATATTTTTTCTGACCTAGTGCTCAAGAAAAGATCAGTCAGAATAAAACACAAACTATAGATCATTATTTTAATTTTTTGTTGTTGCTGTTTTTATTCTTTCTTGGGGAGTGGATATGGCAGACAAAGTACACTGTGAGGTGAATTAGCAATGAAAGACCATAAAGAAGATGAGAAAAGTTAAGCCCAACACTAGGGCTTTTAAATAAATTTTTACAAAACAGGTACAGAATTTCATCTTAAAGACTTTTATTTTCAGCATCAACTATGGTAGGAGATTATTGAGAGAAAGATTCTTTGGTATGTCGTTTTAAGGTCTTATGAGTATTTATTAGAGAGAGGGAAATTAGGAAATTACAATTGGATCTCATGTGTTATCTCAAATTGTTTAAGTGTTATGTATCTGAAATGTGTTCTTGGCTCAAATTGTCTTCTGTTTTCACTTTCTAATTTTAGATTTTTCTGGTTAGGTGGCCAGTGACTCTTTGAATGCTTGTGATATGCCATTCACTTTGATTGTTCACACTTTTATGTTGGTAAATTACTACAGCTTTTAGCAGAGATTGAGTTACAGCAGCCAGCCTTTATTAACATTAGAATTACCTGTTCCAGTGGACATGAGTTGATTTAGATGTAGAATTTTGGAATGAGATTGACTCTTGCTATCGTCAACGTTCATTTGACTGTATGTTACAAACATCTGGGGAGATTTAAAAGCTACTCCTAGTCCCACCCTAGGGATTCTGATGTAATCGATTTGGAGTGTGGCCTTGGCACCTGGCTTTGAAAGTTTTCCCAGGTGATTCTAATGCTAGTCAAGTTTGAGAACCACTATTACAATTCTTCCTTCTGTGAATAAGGTGCAGTAAGACCCAGACTTACCAGGTCATTTCTACTTTGCGTATCCCAAATCATGAATGAAATTGGTGCATTTAAAGTGAAAGAAAGTGTAGTCGCTCAGTCGTGTCCAACTCTTTGCAACCCCATGGATTGTAGCCCGCCAGGCTTCTCTGTCCCTGGGATTCTCCAGGCAAGAATACTGGAGTGGATTGCCATTCCCTTCTTCAGGGGATCTTCCCAACCCAGGGTTTGAACCCGAGTCTCCTGCATTGCAGGCAGATTCTTTACCATCTGAGCCACCAGGGACTCATTTAGCATCAGTCTTTGATGTCCACAACGGTGGCTCTAATTATTTAGAAGCTAACTAAAGGTAGTAAGTCTCGTTTCTTCTTTCAGCTGAACTCGCCATGGTTTTCTAAAGTGAGAGCTTTGAATATGAGTGTGGGGGTGCCTAGATTTTCTCTGGCACATGTAGCATTTCCTTCCCTGCCCTTGCGTTTTTTTAAAAAAACTTATTGATGTCGGATCTTTTTTTTTTTTTTTTGAAAAAATGTCCATTCTTTGAAAGTTATTTATGTAATTCTTGTAAACTGTTCAAGGAAGGGTACTGTACAAATTTGTAGTGCATGTTTTAAATGAGACTTCAAATTAGTTAACCTTTCATCGGAAGGAAGCACACAGGTCTCAGTGGTTGGCATGGTGTATAGTAGATACTCAGTATGTATGTGTTTGTTTTAATTTTTAAACATGTCTCTGCCTCTAAGTCCTTTATAATATAGCCAGTAGGGATATTTGTCTTGCTTGGCTGGCAAGGTAATGAGTCTGTGTTCAGTAAGTTGATTAACTTCTTTGGGCTTTAGTTTCCTTATAATGTAAGGAGTTGGATAGGTTCTAGTATTTTATTTTTAATAATTCTTTTGTTTTAAAAATCTTATTATTATTATTTTGGTTGCACCAGGTCTTGGCTGCAGCACACAGGATCTTCAGTCTTCGTTGTAGCATTTCCATATCTTCAGTTGCATGTGGGATCTAGTTCTCTGACCGGATATCAAACTTGGGTTTGCTCCATTGGGAGTGCAGAGTCTTAGCCACTTGACCACCAGGAAAGTCCCAGATTCTAGTAATTTATGACTCTGTAGCCGTAAACGCATGATGGTATAACTGTAAGCAAATGATAGTTCATCTGGAGGCCCAGAGGAGAGTTTGTCCCCGAAGAGTCAGAATTCTGAGAGAAGCCAGTGGGATTAGTCCCCTGGTGCAAAGGCAACAGTGGGATTTGGAAAGCATAGCAGTAGAGGTCCCCTCTGCACCATTCTGAGTGCTCCTTTGGCTGAGTATTGCCTGACTGATACCCTCTTATCTGCACTCCCATCTTTTGAAATCCTTTCACTCACAGAGTTGTCTTTGTGCTTTGGTGAATGCACATGCCTAGTATCCTTGAACTCAGATTACAATCACGTTCTTATGTAATTGCTCATTCTACTTACATTACGTTTGTTTCTTTGTTTCTTTTTTTTTTCCTTTGTTTTTAATTCAAATTGCCTCAGAAATCGGTGATAGCATGTGGCATTTAAGAAAGACCTAGAGATTGATGTTTGGCCATGTTAATGTACTTGATGATTGTACAGTAAACTTTCTGGAGATGGATAGGGGACTGATAATGACTGACTAAAGAGATTTTAGAATTTAGAGACCCTGGTTTCACCATTTGAAAAAGAAATGCCTTTGGAATCAGAGACCCAGAGGGAATTGAAGTCTTGCTCACGACCTCAGATTTGATTCTGGGTCTCGGATTCCTTTCTGTGTCACCACACTGATTCATAAGAATCCTGTGTTAGACCGAGAGGGTGGAGATGGATGTTTTGTTTTGATAGTAGTATATAACCCATGTGCCATAGTTAACAATTCTCTTTAGGGAGCCAACCACTGTATAATCTATTATAAATATATGGCTTTTCAGTAGCCTACATATTAATTTAAAGCAATAATTTTTAGGGATGAAACACTCAGCAGTACTAAAAGAATTGATATTTGGAATTCAGATGTCCAGTAATTTCCATAACACAACCACAGAAATTAACACTGGAAAACATTTAGCTGGTGTGGCTACAGTGATTTTTAATTTGGAAATAGAGGACAATCTTAAACTATAGTGGAGACAGATTTTTAAGTTTTCCAAAAGTGTAGATGAGTAGGAAAAAGTTGAGACACTTGGCAATTAAAGCCAATGTGGAATTCAAGCTGAGCAGTTTTAATTTTCCATTTTGATTGACAATCAGCCTCTTGCCCATTTTTTATTTCCTCTTCCTTGTTTTGGCAAGATCTAAGAGGATTAGAAAATTAAATGTTGAGGTATTTTTTCTTCCCTTTGGCTTTGAACAAAGATAGGAGTATAATTCTATCTTGAGAAGAAAAATATTTAGTGGAAAAAAGATAGTGGACTTCTTTGTGAGATATTTCCAGGTAGCGGAGCACAGGTGATGTTATCTGTTTCTCTAGTAGGGCTATAACTGGGCATTATTTTATTGTTCAGCTAAGTTGACTCTCTCTTTAGAACAAGTGAAACTCCTGGAATTAGTTTGAGCAGTATTGCAGATGTTACAGTTCTCAAGTATGTCTTTAGATTCCTTCTCAAGGAATAAAAGCATATACGTCTGTGTCTTGGCACACCTGTGTCATTCAATTGGTGAATGCATCCTTAAACTTCAAGGTGGATTCATTTTTAAAAGTAAGAGCAAGATGATTAATTGATCTTGAAAAACAATAGATGTTTGTCATGTATCTTTTTGTAAAGTGTAGATGAGCTAAATAGTTACTTTGAAAATGGTCACTTTCTAACTGCCTTGCCCTGAAACCTTTGAGAAAGATTGACTTAATTAAAATAGGCATTCCTATGGACGGAGGAGCCTGGTAGGCTGCAGTCCATGGGGTCGCTAAGAGTCGGATACGACTGAGCGACTTCACTTTCACGTTTCACTTTCATGCATTGGAGAAGGAAATGGCAACCCACTCCAGTGTTCTTGCCTGGAGAATCCTAGGGTCTGGGGAGCCTGGTGGGCTGCCGTCTATGGGGTCGCACAGAGTCGGACACGACTGAAGCGACTTAGCAGCAGCAGCTGCACATTTTCCAGGCAATCAAAACTTTATATTATGAAGTTGACTTCTTTTTTGTTTATAATTTCCCCTTTGTAGTTCTACTCAACCCTTCCTGAGATTCTAGCCTAAAATGAAGTTAACACCCAAATTCAGTTACTGGATTCAGTGGTGTCACACTTAACCTGCTGAGAATTGCTGTCTTCTAAAGAATGTGCCTGCAGTGAGGGAGACCTGGGTTTGAAAGATCCCCTGGAGGAGGGAAAGGCTATCCACTCCAGTATTCTGGCCTGGTGAATTCCACGGACTGTATAGTCCATGGGGTCGCAAAGAGTTGGACACAACTGAGCGACTTTCACTCACTTCACAAAGCACTGTATAAATGCAAAAGTAGGCAGAGTAATTGTGCTTGCTTTTAGGTTATCACTGCTTTGTATGAAGTTAGTGGAGTGTGGTCCAGCTGAAATGTTGACTGTGCTAATTGTAAATACAAATTATAATTATTAATAATAAAGGGCAGGTAGACACAAGCAGGGCTTCCCTGGTTGCTCAGTGATAAAGAATCCACCTGTGGGTTTGATTCCTGGGTTGGGAAGCTTGCCTGGAGGAAGGCATGGCAACCCACTCCAGTATTCTTGCCTGGAGAATCCCATAGAAAGAGAAGCCTGGCGGGCTACAGTCCATGGAGCCTCAAAGAGTTGGACACGACTGAAACGACAGAGCATGCACGCACAAACACAGGCAGAAGACATCCTCAGCTTGAAATTTAGGCTTATATAGACTTAAAAAGAGAGAAGGCAATGGCAGCCAACTCCAGTGCTCTTGCCTGGAAAATCCCATGGACGGAGGAGCCTGGTAGGCTGCAGTCCATGGGGTCGCTAAGAGTCGGACAAGACTGAGCGACTTCACTTTCACTTTTCACTTTCATGCATTGGAGAAGGAAATGGCAACCCACTCCAGTGTTCTTGCCTGGAGAATCCCAGGGATGGGGGGACCTCATGGGCTGCCGTCTATGGGGTCTCAGAGAGTCAGACACAACTGAAGCGACTTAGCAGCAGCAGCAGCAGACTTAACAAGAGACAACAGGGAATCCTTGCTCAACCAGATGGGGTGGGTAGATGGCTTCAGGAGGCAATTCCATTTAATGTTCTGGGGAAGGAATATGTGTAAAACTAATTAGAAGCATGAGATCTGTCTTTACCACCCAAGATTCTGAATTAGTGGAGCTTGGGAGAAAGGACTACAATCTATTCTGCATGTTTTGTGCTGGAGACATTTAGCACAGTGGTTAAGGATGCTAGATTGTCTCATTTACAAACTGTATGGTCTGGAGCAAATTATCTAATCTGCCTGAACTTTCTTATTTATATAATAGGGGAGAATGAAGGAACCTGCCTCCTAACACTCCTTTGAAGATTGAAATGTTTCTTTTCAAACAGGTGGCTTATGATACTATTGAATGTAATAATTGAGTTTGTATGATTGTTATATTTTAGCTTGGGAGGAGTTGGGTAGAGGAGAGATTATAAACAAATAATTAAAATTAATGGAATACATCTTTGATTGATTAAAAGAGCATAGTTAGAATAGTTTAGAATAGTGTCTAGTATAAAATAAGGCTTCCCAGGTGGTGCAGTGGTGAAGAATTTGCCTACCAGTGCAGGAGACTCAAGAAACACAGGGTTAGAAAGATCCCCTGGAGTAGCAAATGGCAACCTTCTCCAGTATTCTTGGCTGGAAAATTGCATGGACAGAGCAGCCTGGCGGGCTACAGTCCATGGGGGTTGCAAAGAGTCGGACATGACTGAACACACACACACACACACACACACACACACACACACACACAAAGAGTGCTCAAATATGTTTTAATTAGTGATGCAGCTATTTTTTTTTTAATATTTATTTGGCTGTATCAGGTCTTAGTTGCCAAGTGGAATATTGTTGCTTCCTCTGGGAGCTTTCATTGGGGTGCACAAACTCTCTAGTTGTGTCACACAGGCTCCAGAGAGCACGCACTTGAGTACTTGTGGCACGTGGGTTTAGTTGCTCCAAGGCATGTGAGATCTTAGTTCCCTGACCAGGGATTGAACCCACATCCCCTGCATTGTAAGGTGGATTCTTAACCACTGGACCACCAGGCAAATCCTGGTATACTTATTTCTTACTTAATTATAATGGTAAAATCATTATTATCCCTTTTTATAAATGAGAAGTTCGGTAACTTGCTTCTTTGTAGGAAAGCCAAGATTGAAATCCAGGCTTTCAAATTCCCAAGTCAGGCTAATGTTACCATGCTTTGCTATGCTGTGTATCTGTTTTCCTAAAGGACTAACAAATTCTTATATGCATTTATTCCAAAAATTTAGTGGGAGCTCACTGTAACCATTAAGATAAGATGTCTTATGCTAACTTTTTCTGTTTAACTTTTATGGCATCTTTGGTTATTTATGTTGCTATATTATAGCTATAAAACTGACTCACCATAAACAAAAACCATGATTTTTATACCTTATCTGGAAAAAAATGAAAATTCTGGCCTCCAAATGTGACCCAGCAGCATGAGATTCTTGAGGACAGCAGTGATTAGGTGCTTTTGACAAGGAAGAAGTCGCATATAAGATGCCAGTGATCCTTCAAGTGTTTCCTCTTTTCTGTTTTTCTCAAACTCATCTGATTACCAGAATTCCCTGACTGGGGGAACAGATTCTGCTTGTAAAAAATATAGATTCCTAGACTTACATGGTCAGTGATTTAGAACAGCTGGAGAGGGGCTCAGGCATGTGTGTTATTTAAGAAGCTTTCCCACGTGGCACGTAGCTTGGTTCATTGGCTGTCCGCTGTGTCTCGCCCATCAGAATTCTTGTATTGTCCATTCAAGGTGAGGGAAAGACATCACAAGGGACTGGACGGTCTGTAAATGTCTCAAGCTCTGCAGACTCCACTGAGGTTAGGGCAGCAGCTCTGCCTTTGTCGTCAGGCCCCCCACCCCCACCCCCACCCCGCCTCCCAAAGACAGTTGTTGTTGAGCCTGAAGGAAGTCAGGATGCAATACCAAGCGGAATGCTAGCCTGGAGGGTGTTGCAGTGCAGGGTGGTGACCAGTGCCTGGGAGAGAGAGGGCATTCATGTTTCCATCTGTGACTACTGGATACTCTATTGCTGAATTTTGTGTTCATTGTATTCTTCACTTTCCAGTTTGGGAATCATAGCCCGTGACCCTTTAAAATGGTTTCTAGGGTTTCAGAGTCATGCCTTTGACTTGACTGTACCTGTTAGCCAAGATGAATGAATGGCTTTTTGGAAGAACAGGTTTTACAAGGCTACCAGTTTTGTTGCATTGGTATGTATAATCTACTTGTGAAAAGCAGTTCTTCACTAAGTCCATTTTTTAGGATGGAGGGGAAACTTAAGACATCATCTTAATTTCTGTATTGCGATGGCTTTCCCTGCCCGTTAAAATGTCGACTTTCTCATTTTGAATTTTTAAAAAAAACCTCACATATATCTACTTCTAGAGTTGCATTCTAAGAAGGGAATCCTCTTTCTTGTGAGAATCCCTTAAGTGATTGAAACCGTTCCACCCTCCTTTTCCTTTCTTCGTGTGTCAGTGGGAGTGGTGGGAAGGTGAGGTTTGGGGGCATTGGGGTGTGGAACAAGGCAGGGGCAGTGACAGCAAGACATAATGAAGTCCTGTAGTAAAAGTAGCATATGGTCATTTCATGTAAAAAGTTGATTCGCCCCAGTAATTGTTCACCTGATTGGTTTATCCAGCATTTCAGAATTATACTGAAAGTGAATAATGTTTTCTTCTTAAAGAGATATGTGTCGACTAGAAAGTCTTCATGATTTTTAGTCTTAGGAGTGTCTGTGTTGCGTTTTTGCCAAAAGTGGGCAGAGGAAAAGTTCCTGTTTATTCCTGGCTCTCTTCACTCCCCACCCAACAATACTTTGTAGGAGCTGCAATTCAGGGCTCTTTTCTCTCTCATTGTCCTCTGGGAAAACATTGTTACTTAGATGTAAATATAGACACAGATACAGACACTATGTTTGGACAAAGAGCAAAAAAGACATAGAGCGTCCCTTAGCTCTCTTTCTTATGCTTTGAGTCTGGAAGGCTTTTAAGACCACAGCACATCCCCTGCATAACGAATGAGCTCTGTTTGAGTTTGTATGTCCAACAAAGTTAGCCTAGGTACCCAGCTACCACAATCAGCTATATAGTGCTGTACTGTAATAGGTTATAATACTTTTCACACAAATAATGCACAAAAGACAAACACAAAATACAGAAAACATTTTTATAGTACAGTACCTTGATCAGTACAGTAGTACAATACAATATTGCTGGAATACAGGGGCTGGCATTGAGTGAACAGATAAGATGAGTTACTGACTGGAGGAGGGAGAGGAGGTGGGAGATGGTAGAGCTGAAGGGTCATCAGCAGCAGGAGATGGAGGGCAAGCTGCAGCGTTACTCATGCCTGACGTTGATGGCATAGGTTCTGGTTCCTTGCTGGATTCAGTTCTGTTTACCCTGTTGAATGAACGATCCAGTGATGTCTGGTAGTAATTCTTTTTTTTCTTGTCATAGATGACGCTGTTGCACTGGGTTGCATTCTGAACGGCTGCTGCAACCTTCATGCACCACTGTCCGTTGAGGTCCTGTGTCTCAAAGTCTCATAGTGCCTCCTCAAATAAAATCCCCTTGCCATTTCCTGCATCATGAATCCCTTCAGTTCTTCACTTTTTGCTTCTTCCTCTTGTCTCTCGGTCCTGTCTCTGGGCCTCCAATTCCATCAGGTCTTTAGTAGTGAGCTCCTCGTGTTGCACAGCAAGGAGTTCAGTGAAGTTGTCCTTGTGCACATCCAGCTTGAGATAGATACTGTGCTATTTACTTTCAGAGAAGGAAATGGCAACCCACTCCAGTACTCTTGCCTGGAGAATCCCATGGAGGGAGGAGCCTTTACAGTGGTGAACAGCACGGTGCACAGAAGCACAGCCACTGCTAGAGGATGCATGCACACGACAGTGTACACAAGACACGGGAACTCACTTATGTGATTGGATGTGTGAACGCGTGTTCACCTCTTTGAAAGCTTGAAACTTGAAGGTTCCTGTGTAGGGACTTACTCGCATCTAGTGAATCTCCACTCTTCCATTGCCATCTAAACCATCTTTATGGAAAGCGCTTAAAAGGTTATCAGAGGTGTCCAACCATGTCCTACCTAAATATCTCTAGTTTTAAGTACAGGACCCCTGTCATGTACAGAGTTCCACATCGGACGTTTTGTGCAAATGTTCTCTTCTTTGTGGACAGGGAAATGTAAGTAAGTACCAATGAATGGCACCCCTTGGTGTTTGCAAAAAAAAAAAAAAAAAAAATCAGAGATTACTAGTCATTCAGATGAGCATCCGGAGTGTCTTGAAAAGCACACAAAATTTAGTCTTCAGTTTGCTCATTTTGTATAATTTTAACTTCATTAAAAAGGATGAAATCTTACTAGCAGTATTTGCTAAATTGGACCTGGAATCTTGAAGGAACCAGAGTTTGTCATTGGCTACTTTGCTGGAAGGGTTCAGTCTTGCTGGGGCATTGTAGAGGCTGGTTAATTCTTTTTTCCCTTTAATTTGACACAGTGGCAATAGCCATACGATAGGCAACGAGGAAGTGCCTTCTGTAACTCATTTGATCTTCATGGCAACAGTGTATAGTAAGTATTTTTTTTTTTTTTTTTTTTTGCATGTTAAATTTCATTTTATTTTTAAACTTTACATAATTGTGTTAGTTTTGCCAAATATCAAAATGAATCCGCCACAGGTATACATGTGTTCCCCATCCTGAACCCTCCTCCCTTATCCCTCCCCATACCACCCCTCTGGGTTGTCCCAGTGCGCTAGCCCCAAGCATCCAGTATCGTGCATCGAACCAGGACTGGCAACTCGTTTCTTACATGATATTTTACATGTTTCAATGCCATTCTCCCAAATCTTCCCACCCTCTCCCTCTCCCACAGAGTCCATAAGACTGTTCTATACATCAGTGTCTCTTTTGCTGTCTCGTACACCAGGTTATTGTTACCATCTTTCTAAATGCCATATATATGTGTTAGTATACTGTATTGGTGTTTTTCCTTCTGGCTTACTTCACTCTGTATAATAGGCTCCAGTTTCATCCACCTCATTAGAACTGATTCAAATGTATTCTTTTTAATGGCTGAGTAATACTCCATTGTGTATATGTACCATAGCTTTCTTATCCATTCATCTGCTGATGGACATCTAGGTTGCTTCCATGTCCTGTCTATTATAAACAGTGCTGCGATGAACATTGGGGTACACGTGTCTCTTTCCCTTCTGGTTTCCTCAGTGTGTATGCCCAGCAGTGGGATTGCTTATAGTAGGTATTTTCAATTCACATATGGTGAAGCTTCTGCTAAGAGTTGTTAAGGAAGCATCTCCCAGCATCTCTCAGAAATAAATAGCAGAGACGGAACCTGGGTTCTAATGCCAAGGTACTTCCTCTTAATTGTTACCCTCTGCCGCCCCTGGCATTTGCAGTGTCTCCCTCAGGCTTTTTCCTTATGGATCATGCAGCTGTTTACATTCCGCACCATCCTTCTTCCGTTTTACAAACAAGAATTCGTAAATTGAGATTCCAATATATGACGAAGTGGCAGGACATCCCCCATATTATTCTCTTGGGGAAAACGTGTTGCCTGAATCTGTGTGGAGAATATTCTTCTGATATTAGGACTTGTAGTGGAGTCAGCCTTACAGAAATTTCCAAGAAAAACACGCAGTGTTGTTCTTTTCTGAATTAATTAATTAATGGCTTTGCTGGGTCTTCATTGCTGTGTGGGGGCTACTCTTTGTTGCAGAGCGTGGGCTCTAGGAGCACAGGCTTAGTTGCTCCATGGCATGTGAGATCTTCCCAGACTAGGAATTGAACCCATGTCCCCTGCATTGGAGGGCTTCCCTGGTGGCTCAGATGGTAAAGAATCTGCCTGCGATGCAGAAGACCCAGGTTCAGTCCCTGGGTTGACAAGATTGCCTGGAGAAGGGAATGGCTACCCACTCCAGTCTTCTTGCCTGGAGAATTCCATGGACAGAGGAGTCAAGTAGGCTACAGTCCAGGGGGTCACTAAGAGTTGGACACGACTGAGTGACACCTCTGCACTGGCAGGTGGGTTATTAACCACTGGACTACCAGGGAAGTCCACACAGTGTCCACGCGTCTATGAAAAACGTTGTTTCAGAATCAGCTTTGACCACTGCAAGATTCTTCATGGATGTGTTTTCACAAATTAGATTTTCCAGTCTTTGAATTTTTAATGATCTGCTATTTAAAAAGTATCTGTACGTTGGGTGGGCCAAGGTGGAAACACCCATGTGTTTATCAACCCATTCATTGCTTTCTGTGGTTTATTTTGCTCTTTTGTTAGGTACTTTCTCATAGTTCTAACAGTTTTGTTCCTTTTGAAAAAATTAACAGAAGATAACAATTCTACAACTGGAACTCTTCAATAGAAATGTGGGGGTAATTTTAGTTGACGGCTCGAACAATGGTGGTCTGATTGTGTAGCAGCGTCCTAGCCCAGATGGAAGCAGCTGCATCCTTTTTCTTAATTTAGGAGGAATGAATCCCATTGTTCTCAGATCTCCAGGTGGACGCTCGTGGGAAAATGTGAGACAAGGATAACACAGGTAGTATTGATCTCCCTCTAGTCCAACTTATTATTGTAAATCTGCAAGGAGGGAGAATCCCTTTTAACTCTAAAACCTAAGTATGAAATGTGGCTTTGAACTCATAATTATACCCTTACATTATTTTTAGTTTAACAAGATTTTTTCATGAAGAAACTGTCAACATTATGTTAATATTCTAGTTGGGCCGACTTTGAAGAGTCTTTGTGTATCAAGTAAACTGTATGTAAATGACATGTCTATCATTTTAAAATGTTATATATTTTATGACATGTACCTTTTACTGACTGATTCTTCCTTGTTATTCCCCATCAATTACTGATGGTCATGTATCTATATGAAATGTTCGCAGTGGCTAATATTTAGGCAGGTTTAATCCTGTTTCAAACTGAATGAAGAACACACCTTTTATCCTTATTTTACAGATGAGGAAAGTTGAGGAATTTGCCAGGGTCACATGGCTAGTAATGGTAGAACCAAGCCTCAAACCCATCTCTTCCTGATTTTTGAAAGCCCTGCTCAAAACAGAGGGAGATCCCTGTAGTGGGGATCTGGGGCTGTGGCTGAAAGGCATTTGTTGCCTTTATTCCAACAGCACACACGTGAAGAAAGTCCGCTTTGGTTGATTGCAGTGCCGGCTGTAGAGCTTAGACCAGTGTGAGTGAGTAAAGTGAAAATCTCTTAGTCGCGTCTGACTCTTTGTGACCCCATGGACTGTATGGTCCATGGAATTCTCCAGGCCAGAATACTGGAGTGGGTAGCCTTTCCCTTCACCAGGGGATCTTCCCAACCCAGGGATCGCAGAGGCAGGTGCATATTCTTAACATGTATGCAATTTACCTGTTTCTGTATGTTAGAAGCTGTGTGGGTGAACATCTGCTGTTCTGTGCTTTAAAGTAGTGCCTTCAGAAGGAAGCCGACTTGGTTTAGTTGGAATGTAGGCTCTATATAATGCTGTAAATCGTCTTTTTCACAGTGAAACTTTTTGAGTACAAGACAGGAATTCATATTCAAGTTGGTTTTACTTACCCATGTTGACCTTTAAAAGGTGAAAATACTTCAACAGTTTCTTTTATAGTTTGTTCTATATTTTTGTTGTTGTTTAGTCTCTGAGTCATGTCTGACTCTTTTGCAACCACATGGTCTGTACCCCGCCAGCCTCCTCTCTCCATGGAATTTCCCAGGCAAGAATACTGGAGTGGGTTGCCATTTCCTTCTCCAGAGGATCTTCTTGACCCAGGGATTGAAACCAGGTCTCCTGCATGGGCAGGCAGATCCTTTACCACTGAGCCACCAGGGGCGCCCACGCTGTGTTTTCAGTCTTCTGCTAATTCTTTGTGATCATATATTTAGGGCTAGTTGGAAAGTAAAGTTCTTTGGTTTTGAATACATAAATGCTTTTTTTTTAAAGATAATATGTAAATTATATGGGGTGGGGCAAGGAAAGAGGAAAAAAGGATAATCACTTGAGGACATTCTTTAATGTATATGGTTTAAAAAATCTTGGGTGTAAACTTAAAAATCTATTGTTATGTAGCACTTTAAACATTTTGAGATAGTTTTTTTTTTCTTTTCAGTTATTTTCAGGAGTTGACTACTTAACACAAAGATTCCATTAGTAAAACAAAATTTTGAAATGAATTTCTTCTGTGATTTTGGATTCAGAAAGCAAGTGGTTAGAAGAGATCTTTGCTGTTTTTGAAGGTAGTTTTCTTTTAAAATTGTTAAATTGTGTTTTCAGAAGTTTGCATCAGACATAATTTGTAGTGTCCTGATCGTTTTTCTTTCTGTGAAAGTGTTCTTTGATGGAAAGAAATAAATAGTTTAGGGTGTGATGGCAGTTGTGGTAGTTTGTTAATCATAGCCCTACAGAATAGCTTATCTTCCTACATATTAAATTTGATCCCTGGTGTGTGATTAGGTTTGATGAATGGATAAGGGAATGTGATCCATTTCAGGAATCTAGTGGTTGCTTAATGGAGGCAGTTAAGACTTGTTTTTTGAGAGCTTTAGTAGTTTAGATGACTTCCCAGATATGTTCTAACTGTTCATTATCTTTTAAAGCAAGTATTGTAAAATTCTGGAGAGGAACACCCTCAGAACAGAGCATGCCGGCATCTGTAAACCTTTCGTTCTGCTCATTTTTTTGCAGTCTCAAGTGTTTATTAAAAATCTGGTCTCTCTATGTTGCAAAAATTCCTTTATGATAACTATCATAATTACTATTAGAAAATAATTTTCAGCCTCCAGGGAAGCATACTCTTAAATCTTTACACTTAAAATTTGGGGTGTTTGTGTAATGAACTGGACCAAAACCTGCATGAACCCTGCCCACGTCTTCATCTTGGGCTCCCAAGCCATCAACTCAGAACCTTTGGGTTTTGCTGACATCATCTCGTTTAATCCTCACAAAGACCCGTATGTTAATTTTAGCACCACTTTTTCAAATGGAACTGATTCTCTGGTTAAGAAACTGGTCCACAGTTTAAAAACATGCGAGGGGAAAAGCCTTGAACACAGCCTGACACCAGGGCCATCTCTCACTCGTTGTGCCAGCCTGCAAGGACACACTTCTGCAGAAGCATCTAATAGGATAATAATAAGCATCTATTACAAGCACCCCTTGTCATAGGTTTGTCTCATCACGAGGCTCAGGGAGGGAGAGCTGGGGCAGTGTCAGTGTGCAGCCAGTGCACTGGACCCCTGGTCTTTTTGCTTCCTGCCATCTCATACTCCCCAAGACCCCTCGAACAGGAAGCATTTCTGATGACTTGTGCACCACTTGCTGAGCCGTGTAATTTCTTTTTAATTTAAAAATTTTGTACCATATTATTCCAGAAAAAATGGTTAATTACTAGATATTTATGCCTATTAGAAGATGAGAGCCTGAAGTAGATGGCTGAGTAATTTTTTATTTATAGCAATACTGTTTCTTCTACCCAAATAATTTTGTGAATTAAGCTATTATTGTACCTATTTTACAGACTTATAAAACTGTAGTAAAACCCATGCTGCTCCCCACCACCTCCCCCCACACCCCAACCCCGATAACATCCTGCTGGTCCTTCATATAATGAGAGGTAATCTTGGAAATGTTATCTTACTGTGAAATGTAAACAGTGAATGTTTAATAAGCACTTTATCTTGATGGTGGGTTCGTTGTACTTACTGATGGATGCTCTCTTTATTTTTTGAGGGTAAAATTGGTTGTTTATATTGATAAAATAATGCAAAAAAGAAAAATTGTAGAAGTTCAAGAAAAATGCAAAAGAGCATTCAAAATATGTCCTTATTTTTTCACAGTTCATTTTTTATCTTTAAAATTTTTCAGCTTTATTGAGCTATAATTGACATATGAAATTGTAAGATATTTAGTGAACACTGTGGTGATTTAATATGCATACACATTGTGAAAGGAGTCCTCCCCATGAAATTAAGTGTCACATCTATCATCTAATAGATTTATTTTTATTACTGGTTTTTAGAATATTTAAGTTCTACTCTTAACGTTTCAAGTTATTCAGTACAGCTGGCCCTCTGTATCTGTGGGTTCCACGAATGAGGATAGAAAATATTCAGAAAAAAGATTGCAGAAAGTTCTAAAGAGCAAAACTTGAGTTTTCCTAGTATTGGCGACTATTTACATAGCATTTATCTTGTATAAGGTATTAAAATAATCTTGAGATGACTTAGTCTTAGATTATATGCAAATACAGTTGCCCCTTGAAAGTTGAGGAGTTTAGGGGTGCCTACCCTCTGTAAGTTTAAAATCCATGGTGACTTTACAGCTGGTGCTTCCTAGGTGGCGCTAGTGGTAAAGAACCCACCTGCCAATGCAGGTTAGACATAAGAGACGCTGGTTTGATCCCTGGGTCGGGAAGCTCCCTGGAGAAGGGAATGGCAGTCCACTCCAGTATTCTTGCCTGGAGAATCCCATGGACAGCGGAGCCTGACAGGCTACAATCCATGGGGTCACATAAATTTGGACACGACTGAAGCAACTTAGCACACAGCACCTGTATCTGTGGCTCCCCTTCTTTGGGTTTAACCAGCCCCAGAGCCTGTGGTCCTGCAGGAGGAGCTTAGTGAAAGAAATCTGAGTATGAGTGAACCCGCACGGCTGAAATCCATGTTGTTAAGGGTCAGCTGTGCCTCCCCATTGCCTGTAAGGAAAGGACTTGAGTGTCTGTAGATTTGGTGCCTGCAGGGGTTCTGGACACCCTGTCTCCCCGACAGAATACTGAGCACGACTGTGATGTCAGCCATAGTCACTGCATTATATGTTGGATCTCAGACCTCATTTATCTTACAACTGCAAGTTTGGGCCTTTGCCATCCTCTCCCTATTTCCGCATCCACTTTTCTGTTTCTACATGTCAGTGATACTGTACCGTGCAGTATTTATCTTTCTTTGTCTGGTCCATTTCACTTAGCATAATGCCCTCCAGGGTCATCCATCTTGTTGCAAATGAGAGGGTTTCCTTTTTTGTGTGTGTGTGTGTGTGTGTGTGTGTGTGTGTGTAATAAAGTTTTATTAAAGTATAAAGGAGATAGAGAAAGCTTCTGACATAGGCATCAGAAGGGGGTAGAAAGAGTACCCCTCCTTTTTTTTTTAAAGGCTGAATAATATTCCATTATACATATATAAATAAAATACCTCACAATTATATATATGTGTGTGTATATATGCCTGCAGTGCAGGAGAGCTGGGTTCATCCCCTGGGTTGGGTAGATCCCCTGGAGAAGTAAATGATAACCCACTCCAGTATTCTTGCCTGGAGAACTCCATGGAGAGAGGAGCCATGGTGGGCTACAGTCTGTGGGGTCACAAAGAGTTGGACATGACTGAGCGAGTAACACACTGTGTGTATATATATACACATAGGAGATATATACAATGTGAGGTATATAATGTGATATATACATATCTACATATATATATATCACATTTTCTTGATCTGTTCATTCAACCACAGACGCTTAAATTGTTACTTTGGCTATTGTGAATAATGCTGCATTGAGTCCATATTTTTTACACTCTGATTGTGGCCGACTCTTTGTGACCCGATGGACACAGTCCGTGGAATTCTCCAGGCCAGAATACTGAAATGAGTAGCCTTTTCCCTTCTCCAAGGGATCTTCCCAACCCAGGGATTGAACCTATCCCACATTGCAGGTGGATTCTTTACCAGCTGAGCCAAAAGGGAAGCCCAAGAATACTGGATTGGGTAGCCTATTCCTTCTCCAGCGGATCTTCCCAACCCAGGAATCGAATCGGGTCTCCTGCATTGCAGGCAGATTCTTTACCAACTGAGCTATGAGGGAAGCCCTTTCACTTTGAAAAATGAAAGATCTGATTAAAAAATGATGTTTGCCCTTCTTAGAGTCCATGAGTTAAATCAGTCCAGTGGGACTAAGGTAATCCAAGGAAATTTGGTGTTAAAATCAATTTATTTATCTATTTATGTTTTAAAATTGTATTGATGTGTTCATTTTTGGCTACGCTGGGTCTCTGCTGCGTGGCATTCTCTAGTGGGGTGCGTGGGGGCTGCTTTCTAGCTGTGGTCTGCGGGCTCCTCGTTACGGTGACTTCACTCGTTGTGGAGCACCAGGCTGTAGAGCGTGGGCTTTCGTAGTTACGGTGCATGGGCTTAGTTACTCCGCAGCATGTGGGATCTTCCTGGACCAGAGATCAAACCCCTGTCCCCTGCATTGGCAGGTGGATTCTTTACTACTGGACTCCAGGGAAGTCTGAAATCAATTTCTTTAAATACGATTTGGTGGGCATGAAAATGAGAACTACCTTTTTCAGTGCCCTTGAAGAAACATTCTATTCATTGACAACACATTTTAACTGAGGGCTTATTATCGGCCTATGTGTGTTTTAGTCTGCTCAGTCATGCTGTCTTGTATAAAAAGATGTAGACATGGATGTTCTGTCTTGTATAAAAAGATAAAGAGGATCTAGATGGAGTGGACATGGAACCGTGGGAGCCATGGCGGGCGTCCGGGAGTGTGAGGATGCAGTGGGACATATAAGATGACCAAAGCTTGAATCCCAGGCTCTGGAAGTGGCCGCTTGCTTTGAGTATAATTAAAATTAGTTCGGTTTATGTCAAGATACATAGTAATTTTAAAATGACAAGCTTTTTTTTTTTTGAAGTTATATATTATGATTGGACTCGTATTGCTAAATACAGAATGGTACAGGCATGCATTTAATCTTAGCTTTCTGGAGAGGTGATTGTCGGAAGGTTATATCATAGTTGAAACAACACCAGGACTAATTGTAAGGTTTCACAAAGTACATATTCCTTGAGTTTTGAGTTTGTTGGTTAGGTTTCCATGTCGTGTGTCACTGCTGGTTTTTTTCTTTCAAAGGGGAGAGAAAAGAAGGAGGAGTGGGGAGAGAGTGTGAATGAATCTGGGAGTATGATAATAAATTAGAATGAGAAGAGTGAATTTGAGGATGTCTATTTGGGATTTGAAAACTGCTGTAGCAGTATTGTGGAGTCTGATGTTTGCCTGTGTATGTGTGGGGTGGGGTCAGCAGTTTACAAACTGTCTTTGATTTCTTTCCCTTTGTTAATTGTTAGATATGAAGTATCTGCATGGGGAATTGTTACAGAAATTACAGATAATAGATGTAGATCATCCAGTACAATGCCTCCATATAATAGGTAGTTGTTATTGTTTATAAATAAAACATTATCCTTCATATAACATGGGAGGTTACAGGAAAATGATCTGATGCCTTGAAACAATAGGTTTGAAACCAATATTCTTCATAATTAGTATCACTAAGCTGTGGAGACATGGCATCACTACAAAAATAGTAAAGTGCAATATCAAAACAGTTAACTGGATGCCACATCATAAAAATACAAATGTCCATTGTGTTTTGTGACTTAGTCCGGTTTGCTATTTTTGTATTAGTCTTAAGGAAAACAAGGCTCCAAGGTTCCGAAATACTGCAAGCACACAGAATGTTAAAAAACAAAAAGAGTGTTCCCTGCTGAAAATCTTCAATTTATGTACTTTTGCTGAAAATCTTTAATACTAGAATATATTCTGTAAACTTAAAAAAAAAAAATCTAACACAAAGAGCCTTCTATGTTTCTTGAAGGAATTTGTTTCCCATTGGGATTAGGGATAGGGTCTGTGGGATAAGTTTATTTAATATGACATCAGTTGAATAAAGCCAGCTGTGAGTAATTATATCTGATATTTGATTTCCAGCTGTTTGTTGAACTATTATTGGCTCTCAAGGTATTTGGATATTGACTAAATGAATACTTACTGTAAAGGAGTGTTGTTTAAAGTAATGTTGCCCCAAATAGAACATAGAAAATGAGCCACCTGCTGCAAAGTTTAGTTTTAATTCTTTCTGGTGTAACTGTTACTCTAAAGTTAACTCAGAGGAAAACATATAGCTCAGATATGTTTCAGCAGTAATTTTCTTATGTTATATATGCATTGTTGTTCAGTCGCTCAGTGGTATCTGATTCTGTGTAGCATACCAGGCTTCCCTGTCCTTCACTATATCCAGGAACTTGCTCAGAGTTGGTGATGCCATCCAACCCTCTTGTTCTCTGCCTTCCATCTTTCCCAGCATCAGGGGCTTTTCCAATGAGTTGGCTCTTCACATCAGGTAGCCAGAGTACTGAAGCTTCAGCATCAGTCCTTCCAGTGAATATTCAGGGTTGATTTCATTTAGGTTTGACTGGTTTGATCTCCTTGCAGTTCAAGGGACTCTCAAGAGTCTTCTCTAGTACCACAGTTCAAAAACATCAGTTCTGTGGTGCTCAGCCTTCTTTATGGTCCAACTGTCACATCCATACATGACTACTGGAAAAACCATAGCTTTGACTATAAGAACTTTTGTTGGCAAGGTGATGTCTCTGCTTTTTAATATACTATCTAGGTTGGTCATAGCTTTCCTTCCAAAGAGCAAGCGTCTTTTAATTTCATGACTGCAGTAACCATCTGCAATAATCATTTGGGAGCCCAAGAAAATAAAGTCTGTCACTGTTTCCATTGTTTCCCCATCTATTTGTTATGAAGTGATGGGACTGGATGCCATGATCTTAGTTTTTTGAATGTTGAATTTTAAGCCAGCTTTTTCACTCTCCTTCACCTTTATCAAAAGGCTTTTTAATTCCTCTTCGCTTTCTACCATAAGGGTGGTATCGTCTTCATATCCGAGGTTATTGATATTTCTCCCAGCAATCTTGGTTCCACCTTGTGCTTCATCCAGCCCACTATTTCACATGATGTGCTCTGCTTAGAAGTTAAATAAGCAGGGTGACAGTATACAGCCTTGTCGTATTCCTTTCCCGATTTGGAACCAGTCTGTTGTTCCATGTCCAGTTCTGTTGCTTCTTGACCTGCATGCAGGCTTCTCAGGAGGCAGATAAGGTGGTCTGGTATTCCCATCTATTTAATGATTTTCCAGTTTGTTGTGATCCACGCAGTCAAAGGCTTTAGTGTAGTCAATGAAGCAGAAGTAGTTGTTTTTCTGGAATTCTCTTGCTTTTTCTATGATCCAGCGAATGTTGGCAGTTTAATCTCTAGTTCTTCTGCCTTTTCTAAATCTAGCTTGTGCATCTGGAAGTTCTCCGTTCATGTACTGCTGAAGCCTAGCTTGGAGGATTTGGAGCATTACCTTGCTAGCATGTGAAATGAGTGCAGTTGTGCAGTAGTTTCAACATTTCTTTGGCATTGCCTTTCTTTGGGATTGGAATGAAAACTGACCTTTTCCAGTCCTGTGACCACTGCCGAGTTTTCCAAACTTGCTAGCATATTGAGCGCAGCACTTTAACAACATCATCATCTAGGATTTGAAATAGCTCAGCTGGAACGTATATGTGTATACATGAATAGAATTAAACATATCAACTCTTTGTCTAAAAATTTTCAGACTCGGATTATCATTAGTGAAGAATTCATGTCAGATTGAGTATAGAAGAAGCAGGTTTTTTTTTTTTGTTTGTTTTTAAGCATGTTGGACTTTGTACCATCAAACTCTAGGCAGTTGATATTGTGGAAGATTTAAAAGAAAAAAATTGCAGAGATTACGAGAAATCAGTTAAAACCAAAATAATTGAAGGAAGATAAATAAGAAATTGGGCGTCGGAACTGGCCAGTTATGAGTTAGTCCACCAGGGAGGTAAGGAAAGAGCAGGGGCTCAAACTGGAGCCCTTAGCAGCTCTGGTAGGAGACATGTGGGGAGTGTGGTGGGGCGGGGGGTGGCAGGTGAAGGGTGCACATCCTGGGAGGAAAGCTCCTCGTGTTCTGCATGTAATAGTGACCAGACTCGTGTGTGCATCTTTCTTCTGCATCAGGATCTCAGTGCATCACTTGGTGAAGTGATCCGAGCCTCAGGACCAGCCAGACTACAGAAGCTGGTGTGGCTGCCGGCCACAGAGCTTTCATCTGCTCAGGTTCTGGATTCCACCATTTCTAGACATTTCTGAGTGTTGATGTCAAGTAGAAAGAGGCACAAGATAGAGTTCCTCCTGGTAGCATATGGTCTTACCTAGTATTGCCCATATTGCCTTGTTCCCAGAGACATTTCATATGTATGTTGAAAAATGCCAGCGGTACAAACAAACATATAGTCAGTTGCTTATGGCTGATGCTTAAAAGATGAGGAAGGTCAGGCCACAGCAGTGTGGTATGAATGGGCATCTCGGAGGATATGCATTGAGGTGCCCATCAGGTTGGGCTGGGTAGGAGGCTGGGAGGCAGAAGAGCCTCCAGTGGAGGCTGGGACACAGGAAGTGGGAGGAGGCTGAGGTGGGGCCTCAGGTGCACCAACCGCTTGTGTGATGAGATGGAGATCAGTGATGGACCGAAGTGTTCCCCTAATGGAAGTGACAACAGCCTGTAAAGCTGTACAGGCCCCTTATTTTGTTTGTGTGATGCATAATAGGGGAGAGAGCCTGGAAACTGCCCATGTCACTGGAAATAGAATGGAAAAAGAATGATGGGAAGCTTAACAGGATTGCAAAAACTAAATGTGTGAAAAAAGAGAAGAGCTGCTTCAAGTAGTGACTACATTTGAAAGATAACTTACTGGGTTTTTGTTGGAAGGGCTGGGCAGAACTTGAACTTGGACAGAAGAGGAATCAGAATACGTAGCTAGTCCTGGTGATGGGGGAGGATTTAGTGTGCATTTCAGCTGCCATTTGAAGTGATGCTCCAGTAACTAATCGGGGGTGACTGGTCCTTTATAAGGACAGTCAAGGTTGAGGAGTTACTTGTAAAGATGGGCTGAGAGTGGGCACAGTTTCTAAGTGAAAGGAGCCTTATAAAGAGGAGCCCAGCCCAGTACTGACCTTAGGGAGACTTGTGCAGCCTTCACGCCCCCTTGAGGGGCCCGGAGACCCGGGGGAAGGGTGGGCAGTGCCGCCTCTTCCCTGCCGTTCTGTACTCTCCTCCCTTTGCTGTCTTGCCTTCTTACTGCTTAGTCAGTCTCTTCCCTCCCACTGGACCGGCCTATCAACAGGTCAGGAGTTTTGTGTGGTTTGTATGTGAGGATACCCCTAGCATCTAGAACAGTGCTTGGCACGGGGGAACAGGCAATGCTACTTTTTTGAAAAGTGATTGTTGGTGATCTCAGAGAAGGGAATTTCTGCAGACTTAAGGGCAAAGATCAGATTCCAAAAGGTTGTTTAATAAACAGATAGTAGAGAAAAGGGATATACCTGTCACTCCAGAACCCTGGCAGAGACAGACCTTTGCTGTGAGGACTTTGAAGATCAAGTGAAGGATGGTCGGCCAGAAGCTCCTGTGTTTCTAAGAAGAGAATTGGAAGTGATGGGGAGAGTGCAGTGTTGAGAGTTGAAAAACCTGGGGGTGTGGTTGTTGTGTGTGTGATTCTGTATGTGTGCTTGGATGGCTTACTCTTCAGAAAAGACTAACAAAAGATGGTACAGAAGAAATAGTACTCATCCCCCCCTTTTTTTTTCCTGGTCTTTTAAAATTTGTAAACATTTAATTTTCACTCAGGTCACTCATACTGGAGGTAGGATCAACATGAATGTTTGGGGGTGTGAGCAGGACTTTACTGCTATACCAGACTGTTTTCTGTGTTTCAGATTTTTGCACTGAATATTCTACTCAGAAGGTAGTTGGCCCCCTTGGGTGAGGCCTATGTATGTAACTGGTAGAATCTCACCTGCGTGATGAAGCAAGGGATTTCAAAGGTTACACTTGGGCCACTTCAATAACCTCTAATAATTACCTTCAGGAATAAAACTGTGCTTTGGGCCCAGAAGAATAAGAAATGTAACAGATAGTCTTTATCCACCATATATTTTAGAGTTCAGGAGGCTTAAATGACACATTGGACAAGTAGTCTAATGTAGTAGATTGAATTCCATAATTATCTCATGTTTGATTTTGATTTATTAACTTTTTCTACTAAAAATGAGGCTTTGCTATCATGAAGTGAAATTTAAAGTAAGGCAGAGATTAATGCACTTAAATGTCATCCCTAGCGTTTGTCATATTTCCAAGTGATACAGTTTGTATGAAAACCTGGTGCTATTGGTCAGAATATTTTTAGACTGTTTCTTGTGAACATCTTAGGTTATCTCTTTACTTCATATCATTGTATTTTACTTTTGTCCCTGTTGGAACAAAGAACCAACTTGTTCACTAGGCTTAGTTCTGGGTGTTGGGTATTCAGAAAAACTGCTAGTGATAATATGCAAAAAGAATGTGTTTTTAGATAGTCTTAAAAAAAATTATTGATGTGTGGTTGATTTACAATGCTGAGTTAATTTCTACCGTAGAGCAAAATGATTCAGTTATCCACATGTGTACATTCTTTGTCATATTCTTTTCCTTTGTGGTTTATTAAAAGATATTGAACATAGTTCCCTGTGCTGTTCATTAGGACCTTGTTGTTTATCCATTCTATTTATAATAGTTTGCATCTGCTAATCCCAAACTTCCGGTCCACCCCACTCCCAAACCCCCTCCCCCTGGCACACAAGTCTGTTCTGCGTCTGAGTCTGTTTCTGTTTTGTTGATAAGTTCATTTGTGTCGTGTTTTAGATTCCACATGTAAGTGAGATCATATGGTATCTGTTTGTGTCTGTCTGACTTCACTGTGTGACAGTCTCCAGGTATATCCGTGTTGCTGCAGATAGCATTATTTCATTCTTTTATATGGCTGAGTAATATTCCATTGCATGTATGTGCCACATCTTTATCCATTCCTCTGTGGATGGATGGGTTACCCAGTTGGCCCTAGTGGTAAAGAACCTGCCTGCCAGTGTAGGAAACAAAAGAGACGTGGGTTTGATACCTGAGTCAGGAAGATCCTCTGGGGAGGAGGGCATGGCAACTCATTCCAGTATTCTTGCCTGGAGAATCGCTGTGGACAGAGGAGCCTGGTGGGCTACAGTCCATAGGGTCACATAGAGTCAGACATGACTGAAGCGATTTAGCACGCATGTGGATGGACATTTAGGTTTCTTCTATGTCCTGGCTGTTGTAAATAGTGAAGCAATGAACATTGTTGTACATGTGTCTTTTCCAGTGATGGTTTTTTCTGGATATCTGCCCAGGAATGGGATTGCTGGATCATATGGTAGCTCTGTTTTTAGTTTTTAAAGAAACCTCCATACCGTTTTCCACAGGAGCATCACCAATTTACGTTCCCACTGACAGTGTAGGAGGGTTTCTTTTTTTTCCACACCCTCTCCAGCATTTGTTATTTGTAGACTTTTTAGTGGCAGCCATTCTGACTGGTGTGAGGTGGTACCTTATTGTAGTTTTTGAGTTGCATCTCCGAAGTAAATAGTTTAAAAGAAATCAGTGAAAAAGACAAATTACTTGCAAAGAAATGATGGTTAGAATGACACAAGACTACTTAACTCTTAATAATGGAAGTCAAAGACAGGAATAATTTCAAAGTATTAAGAGACCATCTGTCAGAATTCTGTATCCTGGAGACAAGCATCTTAGGCTGAGAAAAAAATTTACTGTTATTTAAACACTTTTTGATGATGGCTGTTCTACTGGTGTGAGGTGATACTTTATTGTGGTTTTGACTTGCATTTCTCTAGTAATTAGCAACGCTGGGAATCTTTTCATGTGCCTGTTGGCCGTACAGATACTCTTCAGGCACTTGCAGCTTCTGTGGTTGGTCAGCTGCTGGAAGTGACCGTGGATGGTGGTGTGAGGCCCGTGCCCAGAGAGGGAGCGGTTATGCCCCAACCTGCCCATCTCCTCTGTCTGACTCTGACCCTAATTCATTGTATCACTGGCGCTCAGCTCTGATAGCAGGTGGGATGCAGGGCAGTGAGAGGCCAGGCCCCAGAGTTCAGCATGGCCAGTGGTTCTGCTCTGTTGGGGTTCATCCCCAGAGGCATGCGAATTTATTTGACTTTTTGTCACAGGGCATTGCTGTATATTTTACTTATTGAAGTGTAATAAATTTAAATAACTCAATAAAAATGTGCTTTGGGAATGAACTGCTTTTTTTAGTAGTAAAAGGACTTGAAGCTAAATATAGAGTCTAATCACATTTTCCTGTGCGTGGTGGGTACCTGATGGCAAGTTGTGAAGAGTGAGGTTACAGATACTTAGGATTTCTGGTGTCCTTAGCTCACATCGTACATGTGTGAGGGTTCCGGGCCCCCAGGAGCACGTGTGTGATGTGATTCAGATAAACTTTATTATTACTATTTTTTTTAAGTTATTTATTTTTTGCTGAGCTGGATCCTCATTGCTGAATGTGGGCTTTCTCTAATTGGAGAGAGTGGGGACTACTCTAGTTACATGTGGGATCTTCCTGGACCAGGGATAGAACCCCAACCACTGGACCATCAGGGAAGTCCTCAGATAAACCTTCTGATGAACAGCTGGCAGTGATGGTGGGTTGGCAGAGAGCATTTGTTCAAGTTGGGAGTTAGAAAGCTCGTTTTCTGATGCTCGTGACTTTTAAGTGAATTTCTGTCTCACATTGTAGTTGTCTGTGAGGGAGTTTTATCTGCTTTTATAGACGGAGTGACTTTTTTTTTTTTCTTATTTCTAACTGTTTGTTGGAGAAGGAGAAGAGAGTGGCAAAGGATGAGATGGTTGGATGGCATTACCAACTCAATGGACATAAATTTGAGCAAACTCTGGGAGATAGTGGAGGAAAGAGGAGCCTGGCGTGCTGCAGTCTGTGGAGTCGTAAGGAGTCTGACACAACTTAGCGACTTAACAACAACAATTCTTTGTTGATTATCCTGTTTTTTTTTCCCTAAAGTTTTTATTAGGGTATAGTTGGTTTACAGTGTTGTGTGAGTTTCGGGCATACGGCACCGTGATTTGTTTATACGTGTACATGTATCCATTCTTTTTCCTGTTCTTTTCTGTGATGGTTTATCACAGGATGTGGAGTAGAGCTCCCTGTGCTGTGCACTAGGTCCTCAGCAGTCATCTGTTCTGTATGGACGAGTGTGTCTTTGAGGACCAAGGCTGTATGGTACCGTCTTCGCATCTCCAGGTCGGCACCCATGCGGGGCTGTGCAGAGTGGGTCTTCCATGCCTTGGCTTGTCTGTGAGCCGGGGAGGGGTAACATCTAAACAAACCAGATTTTAGGATCGTCTCTCCCCCTAGTCTCTGTTGAAACCTGGAACTAAATAGAAGTCATCATTGGTGTTAGGAAAAACAAATTGTGTTTAGGATTCTTTATTTTCAAGTCCAGTCATTTGCTGCTTCTTAAGCTCTGTATCATTGAACTTGCAGCATTGTGTTTTGCTCTGAAACGAGAAATTCCCGGAGGAAACAAAAAGGAAAAACTCCAGTGCTGTTCCAAGCACATCCCTCAGAGGTCTCTGCAGCTTGTCTCCTCCACCCTGTGGCACCGGACTGTCTTAAGATTTCCATCATTGCCCTTCAAAACGGAGTAATAAAAATAGTAGCTGGTGCTCAGAAAGGTGACTGTTCTATGCAGGGTGCTGCCCTCAGCGCCTTGCGAAAATCTTCATTCAGGTACTGTCACCATCTCCACCTTGCAGGTGAGCAAACAACCAGAGAGGCTGAGTGGCTGCTGAGGGCGCAGAGCCAGGCTGGGGCTGGGCAGCGGGCTGAGACCAGTCACTCAGCCAAGCCAGGGGAGAGGTGCCCGCAGGCTCGCCACAACCCCCTGCCCTGCCCAGAGCATCTTGCCATGTTTTATGCAAAATTTCCATTCTGTTTGAAGGCCCAGTATTCCACCAGAAGATTATAATGTTAGAGGTTTCTTTAATAAAAATGTATTGGAGGGAGGGTCTCTTTGGGGGAGGGTCAAAATGCCTAGAGTGCTTTTTCTCTGGAAAGTTTTGAGAATGAGATTTGGAAGAAGTGAATAATTCGGGGACTTTGTAGTCACTTCTCATCCCCACATTTAGCAGGCTCTTAGGTGGGTGCCCCAGGTTCTTGGATTTCATGAATCAGACCCTTGATCTTCCTGACCACCACTCAGAAATTGAGGTGCCAACATAATGTGGGCAATTATAGAAAATTTCTTGTACTAGTGATACTAGACAGAGCAATGAGTTATATCATCTCGTATCAATGTGATTTCAAAGGATGACATTATAAAAGCAAAAAAAATGGTATGATCTTCCCCAAAAGTCAAGCTCTTTATTTTTTTAAAGTTATATTGTATTTATTTATTCAGCTGTGTCGGTCGGGTCTTAGTTGGGGCACACAGGATCCTTGTGGCGTCATGCAGGCTCTTTTCCTTGTGACACGCGGACTCTGGTTGTGGCATGTGGGCTTGGTTGCTCCATGGCATGTGGAATCTTAGTTCCCCGGCCAGGGATCACATCTGCATCCCCTGCATTGCAGGGTGCGTTTTTAACCACTGGACCAGTGAGCTCTGTAAGTTAAGTACCTTCAGCTCATCAGGAATCTCACGCAGCATCTTTGTTCTTTCACTTTGCCAAATGCTGGTGAAAACTTTGCTATGGACCTATGTTTGGAACCCCTTCACTGGGCCTCTTTGAAATTTGTCCTTTACCTGGAAAAGGAAATTTCACAGCCTCCATTTCCTTCTTTCTACGGGGATGTTCTAGTTCTGGGATGAAGTAGCTGGTCAGCAAACCCATCTCCCCTTTGTTGCTTTGATCTCAGTGCCAGCCATTCTGGGTTATGAACGTAGTTTAGGAAATGTGGGGGCGAGGGCCCCTTTTGCCTTCCTTCTCATTCCCCTTTTGGCTGTAATGGCTCCTCTGTGGTAACTAAATTCACCAAGGGCTCTTTGCTTCCTTCTGGTTTCTGGAGCATCTTGGTAATGATGCCCAAAGGGCTGTGTGTGTGTGTGTGTGTGTGTGTGTAAGAGCGAGCGAGCGCGCGTTGCTGTTGTGACGGCCAAAGGTCTCTTGATTTATGCTGCATAATTATGAACGTGATGGAGTCCATCATATAGATCAAGTGGACACATCTGCAGATTTAGGCTGTCAGGGGTGGGTGGTACCCCCTGTACAGTTGTGGGAGGTAGGACAGATGTAAGATAAAGATGTTAGACGTTAGTGTCCAAGCAGAGTTTGAAACATCATCAAGAGGCAGGATGCTTCAGAAATTACAGCTGTGGTTCTTTCTAAAGGAGCACTCCCTTAGTAGTATTGTATATGTATGTTTACTGGTCCTTACGTCTTCTCTGCAGTCTAGTAATGCACTTCCTTTTTTGTGAACTGTGCCCCACCCCGCCCCCGCCCCTAGTGTTTATCTGATGGGATGGTTAAACTTCCCCTCGCCCAGCCACTTCATCTCTATGGACAGATCTGAAAGAGATCAATTTTGAACGGTACCTAAAATGTCTTTAGCATTTAGTTCGTTTCTGACAAACAGAGTTGGAAAGCTTAACCGTGTCTGCAGAATATTTCTGTGTGCTTCTCCTGTCCTCCTGAGAAACAGAGAAGTTTGAGACTAAGTAATACTCCTGGTGGTTGACTCCTTGGTAAAACATTCAAGATGGGAAAAACAGATGTCCAATTATTTTTGTCTTTTGTCCTAGAAAAATGGCAGCAATGAGGTTTCTATATTTAAAACCTGCTTTCATCCGGAAGCGCTTCCTTTCTGCGGAGAGCCTGTGCGTCCTCGGTGACCTGTTCCGCTTGGCTTTTGTTTTCCCAGGACTGTGTGAACCCACCGCTGTGGGGATGCTGACCTGGGCCCGGTCGTCTGCAGTTAGGTTGTCTTTGGACCTGCAGGCGTCCTGAGGGTGGTTCTGCAGCTCTGGGCCCCTGTTGCCAGGTTTTCAGTGGGCCGTGGCCCCCTCCCACCCCACACCAGCTCGTTTTCTGCAGGGCTTAATCGGAGCCACACCATCCCTGGGAAAGAGTGCCACCCCGGGCCCAAGGTTTTAACTGTGTCCTTAGAGGAGGACTGGGCACAGGGGGCATGTATAGCTCCTTTAAAAAAAAAAAAAAAGAAATGGAAGATGGTCCAGGAATCATTTTATATGAGTTGGGGGCATTGTGTGCATGTGTGTGTACAGCTGATTTACCTTTTCAGTTGTACTTAATCAACATTTTAAATGTTAACTTAAAATGTGCTCATTCACTACCTGCTCACTTATTCACAGAGAACAAAAGCCAGGCTGGCATTCAGTTCGTGGCAAATCATTTTCTAGAGTGTTAATCTATATACATGGGCAGTTAACATTTGACTACGTATTTTGCAGTCTGAGAGATTAAAATAAGAGAGTTATTTCAAAAGATCTGTTTTGATGTTTGTTCTCGCTGCCTGAGAGATGTGAATTCTGGGAGCTGTCGGCTTGGTCATGGGCATTGTTCTGAAGGGGAAAGATCAGCTCTGAAGCTCATACTGACTCTGTGATTTAGCCACTTGATATTTTTCTTATCTGTCCCCAGGATGAGTTTTTAGTTACCATTGTTGATTTTTCTAATGAGGAATTTTGGGCTTTCCTGGTGGCTCAGATGGTAAAGAATCCACCTGCAATTCAGGAGACCTGGGTTTGATCCCTGGGTTTGGAAGATTCCCTGGAGAAGGGAATGGCAACCCACTCTGGTATTCTTGCCTGGAGAATCCCAAGGCCAGAGGAGCCTGGTGAGCTACAGTCTGTGTCATCACAAAGAATTGGACACGACTGAGTGACAAACACACACACAGTGAGAAATTTTAATCCTCAAAAACAATACTTGCTTCCATGGCTGTTTTCCCCTGGGACAGGGCAATGGACGCAGCGTGCGATGGGTGTCTAAGTTGCTAAACATAACTGCTCATTTAGGAGCATAGAAACTACCTCGGGATGGCGGTTGTTGCTGAATCATTTAACTCTTAAGTGTTCTTCAATAAGAGATAAACTTTGAGGATGATGTGGTACTTCCACTGCTTCTTAGAATTTAGGAAGTACTTTTCTGCCTTCTTCAGCTCATCTCCCCTGAAATGTGACACTTTGGGCTCCCTGCCACCTGGAAGCAGAGGAAGCATGGGGCAAGGGTGTGCTCGGCCTAACTCTGAGGTCTCTTTTGTAATTTTCATGGTTAATTCAAAAGGTAATTACCTTAGAATTACTTCTGTGTGAAGTTTAGGAACTATTCAAAAACTCTTATTTTTTTAAAAGCTCTAAAGAACCCTTGAGGTAGTTTTGGACAAACGCAATAACTTAAATCAGTATCTTTTACTTCTAGAATTCCTTATCCGCCTGTCTTAAAAAGATGCAGTTGCTCAAGAGTCCAGGGCTGAAGAAATGCCTCAAAACCGAGTTGTAGATGACTGGAATATAATCACAGATTTTCCTGCATTTTGACTTGTGAATTTGAATGAAATCGCAGCTCTGGGGCATGGTCTTCCTTTTGGGTGTAAGTTATAGTAAACTCAGAAACAGCCTTCATAAGATTTAGGTTGAAATTGCTGTTTAAGAACAAAGTTAAACTTTGTTTAAGAGCAAAGTTTACTGAATCACTTTGCCATATAGCAGAAACTAACACAACCTTATAAATCAACTATACGCCAATAAAAATTAATTAAAGGTACTTTATTTTTAGAACAGTTTTAGGTTTACAGAAAAGTTGAGAGGCTGGTACAAAGAGTTCTCATATATCCCCTCACAGTTTCTCCTATTGATATTTTACAAGTATTTTACAATACTGTACACAGTTAATAAACTGATTAAGTGAAAGTGAAGTCACTCAGATGTGTCCGACTCTTTGCGACCCCATGAACTGTAGCCTACCAGGATCCTCCGTCCATGGGATTTTCCAGGCAAGAGTACTGGAGCGGGTTGCCATTTCCTTCTCCAGGGGATCTTCCTGACCCAGGGATCGAACCTGGTCTCCCGCATTGTAGGCAGATGCTTTACTGTCTGAGCCACCAGGGAAGTCCAAAAAACTGATTATAACACAGTCAAAAAAAAAAGTTTTACTCAAAAGCATAACAGTCCACCATGGATTTTTCCGTAACATTTCCCTGAAGTATGTGATGACAGCAGTTATCACAGTATGGAATATTTTTGTTTTAAAGGCTCTGGTACTTTACCAAGTTGTGAGGGGTTGGGGTCGAGGACAGGTTTAAAATATGACTTTTTCCTCCTGGGGATGATAGAAATGAAATGATTTTATCAAGAGTGCTGGTGGGCCTGTCTCCCATCCCCCATGCCCTTTCTTTAGGGACAGAGGAGAAAGGATGGTCGTGGTCTCTGCACAACCCTAAGGGATGATGTGAAGATCCATCTCCTACTTAGGTGTGTAAGGCCTTGAAGAACTGCTAGTCCTCTCTGCCCCCTGGTGGCCACATGCAGAATTGCCTCAGCCTGTCTGGGTACAGGGGCTGAGAACAGCTTTTCCCCTGCCCTCTGTCCCAGTTACTCCCCGGGGTCGAGCTCACCATGTGTGCAGGTCATGGATACCATCGGCTCTGCAGGAGTGTGGCCCTGTTCCCTCTTTGCGGCACAGCCTGTTGCTAGATGCAGAGATTAGAAAAACATGTAAAACAGTGACTTTGAGGTGTTTCTTCTCTGTCGGAGGAGATGGAATATAAAGTGGCTGCACAGATCTCACGTGGGGGCCCATGTGGGTGGCTCACGAAGCAGTCCCTGCTGCCGGTGGGTAGAGTTGTAGGACACTTTCCCAGGGGTGAGGAGGGCCAGTGTGTTCGAGGGACTCTGTGTTAGGCTGGGCCCCCCCCTGCCAGCTGTCTGTATGGGAGCGGTGCAAAGACTATTGGTGGGGGCTTTATTGGGAAGGCAGCCTGGGGGGCTTTGGGAGCAGGTGGTGACAGGCTCGAAAAGCGCAGGCAGGTCTGTGCTCTGAGGCTGGTGGGCTCCCTTTATACCATCCGTGGTATAAAAGCTGGATTAATACAGATGGTCATCCAGGGGCCTTTTGCATGTTTTATAAATAATTAATTTGACTTATTTTTTTGCCACATAAACATATGAAAAGGATGCATTGATATATACAAATTCTAAAGTATATAAGTTTTGGTAGTATTTAAAAGTTTGTAATTATTGATGTTACTGTGTGCCTGCCTTTCTGCAAATCTCACAGGTCATGAAATCAGCTGCCCTGCTTCCCGAGGGTCTGTATGTGCCATGTGTCATTATGAGGCTCTATGTCTTTTAGTCATATGACCCAGTCAAGAAGAAGAGTCGTGCATGCACGTGTGCCCAGTCACTTCAGTCCTGTCCAACTCTTTGCGACCCCATGGACTGTAGCCTGCTAGGCTCCTCTGTCCATGGGATTCTCTAGGCAAGGATACTGGAGTGGGTTGTCATACCTTCTTCCAGATGACCTTTATGCTGGTATGCAAATAGTATCTCAGTAACACATCCAGGGTTGCAGGCCTTTGCAGCATTGGGGAGGAGGACACCAGAGCACATGTTCTTTTCATTACCTTCCAAGGGTGGTTTTTAAATGTTTTAGTTAGAGAACCACGGCTTCTGCTAGGTAAAACTTTTAAGCTTACCCTGGTGTGGGTAGACACAGCAAAGCCAGCAGATGTCCCCCCAACTTCGGTCATCCACCTCCTGGCTGTGGCCGGGAGCTTGAGCCTTGGATAGTTTGGCTTTTAACCTCCTTGTCATTGTTGTGCAGGACAGAACTGTAATTCCTTGCTAGTGGTCTAAGGCTGGAAAGATGCAGTACCTCGTTGTCTTGGCAACAGAGAGCGGTGGGTCAGCACTGCAGTCTCTGGTCCTGAGAGGCTGGCACGGCGGTTCACCATGTGGGCCTGGACCTCTAGCGTGGTCTTGGCCTTAGTTCCTGTGATGATTGAGATGCAGTATTTTTAAAGGAATCAACCTTACCTCTTAAATTGATCTTGTAACTAACTGGAAGGTTGTACCTTACTTGTGATTCTGGTTCAAATATGTAGCTTCATATATGAAATAAGAACTCACTTTAAAGGAGAAGGATATATTGTTTCTCATAGTAGAGTGTAGCAAACCTCCTCCCCCTCCCGCCCACTCCATTTGCAGAGCATCTGTGGAGGAGGCTTGCATTTGCAGAGCATCTCTGAAGGAGGAGGACAGGAAAGGTGAGGGATGGTCTCCTCTCTCAGCTCTTCAAAGGTCATGTTAAAATACACCCTTAGTGCTTAGCCAGTCCTCATGCTGGTAAACAAGGGGAATTAAAACCTAGTTCTGGTGAATCTTAAGTTTGCTCTGAGGCTGATTCCCTCCCGAGCGAGGCTCTTAAGAGGTACCAGAGAAGGCGCCCAGGATGTGGAAAGCTTTCCTGACTTCTTCACGTTGGCCCTGGGTTGTGTTTACAGACTCTGAGCAAGAGGATTCCTTAGGTTGTGAGCAGTCATTCTCCTCAGTGACCTACAGCAGGGATCCCCAACCCCGGGGTCAGATTTTAAGAACAGGCTGCACAGCAGGAGGTGAGCTGTGGGCAAAGTGAGTGAGGCTTCATCTGCAGCTCCCTATCACTCTCATTACTGGCTGAACCATACCCCCGCCCCCCGAACCATTCCTCCCCCCTGCCCCAGTCTGTGGAAAAATTGTCTTCCATGAAACTCGACCCTACTGACCAGAAGGTTGAGTACCTCTGACTTAGAGAATACTTTTGGGTTTGATACATGGTTTATGTTTGGGGCTAAAAAAAGTCTTTTTCATGGAATACTGCATTCCTGTGGGTCCATCAGTGTTTTTGTCTACAGGGCTATAGCAGTTTTATGACTTTTCGTTGCTTTCAAATAACATCTATTTTTGAAAAAAAGGATGTCCTTCCTCGAAAAGATCTATTGTTGGAAAAATGCTGCTTCCTGGTTAAAGCAACATGTTCCTGTTTGTGTCTAAGACTAGAGAATTTTGTGGGGGGAGGATCACTTATATTTTTGAGGGCCTTTTAAAATAGCAGTGGTTATGTGGATTTTGTCATGGGAAGTGTAACGGGAGGTTAGAAGGTTGTTTGCAAATCATGGTTTCTTGACAAATGACAGTTGGAGTATTTCAGGTGATGTAAGGCTCCAGAATTTTTTCCCTATAGTCAAGTTTGTTGAAAACTTCACTCTGAATGTTTCTTTGTGTAGAAACGGGAAAAAAAAGCATCCACGAATGTAAGTCCTGGAAGGGCCTGTGTTTCCTTGTTCCTCTTACGAGGGAGTTTGCTCTGAGATGCCATCCATGTGGCAGGTCTCTGATTGGTTTGAGCAGTAAGTCTCCTCAGCACCTGCCCTTATGCCTGTTTGTTTCCTTGCTGGGTGAAGGCAGTTCCGTGTACCAGCTCATAGGTGATTTTGGCAAAGGCCAGCCCTGAAGGGGTGATGAGGGTTGAAACCTCTGCGTGAAAAGTGGGGGAACTGTGAGGGGAAGGTGCTGAGGAGTGAGGGGGCTCCCGGCAGAGCCTGGATCCCTGGGTCTTGTCCCTCACGCCCCAGTGTATTTCATTTCTGAAACCTCCGACCACCTGCAGATTTATTTGGACTGTGGAAATGTAGATGTCGACCGATAGTTCCCCTGGGAAGATACAAGACCCCTCTGATCACTCACATTTGCTTCAGGTCTTCTCTCGATAGCCTGTAGACCAGCCTGGGGGACCTAGACTGAAGGTGGGGGTGATTCAGGTCACTGGACACCTGGGGAAAGGGTAGAAGGAATTGATAAGAAAGAAAAGACCACATTGCCTATTTCAAAATACCACCCAGCCCACCTTGCTCCTAGGAGAGGAGAAGAAAACCTGTCTTCCTTTTTGCCTTTCAGTGTCTTTAAGTCCTCTGCAATCCCTCATCTCCAGTAAACCTAGTCTTTGGCTCTTGGGCTCTGTGTTGCTGGAAGCCTGGCTACCAGCAGCTTTCCCCTTTCTTAGTCTGAATCTCTGTGGCTCCTCTCTGCTCATTGTCTTTCATCCCTGGGAGTCTGAGACCGGAGATTTCCTGATGCCTTTTCCTAAGCTTTCAGACTCACCCAAACCTGTTCTGGTCACAAGCGAAACATTACATCAACTTACTTGTTGCTTGCAGACGTCAGAGTGTTACACTGACTCTGTTAGTTACAGAGAAGAGATCTCAGGTTGAGGTGGACTCTCTGTAAAGTCACCTAATTCCAGCTAGATGAAACGGCCTTCCCTGTGACAGCTTCGTGTGGAAACATGGTGTCTGTCCTGGAGTTTCCAAGCTCCTTGAGGCACAGACCATGTGACACAAGTTTCTTTTCTTAGACTCACTCTAAGAGTAATAGAGGAAACCCTGGACGTCATCTGACCCTTTGCGACTCCATGATCTGTAGCCCACTAGACTCCTCTGTCCATGGAATTCTTCAGGCAAGAATACTGGAGTGGGTAGCCGTTCCTTTCTCCAGGGGATCTTCCTGACCCAGAGATCTGCAGTTTTGAAAAATCCTATTTCTTTCTACTCCTTTGCTAAATAGACTTTTTCAGTGTAAATGTATGTGCCTGATTAGGGTTAATGAATGTAAATAGTCTTGCCTGTTAGAAGTACTGTGGGCCTTGGGCAGCTTATAACAGGCTGATCAATATTTCAGTGAAAAAAATGTCAGACATTCGTGTTAGACTCAGATTATAAACTCTTCAGAAATGGGAGGGTAGTTTCTCTGTTACTATTTAAGGACTGCAGCAGCACACACATTTATAATACATAAAATAAAATGTGAATCTTAGCATTATTCAGAAGGACTTTCCATTATGAGGATTAAAGAAAACTCATTATTTGAGACATTTGTATTGGCTTTTCCTACCTGCACAAAAAATATTATGACTGGGGTAGGAAGGGGTTTAGGACTGGAGAGTGGGGATGGTTTTGTTTTAGCTTTCTTATTTGTATTGAATTTTTAGATCTACATGTAGATTTCAGTCTGTAAATAGCTTTCATAAGGTTTGTGGTAAATAAAGCTGCAGATGAATAAAATGAAAGTCCATCACCTTATCTGAAAGTTTAACATCAGAAGGTGCTACTTTAAATTTCTGTATTGGTAAGTTTTAAATTGGGGCAATTGAGAATCATAAATGAGGTCTTCCCTCCACCCCCACCCTCAGCACATCATAATATTGTTCTAAAATCTTCTTGGAATCCTCTTAGAAAGGTTTTAATTTCCTTGCCTAGTTTATTCTTTCAATCATTATCCGTTATCTGTGCCCTTAATATATGAAATCTAATTGCACGCATAGTTTGAATTGTTCTCAAAGGTACCCTTAAGGTTACAAAAATTTTTTCTTACCCGAGACAGAGGATTAAATTTAACCGACGTAGTACAAGATTTGTGCAATGAAAAGTACAGAACATTGTTGAAAGAAATTAAGGAAGACCTAAGTAAAGGGAAAAACATCCCATGTCATGGATTAGGAGACTTAATATTGTTACAGGAGCAACATTACCTGAATTGATGTTTAGTTCCGTTGCAATCCTTTTTAAAGCTGGCTTTTCTGCAAAGATTTACAAGCTGATTCTAAAATTCACATGTACCCAAGAAACTAGAATAAGGTTGAAACATTGACAATTTCTGATTTCACACTTGCTCCAAAGCTGCATAAATGAGACCTTATGTGGTTCTGGCATGAGGACGGACTTGTAGACCAATGGAATAGATCTCAGAGTACAGACATAAATACTGACAATTGTGATCCTTTGATCTTTAGCAAGGGTAGCGATACAGTTCACTGGGGGAAAATAGTGTGTTTCAACAGAGGGTGATAGGATAACTGGATATCTACATGTAAAAGAATGAAGTTGAATGCTTACCTTACTGTATATGTAAAATAACTAAAATAATTAAAATAATTAAAAATGGAGTATAGACTTAAACATAAGAGCTACGACTGTAGAAGAAGAAACTCTTTGTAGAAGCAAATATCTTAATAAATCTTTGTGACCTTGGATCAGATAACTGTTTCTTAAATATGACTATAAAAACATACACAACAAAAGAGTAGGTAAGTTGAACTTTATCAGAATTAAAAACCCTGTGCTTCAAAGGTTACTATCCAAGATAGTGAAATGACAGCCCACTGAAAGGGAGAGAATGTTACCCAATAATGTATCTGGAAAGGGCCTTCTATCCAGAATACATAAAGAATCCTTAACATGCAGTGATGAAGACAAATAGCCCAATTAAAAAGTGAACAAAGAATTGAATAGATATTTACCCAAAGACGTGTAAATGGCCAGTAAGCACATGAAAAATTGTCATTAGGGAAATACAGAGCAACACCTTCAAACACACCTTGGAAGGCTGAAATAGAAAAGACAGACATTAGTGTTGGCAAGGATGTATGTGGGGAAATTAGAGGCCTCAGACCCTGCTAATAGGATTGTAAGTGATGTAGCCACTTAGGTAAACAAGCTAAAGACAAGCGTTATCTTATGAAGGAGCAGTTCTGCTCCAGGTATATACATTCCCATGAGAACTAAAGACAGGTGTGCAAGCAGAAATGTATGCATGAGAGTTGATAACAGCATATTCATACCAGTCATAAAGCAGGGAAAGCCCAAATGTCCATCAGCTGATGGATGGATAAACAAAATGTGGCATCTGTCTACCGTGGAATATTATTTTGCAATACAAAGGAAAGTATCATTACCTGCTGCAGCGTAGATGAACCCTGAAGGTCTTAGGCCAAGAGAAAGAAGCCAGTCACAAAAGAGCGTGTATTCCATTGTGAGATTCCATTTACACGAAATGTCCAGAATAGGCAATTCCGTAGGCACAAAACGGATTAATACTTGCCAGGAGCTAGGGAAAGGGAGGATGGGGAGAGAGTACTAATGGTTATCGGGTTGCTTTTTGGGTGGTAAAATGCCAGGAATTATGGTGGTGTTTGACAAAGACAACCATGGAATCATTCACAAGCGATAAATCTTGGGTTCTAACATATCTGAGAACCTCTGGGCCTGCTTACAGGGAGTCTTTAGAAGGAGGTGTAGCCTCAGTGTGGGGTGGGGGTGGAGGTTTTGCACCCCCTACCTGGTCCTGTGGTCTCCCACCAGAAAAAAAGTGTGAATATCTCAATAGGGCTTTTGTTTTAAAAAGGAAGAGGAAAATTTTACAGATATTTAAAAATATGTTTGTTTTAGATTTTGGCCAAGATTTGGAGGAGGAGTAAATATCTATTCATGTTCTTGAGATCAGAAGCTGCTATTCATTGGAGTCTTAAAATACTAACTCATGTACACCTAAGACTTACATAATATTATACATCAACTGTACCGCAATTTAAAAAAATGATGGTTCCTTGCTGGCTTGTCATGTAAATCAATATAAACAGGATTTTGAATCTTTACCTGTTTTAAACTTTCATGAATTACTAGGACTCTTTTTTCTATGTATTGTAACATGATCTGGAAAAACAAGGCATGTGTCTCTTTTTTAAAAAGAATATTTAAATTTAAATATTTCTGTATGTAAGAAATGTCACTTGGTAAGAATTGGAAAGAAAAATTGGATTCATGCTCATCTTTAAGTGTAGGCATGAAGTAACATGCATTAATTAAGAAAATAATGACTGAATTGGCAAATACTTATACTTTCCTATTAAAACCTTACCTTTGATATTTTACTGTTAAAGCCAGAAAATAATTGGTAACAACTTATGAGGAATTTATTTTCATAACTTCGAGCCAGTGTCATTTATATTTTTATGGCCTTTGTATGTGTCCCAAAGGCAGCTGTGATGGATGACATTGTGTAGGCCCAGGATTTCTCTTAATATAAATGTGATTTTTGATGTCTAAAAAACTTATATTTGAAAAAAGCTATCTTTAATTTGGTCTGTAAATATAATGACTTATTTTAGAAGCCTCTTTTCCTGATAAGTCTAATAATTCCTGTCTTTTTTTCAAACAGGATCTGGAAATAGTGTATTCCTATTTACATGGAATGGAAGCCTTGTCCAACCTGAGAGAGCATCAGCTTAGGTAAGTCAATCTAAGATGAATAACAGTGGGATGCTAGAATTTGATATGATCATTTATTATCCTGTAGAAGTGGGATTAAAGGTAACTTACTTCTGAACACTCTGCCTCATCTGGCCTCTGTACCTGGCCTTGTAAGTTTTACATCCATGTGGTAATTTTTGACATTTCTGCCAGAGTGATCACCTCTCTCCTTCCTGTCCATCTCCTCACCTAAAGTAATAAACACCAGTTGGCGAATACACTGAAGGAGCATTGTTTGCCATCCTGGTAAATAAAAATCAATTTCTTAGCACTCAGATACATATGAAACCAGAATGTTTTTAAGTGTTCAGAGAATGACTCAGTTCGCTGTTTTAGGTCTTTGTGTGGAATATATTTATTGCATTAAGTTGTCTGCCCGTTTCTGGGAAACTCACTTTATACCATAGTTGGTTTTATGCGTGTCCACTAGTAAAAATCTCATCACATCTCTTGTACAGCAATACATCAGCCTTATTTGTGGTTATCTGGGCTTATACTAAAAGATCAAAACATCTTGTATAATCTAGTGATTAACTGAAACAGAAAAGAAAGGACCTTGGGAAGATGGATTGCAGGTAAACACCAACTAGGAAGTTATGGGAAAATTCTCTTTCCTCCATCTCCAGATAACTTTTGATACCAGCAGTTTTTAATTATGAAAGGAATACTTTTTCTATGTATTTCCCTTTTACTCTTTAAACACTAATTAATTTTTGAGCATGTCAATTTCATATTTAGTTGTTAATTGAAAAACATATCAAGAGGATTGAATACTTCTAAAATTAAATTTTTAATGAAAATCATTTAAAATAGATTGTAGGTTAAGTGTTTAAAAATTCAGTCAAGTTTTATTAGAAAGGGCCAACCCATTGGGAATTTAGAAGATGGCTCAAATTAAAGCTAGGATAATTTCTAAAGTGTGAAATTTTCATTTTATGAATTTTGATGGCAGCTATCCTAGGAAAGGAGAAGGCAGTGGCAACCCACTCCAGTGCTCTTGCCTGGAAAATCCATGGATGGAGAAGCCTGGTAGGCTGCAGTCCATGGGGTCGCTGAGAGTTGGAAATGACTGAGCGACTTCACTTTCATTTTTCATTTTCATGCATTGGAGAAGGAAATAGCAACCCACTTCAGTGTTCTTGCCTGGAGAATCCCAGGGATGGAGAAGCCTGAGGGGCTGCCCTCTATGGGGTCTCAGAGAGTCGGACAGGACTGAAGTGACTTAGCAGCAGCAGCAGCATCCTAGGAAAAGCCTGTAGTGCCAATTATCTGTTGTACTGAGTGCAGTTAACCTGCAAATGCAAATTGATTAATATACAAATGCAAATGTCACTTTGCCATATGCATATAAAACTTCACATGGGTGATATTTTGATAATTAGACTATATTGATTATATAATATGTGTCTGTAGTATATGTGGTCATAAAATTATTTAAGGTAATAGTAATTCTATGCAATAAAATAAGGAAAATTTTAATACATCTTATGAAGATTTTCAAGATTAAAAAAGTAGAGGTAATATAATAAAGCCCCATACACCCCTTAACCTGCTTCAGAACCATGAATTTCCTGCTGTTTCGAAAGTAAATTTTGGCTGGAAATAACTGATTACTTCAACAGTATAGTTTAGTGTATTTGTACCTTAAAAAGTCCATTTTGGAGATCATTCAACTTTGTTGGCATGAACTTACAAGGAGACACCTTTAGGATGTTTATCTTGTTCTGCTTATTTGTTTCTCATATTTATGAAAAACATCAGCTGAAACTAAGTCCTTTTTTAGAACAAGATTGGAATACCAAAATGAATAATAGCGAGAAAAGAGGTACAGATGAACTCAATGACTTGGATAAACTGCTTTGTAGTAACCACCATTTCTGGGAAAAATACATCTTATTTAGATGTTACTTCCTTTGAATTTTATAAATAAAGTTTTCCCTGTGGGATTAACAGAGAGCAGTTAAGACTTCCATGTAATGTAGTTTTCCAAATTTAGGAAAACAACAAAAAATAGCAGCTCGTAAGATTTTCCAAGTCTGTTTCCTCAGTACTGGGCGGCAGGACACTGGTATTTGGAGGGGCAGGTGGGGAGGCTTTCCTCTTCGGGAGCCCCGCTTGGTGCGCTGTGGGCCATCCAGTGCGTGCATCCCGAGCGGATCCACGTGCGGTCAGTTGGCTCTGTCGCTGTGAGGTTGCTCACTCCACACAATCTGAAGGTTTCAGAGCTTCACTCAAAACCTGGATGTCTTTCCACACAGTGTCATTTTTCTAATGTTCACTCCCTTAATCCATATGGATTAGAAGCAGCATATTTGCAAAGGGGAGGAGGAAGCTCCAGTTGGGAGTTGAGGCCAAAATATCTTTAAAAAGCAGAGTAACTGCGGCCATTCAGTGTTGGAAACAAGAGATTGCTGGGGAGGGGAAATATATGTGTGTGTGTGTATATATATATATAAAATAAAGCTGTATATATAGTTGTATATAGTATATGTGTGTGTGTCCATGTATACATTCTTCAGCATTATGGATGAGCATAATTATTATTACACAGGCAATCTTAGACATTAAGGAACAATTAAAATGTGGCTAGTATATTCTTTAGGAATTCGGGGAAGATCAAACAATCTGTTAACAGCATTTAAGAAAAAAAATTTTGGTACTTTCCCCATGTATTTACAGCATTGTCACATAGATGATTTTGCCTTGATCTTCTGTTGGTGCTGGTTAGGCTGATTTATGCAGTCAGCAGTTGTCACCTGCAAGCCTGCTATGTGCTGGAAATCAGGTCGGCCGTGGAGATGCCACAGTGAAGTTGACCAGACCCCTGCTGCCACGGAGCTTATGTTCCTAGTGGGGCAGACAGGATTTAGGGGTGTAGACCATTGCTGTTTCATTCAGATGTTAGCATGTTGGGCTACTCTTACTTTGTGGTTGAAAAGAGGGAACATTTGTGTCAGCTCAGCCGCTCAGAGATCCCCACGGTGCCGATGGGTCCTGATGCTCTGGGTGGGAGCAGGCAGGAGCCATGGGAAGGCAAATGTAGGTTGGGATACTCAGTGCAGTCAACAGCGCAGGGCTGTGTATTCAAGGACAGGGGCTTGGATTTTCTCCTGAAGGCAGTGGAGATTAAGAGCAGGTGTGAGGTGCTGTGACTGCATGTCAGGAGAACAGGCAACAGGTGTGCAGAATAGAAGCAGATGCTACCTCTGTAGTCCTCTAGGAGATAATAGTGGGATGATGGCTTAGACGGGTTTCCCAGGTGGATCAGCAGTAAAGAATCCACTTGCCAGTGCTGGAGCTGCAGGAAACTTGGTCCTATTCCTGGGTTGGGAAGATCCATTGGAAGAGTAAACGGCAACCCACTCCAGTGTTCTTGCCTTGATAATTCCATAGACATAGGAGCCTGGCAGGCTATAGTCCCTGGGGCCACAGAGTCAGACAAGACTGAGCGACTGAGCCATGTGAGCACGATGACTGATACCAGGTTTTCACAGGTGGGTGGTGAACGTGGTCAGCCTGGGAGGATGTCTCTTTGAAACAGGAACTGGTGGAAAGACGGGCTGTGAACAAAAGAGAGGAGTCAAGGATGATGATGCCAAAATTTTTGGCCTAAACAGTTGGGTTCTGACTGGGGAAAAGCAGATTTGTGGGGTATAAATTTAAGATCTTTTTGGATGTTTTGAAGATGAAATGGCTATTACACCAAGTAGGCATTTAGAAGAGTGGGTATCACAGTGAGGGCTTGGGTGTGGGGAGTGGCTTTGGAAGCCATCAGGTTATGGATGACGTTAAAAAATCACAGACTGGATGAGGTTACGTGGTACAGAGGAGAAGAGGACTAACAGCCCCTGGAGGTGGTCTGTTTAGAAGTCAAGTAGGGACTTCCCTGGTGGTCAGGTGGTTAGGACTCTGCACTGTTACTGCAGAGGGTCTGGGTTCAATCCCTGGTTAGGAAACTAAGATCCCACAAACCCCATGATGTGGCCGAAAAAAATAAGTCAGGTAGAGGAATGGGCAGGGGCAGGGAGTCCAAAGGAGTCAGAAAAAATGGTTAGTAAGAAATAGAGGAAAACAATAGAATGGGAAAGACTAGAGATCTCTTCAAGAAAATTAGAGATACCAGGGGAACATTTGAGGCAAAGATGGGCACAGTAAAGGACAGAAATGGTATGGGCCTAACAGAAGCAGAAGACATTAAGAAGTGGTGACAAGAATACACAGAAGAACTGTACAAAAAATCTTCATGACCTAGATAATCACGATGTGTGATCACTCACCTAGAGCCAGACATCCTGGAATGCAAAGTCAAATGGGCCTTAGGAAGCATCACTACAAACAAAGCTAGTGGAGGTGATGGAATTCCAGTTGAGCTGTTTCAAATCCTGAAAGATGATGCTGTGAAAGTGCTGCACTCAATATGCCAGCAAATTTGGAAAACTCAGCAGTGGCCACAGGACTGGAAAAGGTCAGTTTTCATTCCAGTCCCAAAGAAAGGCAATGCCAAAGAATGTTCAAACTACCACACAGTTGCACTCATCTCACATGCTAGTAATGGTCAAAAGTCTCCAAGCAGGGATTCAACAGTATGTGAACTGTGAACTTTCAGATATTCAAGCTGGATTTAGGAAAGGCAGAGGAACCAGAGATCAAGTTGCCAACATCTATCGGGTCATCTAAAAAGCAAGAGAGTTTCAGAAAAACATCTGCTTTATTGACTATGCCAAAGCCTTTAACTCTGTGGATCACAACAAACTGTGGAAAATTCTTAAAGGCAGAAATACCAGACCACCTGACCTGCCTTTTGAGAAATCTGTATGCAGGTCAGGAGGCAACAGTTGGAACTGGACATGGAACAACAGACTGGTCCCAAATTGGGAAAGGAGTATGTCAAGGCTGTATATTGTCACCCTGCTTATTGAACTTCTATGCAGAGTACATCATGAGAAACACTGGGCTGGATGAAGCACAAGCTGGAATCAAGATTGCTGGGGAAATATCAATAACCTCAGATATGCAGATGACACCACCGTTATGGCAGAAAGCAAAGAAGAACTAAAGAGCCTCTTGATGAAAGTGAAAGAGGAGAGTGAAAAAGTTGGCTTAAAGCTCAACATTCAGAAAACGAAGATCATGGCATCTGCTCCCTTCACTTCATGGCAAATAGATGGGGAAACAGTGGAAACAGTGAGAGACTTAATTTTTTGGGGCTCCAAAATCACTGCAAATGGTGAATGCAGCCATGAAATTAAAAGATGCTTACTCCTTGGAAGAAAAGTTATGACTCACCTAGGCAGCGTGTTAAAAAGCAGAGACATTACTTTGCCAACAAAGGTCCATCAAGTCAAAGCAATGGTTTTTCCAGTAGTCATGTATGGCTGTGAGAGTTGGACTATAAAGAAAGCTGAGCACCAAAGAATTGATGCTTTTGAACTGTGGTGTTGAAGAAGACTCTTGAGAGTCCCTTGGTTTGCAAGGAGATCCAACCAGCGCATCCTAAAGGAAATCAGTCCTGAATATTCATTGGAAGGACTGATGCTGAAGCTGAAACTCCAATACTTTGACCACCTGATGCGAAGAACTGACTCATTTGAAAAGACCTTGATGCTGGGAAGGATTGAGGGCGGGAGGAGAAGGGGACGACAGAGAATGAGATGGCTGGATGGCATCACCGACTCAATGGACATGAATTTGAGTAAACTCTGGGAGTTGGTGATGGGCAGGGAGGCCTGGCATGGTGCAGTCCATGGGGTTGCTAAGAGTCTGACACAACTGAGCGACTGAACTGAATTGAATTAGAGGAAAACCAGGAGACTTAGAGAAGATAATGCTGTAAGGAAAAGAGAGTCATCACATGCTACTGAGAAGTGGAATTGATACAAGGTCAGAAAAGACTGAGATACCAGAGAGGATGCTGGTAGTTCTTGGAGGTTTTTTTTTTTTTGAGTTTCAAGGACCTAGTGATTGGGGAGTGGGAGAGGAGGATGAGAGAATGGAGACAGTTTATGTAGACAACTCTAAAAAGAGAATTTCCATCATGGGAAAAGCAGAGCGTGGATAGTAGCTGGAGGGGCTGTGGGTTCAAGAGTGTCCCCTCCCTCTGTATGGGCGATGGACCTAAGGTGTATTTATGTATCAAAGGAAGCCATTCAGGAAAGAGGGAGAAACGGGTGATGGGGAGGGAGGAGATGAGCGTGCAGGAGCACAGGAGCCACTGTAGCAGGACTGAGATCTTGGAGAGGATGCGACAGGAAACAGGGCAGAGCCTGTTATATAATTTAAGACCTGGTATTTTTAGACCCATGACTTAAGTCTCATCCTTTCCTGGGAAGAATTCGTGTGATTCAGTCTCTTAAAACTCTGTGTTTAATGTGTGTTCAAGGACCCATGCTGCCTCCCGGATTTCAGCGAATGTTTCGGGTGGTCGCAGGAAGAACAAGGCAAAAGAAGTCAGGTGAAGTGTTTTCAAGTGAAAAAGAAATCAAGAGTGAGTGGCATGGTTTGGAGTTTGCAGACAGGGAACACATCTGTGTGTGTTGATCCCAGTGTTTCACAGGTTGGAGGTTGGTTGGTAGCCCCAGTGACCAAAGTGCAGATGCTGTTGAAGTAATCACTTTTATAGCCAGTCCTTATTATTCCTTCTTAGTTTCTCCTTAGGAAGAAATAGTCATTTTCTCTTTTGCATTTCTGTACTTTTGGGACATTTTACTCAGGCTTAATATAATAAGATGTTTTTTGAAGATGCTGTTCTTGAGGTAATTTTGAATACTTAAACATTCATGTTTTCCATAATTTTTTCTTCAGAGATGAATCAGCTGAAATAACAAATCTTTAAGTTATAAAGCATATGCTTAGTCATTTTAGTCATAAAAATAATGACTTTAATGAAAGCCTACTTTTGTCTGAAATTCCATACTGTTAAGTAACATCAGTGTTAAACTGTGGATGACGTTATCACTTTATAAATTAATAGGTTTCCTTTCTGGTTTTCAGCTTCCTTTTCATTTTCTATTTACCTTGGAGAACATTAATTTGTCCACATGTCCTTTACAAAGTATAAAACACATACAATTTTGTTCTCTATGAAATGAATCTGGTGAAGCTGACATCTAACGAAATGTTTCTTTTCAAGCTTTTTTTTACCAGATTCATTTTATTTTGTTAACCTAGGTACCATAAATACTTACCTTGAGGCCAGTAAATGGTTGTGACAATTCATAGAAATAATCTTAATTTTCTACATAATGTCTCATTTACAATTTAAAACTATTAGTGTGTTTTTTAATGACAAATGGTGAACTCATGTCTTTATTTTTTGTTTTACAGGTTGATGTGTGAAACTGTGAGATACGAAAGACATGAAGCCAATGAGGTTTTGTACTAGTAGGTGTCTCCTTTTTCTTTGCACCGTGCGTGATATGGCAGCTAAATGATGCACTTAGAGTATCGGAGAATTACTAGGGACACCTTGTCAAGTCGGCGTTACTTAATTTTGCATTAACTTTTATTGCATATTGTAGCAATGGGAAGCATTTCAGCTGTTTCCGGTCATAAAGTAGAAGTTTGCAGCCCTTTGCTGATAAGTCCGCATATGCATTTATGTGTCTCTCGTGTAGTTCAGAGATGGTATTTGACATTATGGAGTATTTTGACTTTTATCTTTATGAAATGAGAAATAGTCTGGACTGGAGTCTTTCCAAAGGAACAGAATGCATATATTGCCACCATCACACCAGGTGGGAGGTAATGATAGCATAAATGCCATACTTTGGCTTGTCTTTTTTTTTTTTTTTTGACTGCACTCTGTGGCATATGGAATCTTAGTTCCCCAACCAGCTATTGAACCTGGGCCCTCATGGTGAAACCATACAGTCTAACCACTGGACCAGCAACAGGAAAATGAATTGCCCGTGTCTCTCTGGGCTTAGTTTCTTCCTTAAATCATGTTGATATTCTTTTTAAGGTGTGTGACACACTCCTTGAAACAATGGCAACTAGTTTCTTAAAGAATGTGATAAGCACGCAGTAGATAATTATTGGTGTATTAAGGATGTGTGGGTTCTGATCTACTAGACATATAATTCTGCTGATAATGTTTGCCATGAGTGATGGTTGTTCTGTTGACTTTTCTTCCTGTTTTTCAAGTCACTTAGCAAATAAATACTACTTTTCCTGCATATTATAAGGAGTCTTTATTGAAATAAATAAGATACAGCATCTGCACTTAAGGAGACATTAATCTTTTGGTAGAAATACAAACAGAAAAAAATGGAAAACAGCAACAACAAAAACTAACCAACCAGGATGACTGAGACTATAGGTTTGCAGAGAAGGGGTGCAGGGGAGGGTCTGGGAGAAGTGGCCCTCTGTACTACGTCTCCTGGTGTGTCTGGTGTCTCGAGAGACTTGGCAGGAGACACCATGTATACAGGGGCTCAGAGAGGGAAGGGCCTGGCCTCACGTTTTGAACAGTGTGGCAAGTACAGTGCGAGTGGCCTGGGGTTTTGTGGGGTCAAGAGAAGAGGTGGGTCACAGTCACGTTTGCTTGTGAACGTACTGTTAGAAAAGTCATCCTTGCTTCTTTAGGCAACTAAAAATGAGTGCTCTTCCTTCTCAATTACATTTTATTATGGAAAATCACAGATGTTCACAGTATTAGTGACATGGTAATAAAACAGACCCCCATGGATTCATCATGCCACACTGCCCACTGATCACCAACAGTGCTTTATCTCTTACTCCACCTCCAGCAGATTATTTTGAAGGAAATCCAGACATATCAATTCACCCAAAGTTGTTTTGATATGTGTTTTTATCTTTAAAAGATAGACCCAAGAAGAAAAAAAAAAAGCTTAGCCACAGTATTATCATCAAACCTCAAAACATAGTTCTTTCATACCATGAAAATTAAATTTTTTGGTACAGTTTGTTTATTGGTTGGTATCTTTCTTAAGTGTCTTTTAATCTGCAGGTAAGTGGCTAGTTTTCAAGCAGCAAAATGATGTGACCAGAGGCCTTCCAGCCCCACTCATTCCCTCAAAGATAGGCTCTGTGTCTGCCTGAAAGCCCAGGGGGAGCGTTGGATTGAGTGGACTGGCAGGGAGATCTGTCAGGAGGCCACTGCCGGAATCTGAGATGATGGTGCTTGATCTGGGGCAGAGACAGCAGACACTGGACAGTCAGGGGTGGATTTTTTTCTTTTTAATTTCGGCTGCACTGGGTCTCCATTGTGGTGCTCAGGCTCAGAGGTTGTGATGCACAGGCTTAGTTGCCTGAGGCATGTGGGATCTTAGCTCGAACCCGAGTCCCCTGCATTGGAAGGCAGATTCTTAACCACTGGACCCCACCAAGGAAGTCCCATGGATGGATTTTAGAAGAAGACACGGGTGGATCTGATGCAGGATGGTTCTTGGCTGTCTACATCCATCTTAGGCTTCAAAGGCCGTACGTACATCCGATGGAGTAGAGTACAAAATAACCAGATGTAATTGGTAATGAGAAAACTCACAATGGGGGCAAATGCCTTTAATATATTTATCCTTGAAGGAATCAAGATGTAAATAACTTAGACTATTAGTTCTCTTTTAGGAGCAATTAAAAGCTACCTGTGGAATGGGTGTACGTATGTTAGGGTTGATGATCTCTGATGAGTATTATTAATTTGTTTCAGCAGTCCAGTGGCAGTCAGTGTCAGCTTTCTATTGGTTTGTCCTTTTCCCCTGAAACATGATCTGGGCCGTGTTGACGATGAGATAACAGCAAACGTGTAACAAGCCCTCTCTCCATCCCACATATGTGAATCCAAGCTTTGTGTGTATTAGTTTACTTCCTCCTTCCAGCCGCCCTGGCGGATCTTTTCATCACCGCTGTTTTACGTGGGAAGGCCCTGAGGCTTGGAGAGAACAGAAAGCTGCCCCGAGAGCACAGCTCAACCTGGGGTCTGCACTCAGCCCCCCCAGACATAGTGACTCTGCAGCCTCAGCTGTCCCCCTACGCAGCAGCACCCCCACCCCCTTCATGCCTCCATAGAAGATGGTGTCCTGTGCATGTGGGTGAGGACTGCATCTCGCCAAGGGGCAAGGGCGGCCCCTGCAACTCACCAGCCCTTCTGCCTGCATTGGCCTGGCTTCCTAACAGTTATTATTTATTATCCATTTAAATGGAAGGTAGATTACAGTGTTTTAAATATACTTTTTTTTTAATTTAATAGAGTCAGTTTAGGCCGTGAGCTCTGCTGATCACACACAGCCATGACTTGGAACATCCTACATTGACTGCATTTGGGCTGGAATTTGCAGCCCGAGCTGATTGTGTTAATTGTTCCTTTCGATGAATTAGAATCAGGTGGCAATGTGAGCAGTGACGAGTCTGTGGGTCATGATTTCATAAGACCAAAAGTTCAGAGACTTGAGTGTAGATTCACCCGGTCACACTCCCAGGCTTTGGCCGACCTCCTGTGAAGGATGATGATCCGTGAACAGGCTTGTCTGCTCTGAGCAGTTGGTGTAGGCCCAGTTTTAAAAATGAAAGAACGTCTGTATTTGGGGTGTGTAAAACTCCTGTGATGATTTAGTAATACCACTACTTTTCTAGGGACCTTTTGTTTTTACCTCATGGGGGGACTGACTTGTCTGCTTGAGCTTGGAGAATGCAGTGTAGTCGAAATATCAGAGACTTTCAGAATTTGGTTTTATAACCAAGAGATGAGTATTTGTTTTCCTTATTATGTTTGTGTGCTGGTGACTTCGAAGACTATAATAATGTCATAATATCAAGACTATCATAATTTCACCAGGTAAATCTAGTACTCTTTTAATCCACCTCTGTGCCTCACTGTTCTCATCTGTCAAATGGGAAGAATGATCACAGGGTCCCTGCTTTGGTGCCAGTGTGAGGCTGATATGCAGGGCCCTGTGTGGAGAACACAGAGCAGGCACGCGCAGTCAGAAATGCCAGTGGTGGGCAGCGTCCTCACTCCATCCACTGTTCTCATCGTTTAGATTTCGTTCTCCCATTGTTTTAGCTGCTTTAAGCTTTGTTTAGGAAGGAATTATGACAACTATCTATAACTTCTATCAATAACTCCCCTGGCGTTATTTTAACATAAGCAGTAAGGCAGAATGCCATTTTAAGTTGTACTGCGATTCAGGGGAGAATTGTGATTCTGATGAAATGGAATTTTTAAAGTGTAGACTTGCCCATTTAGGATGTAATATTTGTTATCCTAGAAAGTTAGGTATCGTTAGTTGAGCTTTACACAGTGGACAGAAACATCAGGTAAATTCTCCCTTCCTTTCATTTGTTATTGAGTATATGGTTGTTTTGCTGGCTTGGAAGTGCTGAGTGGGACAGTACACATTTCATACCTGAGGGACTTCAGAGAATTTAAGAAAGGAGCTAAATACACGTGTCCATTCTCTTTTTCTTTAATGGCCAGCCATCCTCACCATTTTGGTTTAGTATCTAATGAAGTGCTAAAAAAACCTTTGGATAAGAAATTGAACCATCAAAATGTGTTTTGTTTTCTTAAATTTAAAGCACACACAGACACTATAAACTCAGGTAACTGTACTGCACGCCCGCTATCCACACACATGTTGGAATGGGTGCTTTGGTTTCCAAAAGTTTTCATAGCACTTAGATATGGGATTATCTCCCTCTGTTGCAGAAGAGGAAATGGTTCCTTTCATCTAAATCTACATCTTGGAGAACTTCGGCCCAGCTGCCCCTCTCCCAGGACCTATCAGTCTTTTCAGTCTGTGATGCGGTTTCTGGCTTCCACAGTACCCTGTGTCTAGATGTCACATCTCCCTGTCCCCTCCACATTCCCTTCCTACTGCAGTGGCCATTTTGTGCTCAGATCTGCCTGAACCTCTGTCCCCTCCTCCCCCTGGAGGAGGAGCTGCCCCTTCCCCATGGTGTTGGTCACCCTCTCCCCTGGTTCCTCCCCCTGGAGGAAATGGTGTTGCTCCTCTCCCCAGATCCTCTTTTCCCTGGAGGAGCCTACCCTTCCTGTGGTGTTGCTCCTCTCCCCAGATGCCCCTTCCCTGTGGTGTTGCTCCTCTCCCCAGATCCTCTTTTCCCTGGAGGAGGAGCTGCCTTCCCTTGGTGTTGCCTCTCCCCAGATCTCCTCCCCTGGAGGAGGAGCTGCCCCCCCAGATCTCCCCCCCAGATCCCTCCCTGGAGGAGGAGCTGCCCCTTCCTGTGGTGTTGCTCCTCTCCCCAGATCCTCTTTTCCCCCTGCCCCTTCCTCTTTCCCTCCTCTCCCCAGATCCTCTTTTCCCTGGAGGAGGAGCTGCCCCTTCCCTGTGGTGTTGCTCCTCTCCCCCAGATCTCCCTCCCCTGGAGGAGGAGCTGCCCCTTCCCTGTGGTGTTGCTCCTCTCCCCCAGATCCTCTTTTCCCTGGAGGAGGAGCTGCCCCTTCCCTGTGGTGTTGCTCCTCTCCCCCAGATCCTCTTTTCCCTGGAGGAGGAGCTGCCCCTTCCCTGTGGTGTTGCTCCTCTCCCCCAGATCCTCTTTTTTTACCCCTGGAGGTGGTGCTCCTCTCCCCTCTCCCCCCCCCTGTGGTGTTGCTCCTCTCCCCAGATCCTCTTTTCCCTGGAGGAGGAGCTGCCCTTCCCTGTGGTGTTGCTCCTCTCCCCAGATCCTCTTTGCCCCCTTCCTGAGGTGTTGCTCCTCTCCCCCAGATCCTCTTTTCCCTGGAGGAGGAGCTGCCCTTCCCTGTGGTGTTGCTCCTCTCCCCCAGATCTCCCTCCCCTGGAGGAGGAGCTGCCCCTTCCCTGTGGTGTTGCTCCTCTCCCCCAGATCCTCTTTTCCCTGGAGGAGGAGCTGCCCTTCCCTGTGGTGTTGCTCTCTCTCCCCAGATCTCTCTTTCCCTGGAGGAGGAGCTGCCCCTTCCTGTGGTGTTGCTCCTCTCCCCCAGATCTCCCTCCCCTGGAGGAGGAGCTGCCCCTTCCCTGTGGTGTTGCTCCTCTCCCCCAGATCCTCTTTTCCCTGGAGGAGGAGCTGCCCCTTCCCTGTGGTGTTGCTCCTCTCCCCCAGATCTCCCTCCCCTGGAGGAGGAGCTGCCCCTTCCCTGTGGTGTTGCTCCTCTCCCCCAGATCCTCTTTTCCCTGGAGGAGGAGCTGCCCCTTCCCTGTGGTGTTGCTCCTCTCCCCAGATCTCCCTCCCCTGGAGGAGGAGCTGCCCCTTCTCTGTGGTGTTGGTCCTCCTCTCTCCTGGTCCCTCCTCCCCCTGGAGGAGGAGCTATGGCTTTGCACTGCTGCTTCCCCCACCTCCCTCACCTCTGATTCCTTGCCCAAACTCATAGGATAAAGATGCTCAACTGTGAGCTTGGTATGTTGTGATGTACACATGTGCTGTGTGTAAGTACGAAAATTCAAATACTCGTGGATACATGCCTACCCACAAATAGACTTACGTAAGATTGTTTTATGTACATATGGTGATAGTTTAAGGTTTCTCAGCAATGCTTTTTGGAGAAGGCGATGGCAACCCACTCCAGTACTCATGCCTGGAAAATCCCATGGACGGGAGGAGTCTTGTTGTCTGCAATTCATGGGGTCGCGGAGAGTCTGACTGAAGCGACTTAGCAGCAGCAGCAATACTTTAAAAAATACAATATTTTATATTTACTTTTAATCTTTGAAAATGTTTTATTTTTGTGATGAATCAAAGAGCAGTAAAATAAATCATTTAAAAATGTATTTAGTTGGTGAACTCCATTAGGGCAGAAACTACATTGGGTTAGATTTACGCTTGTGTTGCCCAGCACAGACATTTGCATCTTGTCTGTTCTCATTGTTATTTTTTTGCATTTACTTGAAAGGAATTATTCCTTTGCTAGATCAGCTGAGAAAGACCTTCTTTATGGTCTTTCAGGTAAAACAGCATGCATGTTTAGGGTTAGGGTTAAGTGTTAAGTCCTTTGTATTGATTTTCTATGAAACTACTTAGTAAAAACCTGAACTCTTCTTAAATTCAGCTGTTTAAAGTTGCATGTGGTCAGCAAACGAGGTTTCCTCCCTGTGCTTTCTGATTGGTGCGGCCACAGTGCTCTGAGCTGGCAGTACGTGTCAACCCTGACCTTGGCAGTGGGGTGGGCAGGTTTGGTGTGGGTTTGTTTCTGGACGGCTGCAGGTTCTTTTTAGAAATTCTGGTGCCAGTTTGCTGTAGGTGAGGAGCAGGTTTACCCTGAAAATGAAACTGTAGTGTGTAACTGAAAGATGCAGATGTGTGAATTTCATGACCCACTGGTGTTTTTCAGAAGAGTTTCTGCTGTTAAATTTGAGAAATTGTCCCTCAAGTCCTTGGGTTTAGCCGTCTGCCCTCAATATAGCTGAATCACTGATGAATGGATTGTCATAAATTGTAATCTGTGTCGATGTTTTTTCTTTAATTCAGAAAAAGTTTATTGAGTAACTTCATGACACTTAAGACCTCACTCCTTCATTTTGTTTTTAAAATGAATTTTATAAAGTTAAGAATGACTATATGTTGAGTCTGTAGAATCTTTGGCTTTACTAGTTCTTTAGTTGTTTATATCATTCCCTTTGCTGGTTTAGTGAATTACCCTGGTTAAAAAAAATTATGTCCACATATTCCCCCCATTTTCAAAATACTAATTTTTTAAAAATAAAAATATTTTCAAAATACTTTAATATATTCAAAATAAAATATTTTCAAAGTATTTAGCTGAAATAGCCTCAATACTTCCATCAGTTGTCAGAGTTCTTACTGATTTTACTGATTTATCCTATTTGTTGGATTTAAGCCACTATAGTGTGTTGAGAGAAAATTAAGGACTTTCTGAAAAACAATGTTATAATGATGCTGTTTTTCCATCAGAGTTTTTAGTGATAAAAGTGAAGTAGCTTCTTAGGATTTGGAACTTTTAGGAAATGGAACAAAAAGTCAGCCTCTGCTTGTAATATGTGTTTTCATAAGTGTGGAAATTTGTGGTTATGTGCTTGTATATAATTAAATATTATGAAGTATATAATTTTATAGAACAGTATTGCTGTTCTTTACGTCAGGAATGTGTGTGTTAACCCTTGGTAGAGGACTCTTTCTGTCATGTGTCCTACACTTGATGGCTTTCTTTGGACGGTGATCTGGTGTTGTCAGGGTTGCACACTGCCCAGCTCCTTTAACTTTTCTAGTGAGCTTACTCTCTGCCATTGGCTGCACAAAAATGTATCATACATATTTTGTCTTGGAGCATAAGGCTTAGAGTCCCATCAGGGAGCAACAAAAAATTTTATTAAACTTTTTGGTAAATCCAGTAGCAGAAGTGACAGTAATACATTTGTGAAAAAGAGCACAATTCTTACGTATCTGTTCTATCTGCATGTTGGAAGGTGGCAATTGTCAGGGCTACAATTTTAAGCCCTGAAACACTTCGTTCATGGGAAATCCTCCTCGATTCCATCGTGGTGGTTGTTAGTGGTGGAAGAGCTGGATGAGTTTCTGTCCCCTGGGGCTGGTCATGTCCCTACTGAGAATCTCTGGTCTGAACTTGCTGCTGGGCTCCCGTGAGAAGGTACAGGGTCATCTGGTGTCAGAAGGCAGAGTTAGTCCTGCTCTGGTTTTTGGTATAATTGTATACATGAGAGTACACGTCTGCACCGGTCAGGAGAGACTAGTGACCGTGTGTGTGTGTCGGAGGGGAAAGGGGGTTAGAATAAGATGTCAGACTTCAGCAGGGGCTTTGGAGGGGACCCCACAGGATGTGGTGGTGGGTTGTGCAGAGGAAGAAATTCAGGAAGACTTTCTGTTTTCTGTTTTATCCTTCGACTGGATGATGTTACCAGGACAGCAGCTGTAGGAAAAGAAACAAGTATTTTCGTAGTCGTGGTCTCTGGTGGCCGGCCCTCTGAATTCCTTGCTTGTGGGCTCCACTTCCTTGGTGGAATTTGGATGGTCTTCATTTTGGTTCCCACTGAACGAAGCCAGTAGGCCCGGGAGGTAACACTGCTCCCAGATGCCGGTGCTGCTGTGTGCACTTGGGGCTGCGTCCGGGTGGTGTGCATAATGCAGTGCAGCCTCCGTTCTAACCCCAAACCTGATGCTTATGGGTCCACGTGGCTGCGTGTCCCTGCCCCTTCCTGAGTGGGCGCTCTCTCCACCGGCCCTGGAGGTTTCTGGCGTATCACCTGCCGTGTTCCTGTGTGGTGGCCGCCTCTGTGCATCTGTGTGTCCTGATGCTCAGTGGCTGTCACCCCATACAGCCCCATAGGGCATCCTCCACTCTGGTCCCTTCTGCCTGTGCTACCGGGGGACACCTGCTCCCGGGAGACAACCTTCCTGTAGACCCGATGCACTCCTTGGGCACTAAATTCTCATCCTGATGATGTTTTTTGCATGGGGACCATTCCTCTAGTTTCTGTTGGTTGACATCCCCTCTCTCCAAATACACACACACACAGACCAGATGTCAGTTTGTGGCTGGCAGGGGTGGGTGTGAAGCTCTGTTTCCACAAGGACAGGAGTGCCCTTGCCTGAAGCCCCTTCCTCACCCCATTCCTCCTACCTTTTTGAAGCCTTTTGGCCACTTGGGCTTCACTTAAATTTTCGTATTCTATTAGCAACTGAATTAAGTGGCTTCTCTCCAATTACTTTTTTGCCCTTTGATAATTCCCTTTCTGACTTATTCTGTTTTCTTTTGAATTATTAGCTTATTATCCTCACCCCTCCTCACCCCACTCCCCCGTCTCCATCAACTTGCGCTTGGTCCCTGTATTCAGTCTGCTTCCTAAAGGGGAACCTGGGACAACACAGCTACTCACAAAGCCCTTTCATGGGGAGACACTGCCACCCTGTGGACATCTAGGTTATTGTCAAGGACGTTCTTTAACCCTCACTTCATTTTTCTAATTCCTGGTAAATTCAAACTCATGTCTTTGACTTTCAGACACTTTAACACCTCACTTGAGTTAGTGTCTGCTGCTGCTATGTCACTTCAGTCGTGCCCGATTCTGTGTGACCCCAGAGATGGCAGCCCACCAGGCTCCCCTGTCCCTGGGATTCTCCAGGCAAGAACACTGGAGTGGGTTGCCATTTCCTTCTCCAGAGTTAGTGTCTGTTCAACTATTAATTAACTTATTAATAAAATATCTGAGTGCAAGTTGAGCATCGTCCAGTGTGTCCGTGGAGTTACTGAAGAGTAGAGGAAAGACTTCTGAGATGATGATACTCTGCTTCTTGTGAACAAGTCCAGAGTGGCTGGGAACCCAGCAGAGAGTGACTCACTTTATTTGGAAGGTACTAAAATGTTTCTCAGAGGAAGTGGTCGTTAACCTGGAATTCAAAGGATGAGTAAGGAGTTTACTAGGCTGAAGGTACCCTTTAGGAGCTGGAAGAGCAGGTTTGTTCGAAGGCCCTGAGGCATAGGGGAAGGAAATGGTGTAGGTTGGTGAGTGGCATGCAGTCTGAAGCCCAGGACTTGTTGGGATTGAGAGCAGAGAGGAAAGGTGTAGGTGACCCTTTCAGAGGTGGTTGTGAGAGAGAGGAAGAGACCAGTGTTCTGTGTCCCTGCTATGCAGGGTGCTTGGTACGTATTGTGTCTTTAAATCAGAGTGACGTTGTGAAGGACTAATATCCCCATTTCACAGTTGAGGAATCAGAGCCTCAGGAGCTGACGTCACCAGGATCACATGGCTGGTGTGACAGAATGTGTGTTCCAAACCTTTGCTCTTTGCAGGGCATCAGACTGCTACTTTTAGGTGCTGGTTGTGGGGGCTTGATCTCGGTTCCCTGAGCAGATGCTGCCAAGATCCTGACCTGTTCCCACAAGCTGCAGCTCCTGGCCCTGCCTGCAGGGGGCCTCCATGCAGGTGGAGGGAGACACCTAGGTTGCTCAGGGATGAGAAATGGATAGAGAAAAGCACGAAACAGAATGAATTAGACGGGGTAAGTATTTTGGAGTGTGGGAATCAGTGAGAAGACCTTATTGAAGAAGTGGTGTTAGAGCCATTCCTTTGGGGTGCAGGGTGACTTAGAAGGTAGGGAGATACCATCTAGGAAGGGGGTTTGTGCTGAGGAGCAGAGGGAAGTGAGGTGGAAAGGGACCAGGTTACACATTCCAAGGCTACACCTGCCCTTCTGGTTTAGCCCAGGAGATGTGGGCACCTAGACTGGTCAGTCGTGATGGCTTTTTAGGGTCCTTCTGTCTGATCACACGGCATAGCGGATCGGTCATTTTATGATGTCCTGTTTATATTTTGCTTGCTTGTTTTGTTTGGCTTGATTCGTTTTCTCTCTGTTGACAGAATCAAAACAGAAGCTCTGCTGAGGGCCTTATCATACCCTGGGCTTTGTGGCTTTCATCTTGTTGGGTGTAGGATGGAAGGTGTTGGAATCAAATCTTTGTCTGTTGGAGTTCTTAGCTCTGTCTAAAACTTCTAGGTCTTCTCTGAGTGTCCATTTTGGTGATCAGAGGGGCCTCTGTAATCTCTAGGTGTCTCTTTTCTACCTGTTACTGGTGATGTAACACTAAAGTTATTTGCAAATGGTCAGTTACTCTGAGATTCAGCTTTTACCATTTCAGCAATCCTTGATGGGACTCCTGAGCTCATAATTTTAAAACATTAAACAACTGGGAAAAATATAAATAACATTGGTGAGTAAAATTAGTTGTATCCACAGTGACTGACGTGAGGTATTTTTTACCCCTGGCCATTTGTTCCTGTTAGGCTTGTAATTATTATTCTACTAGTCAGTCTTCTGTTAGCCAGCTGCGTTGCCACATATGTCTGCAAGCGAGATCTCAGATTCATTTTGCTTCCCTTCTGAGTGTAGACAAGTTGGATGCTGTTACTGCTAAGTAATTTCTTTCTCTTCATTTCTTTTTAAAAAGTAGTCATTACTTGGCAATATAGAGTTCGCGATGACAGGTGCCCTGTGGGAAGGGGCGTGGTTGCAGATGTTGAAGAAAAATGGGTTATGTCTACACTGAAACACTGCCTGCCTGATACATAATTATTATAAATGCAGGAGAGGGCAGGGTATCACAGTGGTTTCTAACGAACTCAGGAGACTTTTCTGGCCAGTTGAGTAAAACAGATTTTATTGGTGGCATCTCACTATGAGAAACTTAAGCGACTCATTCTTTTTGTATTCTTGGTTCTATTCTCTTTTTGTAAGAAAGCCTTCCTCAGTGATCGGTGCAGATAAATAGAAGAAAACACTAGAATGGGAAAGACTAGAGATCTCTTAAAGAAAATTAGAGATACCAAGGGAACATTTCATGCAAAGATGGGCTCAATAAAAGACAGAAATGGTATGGACCTAATAGAAGCAGAAGATATTAAGAAGAGGTGGCAAGAATACACAGAAGAACTATACAAAAAAGATCTTCATGACCCAGATAATCACGATGGTGTGATCACTCACCTAGAGCTAGACATTGTGGAATGCGAAGTCAAGTGGGCCTTAGAAAGCATCACTACGAACAAAGCTAGTGGAGGTGATGGAATTCCAGTTGAGCTGTTTCAGATCCTAAAAGATGACGCTATGAAAGTGCTGCACTCAATATGCCAGCAAATTTGGAAGACTCAGCAGTGGCCACAGGACTGGAAAAGGTCAGTTTTCATTCCAATCCTAAAGAAAGGCAATGCCAAAGAATGCTCAAACTACTGCACAATTGCACTCATCTCACATGCTAGTAAAGTAATGCTCAAAATTCTACAAACCAGGCTTCAGGAATACCTGAACTGTGAGCTTCCAGATGTTCAAGCTGGTTTTAGAAAAGGCAGAGGAACCAGAGGTCAAATTGCCAACATCCGTTGGATCATCGAAAAAGCAAGAGAGTTCCAGAAAAACATCTTCTACTGCTTTATTGACTACACCAAAGCCTTTGACTGTGTGGATCACCACAAATTGTGGAAAATTCTGAAAGAGATGGGAATTCCAGACCTCTTGACCTGCCTCCTGAAAAATCTGTATGCAGGTCAGGAAGCAACAGTTAGAACTGGACATGGAACAACAGACTGGTTCCAAATTGGGAAAGGAGTACATCAAGGCTGTAAATCGTCACCCTGCTTTTTTAACTTCTATGCGGAGTACGTCATGAGAAATGCTGGATTGGATGAAGCACAAGCTGGAATCAAGATTGCTGAGAGAAATATCAGTAACCTCAGATATGCAACTGAGTGCCGAAGAATTGATGCTTTTGAACTGTGGTGTTGGAGAAGACTCTTGAGAGTCCCTTGGACTGCAAGGAGATCCAACCAGTCCATTCTGAAGGAGATCAGTCCTGGGTGTTCATTGGAAGGACTGACGTTGAAGCTGAAACTCCAGTACTTTGGCCAGCTGATACAAAGAGCTGACTCATTTGAAAAGACCCTGATGCTGGGAAAGATTGAGGGCAGGAAGAGAAGGGGATGACAGAGGATGAGATGATTGGATGGCATCACCAACTCAATGGACATATGTTTGGGTAAACTCCGGGAGTTGGTGATGGACAGGGAGGCCTGGCGTGCTGCAGTTCATGGGCTCACAAAGAGTCAGACACAACTGAGCGACTGAACTGATGCAGATGACGCCACCCTTATGGCAGAAAGCGAAGAAGAACTAAAGAGCCTCTTGTTGAAAGTGAAAGAAGAGAGTGGAAAAGTTGGCTTAAAGCTCAACATTCAGAAAACGAAGGATCATGGCATCTGGTCCCATGACTTCATGGGAAATAGATGGGGAAACAGTGGAAACAGTGTCAGACTTTATTTTTCTGGGCTCCAAAATCACTGCAGATGGTGACTGCAGCTATTAAATTAAAAGACGCTTACTCCTTGGAAGGAATGTTATGAGCAACCTAGACAGCATATTCAAAAGCAGAGACATTACTTTGCCAACAAAGGTCTGTCTAGTCAAGGGTATGATTTTTCTAGTAGTCATGTATGGATGTGAGAGTTGGACTATAAAGAAAGCTGAGCGCCAAAGAATTGATGCTTTTGAACTGTGGTTTTGGAGAAGACTCTTGAGAGTCCCTTGGACTGCAAGGAGATCCAACCAGTCCATCCTAAAATTAATCAGTCCTGAATATTCATTGGAAGGAGTGATGCTGAAGCTGAAATTCTGATACTTTGGCCACCTGATGAGAAGAACTGACTCATTTGAAAAGAGCCTGACACTGGGAAGGATTGAGGCCGGGGGGAGAAGGGGACGATAGAGGATGAGATGGTTGGATGGCATCACCGACTCAATGGACATGAGTTTGAGTAAACTTTGGGAATTGGTGATGGACAGGGAGGCCTGGCGTGCTGCAGTCCATGGGGTCGCAACGAGTCGGACAGGACTGAGCGACTGAACTGACTGATAAGATACGAATCTTTAAAAAAGACAACTCAATAATAAAGACATTATCAGCAACATGAATGAGCCTAGAGATCGTCATATTGTGTGAACTAAGAGAATGGCAAATATATGATATCACTTAAATGTAGAATCTAAAAAAGGATACAACACTGCTGTATTTAAAATGGATAACCAACAAGGACCTACTGTATAGCACACGGAACTCTGCTCACTGTTATGTGGCAGCCTAGATGGGAGGAGAGTTTGGGGGAGGATGGTTACACGTGTGTGTGTGTGTGTGTGTGTGTGTGGCTGAGTCTCTTTGCTGTCCACTTGAAGCTATCACAACACTGTTAATAGGCTATTTGTGTGCTCAGTACTTAGTCATGTCCGACTCTTTACAACCCCATGGACTGTAGCCCGCCAGGTTCCTCTGTCCATGGGATTTTACAGGCAAGAATACTAGAGTGGGTTGCCATTTCCTTCTCCTGGTGATCATCCTGACCCAGGGATCTAACCTGTGTCTCCTACATTGGCAGGCAGATTCTTTACCACTGAGCCAAGCTAATGCCATCAGCCATACTCCAATATAAAATAAGTTTTTTGTTTTTGTTTTTTTTAAAAGAGTAAGGACTTCAAAATAAAAATTTTTGCCACTGGTACCCACAAATGTTACAAAAAGTGGTACAAAATGAATTTATCTTCAAAACAGAAATAGAGTTACAGATGTAGAAAAATAAGCTATGGTTACCAGAGGGTAATGGAGGGGAGGGATAAATTGGGAGATTGGTATTGAGATATGCACACTACTGTGTATAAAATAGATAACTTTATGTTTTAAACACACACACGCGTCGCTTAGTTGGTAAAGAATCTGCCTGCAATGAAGGAGATCCTGGTTTGATTCCTGGGTTGGGAAGATCCTCTGGAGAAGGGGAAGGCTACCCACTTCAGTATTCTGGCCTGGAGAATTCCATGGACTGTGTAGCCCATGGGGTCGCAAAGAGTCGGACACGACCGAGCAACTTTCATTTTCACAAATGTATATATTAAAACAGATTCACTTTGTTTTACACCTGAAACCAACAAGCTATTGTAAATCCATATACTCTGATTAATATACTTTAAAAATTTTTTAAAAATCAAGGCATTTTGACTGTCATATTTGGCGTGGCAAGTAGTATGTGCCCACCAAATCCAGTCAAGTGTTGGCAATGGTCATTCTCTGCAAATACCTCCTGCAACAAACACAGCTCTTGTGAGTTAAGATTTGAATTTTTTGGAAAAGGGAGAGAAGCAGCTCATCCATCAGGCAAATGACATTAGAGTAAGTGGGAGAGGTCTAGAGGACCAGTTTCTTATCTTCACGTTTTAAATCTTTGCGCGGCTTTCCTGGCATGAAGCATCAGCCCTATTCGTAGGATAATCGGTGGGTGTTCAGGGGACCAGAGTGTTTACTGTCACAGTATTTTGTCCATTTTGGACGTGGGTTGCTTCTCCATGCGTGTTTTCTGATCAGCACTGGGAAAGCTGAGTTTAAAACCTTGTGTTCGTTTTGTCCAGAGTAGTTTTACCTTCTAAATGGACCTATATGGAATAACTAAAAAGCCAGGGAATGTTTGTTATATTGTCTGTGTCATGGTTCATCTGGACCATGGGGACATTTATCGTGCTTCTTCCCTTGATAATAGTTCATCATTTGTGTTTACTGCGTCACGTGCCTAGTCAGTCAGTGGTGATCAGCCTCAATTACCTACTTTTCTAGATCTCATTTCTGTCGACCAGTCTTTTGGTGATAAAGGGAGCTTGTAAGTGCAAGAGCAGAAAAGTTTACAAGATAATTCTTTTTCTTCTTTTTGTTTCAGTGATTTATTACTTGTCGTTAAAAAATTTAAACCATTCTTGCATTTGACAGAACAGAGTTTTACTCGACAGAAATCATAAATTAATAATATATATTGTCACCATATAGGAAGAGAAGTACATTTGCCCTGCCATCCCCCCAAATTAGGTGAGTCGGTGTTAATTGCAAAAGCTCATGACTAAAGACTGGAGAGAAAAAGGTATAAATTATTTTTTGAAGTATTTTATATTTTCATTTGTGAAATCATTTTACTTTGATGGTTTCTTTGTAACTAAACTTGATAGTAATTTTCCTTCATGTTTTCTTGAGGCTTTGCTATTGAGGACTGAGCAGTTGTAAAACAGAGTATGGACTTAGGGGGAAACAGTGAATTGTTGATTTGAGTTAGAAGCAGATAGCAATGAAAACGATTAGGTGATGTTAATTAGTGTTTTAAGTAGCTTATTCAGAATTGTAAATAGCACTTGTGTACGTGCCTGTATGCTAAGTTGCTTCATTCACGTCTGACTCTTTTGCAACCCCATGGACTGTAGCCATGTAGGCTCCTTTGTCCTTGGGATTCCCCAAGCAAGAATACTGGAGTGGGTTAGCATTCCCTTCTCCAGGATCTTCCTGACCCGGGATCGAACCCGCAGTCTTATGTCTCCTGCATTGGCAGGCAGGTTCTTTACCACTAGAGCCACCTGGGAGGTCTTGGTGTCCTTTAAAAACTTTAGAATCTGTTTGCCAAAATAGCAGAAGATTTGGCAGAGGTTGCTGCAGACTGTTCAAGTGTGGTTTGCCAGGATGCAGGTTCCATGCTGTCCTCTCGGGAAAGATGGGTGGGTGTGTACCTCCTTCCAGTGGTTGGAATGTGCTCACGGTGCGGAGGTTTGGAGCGGCCCCCTAGAGTCTGAGATGGGGGCCACGGGCTGGGGTGACCGAGCCACACAGCAGGAAGAGCCTGGTTCCAACACCGCTTGTTACTGTACATGTGAAAGAAATGAACTTTCTCTGCGATTCAGCCACTGCTGTGTTTGGCTTTCTGTTTTCATAGTAAGCTGAGCTCTATCCTGACAAATAAATTTGATAAGCTTGGCTCTTTAAAATACAAAGAACTCAGCACATGGCAAAAAGCACACTAAACAAAGTCAAAGCTGAAGCAGCAACCTGGGGAGAAGGTTGTCACAGCTCATGTCTTCAAACTGATAGTTTTAATAAAGTGCTTCCAGATAAGAAAAAGTCCCACGGCTTGTAGAGCATTGGCTGAAAGTTATGATTTCACAGAAGAAGGAGTGCGTAGGGCTCGTGAACATAAGAAGAAAGGTGCTTTTACAATAATGAGAGGAAAAGTAAAAGTGAACCGAGATACAGTTTTTGTTGAGCAGATTGGCAAAACCCCCAAAGTGTGATAAACAACCAGGTTCAGGGATGGAATGCCCTCACCCCTCGCCTCTCCGCACCCCCTCCGCCCTGCCAGGCTGCCCGGCGAGAGGCCTCTACACAACCTCCGTGCCCTTGGCTGACAAGCCTCACCATCTGGGAGCTACTGGCCCCTCATCCCCTTTGCTCAGATGTGCTCTTTTCAATGAGACCATTGTGCTCTGCTCATTGAGCATTTAAAATTATCACAACCCACTCCTATTTTCCTTGCCTTACACTAACTTATTCCTCAGAGCATGGATTTATAATTTACTAATTTATTATATTTATTGTTTATTTCTTCTTTTATTTATTTTTTAGCTTTTTGGCCATACCACATGGTATGTGGGTTCTTATTAATAGTTCCCTGACCAGGGATCAAACCCACGCCCCCTGCCTTGGAAGTACGGACTCTTAAGCACTGAATAGCCAGGGAAGTTAAGTGTATTTATTTTTGTGTGTATTGTCCAACCAAAATATAAGCCCCAGGAGGACAGGGATCTTTGTTGCTGTTGTTTCCTGAAGTCCCCTAGGCACCTAGAACAGCCCTCATTGAAAATTTGTTAAATATTTATTACATAAATAGACTCCACTAGCATGGCCTTAGGGAGGTGGTAGGCTCCTGAGTTACTCAGTGCTGCTGTTGCTATCACTTCAGTCGTGTCTGACTCTGTGCGACCCCATAGATGGCTACCCACCACGCTCCCCTGTCCCTGGGATTTTCCAGGCAAGAACACTGGAGTGGGTTGCCATTTCCTTCTCCAATGCATGAAAGTGAAAAGTGAAAGTGAAGTTGCTCAGTCGTGACCTACTCTTCACGACCCCATGGACGGCAGCCTACCAGGCTCCTCCACCCATGGGATTTTCCAGGCAAGAGCACTGGAATGGGTTGCCACTGCCTTCTCCGGAGTTACTCAATAACCACCCGATATTTATCAGAGTTATACTGTCTGTGCCCTTTGACTCAGCAGCTGCACATCTAGTTACTAATCACATTTACTCCTGTAGGTACAAGATCATTCATTACAGTTTTCATTTTATTTTTCAATGATTGCCTACATTAGAAACCACTGAAATGATGGCCAGTAGGGGCTTGCGTGGCTCCCTGGTGGTCATAAATAAGGAATCCCCCTGCAGTGCAGGAGATACAGGAGACTTGGGTTTGATCCCTGGGTCAGGAAGATCCCCTGGAGGAGGGTATGGGCAACCCACTCCAGTATTCTTGCCTGGAGAATCCCATGGACAGAGGAGCCTGGTGGACTACAGTCCATGAGATCACAGAGTGAGATGAGAATGAAGCAACTTAGCACACACGCAGGGACTTGCTTAAGTCAGATAAGCCACGTCTAATAAGAGAGCTGTCTTCTAATGAAAAGACCTCTGCGTCAGCACATAGGAAGGAACAGCGTAGCATATGCCCTCTTTTCTGTATAAAGAAAAGAGGGTGGAGGGAATGAGTGTTTGTCCATCCTTATGTGCATAAGGAAGTTCTAAATGATGCTCACAACTGTGGTAGAGAAATGTAGGGGCTTGGGGGAGATGGCTGGGAAAACTCAGTTCTACTCTTTACCTCTTTGTATTTTTCTTTTTATGAAACAAAATAAAATATTTTCAGCTCAAAAAATTAAAAATAAAACTTGGAATGAAAATGGCACATGCTGTAGGTTTAAATATACTGATAGATATCTTTAGGTTATTTGGCTGTGAAAAATCATTAAAAAAATTATTCCAGTGGTTGAAGACTGGTATTTTAGGTACATGTTTTATGATATTTCATTGTTCTTCAGGATTCTGAGATTAACATGGGTACAGTGTGCTTTGTGTGTTTTTATTTTTATTTCTGTTTGTTGGAGATAATCATCTGATGTTACTGTCTTTTCTTTCCAGTCCTGATGATATTGGGACCTGCTGGTACATCCTTCTCTCCGGTTCCGTGTTCATCAAGGAATCCATGTTTCTTCCACGAAGCAGGTATTCTATAGACGTTCTGGAGTAGATGATCCATAGAGCTTGAAATCCTTTTGCAGAATGAGTATTTTTGCAGAATTCCTCTCTGCTTTAATTTCCTATCCTACTGACTGACACAAAGTAGGGCAGTACCTTGGGGTGCTGGTATGTAAATCTTAAGAAAGGACTCTTCTGTGTTGTACACACTGTTCCAACCTCTGTAACGAAGGGCAAGGGTGAAGAACACATCTGTGATATGCTCCGTGAACCTGGCAGGCTAGTTGAGGTCATGTTTGTTCAGAGGGACTGAAGACTGCCTCTGTAACAGGGAGTCTCCTGCACATCTAACGAGAGGCCGAGGGGGTTCCATGGGCCCATGTGGGATGAGAAACCCAGCTGGCTGGGGCTGCCCCCAGGCCCCTGTGGTCTCATCTCTGGGACCCTTCCCCTCTCCCAGGCTCTTGCTGTGGCTTTGGCTCCCAGGTACTGACTGTTGATTTGTGACCTGTGTCATTGACATCCGTACCATTTGATGGTTGTGTCTGTGTCTTTTCTTCTGATCTTCAGGCCACAATCTGGGGTGTGGGCTGGGGACAGCTGTTACCTGGTTCCAATCAGCTATAGCCAGAGAGGGTCAGAGCTCCCCAGCCACAAATGCAATTGCCTGTGGGTGGGTTCCTGAGGCCTCCTGGGACCACTGAGTTTCAGGAGTTGTTTTTTTCCGCCTGATTGTATATTTTTTACAATTAAATATTTTAATTTTGTCTAAAGATTTTAAAATCTTAACTATCTTTATTTAAAATGACTGAACACATACTTTATTTAAATTTATTAAAGGGTAGCAATCGGTGCCCTTCCAAGCTCCACCTTCTATAACCTAACTCTCTTATAAAACATACTATGATATGTTCTTGATAAGTCATTCTGAATGGATGAGGGGCATGTGAAGAAGGTATTTTACACATTTTTCTAAGAAAGAGTGTGCAGGATAGGGAGAGGAAGTTTTTATTGGCTGGGGGAGGTACAGAGGTGTGGGGATGTGTCGGGGTGGCAGAAAGGAGGGCCAGAGGCACCGCCTCCAATGGGAGCATCCCCCAGCCTCCAGCCTCCCCGCCCTCTTGGTGGCCAGCGTTACTCTCCTGGGAGAATGGCCCATGAGGGAAGGAAGCGCTGTTGCCTGTTCGTTTGTTGTTCTCACAGTGTAACTGATCCCAGTTGTGGGACGTTGAGGGTGCTGATGGGGCCTTGATCGTAACAGAAGTCATAGTTGTAGCGGTATTGCAGTGATGCGAGAACCAGGCTTTGTCAGTCGTGCTTTTTTTTGCCAGGCGTCATTTGGAAAGCTTTATATATAAATCATTTAACTTCATAACTGTCCCTTGAGGTTGGTGTGGTTGTTACCTGCATTTCATAACTGATTTAAATGGCAGTGTAGGCTGGTGGGTGGTCGTCCATCCTGGAATTCTGCCTGGGAGGCCTGGTGTGACCCTGTGAGAGAGCCCTGTCATCCCTGGGATTCTGTTTCCCAAAGAGATAGAGAATTGACTAGAACACTCTTCTCTTTCCTTCAAACATATGACCTACTATCTGCTCCCTTTCTGGGGGCTCTGACTCTATTTCTGAACTTGGAAGTGAGTAGAGGCAAAACATATTTAAGCATTGTTATATGTTAAAAATGAAATGTAATTTTAATGTAAAAAATAATGGTAATTACCGTTTAAATGATCAAAGAGAAGGAAAATATTACCTGAAGTCTCATCCAAGATAGTGATCCTTTAATATTCTAGTCTTTTCCCACTTAGCCTTACATGTATGTGTTCTACATACTTAAGAACATACTTAATAAACAATTTAAGGTCTTGCTAATTTCAATTAAAGAGTATGTATGTGCTTGGCTCATAATGTCAGAAACTCTTTATAAAGGCTTACTCATTATGCATTTTGATGTCTGTTTAATGTTCAGTTATTTGAACTTCCCACAATTTGGTTAATAATTGTAAAGGGTAAGTTTTTGATACCTTTTATTATAAATAATGCTATAATGAATGTGCTTTGAAGTTTATGCATCTTAGAGAGAACCGAGGTTAGCAACTTCATCATTGTGATACCAGGTCTGTTTTATGATTGAAATCTATAGACTGAGTTCCCAGCATGGCAGAGGAACCCCATGGCTGTCTTTCTTGATTGCCAGCCATCGTCAGCTTCAAGTGACAGCTTGTTGTAACTTGTGAAAAGGGAACCGAATGTTCTGAAAACTGCTGTTCTACAAGAAAGAGGACTTGCAGTTCAGACCTATTCCATGAACACATGGGCTCCCATTTCTAATTATTTTCAAAGATGACACAAGTTACTCTTTGGCTGTCAGATGCTGGCGAGTCAGGGCTGTAATGGGATGAGGAGGGATGGTGTTTCCAACTGAGTGACAAGCCAGAGCTATTTATAGGTTGTTTCTTCATGTTGCACCTGGTGGCCTTTGCTGCGTCCAACTTGTTTGTTTCCTCTGGGGATGTTGCCTTAGGAACAGTCCTGAAGGGCCCTCCGCTGGTCCTGCCTTAAAGGTTGACACTGAGTCATAGGCGCTTCCCTGTCCAGCAAACACTGAGGTTTGGCCAGAGCATCCTGTGGACTAGGTGTTAGGAGCAGTCTGGTTTTATAAAACGTCCAGTTCATGGGTGACTCTCTCTGTTTACCATGTTTTTCTCACATTAGCCTGGAAATTGGTTATCAGTAACCTGACCATTCTCTTGAAAGTTTCAACTCATTTTGAAAGTGATTCACCCTAAACAGCTAGTTCTGTATCAAAACACTTTGAACAACATTGTCATATTTTTAACTAATTCTCCTGAAATTGCATTGATACTGCCCAGTGGGTAGGGTGGTGTCCATGAAGAAAATCTGCCGTTTGGCTTCCAGATTTCATGAGCTTTATTGGATTCCTCAGTTGACATTTAGGCCAGCATTTTATGGGTTTATTTTTTATTTTTGTTTTCTTTTTAGACAGATGAGGATTGTTCTTTATTTTGGTTGTTCAAACATGAGTATTGTTCCTTGAGATGTTTAACATTTGTGGAGCTCATGAATTCCTTTGTGGCTGTCAGTGACAACATGCCCACTCTGCCGCACTGTAAACCATGTCAGTAATGAGATGTTGTTTTATGAGTTTCGTTGTAAACCTATTAGATATTTACCAAGTTTTGAAACATGGATATTTGCACAGTGGCTGTCGTATCACTTAGTAATGTTACATATAAAGCTAAACTCTTATTTGGAGTACAGTTTGGGTTCTCGAAGCAATGTACAACATATCGTTGTTTTTGTTTTATTTAAAATAAATTTAGTGTTTTTGTATGATCAGAAGGAGGGTGAGCAAAGTAAGGCAGGAGTACAGCAGGGATTGTTCTCACTCTCATTTAGGAAAAGGCCGGAGTGGACACTTGCATAGATGAATGGAAATGGTATAGACTGTGTGTATTTTTCTAAGCCTATAAGCAGAGCAGCTGTGGTCACTAAGTGGTCCAGGCTTTGCCCTGCTGTTTACATCTGCCATCGTTGTAGCTGGATTGGTATATTTAGACAGTGACAGGCAAGGGGTAGTGAAGTGTCTTGAGGAAGGCGTTTTTCCCCTTAAGGTTTTCAGAGGCATCATTTGTAGCTACAGTGGGGCTGGTAAGCAGTGGATGAAAGTTATCTCAGCTGAAGGTGCAGTTGTAAAAACAGTTTTTAAAGGAACATTTGGTTTTTTGTACTTAATGGGCAGGACAATATTAATAATGTTCACTGCCCTAATGTGCTCCAAATCCATGTATTTAAGGAACTGTAATAGGAATTGCTATATTCTTAAATTTTCTTACTTCTAAAACTGCCCCACTTTACAAATACCAAAGCCTATTTATAGTAAAGTCATAGAAAAGTAACTTGGGTTAATATTATTTTTCAGTTGCTGACTTCTTTGAAAGGCTGATAATTTTAGGTATTAAAGATAGGCCCAGACTGTTTCTAAACTTTCAACGTGATTTGGATTGTTTATAGAGAAGGACATAGTTTACCTAGGTTTTTGTTTGACCACACTACACAACTTGTGGGATCTTAGGAGCTTAGCTCCCTGACCAGGAATTGAATGCTGGCACTTGGCGTTGAGAGCTTGAAGTCCCAACTGTTGAACCACCAGGGAATTCCCTTACCTAGGTTTTGTGTTAACTCATAGGATTGGACTCTTTTTCTACTAATATAAAAATCATTTTTACACCTATTTGTAAAAAAAAAAAAAGTAAAAAAAAAAACAAAACAGTACACTAGATGTTACAGACATGAAGCTCTACTGTTATACAGATTCTTCTTGAATTTATGTCGGTCATAATCTTGGGGCAAAAAGAAAATAAAAAACACTCCTACTAAAATATTGAATCTAGGGACTTCTCTGGTGGTACTGCGGTTAAGACTGCATGCTCCCGAGGCAGGGGACCTGGGTTCAATCCCTGGTCAGGGAACTAGATCCCACATGCCGCATCTAAAACCTCATGCAGCCAAATAAAACACTGGATCTGATTTTTTGAGTAAATTTAATCATAAAGGCCTCCAAGGAAGGGCCTTTCCATAGAAATGATCTTGCATACCATATTTAATTGTAAACAGATAATATTTTTATTGCTCTGACAGTTAAAAACTTTCTCTATTTTTAATATAGAGTCAGTCAGCAGTCTCTACCCTTCTGTATCAACGAAGAACCAGATGTCAGGCTGAAGGAAAAGAAGCCCAGACTAGCTGTGAGCCTTGGAACTTGAGTGATGACAAGGGAAAGTTCATAATGAAAGCTGGGCGCCAAAAAAGGTTGGGGACAGAGGCTACACAGAAGGGTGAAGGCTTCTCACGCATGGGTCTTAGGGTCTGGGGACCAGATTTTGTTTGGCGGCAGACGTAGTAGGTGAAGCAGCCTGTGCTCTGCATGTGGCATAAGAAGTCAGATCAGTAACTGGAAAGCGCTGTTGGTGGGAATGGCTAAACATTGAAATGCCATCAAAATTTGGGATTGGTTTACTGACGCTTTTCGTATTTGTGGGTTTTTCTCTCTTATTCTGAAGTGGGTTTGGTAGAGTTCCAATTTTGAGGCCTATTTCTGTGTTATTTCCAATGTTAGTTGAAACTTGCCTTAAGCCCTACCATTTAGTCTCTGTGTTCTGGCATCTACACGGAAGCATGGTGGTCTCCACCCTGCCGGCAGGCAGTTGAATACCTGCCTGGGGAGATGAGGCAGTCCTATGTGCAGTGTGAAAGAACTGCATTAAATGGTATAGGATCATTAAATGGTATAGTGTGAATCAGTTTAGCTAAGGCCACACCAAAGGCAAAATCCTCTCTGAGACAGGAGTATTTTAATGTATGTAGATGGTAGTTAAGTGTGGCTCTTGAGGAAGTGAATTTTATCTTAAAAAAAAAAAAAAAGTTATTTATTTGGTTGTGCCCTGGTCTTAATTCCAGCATGTGGGATCTAGTTCCCCAACCAGGGATTGACCCTGGGCCCTCTGCATTGGGGGCTAGGCCTCTTAGCCACTAGACCACTAGGGAAGTCCTAAGGGAGGGAATTTGGAATTGGGTTAATGGTTTAGACTGTCGGGCAGTGGTTGGAGAGGAGATCTGGATGCAGAAAAGCGTGAGTGACAGCTCAGGAACACGAGTGAAGGAGAGTCCAAGCCTGGGCAGTAGGTCCAACAGGGCCATGCGAACAGGATCGTTTTTCTGGAGTAGAAGTGCACCTCCAGGCATGGAGTAGTGAGTTGCCAGGCATTGATGACAGTAGCGGTGATGGGAGCCCAGTTTACAAGCCTGCATCCCTTGGCTGGCAGCCCAGGGCCGCTGGTTGGTTAGGTCTCAGGTGACATTGGCAGGGGCTGAAGAGGAAGTACAGCGTTGGTTTGCACCTCGGTGGCCGTGTCCACATACCGTTAGCACTTCCCTTCCATTGATACCAGATACACCCACAATGTAAAAATTAAAATTATGCTAGGGTGCTTTCAATAATCACATTTTAAATTAGATCTGGCAGCTCTAATGAGGATAAGTGGGGAAACAAGACATTTAACTAATCAGTTCTGAGAGGCTGAAATAACTATTCTCGTTTTGATTCCTGTGACAAACAATGACTTCTGGAGATTAAAAATTGCGGGCCTCCCTTCTGCTTGCCAGTGTATGTGATAAGTTAATTGATCGCTTTGAGAACTCGCTGGTTGTTTTCAGTAGTGAAAGGGGGTGAAACAATGGGAGAATGATTCTGTGTCTGTGCAGTAGGGACTTAAGGTACGGTTAAATGTTCCTTATTCCACGTAAAGGGCTGCATAGGATTAGAACGTCATATTCCAGAAAGGGCACAGATTTGTTTTGTCATGTGATGCCATATTGGAGATGGAGGCTGGCATTTTAAAAATAAGTGCCTGGTGAATTATGTCATGGAAGGGCACCTTTACTGGGCATGAACTGTATCCGAAAGGTGTGAAGGGCAGTGAGAGGCAGAGTGCTGGAAATTGTTCATCACAGGTGAGGTTTACCCCTAGCATTGGCAACATCCCAACAGTAGCAGCACAGATGAAGCCCAGAAGGTTATGAAAGGAGGGATGGGAAAATAGAAAAACAAAAGAAAACCATGAATCATCTTAAACTGCCACACTGAGTTTTAAAAATAATGTACTGATCTTACATACCTGCTCACGTGTGGAGATACCAGTAACGTATAACAGGATTAAATGAGGTGATACATAAGCTTCTCAAAAGTTTCCTTTATAGCCAGTACTATTAGAAGTTTCTTGTATTTCTTTAAAAGAAAACATCATCCCTTCCTTCTTTCTCCCTTCTTTGCTCCCTTCCAAGAGAAACCATAAGACTTTGATATTTGAGGTGACCTAAAGTGAGTAGGTAACAACAGAGTTAGAAGGGCTAATAAGTTATGTTGTTGCTGTTGTGTGGTCTATTCTAACTAACACTCCACTATCTCTCAGTGGTTGCTCGAACTCATGTCCACTGAGTCAGTGATACCATTTAACCATCTCATCCTCTGCTGCCCACTTCTTCTTTTGCCAGTATCAGGGTCTTTTCCAGGGAGCTGGCTCTTCACATCAGGTGGCCAAACTATTGGAGCTTCAACTTTAACATCAGTCCTTCCAGTGAATATTCAGGACTGATTTCCTTTAGGATTGACTGATTTGATCTCCTTGCTGTCCAAGGAACTCTCAAGAGTCTTCTGCAGTACCACAATTCAAAAGCCTGAATTCTTTGGCACTCAGCTTTCTTTTATGGTCCAACTCTCACATCTGTACATGACTACTCGAAAAACCATAGTTTTGACTGTCTGGACCTTTGTTGGCAAAGCGATGTCTCTGGCTTTTTAATATGCTGTCTAGGTTTGTCATAGCTTTCCTTCCAAGGAGCAAGCGTCTTTTAATTAAGTTATAAGAACTGCTTATTTCAAGCATTGTTTGTGTACTCAATTATCATGCTCTTTTATCACCTTCAGGAGCAGGTGATTGGGACCTGTATTTGGCCAGTTAATGAAATAGTTGGTTAGGCAGGGAGTCATAGAAATGTACTTCTGTTTGCTTTAATGTGATCTGTACATATAAACATATGTATAACTGGATATAATTGGATTAAATACACACCTATAGGCATAAAGGTGTGTGTGTGTGTACACACGTGAGTGTACACGTGTGTGTGTGTGTGTGTGTGTGTGTGTGTATGAGTGTCAGCCGGTCCTCTGGGACTTGACTGTTTTCCCTCCATCTTCTACAATTATTTTCCCCACATCCAGCCCAGCAGCAGTGAAAAAATTGACATACCCGTTGACCATCAGTTCAGTTCAGTCGCTCAGTCATGTCCGACTCTTTGTGACCCCATGAATTGCAGCATGCCAGGCCTCCCTGTCCATCACCAACTCCCAGAGTTCACTCAGACTCACATCCATTGAGTCGGTGATGCCGTCCAGCCATCTCATCCTCTGTCGTCCCCTTCTCCTCCTGCCCCCAATCCCTCCCAGCATCAGAGTCTTTTCCAATGAGTCAACTCTTCACATGAGGTGGCCGAAGTACTGGAGTTTCAGCTTTAGCGTCGTTCCTTCCAAAGAACACCCAGGACCGATGATCTTTAGAATGGACTGATTGGATCTCCTTGCAGTCCAAGGGACTCTCAAGAGTCTTCTCCAACACCACAGTTCGAAAGCATCAATTCTTTGGCGCTCAGCTTTCTTCACAGTCCAACTCTCACATCCATACGTGACTACTGGAAAAACCATAGCCTTGACTAGATGGACCTTTGTTAGCCAAGTCATGTCTCTGCTTTTGAATATGCTGTCTAGGTTGGTCATAACTTTCCTTCCAAGGAGTAAGCATCTTTTAATTTCGTGGCTCCAATCACCATCTGCAGTGATTTTGGAGCCAAAAAAAATAAAGTCTGACACTGTTTCTACTGTTTCCCCATCTATTTCCCATGAAGTGATGGGACCAGATGCCATGATCCTTCATTTTCTGAATGTTGAGTTTTAAGCCAACTTTTTAACTCTCCTCTTTCACTTTCATCAAGAGGCTTTTTAGTTCCTCTTCACTTTCTGCCATAAGGGCAGTGTCATCTGCATATCTGAGGTTATTGATATTTCTCCTGGAAATCTTGATTCCAGCTTGTGCTTCTTCCAGTCCAGCGTTTCTCATGATGTACGCTGCATAGGAGTTCAATAAGCAGGGTGACAATATGCAGCCTTGAGGTACTCCTTTTCCTATTTGTAACCAGTCTGTTGTTCCATGTCCAGTTCTAACTGTTGCTTCCTGAGCTGCATATAGGTTTCTCAAGAGTCAGGTGGTCTGGTATTCCCATCTCTTTCAGAATTGTCCACAGTTGATTGTGATCCATACAGTCAAAGGCTTTGGCATAGTCAATAAAGCAGAAATATATGTTTTTCTGGAACTCTCTTGCTTTTTCGATGATCCAGCGGATGTTGGCAATTAAGAAGAGGTGTCAAGAATACACAGAAGAAGTGTACAAAAAAGATCTTCACAACCAAGATAATCACGATGGTGTGATCACTGACCTAGAGCCAGACATACTGGAATGTGAAGTTAAGCGGGCCTTAGAAAGCATCACTACAAACAAAGCTAGTGGAGGTGATAGAATTCCAGTTGAGTTATTTCAAATCCTGAAAGATGATGCTGTAAAAGTGCTGCACTCAATATGCCAGCAAATTTGGAAAACTCAGCAGTGGCCACAGGACTGGAAAAGGTCAGTTTTCATTCCAATCCCAAAGAAAGGCAATGCCAAAGAATGCTCAAACTACAACACAGATGCACTCATCTCACACGCTAGTAAAGAAATGCTCAAAATTCTCCAAGCCAGGCTTCAGCATACGTGAACCTGTTGACCATAATGGTGCTCAGATGTGATGAGCATAGTGCCTGGAGCTAACTTCCAGAATCAACCATCACCCTAGGCTGCTGGTTATGTCTCTCTGAGGTGCTTAATTAGTATGGATGGGCCATTCTATGGTGACCTCTGTCCTGAGTGGCTCCCCTGCAGTTGTTCATATGCATCTTCTGTCTTAGCCACCCTACAAATGTAACTCAGCCTCCAAATGCCTGCCTGGACCACGGAGCTGACACATGGAGATCTTGCTGTGTGTCACCAAGGCCAAGGGATAACGGCATTTTGAGAAGAGGGGTGGTCTGTTAGTCTGCTTTTTCATGGAGCATCACTAGGGTGAGACTGGACAATGACCTTGGATTTAACAACATGAAGGTCACAGGTGACCTGGATCACTGAGTAAGCACATCTCAGTGAAGCGGTGGGGCTACTTGTGGAGATAAGCACTGGTGAAAGAGAAATTTTATCATTTCCAGAAATTCCACTGTGGGGAGGAGGGAGGAAGTGGTGTTTTGGCTGGAGTTAAGGGGTCGTGGGGGATGTATCTCTTTAGCAGATGCCAGAGTGTGTTTGTATGTCGTGAGTAACCCCGCGAAGAGGGCTTATACAGGAGGGTGGGGGGTTGTGCAGAAGTGGGTGAAGCCCACGACGGGGCAAGTGTTGGCTTTGGAAAGAGTGAAAGCGCTTTACCCTTTTATAGGCCCATGATCAGAGTCAAGGTCCAGGTATGGTTGTGAAGCGCAGTGGGTGCTGAGGAGTTTGGGCAAGAGAGAAGTTGTGAAACAAAAGGAGTGTTGAGTGCCCACTTGATATCAGTGGTCACTGACATGTGATCATTTATGTCCCTCCCCAGCCCAGCAAGTGTTTGGGGCAGGCATGGGGCAGGTGGGTGTAGGGACTACTGGGCGTTGTTACTCTTGCACACGGCAGGGGGCGAGGGGAGCAGGGTGTCCAGGCCCTGGGATTGGAGATACCATATCTGGAATGCTGCTTCTGTCATTAATGGCTTTATAAACAGCTTGTCACCTACTCGAGCAATTTCTTTGAGTCTCAGCTCTGACCTTTCTTTTCTCCTCTGACAGGTTTTTTGTTTTTTCTTTTCCTTTTAGCTAATAACACCTTAGAGTTAGCAGTGACCACATTTGCCAGGTCCCCTGCCTTCATCCCCACCAGCAATGCCTTTATTGTTACCTGCTCTGTGCAGCTCCCTACTTGCTCTCAAGACTCTTCCATAGTGAAACCATATCATCATTTAAAAGCCCAGACTCTTCTTGTTGATCCCTTGCATAATGAGCTTAAATGATACTCAGCTGCCAAATAGGCAACACCCAGCCTCCTTAGTGAGATGGTCTTGGGTTGCTGCTCTCTGCTGGGATGGTCACCTCACTGTTGCCGCCTCCCCTCCAGCCCCTCATGCCTCCTCACCCACTGAAAACCACATGCTTTCTCAATTGTGAAAGTCTTTAAAGGCCTCTGCTGTGTATATTCATCTTTACTGCTGCAGGGCCTAGCCCAGAACATGCATTTAATAAATATTCATTGAATCGTATTGGTTCAGGATTCTATTTTTATTGTGCCCTTTTAAAAATCACTTAAAAAAAGAGCTTAACAATACTATAAGAACATAATCCCTGAGAAATCACTTGTAACAAGCTATAATTTATTGAAAGTCAGGTTAGTATAGAAAAGTCAGGCGGGAATGGGGCTGCAGCATGTTGGAAGAAGGCATCTGGGGAGCCTGGGCTGAGGGCAGCACACAATCCATTTGGGATGTGAAAGAGGGGAAAGGGCAGGTGGCATCTTACTGTATATTGTTTGCTCTCTGTATTAATTACAGTGAAGTTATTAATTTAGATTACATAAAGCAATCACATAAATGCAGTAGAAGTTACTTTTTTCTCTCCTGTGAGAGAACCCTGAAGATCACCAGCCAGAATGGCCCCAGGTCCCATCTTTCTTCTTGGCTCATAGCTTTCTTGTACTCAGCATCCATTCAGGGCACAGACTGGCTGCTGAGCTCCAGCCATTACATCTGCAGTGGGAGCCAGAAGCAGCAGAAAAGTAGATGAGCAAAAAGTTAACTTCTGTCCTTGAAACAAAGTTTCCTTTCACATCACATTGTCCAGGTGGAGTCATATGGCCACTTCTAGTCACCCAGGAACCTAAGATCTGTCTTATTCTGAGATGCATTGTGTCCCTGAAAATAATAATATTACAAATATCCTTCTAAGAGACTTCCCTGGTGGCTCAGAGGGTAAAGAATCTGTCTGCAGTGGGGATACCCACGTTTGATCCCTGGGTTGGGAAGATCCCATGGAGAAAGGAATGGCGACCCACTCCAGTATTCTTGCCTGTAGAATCCCATGGACAGAGAAGTCCATGGGGTCACAAAGAGTCAGACATAACTGAGCGACTTTCACTTTGACTTTTCATCCTTCTACGGAGAGAGATTAGAGCAGGAAGCCAGCAGCCCCTGTTAGTTTCCCTCACTCTCTCCCTGTTAGCTTTCTCTATCAGATCCTCTGTTCCTCAGCCCTGTGCCTCCCTTCTCAGCCCTTACATCATCTGTAACTCCTGCCTGTGCTACTTGAGGGTGACTCAGGTTCAAGTATTCCCAGGACACACACAGAAGGTAAACATATGTGTTAAAGATTTTTAAGGAAGCTGGGAAAGAATTCCAAATAAAGCAAATACATCTTGAAGCAAATGTGAACTTGGTTAGACTAGAGTTAATGCTATTGAAGGCAGAGTTTAGTTGTGCTTGATGTAAATATATCCTGTGTTAAATTTGAAATAAGGTAGATGTCTAAAGGTAGAGTGAAATATGTTAAAAACTACAATGGGATATACTAAAACATTCCCCCTTTGGGAATTGGCTGTACTCTCTGCTGTAGGACGCAGCATCTTCATCCTGGAAAGCTAGCATTGATTTAGCATTGTTTTGACCCTGTTCCAGTGTGATACCTGATGCACAGAGCAGTGTGGTTCTCTGGAGAGGGAGCTCGTGGCTGGGTCAAGTTGGGAATTCGGTTGCTATAACTACAGCTGCACAGGTGAGCTGTGCATAAAAGTCAGGCTTCTGTGGTCCTTGGAATACCAGCGTTGGTGGTGTCCTAATACAGTAAGTAGTCTTCAAGGGAAGCGTTCTGACGTATATGTATGTAGAGTTAATGTTCTAGCGCCTCTGATGCTTAAAGTCTTCAGTCAGGGGGCCTGTCATCTAGGACCTTTGCATAAATAAGCCTGTGATTTCACCCTGGAAGTCCGTGTTGGCAGTGATGTTTGGTTCTCTTGCAAAAGTAGATATTATACTTCATAAAGGTTTCAAAGTTTGATATGTGTCAGTGAAATACAACAATGAAATACAACATTGTTTTTCTCCGTAAAATGTCGGAATTGTTTACTGCTTAAGGGCAAAGGAGCTCGCACCCCTTGTGTGTGCACAGTTGTTCTGGGGAAGGGTTGATTTGGAGGGGTGTGTGAATTACTGCTCCATCTGTATGAATTCATGGTGTCTTAAAATACAGAGCAGCTCAATTTGGTTTTGTATAAAGAAATACCCTTTCAGTGTTGGGAACACTGAGCGAAAATGGTAAGAGTAAGGCTATCGCTAAGAGAGAAATTGATAGATGAAGCAAATTATACTTCGTAAAATAGGAATGTCGTTATTAAAATTCAATTTCTAACTAATCACAGTCCCGGGACCCTCTGTTATTATTTTACTATGACTATAAAATTACTATGACTGTAAACTTGTGTGTATGAAATATAGGTATCTATTATATATATATATATATAATAGACAGCAAAGCTGTATATTTCAATGTTAAAGAAAATGACTTTATGCTGTACTATGTACCACATTTTGTTTTTCAGATATGCTAAAAATTGTTTAAAAGTACTTCAAGAATTAAGAAATAGTTAAAATAAATTTAAATATAGCTTAGACATGTATATCACTGCCTTTTTATGTTAAAATTTAATTAAGTATAATGTGGCTTTAAAAACTATATGCTTAATATTTATTACTGATTAGAATATTGAAATGTAAGTTTAAAATAAAAAAGATTTGTTTTCTTAGATATTTCTTTCTTTTGTCACATATATGGCTTAATAGGTGTTGGATATTTTTGCAATTAAATGTATAATTTCTGGTATTGAATGTTGATGTGTTACAGGTCTACACAAACATTTAATAACTGGATGTTCTTAGTTTAGCCTTCATCTAAAATTTTTTGAATGAGTCTGATATTTAAGGATAATTTTTACTTTATAATGGCTTATTTTACATTTTATAGCTATAAGCTGCTTAATGTGTCAGTTTCATTAAGATAAGTTTGCTATTTCTTGGGCATTTTCAGGTAATTTTAAAAACTCAGGCATTGCCCAAAATCTGTCCAACATTTTCCTATATTTTATTATTATATTTTTAGTTCTAAAAATATAGAACTAAAATGCATACTTAAAAGGGTGCATTTAGAAAACCACCATTAAGTATTCACACTTAATTCAGTTTTACAAGTAGGAAAACTATTAGTATTTTATTTCACTATTAATAAAACTATTAATATTTTATTCAGTCTAAATCATATACAGGATATGTGTATGCATATGTGTGTTTATGTATATATATCAAAAGTTTTTTATTGCCATGGTTCTTTATATAGTCTAAAATAATAATTATTATTCAGAATCTTGAGACCATATCAGTTTACCATTTAGTCATCTGATCTTGGATTTTAACTTATTATATAATTTTGGAAGCACAGAATGAAGAGTTATCTGTGATTAGGGTCTTCTGGGTTTTTAAATCATTATCTTATTTAAGTGAACTTTAAAAAAAAATTGAGGTAATATCAATACACATTAAGTATTAAGTATCCCATTAAGTAAAATTTTATATGTTAATTTTATATATAGTTAATGTGTGTCTATATCAATATATATAGCGGAGAAGGCAATGGCACCCCACTCCAGTACTCTTGCCTGGAAAATCCCACGGACGGAGGAGCCTGCTAGGCTGCAGTCCATGGGGTCACGAAGAGTCGGACACGACTGAGCGACTTCACTCTCACTTTTCACTTTCATGCATTGGAGAAGGAAATGGCAACCCACTCCAGTGTTCTTGCCTGGAGAATCCCAGGGACGGGGGAGCCTGGTGGGCTGCCGTCTAGGGGGTTGCACAGAGTCGAACACGACTGAAGCGACTTAGCAGCATATCAATATATAGACATATATAGTTAATGTTGTGTATGGAAGCATCATTGTGGCTAAAGCAGTGGTTTTATTATCTATGTCAGAGTATAGAGTAGTTACAGGAGACCTGGGTTTGATCTGTGGGTCAGGAAGATCCCCTGGAGAAGGAAATGGCAACCCATTCCAGTATTCTTACCTAAAAAATCCCATGGACGAGGAGTCTGGTGGGCTACACCCCATGGGGTCTCGAAGAGTTGGACACGACTGAGTGACTGACGCTCATAGTCCTTCAGATATATGGAGAAGAGCTACCTGATAATGATCCAAGCCTAAGCAGTATGTTTTAACTTTTCTTAAAAAGTGCTTGTGAGACAAAAAGTAGAAAAGATCCTGGATTAGAGTCCTTGTATTTGGCAATAAGGGGCTTCCCCGGTGGCTCGATGGTAAAGAATCTGCCTGCCAATACAGGAGATGTGGGTTTGATCCCTGGTTTAGGAAGATCCCCTGGAGGAGGAAATGGCAACCCACTCCAGTATTCTTCCCTGGGAAATACCACAGACAGAGGAGCCTGGTGGGCTGCAGTCCATGGGGCCACAAAGGGTCAGACACGACTGAGTATGCATTTGGCAATAAAGATGGTTAGGAGGTAATATGAACAATAACTGACCAAGCTGGGCCACTTATTAGATTCCCTTGGCTTAGGATGGGTACTACCCTGAGGCCCTGACCCTGGAGACTTTCAGTCACCACAATCTGGGCTGGACCTTACCCTCTCTTTTCAAAGCTCACAAGCAGGTGGTCAGTCAGATCTTAACTGAGCAATTGGGCTGATGACTGTGGCACCAGTAAACACTGCAGTTTTATGATGAGTGAACGAAGAGATCCTGGAAGATGCTGTATAGCTGGGACCAGAGACAGGAACCCTATCTCTATGGACCTGACTAGTGTTTTCATAGAAATAGAATTTGATAGGAGGTGCATGTGAGAGTAATTTAGGAAGACTAATGATGGAATTTAGTGACTTGAATTACAGAGAAGGGAGAGGATGGAATAAAAGATGCTTTGAACTTGCATATCAGGCAGTGTGATGCCTTTGATAGCTACAACATAATTTAGAGGGGTTGAGGTGGGTGGTTTAGTTTCAGAAAACTAAGATCATGGCATCTGGTCCCATTACTTCATGGCAAATAGATGGGGAAACAATGGAAACAGTGAGAGACTTTATTTTCTGGGGCTCCAAAATCACTGCAGATGGTGACTGCAGCCATGAAATTAAAAGACGCTTACTCCTTGGAAGAAGAGTTATGACCAACCTAGACAGCATATTAAAAAGCAGAGACATTACTTTGCCCACAAAGGTCCGTCTAGTCAAAGCTATGATTTTTCCAGTAGTCATGAATGGATGTGAGAATTGGACTATAAAGAAAGCTGAGCACCAAAGAATTGATGCTTTTGAACTGTGGTGTTGGAGAAGACTCTTGAGAGTCCCTTGGACTGCAAGGAGATCCAACCAGTCCATCCTAAAGGAGATCAGTCCTGAGTATTCATTGGAAGGAGTGATGCTGGAGCTGAAACTCCAATACTTTGGCCACCTGATGTGAAGAACTGACTCACTGGAAAAATCCCTGATGCTGGGAAATATTTGAAGGCAGGAGGAGAAGCAGACGACAGAGCATGAGATGGTTGGATGGCATCACTGACTCAATGGACATGAGTTTGAATAAACTTTGGGAATTGGTGATGGACAGGGAGGCCTGGCGTGCTGCAGTCCATGGGGTCACAAAGAGTCGGAGACAACTGAACGACTGAACTGAATTGAGCTGAATCAAGCCAGGCTTCAGCAGTATGTGAACTGTGAACTTCCAGATATTCAAGCTGGTTTTAGAAAAGGCAGGGGAACCAGAGATCAAATTGCCAACATCCGCTGGATCATCAAAAAAGCAAGAGAGTTCCAGAAAAACATCTATTTCTGCTTTATTGACTATGCCAAAGCCTTTGACTGTGTGGATCACAGTCAACTGTGGAAAATTCTGAAAGAGATGGGAATACCAGACCACTTGACCTGCCTCTTGAGAAACTTATATGCAGATCAGGAAGCAACAGTTAGAACTGGACATGGAACAACAGACTGGTTCCAAATAGGGAAAGAAGTACGTCAAGGTTGTATATTGTCACCCTGCTTATTTCACTTATATGCAGACTACATCATGAGAAATGCTGGACTGGAAGAAGCACAAGCTAGAATCAAGGTTGCTGGGAGAAATATCAATAACCTCAGATATGCAGATGACACTGCCCTTATGGCAGAAAGTGAAGAGGAACTAAAAAGCTTCTTGATTTAAGTGAAAGAGGAGAGTGAAAAAGTTGGCTTAAAGCTCAACATTCTGAAAACGAAGATCATGGCATCTGGTCCCATCACTTCATGGGAAATAGATGGGGAAACAGTGGAAACAGTGTCAGACTTTATTTTTCTGGGCTCCAAAATCACTGCAGATGGTGACTGCAGCCATGAAATTAAAAGACGCTTACTCCTTGAAAGGAAAGTTACGACCAACCTAGATGGCATATTGAAAAGCAGAGACATCAGTTTGCCAGCAAAGATCCGTCTAGTCAAGGCTATGGTTTTTCCAGTGGTCATGTATGGATGTGAGAGTTGAACTGTGAAGAAAGCTGAGCGCCGAAGAATTGATGCTTTTGAACTGTGGTTTTGGAGAAGACTCTTGAGAGTCCCTTGGACTGCAAGGAGATCTAACCAGTCCATCCTAAAGGAGATCAGTCCTGGGTGTTCTTTGGAAGGAACAATGCTGATGCTGAAACTCCAGAACTTTGGCCACCTCATGTGAAGAGTTGACTCATTGGAAAAGACTCTGATGCTGGGAGGGATTGGGGGCAGGAGGAGAAGGGGACGACAGAGGATGAGATGGCTGGATGGCATCACCGACTCGATGGATGTGAGTTTGAGAGAACTCTGGGAGTTGGTGATGGACAGGGAGGCCTGGTGTGCTACGATTCATGGGGTTACAGAGTCAGACACGACTGAGCAACTGAACTGAACTGAGGTAGGTGGATATCAGAGATGAAATGAATATGGTGGAGGGGCAGGTAAATAGGGAGAATACAGAGGCAAAAAAAGAGAAGGTCTTCTGACCTGCCCGTACAGGTCAGAAGGCTGTAGGGACAGGCTTTGACAACTAAACTTTGCCTTACTGTTCATTCCAATGTAAAATTATCTCATGTACTATTGTAAGCAAGTCGTGCAGTATATTGCCAATTCTTATATAAAAGGGGTGCTAGATTTCATAAATCCTATTGAATTTTATAAGCAAGATAGGAAATGGCAACCCACTCCAGTGTTCTTGCCTGGAGAATCCCGCTGACGGGGGAGCCTGGTGGGCTGCCGTCTGTGGGGTCGCACAGAGTCGGACAGGACTGAAGCGACTTAGCAGCAGCAGCAGCAGCAGTAGTCATAGTATTCATTTACAAAACACCGTTTGAAAATGATGGTTTGGGTTGCTTCCACTTCTTGCTTCTGTCAGTATTCATGGACATCTGTTTGTGTGGACATGTTTTCATGACTTCTTGAATAAATACCTGAGAGTGGGATGGATGGGTTATGTAGTAAATGTATGTTTAACTTGGTAAAAAGCTGTCACACTGTTTTCCATACCAGCTGTAACATTTAGCCCTCCCACAAGCAGTTTGAGAGTTCTGGTTACTGCATATCTTCTGCAACACTTGGTATTATCTGTCTTTCCAATTTTAGCCACTTCAGCATATATATGGTGATAATTACACTGTGGTTTTATTATGTGTTTCTCTGAAGACTAGTGTTGAGAATTTTTAATGTGTTAATTGGCCATTCATGTATCTTCGTTGAAGTGTTAGTTCACCCATTTGAAACCATATTTTTAAATTGGATTTTGCACACTAAAAAAATTGAATTGACTGTCTTACTTTGGCGTATGTTCTTTATATATTCTGCATACAATTCCTTTGGATGTATTTTGCAAAAATTTTCTTCCAGTCCATGGCTTGGCTTTTTCTTAACTATATGTTTTAGAAGCAAAAACTTTTTCACCTTCATGAAGTTCATTTATGTCAGCATTTTCTTTTTTAGTTTCTACTTGTAGTGTCCTATTTAAGAAATCTTTTCTTAACTTGATGTCATAAAGGTTTTCTCATGTTTTTCTTGTAGAAATTTTAAAGTTTCAGCTGTTCCATTTAGGCCTGAGATCCATTTTGATTTAATTTTTATGTATGATGTAAGATAAGGGTTGAGGTTTTCTTAATGTTTTTTGATACTTATATTTGCCTGTTCCAGAACCATTTATTGAAAAGAATATTTTTTATCCGTTAAGTTACCTTAGCATATTTATTAAAAAAATCAGTAGACTATATTTGGGCTTCCCTCATAGCTCAGTTGATAAAGAATCTGCCTGCAATCCAGGAGACCCGGGTTTGATTCCTGGGTCAGGAAGATCCACTGGAGAAGGGATAGGCTACTCACTCCAGTATTTTTGGGCTTCGCCTGTGGCTCAGCTGGTAAAGAATCCGCATGCAATGCCAGGGACCTGGGTTTGATCCCTGGATTGGGAAAATTCCCTGGAGAAGGGAGAGGCTACCTACTCTAGTATTCTGGCCTGGAGTATTCCACAGACTCTATAGTCCAGGGAGTCTCAAAGAGTCGGACACAACTGAGGGACTCTTCACGCTTTACTTAGACTATATTTGTTTCAGGTCTGTTTCTGAACTCTCTTTTGTTCTGTTGATCTACATGTCAGTTCTTAATACCAATACCCTGTGGTTTTATAGTAAAACCCATGTAGTGTAAATCCCTCACCTTTTTCTGTATTAAAATTATTTAACTCTTCTATGTCTTTTCTTTTCCATATAAATTCTAAAATCAGCTTGTCAGTATTAGGGTTTGATTAGAATTGTGTTGGATCTGTGGATCAGTTTGGGAGGGTTTGCTATCTTAATGTTGAGCCTTCCAAACCATGAACATGGTATAGCTCAGAATTGATTTAGGTCTTTTACTATTTTTCTTTGTAGGGTTAAGTATCCTTTTGTGTTTTCAGTGTACAGGTCATGCATAGCCTTCATTAAATATATTCCTAAGTATTTTATTTTTTGATGATACGTGATAAGTTTTTAACTACTTCATTCTATAAAAGCAGATTTGAAATAAGTTAAACAGTATTGCCAGGGTTACTGTTGGTAGAATTAGAAGGAACAATTATTTATAAAACAAGGAAAAACAGGATAAGTATGATTTGTGAGAAAAGTTCACATTTCATTCATATGAATTCAAAAAATTGACATTTTGTAACTTGATATCTTTGTGAGAAACTAGTCATGTGTCAATATATGCTTTTCCTTTCTTAGAAAAGTGTTCTTTTAACTTCCAAGAGTTTCATGAATGCAGTACTATTCAAGTGACCCAAATTCTTGTTGAGGTCCTATCTTACAAAGACATGTGCTATTTCAGCATATTTTATGATATGTGCCAGATTTGGGGGAGGCTGGGGTTGGGTTTTGGTGCCATTTATATGAGCCTTAAAAGAATATCAGATGTTTTGTTGCAGTTACTTGAGATGTTTGATTCTTGAGATCAATTCAGGTTCTTACTGGTTAGGATCAATCCGAACCATTCATTTGAATTCATCTACCATTTTTCTCATTAGCAAGTTACATAGGTCTGTTAAGCTATTTCTTTTTTAAAATTAAAAAAAAAATTATATAATAGGCCACGCACTGTGGCATATGGGGTTCTAGTTCCTGACTATGGATTTAACTTGTGCCTCCTGCAGTGAAAGAACAGAGTTTTAACCCTTGAACTGCCAATGAAGTCCTCAGTTTCTTCTTAATTATTTTACTTGTAATGAATTTTATAAAAGTCAAGACATTGTAAAATAAGACTTCAGAGCTAAGAGCTTTCTTGCCTCTTCCAACTTCTCCACAGCGAGCTTTGCACAATGAAACAGGGAGCACCCTGTAACAAAGGCATTTTGGATAAGGCATGCATCCAGAAGCTGAAGGGAGAGCTGTATGGACCATAACTTTTATACAAACTGATCAGCTGCCATCTGTGCGCAAAGCCCTGTGATCAGCAGAGACCCGTTCGTGCCACTGATGGCATTGAGTAGACTGATAGCAGCGGATCAGTTTAGCTGAGCTGTCCTCCAGCAGCTGGTCACGAGGACACAGACCCCACCAAAGTGTAGTCATCATCACTGTTCAGTCCTTTGCTGGGTAGATTGTGGCAGAGACAAAAGCTGCTTGCTCTCTTCACCCCCATACAGCGAGGTAAGAGCCACCTTTTTTCTCTAGAAGGGAAAAATAAGGGCAAAAGCAGCCTCTTTCAACTTTTCCCATGTTGTTTGGATGTATATGTATGCTCATCTTTTCCAGGATAATTGTTCCAGCCAGGTGTACAGTTCAGCATCCCTTTGGTGGTTGAGAGTAGTGTGTGTAGTACAGGTTGGGTAAATGTCAGTACCAAAACCGCCCTGCTCGGCACATCTAAGCATTTGACCTTGAAGACACAGAGGAGAACAGACACTGCAGATTTCCCTACTTGCCCTTGACTTACAAGAGTGGATAATGAATTAATAGAAATTGATAAGGAGTGACTGTCAGGCAGCTGCTGTGGTCATGAGGCTGGTATGCGGAAACAGTGCCCGCTTGCACAGCATGCGTAACTCTGAACTGCAGCCAGGAGGGGTGGGTGGGTCACTGAAGCAGGAAATTGGCCGCCGAGAGGAATGCCGGCTCCCCACACAGGCTGCAGCTCGGTGCACCCAGGGAGAGAAAACACAGGGACGATGGGGCGAGCTGGTGGCTGCAGAGACCCGGCTCCTCTAGCAGGAGGCAGCGCTCTTGCTTCAGAGGTACTGAAGACAGTGCAGGTTAGATTTTATTTTAAGGGATCAAAATGTTCATAGCGTAAGTAGCAGATGTCTAGTTCTTATATAGTTAAATAGACCACGGGCTACAGAGCGGGGAAAACATAAAACATAGCTCTGAGGCCTTCCCCTAACAGGTTTTTTTTTTTTTTTTATTGCGCTCTATTTTTATAAGCAAAGGTTAAATGTGGAGATTCGCTCTGCAGAGGAGCAAACCTCTGTTCATCTGTGCGGGGTGATGATTATTAGAATACTTCTAAATGAGCCTCCAAAAAGCTGCCTGTTTCATTTTCCCAGTTACTTCTGAAATAGCCTGTTCCAGGCCACAGTTTAAGAACCGTTTGTAATTTAGACACACACAACTTCAGTGTGTACGTTTTTAGTATAAATAGCTGTTACTTTTTTTTTTTTTTTCTTGGCTTGTTTGTTAAACTAATGAGTGAGGACTAAATATTTTTTAAAAGATTAAGTGATGCCTTTCAAACCATTTTGCTCTTCTGTTAAAATGTATTCCTGTAGAGTCTACTGATTTTGAGAATGGAATTGATTGCATCAGCAGTTACTTGTTAGATTTTTCTTTTTCTTAACTGTTTATGCTGTTCTGGTATCTAAAGACAGTTTTTCATGTGAGTATTTTTGGTAAGTCCTACATAGATATTATTGGTTTTGTTTTAGGAGCATCAGGCCAGTCATTTATTTTAAATCTCAGTACATTTTAGCAACTGTACTCATTTTTTAGAAATGAAGATATGAAGAATCGGTATCGGAGAATCACATATTTAAACATTCTGTAAATTAGGACTGCCCACCAGTGTAGACGCAGTCTGATGGCTGTGTGGATGTAGCCTGACATGAAAAAGTTTACATTCCAGTACTGAGGAGTTGCATTCCACTGGGCAGTTCTGACGCACAGCAGGAATGCGGGGGCCCTTGTATACAAAGGGCAAGTTTAGGGACACTGACAGAAGAGGCTTCTGTGCTCAGCCACTCACTGCCTTTTGTAGACACACACAGTGCTAGAAGCGCTCAGGACTCAACTTGGATGGGAAAATGTGGTCACAGAAGCACAGGGCAAGGTGGCCTGACCTCAGAAAGAGCCTGCGGAACCCTGCCCGGTGAATCACGGCTTGTGGGTATCTGTGACAACTAGGTAAGATTTGATACCTGCGGACAACTGGGGTTTCTTGTCGTGAACCTTGGACTTGAAAGTTTATCAGACTATTAACATTTTTTTTTTCTATTTTACATTATATAGGAGACTACATTTAGTAAATTTTTTGTCCGTGTATATTTTAATTTTTAGTTTGTTCTGTAAGGGAAAAAAAGCTTAATGGGAATGAAAATCTGGATTGTTAAACTGTTTTTGGAACAACCATTCTTCAATTCGTTTTACTGAGGACTGTGAACATTTAGCTATCTTGTATTTGTTATGCTGCAGGTAGTCTTTTCATTAATCATTTTCTGTGAGTTTAACTTAAAAAAATATCACAGAGAACCAATAGTTGACCTAAAGTGAGTCTGCATCACTTCTGGTTGTCATCTTTGGTGGTTTAGTCTAAGATTATCAGGATGTTCTGAAATTACATTGAGATTAATAGTTGAAAGCCAGGCTATATGCTGCCCTTTGACAGAACAATTTAGAAGGATTTAGAGACTATAGTAGTTAAATATTCACACTGTGTAGAATCAGAAGCCTAATGGTGTTCTTACAACACAAATGCCCTACTTCTCTGTTTCTCCTTATCTCTTTCTAACTTTGTGGACTTTTGTGAAAGGCTGGCATCAAGTGTAGAAAGAGCTAACAGGTTTTTTAACTATTCAGACCAAGTCTTATTGATAACTGTTACCTACATCTTTTTTTGAAAGACAGTTAAATAAATATTTGTGTCTCATACACAAATGCATGTGTACATAGAAAGGCTGAAGTTGCCAGAAGACAATTTTTTAAAGAATTTAAATTCAGAGTTTAAAAAAAGCTGTGTCACTTTAAAAATTAAGGAGCTTAAATTTTAAAAATATCTTTGTTTATCTTGGAACGCCATATTATGAGTGCCATTTCAAAGAAGCAGATGTGCTAGTAGTTGAATTTCTGGCAGCAGCTGCCTGAGGAGGCTTGGTTTTTATAGATTTGACTTTCAAACCTTTGACTCTCCCAGGGTAACCCTCAAACACTTGATGGTCATTTGTAATTTTGCTGAATTCGAATTGCTTTCTGAATCGCAAAAGCTGATTTGTCTTTTTCACTCAACTAGCCAGTGAGTGAGCCAACCCCTGAGAATCCACCTTTCCACAGAGCTCTGTTCCCCACTTATTGTTGCATTATGCTTTACAGGTAAATGTGATGCCCTATAGCAGTATTCCTGAGGATATCTGGGAATTATTACTCATACATGTCAAGCTTACAAGGACCAGAGTTTTTATATTATTGAGTGTGGAAAAGGGCTGTTGAAGAAAGTGAGAGGCTGAGGTCAGTGTAGATCACAGAACCATGCCATGAAGCCTGATGGTGATTTGGGGCATCTCTTTTAACCTATTTTGAGGTAGCTTGGCTTTGTTTTCCCGCTTATGGAATGAAAATTGAACATTTCTCATGAGCAGAGTAGGATGGTGGGTCATACATATTAAAACTCCTTGGGGGCCTTTTTCTAAATCAAAATGTTTGAGGGCCTTTGATGTAGCACATTGGATTCTGGCATAGCTTCATGTGTGAAGCTGAAGGGGAAAAAAAGGCCAGGAGACCCTGTACTATATGATTTTCTAAGTTTTTTTTCTCAACTCTGACATTCAAGAAATTCATTTTGTTTTTGAGATGCATTATAGTCAGGAAATATGACATTCTTTTTATGAAACTCATAGTTCGCTATTCTGCCTGTTATCACCAACCTCTTGTGTACTCATCTTCCATAGAATATAAACTAAGAATAGGGGTGACATTTAGTGAGTTTCTTGTAACCTCTGTGTTGGTTGCATAGTTTATGAGTTTGAGCAAACTCTGGGAGATAGTGAAAGACAGGGAAGCCTGGGGTGCTGCAGTCTATGGAACTGCAAAGAGTTGAACATGACTTAGCAAGTGAACAATATTGATTATGTAGTTTGTGTCCAGTAAGCTTTGGAAGACAAATAGGAAGCAGAATTGTACATGAGTGAGCATCTTTCTCTTTCTCCCACTTTCTCCATATATATATGAAGACTGGGCTGGCACAATGGGGAGACCCTCTAATTTATGACCAGGAATAAAATAAAAATGGAATAATGCTGGGTGAAAGAAAATGTGGGTATAATTGACTCTTCAGAACTGATTTCAGGCTACCAGGGATGAAGGATGGAAGATAAATTGGGAATTTGGGGGTAGGTATATATACATGCTGTTACATGTAAAATTGGACTTCCCAGGTGGTGCTGGTGTTAAAGAGTCCGCCTGCAATGCAGGAGACACAGAGACAAGAGTTTGATCCCTGAGCTGGAAAGATCCCCTGGAGTAGGAAGTGGCAATCATTCCAGTATTCTTGCCTGGAAAATTCCTTGGACAGAGGAGCCTGGCGAGCTACAGTCCATGGGGTCACAAAGAGTCAGACACGATTGAGTGACTGAGCACATATATTAAATGGATAAACAACACTAACCTACTATATAGCACAGGGAACTCTGCTCAGTATTTTGTAATAACCTAAATGAGAAAAGAATCTGAAAAAGAGTAGGTAAATGTGTAAGTATAACTGAAACGTTTGGCTGCACACCTGAAACTAACACAGTATTGTTAATCAACTGCACTCCAATATAAAATAAAAACTATAAGCAAGGAAACTATAAGCAAGGTGAAAAGACAGCCTTCAGGATGGGAGAAAATAATGGCAAATGAAGCGACTGACAAAGAATTAATCTCAAAAATATACAAGCAACTCCTGCAGCTCAATTCCAGAAAAATAAACAACACAATCAAAAAATGGGCCAAAGAACTAAACAGGCATTTCTCCAAAGAAGACATACAGATGGCTAACAAACACATGAAAAGATGCTCAACGTCGCTCATTATCAGAGAAATGCAAATCAAAACCACAATGAGGTACCATTTCACGCCAGTCAGAATGGCTGCTATCAAAAACTCTACAAACAATAAATGCTGGAGAGGGTGTGGAGGAAAGGGAACCCTCTTACGCTGTTGGTGGGAATGCAAACTTGTACAGCCACTATGGAGAACAGTATGGAGATTCCTTAAAAAACTGGAGATAGAACTGCCTTATGACCCAGCAATCCCACTGCTGGGCATACACACCGAGGAAACCAGAATTGAAACCAAATTGAAAGAGCACGTGTACCCCAATGCTCATTGCAGCACTGTTTACAATAGCCAGGACATGGAAGCAACCTAGATGTCCATCAGCAGATGAATGGATAAGAAAGCTGTGGTACATATATACAATGGAGTATTATTCAGCCATTAAGAAGAATACATTTGAATCAGTTCTAATGAGCTGGATGAAACTGGAGCCTATTATACAGAGCGAAGTAAGCCAGAAAGAAAAACACCAATACAGTGTACTAACGCATATATATGGAATTTAGAAAGACGGTAACGATAACCCTGTATGCGAGACAGCAAAAGGGACACAGATGTATAGAACAGTCTTTTGGACTCTGTGGGAGAGGGAGAGGGTGGGATGATTTGGGAGAATGGCGTTGAAACATGTATATTATCATATATGAAATGGATTGCCAGTCCAGGTTCTATCACTTCATTGCGGACTTAGTATAGAAAAGAGATTGATTCCAAGTTAATCAGTGGTGTAGTTCAGTCATCAAACTTAACTTCCTTTGCCCCTAACGTGTGTTCTTTTTTGGGCAAAGTGGAATTACTACTTTTTTAAATTGAAGTCCTGAATTTTGCCAAAAAACTCAAAACCCCTAAAACAAACAAAAGTCTTGATAAGTTTCTCTGATAATACATTTTTAAAGAAATTGTGAATATGCTCATGTGTAGCACATAAAATATGTTATTTTAATCATTTAAATAGTGTTACTTACAATCACACTATTGTGCAATTAATTACCACTGCTGCTGCTGCTAAGTCGCGTCAGTCGTGTCCGACTCTGTGCAACCCCATAGATGGCAGCCTACCAGGCTCCTCCGTCCCTGGGATTCTCCAGGCAAGAATACTGGAGTGGGTTGCCATTTCCTTCTCCAACGCATAAAAGTAAAAAGTGAAAGTGAAGTCGCTCAGTCTGTCCGACTCTTTGCAACCCCATGGACTGCAGCCTACCAGGCTCCTCCGTCCCTGGGATTCTCCAGGCAAGAGTACTGGAGTGGGGTGCCATTGCCTTCTCCTGCTGCTGCTAAGTTGCTTCAGTTGTGTCCGACTCTGTGCGACCCCGTAGATGGCAGCCCACCAGGCTCCCCCATCCCTGGGATTCTCCAGGCAAGAACACTGGAGTGGGTTGCCATTTCCTTCTCCAATATATGAAAGTGAAAAGTGAAAGTGAAGTCACTCAGTCGTGTCTGACTCTAGCGACCCTATGGACTGCAGCCTACCAGGCTCCTCCATCCATGGGATTTTCTAGGCAAGAGTACTGGAGTGGGGTGCCATTGCCTTCTCCGTTGCCTTCTCCTACTTGTCTCCAAAACTTATGTTCCATAGCTCCAAACAGAAACTTTGTAGCTGTTAGGCATTCCCCTAAGGCCTGGAAACCTCAAGTTTACTTTCTGTCTTTATGAATTTGCCTATTCTAGATATCTCATGTAGGTGGAATCTTATACCATATTTGTCATTTTGTGACTGGCTGTGGCACTTAGCATAATGCTTTCAAGGCTTATCCATGTTGTAACACTTATGAGCTCTTTAGTCCTTTTCATAGCTGAATAATATTCCATTGTCTGTATATATCACATTTTGTTTATCACTCATCTGTTGATGGACACTTGTGGCGTTTTTCACCTTTTGTTATTGCAGAGAGTGCTGCAGTGAAAACTGGTGTACAAATGTTTGGGTCTGTATTTTTAATATTTTTTGGATGTTTATCCAGGAGTGGAATTGCTGGGTCTTCTGTTCATTCTATGTGTAACTTTTAGAGGAACTACCAAACTCTTTTTCACAGTTATGGCACCGTTTTACATTTCCAGAAAGGTTCCAGTCTCTCTTCAACACTTGCTATTTTTTGTTGTTGTTATTATAGCCATTCTAGTATCTCATTCACATGCAGTATCAGATGTGAAATGGTATCTCAATGTGAGTTTTTGTTTCGTGTGTGGTATGTTTGTGTGTGTTAAGATTTGTTTATTTTTGGCTGTCTGGGTCTGTGTTGCTGTGCTCGGGCTTTGTCTAGTTGCTGCAGTGGGAGCTACTCTTTGGGTGTTCCGGCTTCTCATTGCAGTGATTTCTCTTGTTGCTGAGCATGGGCTCTAGGCACATGGGCTTCGGTAGCTTTGTTGCTCGAGGCATGTTGAATCTTCCCAGATCAGGGATTGAACCTGTGTCCCCTGCATTGGCAGGTGTATTCTTAACTGCTAGACCACCAGGGAAGCCCATTTTGTGTTTTTATTTATTTATTTTTCTGTAGAAAGCATAGCCAAGATTTATTAAGCTGTAGTACACTACAGGGGAGAAGGCAATGGCACCCCACTCCAGTACTCTTGCCTGGAAAATCCCGTGGACGGAGGAGCCTGGTGCGCTGCAGTCCATGGGGTCACTAGGAGTCGGACATGACTGAGCGACTTCACTTTCACTTTTCACTTTACTGCATTGGAGAAGGAAATGGCAACCCACTCCAGTGTTCTTGCCTGGAGAATCCCAGGGATGGGGGAGCCTGGTGGGCTGCCGTCTATGGGGTCACACAGAGTCGGACACGACTGACGTGACTTAGCAGCAGCAGCCGTACACTACAGTCTGAGGGAGAGTGGGCAACTTGGTGAGAAGCTCCTTGTGTTTTTGATTTACTTTTTTCTAATAACTAAGGATGTTGAGCAACTTTTCGTGTGTTTGTCAGCCATTTGGAGAAAAGTCTATTCAAGTCCTTTGCCTATTTTTTAATTGGGTTGTCTTTTTGTTATTGAGTTGTAGGAATTATGTACTCTGGATCTTAAACCCTTCTCAGATACATGCTTTACAAATATTTTCTCCTATTTTGTAGATTGTGTTATTCATTTTTTGATAATGTCCTTTGCACCAAAGTTTTTAATTTTGGTGAAGTTCATTTAATTTTCCTTTTGCTGCTGATGCTTTTGATGTCATATCTGAGTCCATTGTCAAATCCAAGGTAATGAAGACTCATCCTTGTTTGTTTTCTTTTTTTTTCCCCTTAGAGTTTTATCATTTTTGGCATTCTTACTTAGTCAGTGCTCCATTTTCAGTTTAATTTTGTATGTCACGAGATGTAAGGATCCAGCTTCATTGTTTTGGTGTACTACTTAACCCAGTAGTTTGATTTCAGCTTTGTAGTAAGTTTTGAAATCAAAACCATACTTTCTCTGACTTTGTTGCTTTTCAAGATTGTTTTGGCTAATTAGGGCCTCTTGCATTTTTGTATGAATGTAAAGATTGCTTTTTCCATTTCTGCAAAAAAATGTTTTGGGGAGGATTTTGATGGAGATTCCATTGAATTTGTAGGCCACTTTGTGTAGTCTCTTTGTTGTTCACTTCCTAAGTCATGTCCAACTCTTTGCAACCCCATAGACTGCAGCATGCCAGGCTCCTCTGTCCTCCACTATCTCCCAGAGTTTTCTCAGTCATGTCCATTAAATTGGTGAAGGTATCTAACCATCTCATCCTCTATTGCCTCCTCCTTTTGCCTTCCGTCTTTCCCAGCATCAGGGTCTTTTCTAATGAGTCAGCTCTTTGCATCAGGTGGCCAAAGTATTGGAGCTTCAGCATCAATCCTTCCAATGAATATTCAGGGTTGATTTCCTTTAGGATTGACTGTTTTGATCTCTTTGCAGTCCTGGGGACTCTCAAGAGTCTTCTCCAGCACCACATTTTGAAAGCATCAATTCTTCGGTGCTCAGCCTTCTTTATGGTCCAACTCTCACACGTGTACATGACTACTGGAAAATCCATAGCTTTAACTATACAGACTTTTGTCAGCAAAGTGATGTCTCTGCTTTTTAATGTGCTGTCTAGGTTTGTCATAGCTTTCCTTCCAAGGAGCAAGTGTCTTTTAATTTCATGTCTGCAGTCACTGTCTGTAGTGGTTTTGGAGCCCAAGAAAATAAAATCTGTCTCTGTTTCCACTTTTTCCCCTTCTGTTTGCCATGAAGGGATGATACCAGATGCCATGATCTTAGTGTTTTGAATGTTGAGTTTCAAGGCAGCTTTTTCACTCTTCATTATTATTTAATATACTTATCCAAGGCCCAGAGAGATGAAGTGACTTGCTCAAGATCACACAGCTAACTGGTAGTAGAGTGTATTGAGAAACAATATTCTCAACTACAATAGCTGCTCTCTTTCCATTATATCATCCCCTGGACTCTAAATCCCAAGTCAGTAAGGGCTTACTATGTCTTAGTTCCTTTTCACTTTCTGTCATTAGGGTGGTATCATCTGCATATCTGAGGTAGTTGATATTTCCCCTGGCAATCTTGATTCTAGCTTGTGAGTCATCTAGCCTGACATTTCGCACGATGGACTCCCCATGTAAGTTAAATGAGCTGGGTGACATTATACAGCCTTGTTGTATTCCTTTCCCAATTTTGAATCAGTCCACTGTTCCATGTCTGGTTTTAGCTGTTGCTTCTTGATCTGCATACAGGTTTCTCAGGAGACAGGTAAGGTGGTCTGGTTCTCCTGTCTCTAAGAATTTTCCACACCGTCAAAGGCTTTAGTGTAGTCAGTGAAGCAGATATACATGTTTTTTTCTGGAATTCCCTTGCTTTCTCCATTATCCAGTGAATGTTGGCAATTTGATCTCTGGTTCCTCTGCCTTTTCTAAACCCAGTTTGTACATCTGGAAGTTGTTGGTTCTCGTACTATTGAAGTATAACTTGAAGGATTTTGAGCCTAACCATGCTAACGTGAAATGAACTCAACTGTATGGTAGTTTGAGGATTCTTTGGCATTGCCCTTCTTTGGAATTGGAATGAAAACTGACCTTTTTCAGGCCTGTGGCCACTGCTGTTTTCCAAATTTGCTGGCATATTGAGTGCAGCACTATAACAGCACCATCTTTTAGGATTTGAAATAGCTCAGTTGGAAGTTCATCACCTCCACTAGCTGTGTTCATAGTAATGCTTCCTAAGGCCCACTTGACTTCACATTCCAGGATGTCCGACTCTGGTTGAGTAACCACATTATTGTGGTTATCTGGCTCCTTTAGACCTTTTTAGTATAGCTCTTTTGTGTATTCGTGCCACCTCTTTTTAATCTCTTCTTCTTCTGTTAGGTCCTTACCATTTTTGCCCTTTATGGAGCCCATCCTTGCATGAAATGTTACCTTGGTATCTCCAGGTTTTTTGAAGCTATTGCTAGTCTTTTTCATTCTATTGTTTTCCTCTGTTTCTTTGCATTGTTCATTTAAAAAGAAAGCCTTAATTATAAGGCTTAAAAACAAAAAAGATTGCGTTTGATAGGAGTAACTTCATTTCTGACAGTCGCACCAAGGAACATTTGGAGGAGAATTTAGTCAAATGACTTTGGAACAGTCTTTCTATTTCTGACTTTTCTTAAAGCCCTCAGGTATTATGAAGTGAAGTGAAGTACAGGTCACTCAGTTGTGTCCGACTCTTTGTGACAGCCTTGGACTGTAGCCCACCAGGCTCCTCTATCCATGGAATTCTCCAGGCAAGAATACTGGAGTTGGTAGCCGTTCCATTCTCCAGGGATCTTCCCAACCCAGGGATTGAACCCAGGTCTCCCGAGTTGCAGGAAGATTCTTTGCCATTTGAGCCAACAGGGAAGCCGGGGATTGTAGCTGTACTTTTAAAATTAACCAAGTTCTTATTTAGTCTGTATCATTTCTAAATTTCCTTAAGTCATGATTTTAGCAATCTAAATAATACCAACTTTCAGCTGCTGTTAATAAGACTGAGTGAAATATTCTTTTAATTATGCCTCTGGTTTTACAGGAATCCCTTTGGTTGTCCTTAAATTTTTCATTGGAAAGTTTTCAGCTCTGTGGTTTTCCCCTTAGAAACTTTTCTAGCCTAGTGCTCTATTGTAGATTTATGTGGTTTTCTATGATGGTACGTATGGTAATTTTCAGGTTTTATTTTTCCTATTGTGTCTTTCCTTTTGAGGTGTGTCTTTGTTTAATATTTGTTATTTATTATGTATGCAGTTTGCTGTGCTAATGACTTGAAAGACTTCTAGTTTTCATTTGACTTCTAACTGAAACCCGAGAACCCTTTGTTGTTTGGTCTTATCTTACATACTGTGTATATTTGATCACTTTTCACATAGAGTATTTCCTTGTGCAGATTGGGTCCTTACTGCTGTTTTACATGCACATAAAACTTTATAAAAATGTCTTGTACTTTATTCTTACTAGCTTTGTTCTGTGCTTTACTATCTAAATGTCTGTGTCATTTGCAAACCTGAAGATTTCTGTGCAATTCTTTCTACTAAATCATCTAAATATTTAAACGAATTGATCTTAGTATTATCTGTGGGTGTTTTGTCTCCTATATGTCTCTATCTGGTTTTCTTTTTTTTTTTTTTTTTTTTTGGCTGTGCCATGCAGCTTGCAGGATCTTAGTTCCTTGACAGGGATCAAACCAGGGCCTGGAAAACACAAGAGTCCCAACCACTGGACCTTGGGTTTTTTTTTTTTTGTCTCTATACTTAAGTTTTCCAGTATCATATTTTTAAAAGTTTATTTATATACAACTTGATCAAAACTTAGTAGATAATGGTGTTTACTTCCTTTTGTTCATATATTTTTTGAGTCAAAGAATCAGATAGTAGAAGCAGAAGTATTTTGTGGCTTAATGGATTTGTAGCTGACATATTTCATTCCTACCTTATAGCTTCTGGATTGTAAGCTAAGAGTAACTCCTCTTTGCAGTGGAGCCAAAAGGCCTTGCATTAGCCCAGAGAATGCATTCGTGAACTATACCTGTCTCTCTCTGTCTCTTTTTTTTTTTTTGCTACGTTACTCAGCTTGTGGGATCGTAGCTCTCCAACCAGGGACCTAACCTGCACCCTCAGTAATGAAAGCCCAGAGTCTTAACCACTGGACAACCAGGGAATTCCCTATGCTTTGTCTTTTTTGAGGCCACTCTTTCCTTTTAGGTTCTTAACTGTGTTTGAAACAATAAACTTTTGGATAAGTGATGTAATTTATTCTCCCTTGGTAGAGTGTGTTCTCTGTGCATTTGCCTTTTCCCCCTCAATGTAGTCAAAGAATTAATCTGACAGGAGTCTACTATTTCTCCTATGGTTTACATCTTTGTGACAGTCAGTAGAACTTGAGTCTTCTGTGGCTCCAAAAGAGTTTCGTTAGATTTTAGCACAGCTCACACTGTAAAAGGTGTAGACATTTTTTTTTTTTTTTGGTAGCACATTTTAGGGGATGCACATGTTTCATCTCTAAAGTAATAGTGTTGCTGCTGCTGCTAAGTCACTTCAGTCGTGACCGACTCAGTGCGACCCCATAGACAGCAGCCCACCAGGCTCCCCCGTCCCTGGGATTCTCCAGGCAAGAACACTGGAGTGGGTTGCCATTTCCTTCTCCAAAGCATGGAAGTGAAAAGTGAAAGTGAAGTCGCTCAGTCGTGTCCGACTTTTAGTAACCCCATGGACTGCAGCCCACCAGGCTCTTCCGTCCATGGGATTTTCCAGGCAAGAGTACTGGAGTGGGGTGCCATTGCCTTCTCTGAAGTAATAGTGTTAGTGCAACTAAATATGTGAATATCACCTCAGCCATAAAGTTCTGTTGAACAAGTAGCTAATTGTAAGAGGATTAACAGCCTTAATTCTGATGTAGGGAGTTGGTGTTGTAAGAATTAGGCATAAAATAAATACCATGTAGTTTATTCGTATGGATGTTCCTACTTTTGTTGCTAAAATTTATAAGCAACTCAGTTCTAGCAGTTTAAAAAAATAATTTATATTTTTGGCTGCACTGGGTCTTTGCTGCTGCATAGACTTTCTCCAGTTGCAGAGAGTGGGGGCACTCTGTAGGTGCGTGTGCAGGCTTCTCATTGCGGTGGCTTCTCTTTTTGCAGAGCGTGGGTTCTAGGGCATGCGGGCTTCAGTAGCTGCAGCACATGGGCTCAGCAGTTGTGGCTCCCAAGCTCTAGAGCACAGGCTCCATAGCGGTGGTGCATGGGCGTGTTGAGATACTCCATGGCACGTGGGATCTTCCCTGATCAGGGATCCTGGTTTGGCAGGCAGATTCTTTACCACTAAGCCTCCAGGGAAGCCCAGTTCTAACAGTTTTTATTTTTTATTTAGTCATATGAATGTTGTATGCATTACATACATTTGGGTTTTTTTTTTTTTTTACTACATGAAATTTTTAAAAAAGAAAACCACTCTATCATTACTTTTGTGATGCTTGTCTGGTTCTGTAATGTAATAAAATAGGAAAAAAGCTTAGAGTCATGATTTTCTTTGGATTTTAATGTTGTTTTATTTAGTAATAAACTTTAAGCATGCAACATATGTTTTTACCCAGTCCTGTAACAGGATTAAATGGGCAATGATGGCTTGAAACCTACTACATATTTTGCTAACACATTGAGATTATTTCTTAATTTGTAGTGTATCATTAAATTATAAGCATCATTGTAAAAAAATTAAATTGCAAGTAAGTAGTTTAAAAAGCTAGAAGCAAATTTTTGTGTGTGTTGAGGATTTTCTGTAATTTTAGTGGTATTTAATTGTTAAACTAAGAGAAGAATATTTACAATTTTAGGTCATTTTAATTACATGTGAAATAACATAACAAACAGGATAAGATAGTTATAGTTTTCCTATTTTTTCAGCTTAAAAAAAGCACTTTAATATTTGTATGCTTATGAGAATGTGTATGTGTGAATATTTTTAAAGGATTTTTCAGATAATGCTAAGTATGACTCTTTGATTTCCATAGAAACAGAATTTTGGAGCAGGAAATGACTTAAGTGATGGCCTATTCTCACTGATAACCTTAGAAATGAGTGTAGTTTAGACTGTGAGGATAGTCAAGCTGGTTTGCTGGAGGTCACAAGCTGATAGAGTGAGAATGTTGACTTACCTGTTTACTTCCTTGAGCGAGCAAGCAAGCTTAGTCAGTTTAGTTGTCTCTGACTCTGTGTAACCGTGTGGACTCTAGCCTGCCAAGGTCTTCTGTCCATGGCGTTTTCCAGGCAGGAATACTGGAGTGGGTAGCCATGCCTTCCTCTAGGGGGTCTTCCCTACACAGGGAAGAGAGCCCTTGTCTCTTAAGTCTCCTGCATTGGCAGGCTGGTTTTTTACCACTAGCGCCACCTGGAAAGCCCCAACTTTTTTCCCTAACCCAAGTTGTGTTCTAATATGTGAAACATTCAGTACTACCACGACACCGAGAAAGTTATGAGTTTCCTATGGAAATTTTCATAGGAGCCACTCAAATATCTAATTTACTTGGGGGGAAAATGCTCGATAAAATAGTTTTTTGGTAGAGTTATTTTCTCATATTTTTCTCAAAGGTAGATTATTAAGCATGATTACTGTGGTTTCCCTGGCAGTCCAGTGGTTAAAATTCTGTGCTTCCACTGCAGGGGACACAGGTTTGATCCCTCATCATTGGGAGCTAAGATCCCACATGCCTCACTGTACATTCTCCCCTGCTGCTGCTGCTAAGTTGCGTCAGTCGTGTCCGACTCTGTGCGACCCCATAGACAGCAGCCCACCAGGCTCCCCCGTCCCTGGGATTCTCCAGGCAAGAATACTGGAGTGGGTTGCCATTTCCTTCTCCAATGCATGAAAGTGAAAAGTGAAAGTGAAGTCACTCAGTCATGCCCCATGGGGACTCTTAGCAACCCCATGGACTGGAGCCTACCAGGCTCCTCCGTCCATGGGATTTTCCAGGCAAGAGTACTGGAGTGGGGTGCCATATTCTCCCCCTACACCCCCCAAAAATTAAAGTTACTAAAATGTTGACTAGAAGGAAGAGAGAATTTTTGGAGTAGTGAATGGGCAGGGGTAGGTGGTATGTTAGAACAAGTCATGACTACTTAGAACTCCTCGTGGCTCTAGTTGGCATATATCTATGTCAGAGAGAGTGAATCTGCTCTAGTGTTAGGTGGATATTTCCATAGATAAGGCAAGGTACCCTGTCTGAGGTCACCAGTACAGTTTTCAGGAGAAAAAGGGCTTTTAAGAGTGCATGTCCACTCAAGTCACTTTGTAGTTGAAACTCCTGGGTTGAATACCTGTTCCTTAAGCTGATTTAGAATAAGTAGATATGAAAATTTAGAAAAATACATTTTTAAGTGAAAGAAATGTTTAACCTAAGCAAGTTAAGTTATAGAAGAGAATTATATGCATTTTATACTCTGTATGTTGTTATGGTTTGCCATTGATCCAGTTCCCACGCCTGTTATTGTTTAGTTGCTGAGTTGTGTCCAACTCTTTCATGACTCCATGGACTGTAGCCCACTAGACTCCTAGTGGAGTACATGAGATTTTCCAAGCCAGAATACTTGGAAAATACTTGGGTTGCCAATTCCTTCTCTATTTAATTTGTTACTACTACTTGTTTCATAGACTGTGTAAATATATACATACTTGTAGTTTTCCTTAGGATCCCATTTTTGGAATTAAATCAGGTTTGTTCCCCCACACCCCTTTTGCTTCTTTGCGTATGTCAGCTTTTTATTTGAGATTCACTTTGTACGATTCTTTTTATAAGTTCTTAGTAACTCTAGTATATAAAATTGAAATGTGTTCTAACTATTTTTGATAAAAATCATATGGCACCCCACTCCAGTACTCTTGCCTGGAAAATCCCATGGGTGGAGGAGCCTGGTGGGCTGCAGTCCATGGGGTCACTAGGAGTCGGACACGACTGAGCGACTTCACTTTCACTTTTCACTTTCATGCATTGGAGAAGGAAATGGCAACCCACTCCAGTGTTCTTGCCTGGAGAATCCCAGGGACGGGGGAGCCTGGTTGGCTGCCGTCTGTGGGGTTGCACAGGGTCGGACACAACTGAAGCAACTTAGCAGCAGCAGCAGCAGCAGCAGTATAGGCTGCAATGACTTATGTCTCCTGTTTCTCTGTATTTGCTATTGATATACTTTTTATTTGAAAGCTTACTTTTATAGAGTTGATAAGTGGTCTCAACTCCAATTATTTAGGAATTCTTGCCTTCCTACGTTGCTTCATCTGTGAAATGATAAACAGCTAGAAACTGTGTATAAGGAAATAGAGGCCACAATCCTTAAATTTGTAAAATTCCCTTGGCGTCCAGTCTTTTCCCTTGGTTATTACATGGCTAGATAGTTAGCAACTCCTCAGTGGTCCCACCCCTGTTAGGATATTCTAAATCTTCACTTAACTGGGAGTGAACTAAAACAACTAACACAAAACATATTCGCAGCGATTCTTCAGTACTTACATTGTGAATTCAAAAAGATTACTTTGGAATTTTCCAGAAAAATGTGTCTGAGATTTAAAAATTTGAATGGTTCCTTGTCATTCTGTGTAAATAATGGTTTGAGATAGTTTCTCTTTCTTCAATGTGCATTTTTTTTGTAGTTGTTTTGTTTCTTATTTTTATTCATCTGAAGAGTTAGCCTAAATTCACAATTTGTATTTCTTAAATCTTTTTTTTCTTTCTAGTTTTGGCAAGCGTTCTGCAGGAAGCTTTAGGCGTGGCTGTGAATGCATTGTGTTAGAGCCTTCTGAAATGATTGTGGTAAGAAAACTTCTGTGAAGACTTTTTCCCCCTGAAAAAAGTTATGAAATAAAAGCATTTTCACAAACTGTATATAATAGTGTATTAAATATTTTATAACTTTAGATATATTTATTTCATAACTTTTGAGTTTGAGTTCATAATCATTATAATTATTTATGGGATTCAGTTAAGTGAAAAAGAAAATTTAAAGGAGGGCAAGCACCTAAGTATTTGGTGCTTGAACTTTATAAATCTATGAAAATGCCATTTAATTGAAACTTGGGGAGAAAGTGTAGGGTTTTAGATCTCCAAATATTGACTGGAATGAGATACTTTAAATGAATTACAGTGGTATGTATTCAGGCAGCAATTAATATAAGGAAATCACTTCATTTCCTTTAACTAATTGAAAGAAATTTGGGGAAATTTTATGCTGGTTAAACATTCTGTTGAGATTTTTAACCTCTCGTTTTAACTGTGTGATTTTTAAAAAATGTGCTGAGATAAGGTACATGCAAAAAAGATAATGTTAAAAGATATTAGCAACATAGTTATTTTTATTGATGCTTTTTAAAAAAAAAAAAGCTTGTCACATTCTTAATATATAAACATGATTTAAAGATAGGATAATATGTACCCCTTTTAAAAATCAGCCACAAAAATAAAGTTGGAGAGAGCACTCACTAGAGACTTAGTTGATTTGAAGTGCATTATGTTTCCCATCCAGCACCCATCTGGGAGGGTAAACTTTGTCCATAAGTGATGTCCTAAAAGAGATGATGTTGGGAGTTTTTCATTCACATTTAATAAAGTATTTGGTAAATATATCTGTTTTCATATGAGAGGTAGGTTTTTTCCCCCATGATGGAGGAGAGGAATTCCTCAGAGATGGGAACTTCCTCACAAAGCCAGTGGAAACTTTGGGTGAAGTTTCACAAAATTTACTGTTAAGTAAAAATGTGGCATGGTGGTGAGAAAAGATTTAGGATTGGAAGAGTGTAGGCAGATATGTTAGACTCTCCAGCCATGGGTCTTAAAAAGTGTTTTAGATATTTCCTCAAGAATCTGGTCTCTGTTACTGCTATTTTGTGTTTATCTGAAGGATTTTTGATCTGTAGAATTCCTTGAGGATTGTATACTTGTCCATATACCAAGTACTAAGTTTGCCAGTGTGAGAACCATATGAGAATCTAAATATACTTCTTTCTGTGAGCAGTCCCGTTTTCCTTATGTAAGCATGATGAGGATTAGCCATATGTAACTTTTCTTCTCTGTTAGTCCATTCATCACTTTCTAAATGTTTAAAATGAGGAAATTGTTTTTTGAAAATAATGCTATTTATAAAAAGAAGAAACTGAATCCATAGAACGAAAGTAGGAAGAAAAACCCTTAAGTAATCTACCAAAGTCATTGTGCTAGTGTCTGAGTCATTAGGGATTTGGGTTTGTTTTTTTTTTAAAGGCAAAAACCAGATTTATTCCATTAGAGTTTTTGTGCTTTAGTTAAGACAATGGAGCTGTTGCTTTCATAATACATGGTGATGAATCCTGTGAGATCTTTCACTAATAAATCAGGTCAAAGACTACTGAAAATATCCTACCCTTTGAAACTACAGGAAATTCAGGAGTTAACCATATTGTCCTAAGTGGAACTGAAAATGCCTCTCATAAAGAAAAGTTACTCAAAAGCAATTAGTTCCAGAGAAGCTCAAAAGCAGTTGAAGTCTGTCGAGATAGTTTGTCTACAAATGTCTTTGCACAATGAATGAATGTGGACTACCCGTAAGTTTTATTCTGCGTCTAATCTTAATATGGAACGTGGTGTTTGAGGAAATGAAATTTTGGGGGATTTTATTTCAGGTAGACTATATGGATGAAAATGAAGAATATTTTCAGCGTCAAGCTTCTCATCGACAGTCTCGAAGGAGATTTAGAAAAATCAACCAGAAAGGGGAAAGACAAACTATTATTGACACTGTGGATCCTTATCCTGTGGGCAAACCACCTTTGCCTAGAGGCTATCATACGGTAAGTTATATAAGTGTAATAATTGTATTTATCTTTATAATTTTTTGCTGGGAGTTTTGTGAAAAGATGTGAATTTTCTATTTTTGACCAGTAATTTCTTTTTGTGGTATTACTTGTCCAAAGTGCAGATTTTTCTGGAAACACACATAATATGACTAGTTAAAGGAACCTTGAAATAAATTGTCAAAAGATGTTGTTTAGCCTTTTAATTTCTTAAAATGCTCTCAGGATCAATTTTGTGATCAGCATGTACAATTGTAACTGGGATACTTTTTCTTACCTTAATGTAAAATTTTGTCACCATCCTCCCCATTCCCAATGACTGGTATCATACCTATTTTTTTATTCAAAAGTTAGATAGCTAAAATTTGCTTATTCTCGTAGCTTTTCATACCATTGTGTGAATATTATCTGAGAATTTTTTTGTTTGTTTAAATTGTTTAATTTGCTTAATATGATGACATGAGAGCTTAATTTGAAAGGTTGTGTCTTTATATTCCAGTGTAAAGATAATCTGAAGCATTTATAATAGGTTCAGAGGTTCTCTTCAATGGTTTTACCCACCTAGTTGTCATTTATTTTATACACATTAGATTAATAAGCTACTTTTTATGTTTGAGGAAACTGAGGCAAAGATAATGAGCGATTTATACAAGACCCCAGCGTAGTCAGCGTGGGAGACTGTGTTTCTGACTCCTCTCTCTTTGCTTGGGTGCACTGCGTCCATGTCCTCTGGGGGCCCACACAACATTGTGGCAAATATATTTGAGGATTTCTGTTTTCAAGGAAAAAAGTAACTTGAATTCTTCCACATCATAATTAGGTCAAAGATGGCTTATCTATACTTACAATACCATTAAACAAGTACTCATTTTTTGAAATTAATTTTAAAATGGAAATGTGAAAAAATAAAAGTAGGTAATTCACAGCTATTTTATAATTTCTCATTTGTTTTTTTACCTAGCCTCTTTCTTTTGAAAATAAGTATAAATGTAAAACACATGGGAAAATGTATATAGATGTAAAATTATGAACTTAATTTTCTGGTAACTTGAAGTGATGTATTTTATCCCCACACTTCATGTGTTCTATTTCTGAGAGCTCTTTGTATTTGAATATTTAAGCAGTTTTGACCACCAGCTATCTGCCTACTCCTCTTGCTGCCCATGCACAATTTTAATTTAACATGAATTTCATAGTTGAATCATTTCATTGAGCTCCTTTGGAAAGGGTTGCTTTTGCTCATCATAAAGCCAGCTTTGTTTGCCTTTTGGAGAGACTTAGTATTTTCTTTTTTTTTAAACCTATGAAAGGTTTTTTGTTACTATTGTCTATAAAAGAAGGTAGTATTTTTAGTGTTGATGTAGAATCATGGAATAAGGAAATACGGATTAAAAATAGTATACACATTAATAGTACAGACTACTCATACTGTTAACACTCTTTCTGCTTTGGAATTATTTTTCCAAATCATAGTCCATGCTAAGATATTTAGCGGCAATGTGAGTTACTAAAAATTTAGTATTAAGGCTGATTGGTATGATTTTATAGTTATATATTCCTCTCACTTAACTTGGGAGGGTCACTTTATAATTATTTCTCCTATCCCTGCGTTTTCCCCCTTTATGGAATTCTTTACTCACCTCCCATACATGACTTCTCTTTTTTTAATCTGAGTTTTTTAAAAAATGTGTACTTTTTAACAAGATTACTTTTTTTTTTTTTAGTGGTTTAAAAAAGTGTTTTATCTGGTCAACAGGCCAGAAAATTTAGTACTATGGTGAAAAATTTAACTTGCTTAATGATGGATCAGGCACCAGTTACTAATATATGTGACGTGTTAATTTTCCTAAATGAGTTCAGATGGGCAACAACAGAGTCATAATTGAAAATATTGAATCCCATCTTTTCATGCAAATTGTGTTTTATTCATATATTATTATTGTATCGAAGTACAAGATTTTAACATACGAACAACAACATTTTGTTTTGAATTTTTGGTACCTCAGGGTATAAAGAATTAAGTGAAGAAGATCATTATTCTTCATTAGCCCTAAGTCACCTTTACTTATTCTGAGCAGAAATACTCCTTTTGAAAGAACTAGGGTAGGAACCAGGGTGAAAATTTTTTTGAAAAGGTGCATGGTCCTACATCACCGATGATCTCAGTGGTGGCAGGTGCATTTCAGGTGCATGGCTAAGGAACATAAGGACGTCGTACATGTAGTCAATGCTGTATGGTCATTCTTAACCTGATTTAACATGATCTTCATTTTGGCAGATGTACTGTAGCATGTCTGATAATGTCATCTTTTCCTTTCCTCCTCTATGGCACTCATTTCATTTTGGCTCAAAGGAATGCACTAAATCTCAGGTATTGTAATTTGTGTGGTCTCCTAATACTAACCTCAGTTCATTTGTGAGTTTGCATTGTAACTAACAAGTTTATAATATTGACGTGTTTTGCTTGGTCTTGTTCTTTTGTATTTTGCCCTGATTTAGTAAAATCTCTTACAACTTTGAAACTATCAGTGGTTTAAGTGATGTCACAGGCTGCTTTATTTGTGCAGACTTAGGGATAAATTGCCCACTTTGTTTGAAGAAAGAATAAAACTGCAGCCTACATAGTTTTAAGAATGAGTGGAGCATTATTCTTAACTAACCTGCTTTGTGCTTAAAAAAATGAAGAAAGACAGGCTGATAGACATCATGGATGTTTCATTGCTTTTTGTGTGAAAGTTCTATGGCAAATCCATTAGACATTTACATATTAAAGGCTATAGGTGAAAGCTTTAAATTTCAGGAATCCCAATGTAAGAGCATTTTGGGAGACCACTGGTAAAATTTTAGTCAGAATAAAGGCTTAGTCAAAAAGGAAATAAGAATTTAAAATCCGCTTGTATTTTCTTATTTGTGCTTGATTTTTAACCAGATTTCATGCTTTTATTCATTCTCTGTTTTAATTGAGTCCTGTAGTAATATGTTTGCTCATTTCTTTCATGCCAGTACATAACTAATGTATATTTTCAGTATTACTCATTTGAAATTTTCAGTCAAATTTGGGGTTATCAGGGAATTTGGAGTCAGGGAAGAAAAACTGATTTCTCTCTAAAAACTTTTTATGGTTGTGTTTTCTTATTGCCCAGGAAAAAGATCATGGATAATTTAATTCACATTAGAGGAGGGCTACTGTCAGTATAATGTCTTTGGCTACTATAGTAACGTCACCTAAAAGCATAAAATATTTGGATAACTTTTCAAATTAAAATGAGGCTGTTACTTTACATTCTGTGTAAGAAGATGCATATTAAAATGGCACAGGTGACATGATTGCTCTACTGTGTTTTAGAAGCACTGCTAATTTTTCAGTGATGTGGTAAATCTTAAAAAATGATAGTTTTTAAATTTGATAAAATTTTGATAAAATTATATACTTTTTTTTCATTGCGCCTGTGTTTTGAGCTTTTGTCTGGTATATATTTAAAAGTATGTAACTTTACTATTTTAAAAGATACTATTTTAAAATGTAATTAATCCTCTTCTTTTTCATTGATAATATGAGAAATTACCAGTTAGTCTAATTCCCATTTAGAATTAGGAATTTAATTGAAAATGTGCACTAAATTACAATGTATACCTTATGTACACTTTTTAAACTTAGATGTGTCACAACAGTTTGGCAGATTATAATAATTTTCTTCAGTAACACGAATACTCATATAGTCCATGTAGAGTGTTTTCAGGTCACTTTTTCAAGGCAAGTGTACGAGATTTGCAGAGAATAAGCATTTTAAAATGCAGTGAGAAGGCAAGATTGGAGATGGCTTTCATTAGCATTTTCTTACATTTTGATGAGTTGAATTGAAGCTGTATTTAAGAATGCCAGAAAATAGGATGTGACATGAATTTTCAGTCTTCTAGTGGGTAAAGGTGGTAGAGGGGCAGGTCATGGATAAAATTCTTGGCAGAGGCTGGAAAATTGAGGTCATTCCTAGACTGATTTGGAACTTTGGGCAAGTTTATCTTGTCAACAGGTTCAGAATAGGATGGGGAAACCTGTTTATTTTACCCCTAATTACAGACTCTTTCTGCAGTCATGGGTAATGTATTTTAGAAGTTGGATGGGTAAGAAAATATGAGTTCCATAATAAAAATGGAGAGGAGAAGTGGAAAGAAGGACTTAAAAGGCAGATATGAGTGCGTGCTCAGCCATGTCCTACTCTTTGCGACCCTATGGACTGTAGCCCACCAGACTCCTCTGTCTGTGAAATTCTCTAGGCAAGAATACTGGAGTGGGTTGCCATTTCCTGGGAAGCCCCTAAAAGGTGGAAGGACCCTCTTACTTTTACCTGACTGCAGGGATTGGGAAGCTGGCACATGCCTGTTTCATCATCTTTTATTCCTCTTATTTTTTTAAAGCAGAAAAAAGGAAAAAGAACAGTTCTGTCCTCTTTCTAGTTTGGAAAGAGCAGAACTTATATGGAGATAGTATACTGCTGATGGGGACTGTTGACCTGTCTGTTTGATCATGGCGTTCAGGGTTCTTCTCATGTGCGTGTTCTTACACTTAATAGAGGCTGTCTCTCTGAATGCAGCATATATTTTTGACAGTGGATGCACCCACACCGACATCTCATTGTCACGCAAGTCCATAGTTTTTGTTATTGGTGTATGAAGATATTAAGGTAATGATCTTTGAATTAGATAGATGGATAGATAGATATTACAGATTCTTTTTATTTTTTAAGATTTATTTATTTATGGTTGCGCTAGGTCTTTGTTGCTGCATGGGCTTTCTCTAGTTGCAGGGAGCAGGGGCTACTCTTTGTCGTGGTGCTTGGACTCCAGGCCCCACAGGCTTCAGTAGTTGTGGCTCATGGGCTTAGTTGCCCCACGGCATGAAGGGTCTTTCTGGACCAGGGATTGAACCCATGTCCCCTACACTGGCAGGCAGATTCTTAACCACTGGACCACCAGGGAAGCCCACAGGTTCTTAAATGCATTCTTATGTTTTATTTTATTAAAACAAATACCTATTATACAGAGATTAGACTAAAGACTAAAGAAAGCTTGTCCTGTCTACAGTGTGGAGTTTATATGTACCAACTGATGGTTCCTACCTCTGCAGCCTTCCTGGGCTGGTTGCATAACTAGATGCCCTCTACACTTTGAGGTTCTTATTGACTTCCCACCCCTACTCCTACTTAACTCCCAAAATGTGGCTTTACTTCATATTAATTTGAATTAGGATTCAAAAACAATGTAACATGAAACTTACAAAGTCTTGATCAATGAAAAATTTTTGAAATAACTAGAACCCATTGGTCATAGCTTCCAGGCTTCCCTGGTACCTCAGCTGGTAAGGAATCCTCCTGCAATGCAGGAGACCCCGGTTCGATTCCTGGGTCAGGAAGATCTGCTGGAAAAGGGATAGGCAACACACTCCAGTATTCTTGGGCTTCCTCAATGGCTCAGCTGGTTAAAGAATCTGCCTGCAATGCAGGAGACCTGGGTTCTGTCCCTGGGTTGGGAAGAGTCTCTGGAGAAGGGAGTGGAGTACCCACTCCAGTATTCTGACCTGGAGAGTTCCAGAGGCTATACAGAGTCTCCAAGAGTCGGACACGGCTGAGTGACTTGCACTCATCAGTTATAGAAAGAAGTATCTCCCACAAATTCTGTTAGTAATCCTTTTCTACAGTGGGAATATATTCTTCAAGACACTGTTTAATAATTATATATCGAATTTTTCAGTGGATTAGGCTTATTTTAAAGTTCTTAGTGCAAGTATACAAAAGTAATAACAATACTTCATAAAATTGATAAAATCTAAGTTGAATACAGTGTAATATTATAAAACATTATGGGATTAATTTTTTATTATAGTCAGTGATAAGACAGTATCTTTAACATGTAGCACCAATTGTAATAAGCCCTATAAAAATGAGTCCTATTTTTAATAAGATTATTCTTCATAATAATATAAGACAAGTCCTATTTCTTCTAATGGTTATAGAATTATTCCTAGGTTATATTTATCTTATATATCTCTGAAGTAGATTTTTTTTTAAGTGATAAGATTTAAGTTGGTTTCATCTTCAGTTAAGGACTTCTTGGTAACCGATTAATTATAAAAAAGCAGATATTGAAACATGAAAAAATTACAGTGTTTGTGTGATTGCACGTTTATTTGACTCTAGACTTTTTGACTGGAACTGTTGTTCTTGTGTTAGAAATAGACAATATTTTCCCTCATGTCATGGCTTTGCTTTGTCACTTATTCTTTAATTTCTTACTGAGGTCTTCCTACTTTAAGCCAATATATGCTACTTATCAGTAAGAACATGTGTTGTGTACCAGTGACTTGTGTATCTACTAAATTTCCTGGAATATCTAGGTCTTAGGATTTTAACTTATAATAGTCAGTTCATATCTCACTTGACAAATTTGTTCATATGATGATATACACCATTTGTTTATATCCATATAAGGAAATTGTTCAAGTATAGGAAAACTTCTTAATTATTTGAGTAGTTTTATTCTGCATCTTTCATCAAGTGTGTGTTTGCTTAATTGAATCTAAAGACTTTGCTTTCAATTTAGTCATCAGTACCTCTCTGAATTACAGTAGGATGGAGTTTCAGAAAATTTGTGTGTTGTATTTCTTGTATCATACAGAGGAAAGCTCAGTCAGTATTTCCATTTATATATTTTTATTCATTTAATGAATATTTAATGACTGTTCACCTTACTTCAAGGTTGTGCCAGACTCCATGGCCATAAAGGTATACAGGACAGACAGAGTCTGCCCTCATTGACTTTACAGTCTCACACAGAATACAGATAAATCAATGGGCAGCTGAAATTGAAGGGAATTCAGATACTGTGCAGGCTCAAAAACCAGACTTCTTGAGGAATCAGGTATGGCTTCTTGAATGGCCTTACTATCTTGGCTCAAAGGAAACTCTTCTTTCATCCCCAATAGTGCAATAAAAGTAAATGTAAAAACAGAATTGGGGAGTGAAGAGTGAAAAGAGGGGATGTGCATTGACTGTTAGAGAGGAGTGATAGATACACTCACACACACACACAAAAAAACCCATACATTCTGGTAGATACTATTTGCTGTGTGCATGCCTTATATTTTACATTAACTTCAAAGACTTTTTTAAAGGAAAGTGTCCAGAGTACCCTTTGTTTTTCATGCTTATTTTCAGCCGGTTTACTCACCCTTCCTCACCTGGATCATGTTGCATTTTAAAACCCTGCAGAAAGCTCCCTGTGGAAAGGTCTCTGAACAATAGTGGACATAACAGCACTGTGCCGTATGCACTGCATTCCTGGCAAAATGCAGCCTCTGAAAGCTGCTGCAGTGGTCTCAGTCTCCTTACTTTGGGGGGAGCATTTCTCTTTCTTGCAGTTATAATCAGGTATTTATGTTGATTTAATTTATACAGATTGAGAAATTACCCTATCAAGTCTGTTTAGAAGTCGAAATGTAAATCAGGAGATGGTGTACAACATGAAATGATTTATCTCGCGCTATTAACAGCAGGCATTGCAGATTCATGCAAGGTGGTTGAGAATAGTGTGGAGTGTGCTGTTTACACAAGTTTCAGCTTCTGTTAGAGGATGTCTATTTTTATATATGACATCATCGCTGCTGCAGAACTCCCGTGGCCACTGGGATTTACTGTTCTTTCATTCCATTCTGAAAGAAAGCTTGTATTGATGTCATAATTGGATCCATCTTTTGGTTGCACTTGGAAATTGAAAGTAATAAGGGTGTTGTGTAGCAAGTCATGCAATATTTCAAGCAATTTATTTGTCAGAAAGATCACTGCCACTTTGTCCTGCCTCACATTGTGAACACTGGTGGCTCTCTGTGCTTGTTCATGTTGTAAATATACTTGGCTAAAATTTAACTTTGAGTTTCAACAGCAAAGGTCCTTTCGTCTTCAGCCATTTCATCTCTTATGTGATATTTTCTTTTCCTTCCTTTTTTTAATTTATTTTTTTGTCATGAGATTTTGCAGTGTTACATGCTGATTTGAAAAATGTCTTTTTTCTTTGGAAAAATGTACTGTGATATTCAGACCTATTTTCTACCAGTGCTGAATGAACCCTTCCTACCAGTACTGAATGGATTAAGTTATCCATTCTAAGTTGTCTGTTTTCACTATTTGCAATATCGGGGTACTAGAAATGTTCTCTTTTGGTTTGAATCCTGTGTTAAAACATCATTGACTTGAAATACCTTTGTGTTAGTTAGAAGGTATTGTTGACTGACCTCTGGGAGAAACTCTAGCATGTGATTCAATGTATGGGTGTTAGATTGACATTACTTGTGAAATGAAAATATTAATGATTCATATTAAAACAGTTTTTAAACACCTACTAGATTTTGTACATTTTTATGTATATAAATTTTCCTCCTTATCCTCTCAAAAAATTTGTCATTATTTATATCTCAGTAGGAAACTTTTTTCCCTTTCTTTTACAAAAACTAGGAACAAACTTACTGATTAAAAAAAAAATTACAGCTTTATTGAGTTAGAATTCATATGCCACACAGTTCACCTATTTAGCTTTTTTTTTTCTTGTTTTATAAAAAATATGTAACACTAAATGTACCATCTTAACCATTTTTAAGTGTACAATTCAGTGGTGTTAAGAGTATCAGTAGTAACGACTGACTTGAGCATACCCAGTTAACAGATGTACCTTTCAGCCTTGGTGATTGTTTACATGTAGGCTGAAAAACAACTTTAAGATATTTTAGAAAAAAATTATTATAGAATCTATTGGGGAAGAAAGCCATACTGAACAATTGTTTGTATTAGAACAGTTTCTTATGGACTTAGTATGCAGTCAGTAGCCTTTATTTTTCCTATGTCTTCCTCTCTCTCTCTCAGGTGTAATATTGGTTGTGGTTGGATGTGAGATGGGGTTTAGAACTGCTAGCCTAGAGGAGAAATGACATGACCTCAGAGTGGGCTGGATCTGAAAAATGAATGCTAATTGCAGTAAACGGTGGGGTAATTCCGAAGGGAAAAATTTGAAGATGAGAAAGAAAGTATTTGGGCTGTCTTCACTCTTACTCAGATATCTGTGAAGATAGTGTTAATTGGTCACCTGTGGTTTTGGTACAGTCCAGAAGGCATTTAGGAGTGTCAGAAGATAGGTTTAAATCTTAAAATAAGTTGATTTGTGTACTTCTACTTTTTATCCATTTCTTTATACAGAATTTTAAACTGAATCTTCAAAAAACCTGTTTGAATTATCAGGAATTTCAGAATACTCAGAAATGTTATTAGGAAAAAGACCATGTTGCCATTTGTTAATTCTGAAATAAGCACATCCCAGTTCTCTAATGCAGAGAATGCTTGGGCCTCAGTGATATTCTTGGTGATATTGATGCCCTTGACAATAATGGGCATTCTTTTTTTTTTTTTTCCAAGGATGAATTTTTACTTTATTGATGTATAGTTCATGTACAATATTACATATTACAAGTATACAGTGTAGTGATTCATAGGTTTTAAAGGTTATACTCCATTTATACTTACTACAAAATATTGTTTTTCAAATGTTAACCCATCCCTGAGTTCCTAGGGTAAAAGCCATTTGATTATTGACACATTATCCTTTCAGCATGAATTTAACTTTCTCAAATTTTGTTTAAATTTTTTGCATCTACATTCACAGTTTTTTTTTTTAATTAAACATTTTGTGTTGGAGTATAGCTAATTAGCATTGTTGTGATAGATTCAGGTGAACAACTCAGCCAAAAATATACGTGTCTCTATTCTTCCCCAATCTCCCCTCCTATCCAGCCTGAATAATGGACATTCTTAACAAGTACTTCAGTCTTTATATTGCTCCTTGGTGCAAAGTTTGCCTAACTTTTGGGACTAACTTCAGTTCCATGGGGAGAGTATGGGCAGCGAGTGTTCTGCAAGTGGGTTAAGTGTTTAGAAGTTCAGCTGAGGTAGAATCTTACTGGGTTTTGTCTTCAAGGAATGTAAGGCCAGCTGACAACTGGATTAAAAAAAAAAAAGAACTAAGAGGCTGATTATTTTCTGGTTCATGTCTCAGAGCAGCAGTTGTCAAACTTCTCCATCTGAGGACTCTTTTCTTTACACTCTTAAAACTTTCTGAGGGCTCCATCAGCTTTTGTTATATGAATTATCTGTATCATTTCTTGGCATGTTAGAAATTGAAACTGAAAAACTTAAAAATATGTATTTGTTGGCTAATGAAACATAATAAACCCATTTTAAGGTTTTTTTTTTTTTAAAGTGAAAGATGACTATATTTTACAAAACAGAAAAAAACATAAGAAGAGTGGTGGTGTTTTATAGTTTTATGAATGTTTAATATCTGGCCTAATGGAACACATCTGGATTCTCATATCTGCTTCTGTTTTCAGTCTGTTGTGATGTTGTTCTTTGGGTTAAAGTGTATAAAGTATGGAAAGGGAGGAACGTTTTAACAGCTTCTTCAAATAATTTTACTGTTACACTCCATCAAAATTTGACAAGTGGTAGTTCCTCAAAGGTTCCATTGCCATGAGGAATATAACACCCTGTCAATAAACTTTTAAAACTTGTTGTCCTTACTGACACATGGAATAGGTCTTTCCACTTATGTGTGATTTTATAATATCATGCATTGGTCGTTAAATTTAGGTCTTCCAAATTTTGGCATGTTATACAATATTTTAAAAAATATCATGTTTATTAATAACACTACCAGTCTCATTTTAAAAGGCCTTAATTATTGGGAAACTATAAAGCTTATGGTATTGGATATGTTTTCCCAACATCTAATTTTTACTTGAAAGCTAAAATGTTATCCTTGGCAAAGTTCTATAAGCCATTTTCCTCAAGGTGACAAGCTCAGTTTGTTCACTTAGAAGAAAATATGGGCCACGTACCCAGTTTTGAGTAACCCCAGCTTGTCCATTTTGTCTTCTTTCACATAAAATTAGTTTTCATGGAAAACCAAGTGCAGGGCCCTTCTGAGAGCAGTGCCCTTAGACTGTACACCTGCGAGGCTGCCTGTCCTCGTTTCCTGTGAAATTCTTCCCCTTACCTCTTCTTCCTTCTTCCTTAATCCCCGTATAGATTCTAGGAGAAAATGGAAAGGTCCCAATCTAACTTGGGGTGGAATCAGAAGAATTTAAAAATGTTTCACATTAAATAATTGTTTTAAATATATTAATTGTAGTGGATGGTTGCCAGTAGTTCATTTTGCAGTTACTGTTTGAAAGTGAAAGTGTTAATCACTCAATTGCGTCCAACTCTTGTGATCCTATGGACTGTAGCCCGCCAGGCTCCTCGGTCTTGCCTGGATTTTCCAGGCAAGAATATTGGAGTGGGTTGCCATGCCCTCCTCCAGGGGATGTTCCTGGCCCAGTGATTGAACCCGGGTCTTCTGCATTGCAGGCAGATTCTTTACCAACTGAGCCACCAGGGAAACCCAAAACATTAAAGGTAGATGTTTTTTACTTTATTTGTTTAGCATTTCTCATTTAGAGCATTTTTCTCCTTAGGAATTTTATTTTGGGGTCTCCCCAGAAAGTTCTGTGACTCCTCTTCCCTATTAAGATAATTATGAGCCATTATGTGAAATTATAACATATTTAAAATTTTAATGCAAACATTTGTGTGGTATGAAAGTATGATATTGTAATGGTAATGTCACTAGATCACCTTTACAAAACTTGAATTTTTGGTCTTATGATAATGTTAATAAAACTAGTGTTTGGTGTCCCTAACCACCCCCATACCCTCAGAAAAAGATCATCACCAGGATCTTTTTCTGAAACTATTTCAACACCCTCCTTTGGATGATTAATACTTAATCTATTACAAATTGTTTCGGTTTGATAGTGCAAAATAAATAAACAGTACCTAGCAGTGTATTTAAAACTTCTCAAAATTTCTTACTAGTTTTCTAGAATTCTGTGTTTATCCTCTAGTTTGAGTATTTCTTCTTTTTTTTTCTTACTGGCTTCCTTTTTCTTTTTTGGTCTAAATCAGTATGCCATCTTCACTCTTTTCTACTTGTCCTGCTTATGTTAAGACACCTGTGGCTAGTTTCTTTTGTCTTCACAAGATTTTCTTCTCATGGTTGTGCTATAATTCAATGCAACTCAGTAATCATCTGCTCCGGCAAGATGTCTGAAAGGGTAGCACTGTCTTTGGGAAGGGGCTGGAAGTTTTCCCTGCTCCTGACTTTGAGATGGTGGATTTGCCCTGGTAAGAGCTGGAGTGTCTGTCTACATGTGCCTTCCCTATAGGGTCATTGGTCACTGCATCGCTTCTTGCTTAGAGAAATTTCCCCTTTAGCTGACTGTCCCACTTTCTTCCTTATTGCATTTTTTCCTTTATTGTAAATAACATGCTTTCTAGTAGTTTGTATAATAATTTTTAAGTTTATTTTTTATTTAAGTATAGTTGAATTTACAATGTTGTGTTAATTTCTGTTATATAGCAGAGTGACTCAGATATATATATATATACACACACACACACATTCTTTTTCATATTCTTTTCCATTATGGTTTATCACAGGATATGGAATATTGTTCCCTGTGTTATACAGTAAGACCTTTTTGTTTATCCATCCTGTGTATCAGGGGTCCCCAACCCCCCAGGCCATAGATCGCTACCGGTGGCCTGTTAGGAACCCAGCTGCACAGCAGGAGGTGAGCAGCAGTTGAGCCAGTGCCACTTCACCTGTGTTTACAGCTGTTCCCCATTGCTCACGTTACCATCTGAGCTCCGCCTTCTGTCAGATCAGCAGCAGCATTAGATTCTCATAGGATTATGAACCCTAACGTGAACTGCGCATGCGAAGGATCTAGGTTGTGTGCTCCTTATGAAAATCTAATGTCTGAGGACCTGAGGTGGAGCTGAGGTGGTGATGCTTAGCGCTGGGGAGTGGCTGCAAATACAGATGATCATTAGCAGAGAGATTTGACCTCACAGAGACAGTTATAAATCAGTTGCTTGCACTCACATCAAAACCCTATCAGTGAGTGGCAAGTGACAACTGTATAATTATTTCATTATATATTACAATCTAATAATAGTAGAAATAAAGTGCATAAGAAATGTAGTGCGCTTGAATCATTCTAAAACTGCCCTACTCACCACCCCCTGAAACCATCACCCCCCCGACCCCGCCCCATCTCCGTCAGTCCATGGAAAAATTGTCTTCCATAAAAACACTCTCTGGTGCCAAGAAGATTGAGGACTGCCACTGTATATACTAGTTTGCAGCTGGTAGTCTCAAACTCCCAGTCCTTGCCTCCTCCCCCTTGGCAACCGCAAGTCTGTTCTCTATGTTTTGATTCTGTTTCTGTTTCATAGATAGATTCGTTGTGTCATATTTTAGACTCCACATAAAAGTGATACCATATGGTAATTGTCTTTCTCTGTCTGACTCACTTCACTTAGTATGATAATCTCTAGTTGCATCCATGCTGCTGCAAATGGTATTATTTCATTCTTTTTTTTTTAGCTGCATGTATAAATATTTTATTAGTTTTGGGTTTTATCTTTAAAAAGTCCAGTGGATTGAATCGTGTGTTTTAAAACTTTGGCCCAACAGGTTTTTTTGTTTGTTTTTTGCTTTACCTCCTTGAAAAAACATTACCTGTAAAATAACATGCCATCAAGAAAAGTAGGTTTTCTTATACATTTGCTCCAGGGCAGTCTTTTAGTAAGCATTTCATGTGACACACTGTACATTTTGCTTATGTCCACCACACTGTTTACTAATCAGGATGATTTCTGAGGGTCATTTCTTCTTTCTGATTTCTTTTTTCTTCTCCTATCCCAGTTTGTCTTGGAGGTCAAGTGTAGAATGAATGAGTGAATGCTACTTACTCTGTTTAGTGTTTCATGATAAGATTTATGTTTATGTGTTAATACCATGAACTGCTACTGTGTAGTGTGATCAAGAGATATAATTGTCCATAAATGTGATTCATCTGGCCAGTTGTGAGTAGTTTTAACAATTGTAGTTACCTGGTATTGATATGTACAAATAAATATTATAATTATAATATTTTTCTTTAAAAATATCTGCATGGTAGTAATTGAAAATTTCAAAGCACAACTAAAATATGAATAGGTAAAGTACTCTGTGTTTTTAGTTTTTAAGGAGAGGAAGAAAGTAGATGTGTGGTTTGGGCTTTGTTTGTTTATTCATTTAGTTATGGAAAGGAAAATTGAATATTGTTATCTTAAGCTCCCCTGGTCATATTGGGAGGCTGGCTTCTTTAAAGAATTTCTGTGGCACCTAAAATATCTTCTATATTGAGACCATCTCTTCTATATTTAATTATTTTCCAGGCAAATTAACTTGGAAGCATTTCCTGTCTGGAATATATTTAATTACATCAGACAGGCAGTCACAGTTCTATTCCTGGTCATGAAGTCCATTGATGAATTCTGCCTTCTAGAAATACTGTTATTTTCTTGTAGAGTGAAGATTATTGAACCATTATGAAAACTCATACATATTGATATTTATTTGAAAACAGATTAAAAAAATGAAAATATGTTTGTTAAAAATTAAATTTCCTGAAGAGTCAGCAGAGGCTTCAGAAGCAGATAGTATCTCGTATGCTACTGCATACCTTTTGCACCACATATATGCTGTTTAGTAGGTCCTCAGCAGTCTTGTGGTTCTGTACTGAGGTCTTTGGGTCAAATTCCCAGAATTAGCATGAGTTAACATCACTAGGAGAGACATCACAGGTCCACCTGCATTGACAGTTCTACATAAGCATATATGCCATCTGTATAACATTAATTAATGGGTTGCCCAAACCTTGAGTGCCAATGAATTTTTCGATTTTCTTGGAAGGAATAAAGTTGACCCTTATTGAATACTTATGACATACACCAGTCAGCTGGGTGTTTTTCTCCTGATTACTTACTAAGTTTTGCTTGCACTGGGTCTTCGTTGCCGTGTGCAGGCTTGCTATAGTTTGTAGAGTGGAGCTGCTTTCTAGTTGCAGTGAGCGAGCTTCTCTCTGTAGCGGCTTCTCCTGTTGTGCAGCACAGGCTCCAGGTACCCGGCTTGCTTAGTTGCAGCATGAAAGCTCAGTTGTTGTGGTGTGCAGCTCTGGGGCATGAGGGCTTCAGTAGTTGTGACTTGAATGCTCAACACAGGCTCAGTAGTCATGGTGCACAGGCTTAGTTGCTCCAGGGCATGTGGGATCTTCCCGGACCAGGAATTGAACCCATGCCCCCTTCACTGCCCACCAGTGATAGGAGTCTATCATCTCTACCACTAGGACCGTCCATCGACTGGGTGTTTTTTCACATATTTTCTCAATCTTTCTGCAGTTTTGAACGCTTGGTGATGGTGTCTCCACTGTTAGGAGATAAGCATCCTAAGGTCAGAGGTATTGGGTAATGTGTTCAGTGTTCATGGTCACACAGATAGAGTTGAACAAAGACATAGGTCTTTTGTGTCCCTGGTACATGAAATTCCTTATTTTTTAAAATGAATTTAACATATATTGCTTTTATGTAACTTAAATTTTAAATTTGATCTAAAAGATATATCTCAAATACTTCAACCACCTTAGATGCCTACAGTTTAAGTACCTTTAAAAGAAATAGACTGGAGCATAGAACGTCCACTGTAGCTGAGGCTGAAGCTCCAATACTTTGGCCACCTGATGCGAAGAGCCAACTCATTGGAAAAGACCTTGATGCTGGGAAAGATGGAAGGCAAAAGGAGAAGGGGGCGGCAGAGGATGAGATGGTTACATAGTGTCAGTGACTCAATGGTCATGACTTTGAGCAAACTCAGGGAGATAGTGAAGGACAGAGGACCTTGGCATGCTACAGTCCATGAGGTCACAAAGAGTCAGACATGATTGAACAGCAGCAACAAGAATATCCACTGCTATAGGTGCTGGCTGATTGATCAGTTTTTTGTTGCTGTTGTTGCAATTAGATGTTTTCCCTCTTTGAACCATGCATCTCTCATTAGGAAAGCAAACCATTCCTGGCCTGCCCCCACCCCCCAACCCCGACCCCTGCTATTTAGCTGGAGAAGGCAGTGGCACCCCACTGCAGTACTCTTGCCTGGAAAATCCCTTGGACGGAGGAGCCTGGTGCGCTGCAGTCCATGGGGTCCCTAAGAGTCGGACACGACTGAGCGACTTTACTTTCACTTTTCACTGTCATGCATTGGAGAAGGAAATGGCAACCCACTCCAGTGTTCTTGCCTGGAGAATCCCAGGGACGGTGGAGCCTGGTGGGCTGCCGTCTATGGGGTCGCACAGAGTTGGGCACAACTGAAGCAACTTAGCAGCAGCAGTAGCAGCTTCATTCTAATACAGAAATGGGTTTTCACTGGCAACTAGTACCATTTCATAACAAAGGATGACTGTGTGATTAATTAGTGTATTTTAAAAGTTAGATCCACTTAAGCCAAATCTTTCTTAAAGATCTTTTGTAAAAAGTATGACTTTCTAATGAACCAAAACAGTTCTTAAACTGTCTAAAAATAATGATTCTTTTAGAGATAAAAACACTGCCACAAAATTGTGTATGAGAAAATATTGGTAGTGTTTTGGTAGTAGTTAAGACTATTGTGCCTTCTATAAAACTGATCGTCTAGTTATATACAGCTTTTAATAATTCAAATTATTGCTACCATTAAGAGAAACACCTTTTACTTACATTTTTCTAGGTTTGACAGCATTTAATTTGCAAATGAAGGGATGTTAACAAGAAAACCTTTAAACTATCGTCCAATTATCACTATAATTTTTTTTTTAAAGTAAGGACATTTTAGTATTTCCTTAACAGCTGCCAAAGTAGGAGGACAAAGATCTCAGAATAAAGGAAAGTTGCCACCAGGAAATCTTATCCCATGATAGATTCATTTTCATTCAGATGGTCTTCTCTATCTTATTACCTGTCTCTTCTTATCACCCCCATCTTGCTACCAGCTAATGTTTGGAAACTGCCATGTTAGGTAAGATAACTTTAAGAACCTAAAAGGATTTTAGGAATCTGCCAGCAAACCACTTAATACAATTTATTTTTTTTCCTATGTAATCACTGACATTCATCCTTTGCTTTTATTATATTTTTATTAATAATTACACTTAGCGCTGATATTTGTGAGATTCCATACGTAACAATGTGTCAAAATTGCACACTACTGCTTGGTACAAAGAAAGTTTTGTAAATCATACCAGTTATAGTTTATTGTAGGAAAAGCCTTATTATTCAGAAATTTTCCTCACGCTTAGCTGAAATCTGCCTCTCTATAATCTTAGTTTAGGCTTCTTGAAGGTTCTAGATATCTCTTAAAGCAGCACAAATAAATATTCATATTCCATTTTCCTGTAACTGTGCTTCAGGACACCCTGCTTTGTTCAGCCTGTCATCTAGGTTAAACATTCCTAACTTCTTGTAACTTCTCCGACACCTTAGCATCTGGATTTTCTGCTGTTCGAATGTGATAACAAGTTACTCATTATCTCTCCTGATGTCTATATGGGTTGCTGTCAGTTACATGAAGTTGTGCAACTTCATCTTCTCCTATCCTAGCTACAGCAGACCTTACTGTGTCCCCACTGTGCGCCTTATATGTCTGATAATGTAACTTGAGATTATATTACGGTTTCCAGACATTGTGGAGCTCACTTTTGCAGATAACCTTTGCTACCTCATACCCCGCCATGAATTTTTCCTCTAGCCTGATCTTCCCTATTTTATGTTAATACTTGTATGAATGACATTTGGATGGTGTACATTTTAAGCTGTTGAATTTATTTATTTATTTATTTTTTTTTTAATTTAATTTAATTTTTTTAATTTTACTTTTAAACTTTACATAATTGTATTAGTTTTGCCAAATATCAAAATGAATCTGCCACAGGTATACATGTGTTCCCCATCCTGAACCCTCTTCCTCCTCCTCCCCCATACCATCCTCTGGGTCGCCCCAGTGCACTAGCCCCAAGCATCCAGTATCGTGCATCGAACCTGGACTGGCATCTCATTTCACACATGATATTTTACATGTTTCAATGCCATTCTCCCAAATCTTCCCACCCTCTCCCTCTCCCGTAGAGTCCATAAGACTGTTCTATACATCAGTGTCTCTTTTGCTGTCTCGTACACAGGGTTATTGTTACCATCTTTCTAAATTCTATATATATGCATTAGTATACTGTATTGGTGTTTTTCCTTCTGGCTTACTTCACTCTGTATAATAGGCTCCAGTTTCATCCACCTCATTAGAACTGATTCAAATGAATTCTTTTTAATGGCTGAGTAATACTCCATTGTGTATATGTACCACAGCTTTCTTATCCATTCATCTGCTGATGGATGTCTAGGTTGTTTCCATGTCCTGGCTATTATAAACAGTGCTGCGATGAACATTGGGGTACACGTGTCTCTTTCCCTTCTGGTTTCCTCAGTGTGTATGCCCAGCAGTGGGATTGCTGGATCATAAGGCAGTTCTATTTCCAGTTTTTTAAGGAATCTCTACACTTAGACTTGCTGGTTTTCATCTACTCTTTTCACCTGTCAAGTTAATTAAAACACGTAATTTTGTCATTTAGCAAGTTGGACATATTTTTTGGTTGCACAACTATCCTGTGTCTATTTCCTCATTATACAGCTGGTGTAATAGTGGGTTGCCCCTAAAGTTCATTCGTTCGAGGAATACATTGTTCAATACAGTTCTTAGTGAAAATGGAAAATGTGTCTTTTATTTTTTACTTAAAACTGAACACACTTTTTGTTGTTTTCAGTCACTAAGTTGTGTCCAACTCTTTGCGACCCCATGAACAGCATGAATGAACTTCTCTGTGAATCCAATAACATTTCACAGGTTACTTTTGAAAAAGTTTAAGTGGAATCATGCACTCATTCTTCACTTAAACAATTACTATGTGTTAAGTAGTAGAGATAAAACATAATTTATCATTAACATATCAGACAAATAAAATGTGTATGGTCCCTGGCTTCAACTAATTTACATTCCAGTTTGTGGTCAGTATTTCTCCTTTTGTTGAATAGAAATAGATAATTAGCAATATATTGTGCTCATGCAAACATACTAATCATAATGGAATAGGTTACATGCCAAATTACTAGTAAAGACAACAATTGCCATTTATATTTGGAGTAGTGTTGCTCTATGAAATACTGCAGTCAGGAGCCCACTTTGAGGCCTTGTCCTTAGAAAAAGCAGTGAAATGATTACAGTTACAAGGGTTCTGCCTTTGAACTTGAGCAATTTGAGATGAAGTTTGGTCTTTTCTTTAAACAGGTTCTAGAGAGTGAGGTAAGCTTTATGAAATCAGCTGTTGAAGTCTGTTCATTTTTCAAATAAGTGCATTTTGAAAAGCTCCATTCTGTGTGTTGGAATTTCTTACTTGCTTACAGACTTCTGTATTTTTTCGTTTGTCTCTATGTCTCCATTTCATGCCATTTTTTTTCGGCCATGCTGTGCAGCTTGCAGCATCTTGGTTCCCGGACCAGGGATTGAACCCCTGCCGTGGCAGTGAAAGTGCTGAGTCCTAAACGCCTGAAGTTTATATATCTAGAAAGTATATCTGGCTTGAGCATATGTCTTTTTTGAACTCATAATTAGACTCTTTCTGATAATAAGTGCTAAGTCAAGTAATGGTTCCAAGTATTTTCTAAAGCCTGCATTAAACCAAACTCAGATATTTACTCAGCAGTTATTACGTTAGGCATAGTGTCGATATCTCTCATTTTATTTCATAAATTATTTTAAACAAAGAACCTAAAGTTCCTTTTTATTGGTCAAAGTAGAAGAAATAAAAAATTGTAGCCCAGATTTCCTCTGTGGGAAGGATGTATGTGTGGGACCTGTCTGAAGTTTGCCCAAAGGTGGACTAGATTATGTGAAATCAACATTTCTTTCTTTTTTTTCAAGAAAGAAATCATAGTACTAATGGGATATATTGGGTTTAGGAAAAGAGAAGTGAAACTTTGACCATACCTAGCACGGTTTTGCATTGGCTTGGTGCTTCTGGATTTGGTGTGGTCGTATAGAAAATAGCATTTTAAAATGGCATTTCTTTGATGAACAATAAAACATTAGGATTTATGTTTATAAAATTTTATGTTTCCAATATTGAAGAATAAATTCTTCCTTCCTTTCCAACAGATTTTCTCCAACCTCTGTAGTTTTTCCTCTGAGGAAGGGAGAAGAGAGGAAAAGAAAAATGGCCATAGGATAGTGGATAAGTAAAATAAATGATATTAGAAACGTAGTTTCTATTTTATCTTCTTCCAAACTACTAACTGTGTAATCTTATACACTTTATTTTTCTGTGAAAGATGAATACATTATTTTTTTGTTTCCCTTGGGTTTTGACCAAGCTTAATTAAATGTTTGTAAAGCACTTGGAGATCTATGGATAGCACTGTAGATATTATAAATAAATAAACGCATATTAATCCTAAATGTGGTTAATGATTACTGAGAAGAGCAGACCATTTTTCTCAACTTCATAGTAGTTAAAAGGGAATACTGTAGGTAGAAAAAAGTATAAGTGAATATGATGGTTTTACATTAGCATGGAGATTTACATTAAGTGATTTCTTGATGTGTATGTAATCTCTGTCTTTCGGGTCATTGTTACTGATGTGGCTCAGTGGTAAAGAATCTGCCTGCCAGTACAAGAGACACAGGAGACATGGGTTCATGGGTTCAGTCCTGGGTCAGGAAGAGCCCCTGGAGAAGGAAATGGCAACCCACTCCAGTATTCTTGCCTAGAAAATTCTATGGACAGAGGAGCTTGGCAGGCTACAGTTCATGGAGTCGCAAAGAGTCGAACGTGACTAAGCATGCACGCACACAGACGTTCTCAACACAGGCAGAAAGTTGTTACGTGGTCCTTTTTCAGTAGCTGAATCTATTGAGTGCTATTTGCTAAATCTTGATGGTTAAGAAATAGGGTAAGTATAAGTAAATTCAGCCTAAGTGTGATTTTTTTCTTATTTGTGTAAAATCTGTAATACTGGGTTCTCTTAAATCTTCATATTTTCTGTTTGGCATATCATAACCTGGTGTAATTAAATTTCTGTGTACAAGGTAGTATGGATAGTAGAATTTCAGTACTGCCATCATGTGTTTTTTAAAATGTGGAGGTTGTAGGCGTGGAGCCAGCTTGGGAGAGAAATCACAGCAGTCTTAGCACAAAAAAGCATCCAGTGCCTGAGGCCGTGTGATTCTGACTTCATCTACCAGGGTCCCCGATGAGCTTAGTTTCCTCTTTAAGAGAAGTGACAGGTTTTTCCACCAAGACAAGCAATGTGAAACTTTCTTCCTAAGGTCGGCGGCCACCAGCATGGCGGTCATTTGACTTAATCTTGGAGAGGGGCTTCTGTCCTCTGAACCTGTGGGACATGGGCTAGATGGTGAGCGTCGTGTGACTTGATCATTTAGTTCTTGAGTTGCCATTGACTTTCTGTGTGTGTGTGTGTGTGTGTGTGTGTGTGTGTGTGTGTGTCTGTGTGTGTGTGTGTAGTGGTGGTGGTGGTGGTTTTAGTAGTAAAATACACATAATGTTTAAATTGATCATTTTAACCATTTTAAGTGTACAGTTCAGTTGTGTTAAGTACATTCACCTTGTTATGCAACCATAATCGTCCATTTCTAGAATGTTTTCCTCTTACCAAACTGAAACTCTGTACCCATTGAACATAACTCCTCATTTCTCCCTTCTCCCAGCCCCTCCCAACAACCATTCTCCTTTGTGTCTATGAAGTTGATTATTCTGGGTGCTTCGTATAAGTGGAATCATACAGTGTCTTTATGTGAGTAAATGATTTGCTTAGCGTAGTATCTTCAAGGTTTATCCTTGCTGTAGCTTGTGAAGAATCTTGGTCTTTTTAAGACTGAATATCCCATCATATGTATAAATTATACCATGCTTTATATATACATTCATTCATAGGTGGGTACTTGGTTTGCTACTAGCTTTTACTTTTTTTCTTTCAAGGTTTTATTTTTTTAGAGCAGTTTTAGGTTTACAGAAAAATTGAGAAAAAGGTACAGAGATTTCACAGATATCTCTTCCTCCATGGATCATAGTCTTACTCACCAAAATGGTACATCCTTTTTTAAAACCTAGGATGAGCCTACCATATTCATGCAAAGTCCTTAGCTTACCTTAGGGTTCAATCCTGATGTTGTGCAGATGGGTTAGGACAAATGTATAGTGAGACATGTGTCCATCATGTTAATATCATACAGAGTATTTTCTCTGTCCTAAAAGTCTCCTCTCTGTCCTAAAAGTCTTCTGTCCACCACCTCTTCATTCTAGCTGCAGCCCGTCACTCCCACCTGCAACCCCTGATCTTTTACTGTCTCTGTAGTTTTGCCTTTTCCAGAATGTCATATAGTTGGAATCATACAACTATGAGATTGGCTACTTTCACTTGGTAATACTCACTTAATGTTTCTCTTTGTCATTTCATGGCTTCGTAGCTGGTTGCTTTTTCATGTTGAATAATATTTTACTACCTTGACATACTACCGTCTATTTATACATTTATCTACTAAAGGACATCTTGGTGTGGCTTCCAAGTTTTGGCACTTATGAATAAAATAGCTTAAATACCTGTGTGCAGGTTTCCATGTGGACATATGTCTTCCACTGCTTTGGTGCACATCAAGGGGTGGGTTGCTGGATCGTCAGATAGAAGCACGTTTAGTTTTGTTAGAAACCACACTGCCTTCCAAAGTGGCGTACCATTTTGCCTTCCTGTCGACAGTGATTCAGAGTTGCTGCTGCTCCGTCTCCTCACCAGAGGAGGTGCTGTTATCAGTGCTCTGGATTTTGCCCATCCTAATAGGTGTGTAGCAGTATCTCATGGTTGTTTTGATTTGCATTTCCCTGATGATATGAGATGTGGATCATCTTTTCATGTCCTTATTGCCATGTGTACATCTTCTTGATGAGGTTTCTATTAAGGTCTTTGGCCCATTTTTAAATCAAATTTTATGTTATTGTTGAGTTTTAAGAGTCCTTTGCACATTTTGGACAAGTCCTTTATCAGATGTCTTTTGCAAATATTTTTTCCCAGTCTGTGGCTTGTCTTCTAGTTCTCTTAATATTGTCTTTTAAAGAGCCAAAGTTTTTAATTTTAGGGAAGTCCAGCTTATTTATTATTTCTTTCATGGATCGTGTCTTTGGTGTTGTGGCTAAAAAGGCAGTAGTGTACTCAGGGTCATTTCTTCCTGTCTTGTAGGAGTTTTATAGTTTTGCATTTTGCATTTAGGTCTGTGTTCCATTTTGAGTTAATTTTTGTAGACAGTGTAAGGCCTGTTTCTAGATTATTATTATTATTTTGCGTGTGGATGTCTGTTTGTTCCAGCACCATTTGTTGAAGAGACTATCTTTGGTCTATTGCATTGCCTTTTCTCCTTTGTCAGATATCAGCACTGACTACTTTTAAGTAGTTTATCTGTCTGTTATAGAAAGATATTTGGTATTTTGATAGAGACTGGTTTACAGGATCAAATATGATCTTGTCAGTGTCCATTCCTAGTCACTGAGGATTTCATTCATTCAAAAACCATGTAGCATGCTGTACACTGCAATACCAGGGGCACAGAGGCAAGCATGATGCCAGTCCTCATAGACAAGGGCGTGTAGCAGGGTAAGCACATACTAACTGCTCAAATAATTAAGTGTAAGGTCACAGCATGGCAGAGAAGGGATCCACAATATGGTGGTAAACTTGAGGGCGTTTCACCAGGGTGTTGGGAGGGGTGGAGTAGGAGTCAGTCTGGATAGAGAGGTCAAGGCAGAGGAAATAGGGTGCAAAAAGGTCCTCTTCCTCTTCAAGGAAGCAGTGGGAAGCCATGGGTTTTCTTGATGTGGAAAAGGGGGCTTAGTGGATTCAGGTGAAATGACCAGCTTTTAGTCTTTAAAATATCTCAGATGTCATTTGTTAAACTGGTTGAGTGGATGAAGTTAGAACTGAACCCAGAGAGTTTCCTAAGGAGACTTCTGTGGTTTTCCAGGCAACAAAATCATGACTGTAGTGTGATGATAGTGATGGAGAGGAAAGAAATCTGAGTTTTAGAGAGAACATCATTACTGGGGTATCGTGGTGGATTGGATGTGGAGAGGGTGTTGAGGGTGACTTGCCAATGTCTCAGTCATGTCTCAGGACCGTGGCGGTCCTCTGTTGAGAGGGCAGTGGGATGACGGATGATGGAACCAAAGCAGGTGATTCCTCAAGAGGTCAGGTTGTTAAGTGGGGAAGCCATCAGACAGTAGTAGCCTGGTAACCTCAGGAGAATGCAGGATCTCGGCAGGATTTCTAGGTTTGGTTTTGCTTTTGAGATGGGAAGGACCTGACTGGTTCAAAAGTCAGTGTGGAGAACCTCTAGTGGTGAGAGAGAGGTTGAGTATATGTGGGAGAGAAGGGGTAATGGATAATATAAGAAGTCTGTGAACAGGGCATGTCTGGGGGAGGGGGATCCAAAATAGAGATGTGGGGGGCCCGGCTGCCTTCACGTGTGAGGGGAGGAAAGAAGATAAGCGCTGTGGGTGTGGCTTAGGTAGGGAGAGAGGGAAACGGGAGTCAGCAGGCGCCAGCAGCTCCAAAGTCTAGATGTTCCGTATTTATTTTCTGTTATGTCCTCCATTTATGGGTAGAGATGACTGTGAGAAATGGACCAGGGCTTCCAGATTAAGATGTCCACTATAATACTCTCTTTTCACATAACCTACTTACCTGGGTGGAGTTCAGAGTCTGTGGCAGAATAATACAACCTTATTAAATATTAACTTTCTGCCTCTAAGTTTTTTTGTTTTTTTGTTTTTAATCCTGAGCAGGTTTATTTTGATATTATTTGCAAGGTGCTATATGTGTGTGTGTGTGTGTGTGTGCACGCATATGTATGGGTGTTTGTGAAAAATCACATCTTCTAAATTTGTACAGAGCTTGCATTTTGTGAATTTTTGGTGGTTTCCTATAGCACAGCGATATTTGAGGGTGGGGAAAGTGGTCACATCCGTTCTTGTTTCTTCACCTTGGTGAAAAAAATCATATTTTAGTTCAAAGCTGTTCAAGTAAGTCCTTGCTCTGCCTTCCCACCCTGTCTTCAGTGATATTATTTGGAGTCAGCAATCAATGGATTCCACCCCTCTGAGACTTGCTTAACCTACAGCTGCTGATACCACACAGGCAAGAGCACGTTACTTTATCTGAATTGTCCATCGCTACCTTAATGAGTGAAATGGTTAAGGAGAGGAGGGGGCGAGCCTTAAGGAACGTGTGTACCATTTGAGCTGAATATTTCAGTGTATATAGGGGAGGGAGGGCGAGAGAGAAATCCACTTACATCACTAGAACTGCATTGACTGTGAGCCTTGCAGGTTAAGAGACAGACTCCAGTGTCTTGCTTTCTGCAGGAAGCAGCAATGCCGCCTGTTTCCTAAGAGGAATTTTTTATTTAGAAAAGGAAGCTTTCTCTCTACCCAGGAAATGGCTTTCCTTGTGCGTTGCTATGCCAACTGCCTGCAGCCATGGTCCTCCAAAGTAAGCACAATAATGTAATTATATTGGTGTATTGCATTCAGACTCCTGCTTCTGAGACTGTGTGTGTGTGTGCATGTGCCGTGTTTCTGTTAGTGACTCTTTTGCTGGCAGTCCTGGTTGTGTTGAGTGTGAGGGACAGACATCATTAGATCAAATGTCCATCAGTGTCATGCCGCTCAGATTAATTGTGCAAACTTGGTTAGCGGAGTGGGACAGAGATCACTGGTCACTGCTCCGTCAGCATCACTGGCAGCCAGGGAGGAGGTCCCGATTCACACGCTCTGCCCTGGTTCTTTCTTTCTTCCTCTTTCTTCTTTTTTCCATGGTCGGAGGGGTCCGTACGTGTGATTGCAAATGAGACAAGAGTATTAACAATGCTTGGCTGAATGCTGGAGACTGGTTCCTCCACCACCCTAATATCATTCTGTAGGAAGCCTTTTGGAGGAGAGTCTGTGTGCAGTCAGCCATTTTAGCTTTTTTTTTTTTTCTTTCCTCCTTTTCTTTTGCCTCTTGTTCTTCAGTCTCAGAAATGATCTTGCTCTCAGGGAAGACTGAAAGCTGGATAAGGTTTCCTGGGTCTCGCCATAGCTTGAGATGGTTAGAGTTTCTGTGTTATAAAAATGGAGACCAGCAGGGTCGGGCAGATCCCTTTTCTGGTCCGCAAGTGTGAGGGTTTTCAGCTCACCGGTAGTGAGACTTGAGGCTGCAGCTGACTCTCCTCCTCCTCCTTTTTTTTTTTTTCTTCTTGCTTTCTGTTTTTTCTTTTAATTCATTGCTGTCAAGGGTGACTTGCCGTCCATGAGAGACTGTTACATGATGTGTAAATTCAGCCCAGCATATGTTTCTTCATTATGAAACCACTAGCAATCCCAGCTAACCATGGAGTTATGGGCCAGCAGGAGAAACATTCAGTAAGTACCTCAAATGCTGCTTGTGCTTCCATCGCACGTCATAGAGAACGGCTTTAAAATGGGGATGATCACTGCTTCTCTTCGAGGGGGGGCAGGGTTTTTAGAGGGTATGACATTCTGCTTGGAGGAGGGAGGGTAAGTTACAGCTGGCTTGTTCTTCCAATTTTATTGTGATTAACAAAATTTTTTTTAAAGCCAAGACCAGTAGTCCACTTAAAGCAAGATCACGAACATTGGTAGATATTGGACGGCTGCTTTTTATAATCAGAAATTAAAGCTTGATAATTCAGCTTTAACTTAATACTTGAATAGTTTCTTAAAAATATTTGCATAGTTGAATTTCATGAGAGATCACTAAAAGGTTATTGGGAACAGGCATCTGTAGTACGGAATTCACATGTAGGCTTGGGGGAGGGAGGAGAGCTTTGGCTATTGATTTGGTAATAAAATGATCAGTGAGACTCATCTGACTTCTTAATGTGTATTAACAGGTGATGAGAACACAGGGTTCTTTTTAATGCCACGAGTGTTGCTTCTTTATAATTGATCCCATGAGTCAGCCGTGCATTTGTCATGCTGAAATCCCACAGGCAGCTACTGCTGTTTGCGAGAAACACTTTTCTCTGGTTAATCCCAAGTCCCAGCCTCCTGCTCCAGGAATGCAAGTTCTCACTTTGCTGCCTTCGTATCACCATGTTGGAAGTTTGCTGCCATCACAGTGATTCATATGTGTGTAAATATGTATATTTAACTGTCCCGAATGAAAATGCATATATTTAGGCAGCTTATATAGTCATTAGTCTAAATATTTTTAAAACATCTATTCTTATATCCTGGCATCTGGTGAGTATTCTACTAGAGTATAGGAATTATCTTTTATGTATACTAAAATGGTTGAGATGTTAAACTTCAAAAATGGAGATAAATCACTGAGGCTTTAAAAATGTATAGACAGAAGGCCATGAATTAGAATATTTAGATGCCTGGATTTGTTTGTCTAATTTGGTTTTGTTCACCATCATGAACAACATTATTAACTAAATCTGAGAGGCTTTCTGGGATCCTGCGAGTGCAGTCCCAGGGTGGGAGCCACGGATGTTCCTGGGCTGTGGCCGTGTTGGAGGCGTGTTATGATGCAGGGCTCGGAGCCCAGCCCCGTCATAATGAGATCCTTGTGGTACCTCGCTAATTAAATCTCTTCGGATCAGATCCAAAAAAAGACCAGCCTTATACTTAATTTCACTAATAAGAAATGTTGTTATAGAGAAGTTCCACTCTGGTTAGATTTTATTAACAGGGCCTCTGACGTGAAGCTGCTCTGCACTCGGGAGTTTTCCAGGGACCAGTAAGCACGTTCCTTAAACAGCACTTGAGGAACCTTAGAAGCAAAGTTCAAATCACAGGCTCCTTGTTTACCTTTTTCATGGGTCCTTTCTCAGAATGGAGAGACGGGGTTACTGAAACTAATAATAATATAATTATTTTTTATTTTATTTTATTTTGTCTGTGCTGGGTCTTCACTGAGGCGCGTGGTCTTCTGTAGCGGAGGCACTCAGACTCTCTAGTTGGCTTGTGGGCTTAGTTGTTGCACAGCATATGGCATCTTAGTTCCCTGACCAGGGATTGAACCCACCTTCCCTGCAATGGAAGGCAGATTCTTTACCCACTGAACCATCAGGGAAGTCGCAATAATAATATGATTTTAATTAGCAGAGAAAATTGTTAAACTATTTACTGGTGGGGAAGGAAAAAGTTATGACTACATTTGTGAATATGGTATTACCTGTTCAACCACTCAAACAGTGCATAGAGGCCTGTTCCCAAAAGCATATTTATTTCCTAACAAGTGCTTTATGTTTTACTAAATTCCAGGGTAATGCTTTGATAAAAGTAGCCCTAGCCATAAGATTTCTGCGAGTCAAGTGCTGTCTAGAAAACATGTCAGGGGTGTCTCCCATGACACTTCTGTGACAGATTGAAGTCCTGGAGTTCTCTGTCCAGAGCAGCCTCTGGGGCGTGGTTGTCAGGGTCTTGCTACCTGGTCCTCGTTGATGAGGCCTTTGGTTATCTAGGCTCTGCTGGCTAATGAGCGGACTTTTAAGATTTGAATGTTTGCAGGAGTTGAAACAGGAGAATCTTTTAAGATTTTAATTTTGTGCAGGAGTTGAACAGGGGAATAACTTTCCGGCTCTCACATAGTAGGTGACTCAGTAAACAGTGGTTGAGCAAACGTGAGTGGGACGCCCCTCTTTGCCCTGTGAGGTTTTATGAGGTTTCACGAGGATAATGTCAGAGCTAATTTTAAGTGAGTAAAAACTTAGTAATGTCAAAAGTAACTTCCATTTTTTGCCTCTTCAAAAAGTTTGTGGCTGTTAAGTGGCTTTGTTTCTTTGACTTAGAAGGGAGTAAGATGCTGAAAGGCAACACCATTACACTGGGGGCTTTTTTGCTGCAGCTGTGGCTGAGCCCAAGGGGTGAACTCAGTTTCTGTACCTTGTAAGAATCTTTAGGATCTTAGGGGCTTTTTATTCTTGCTCCGTCACACTCTGTGTGTCATCTCAGCTGCTGGCACTTAATAGGCGCACATTAAACATTGTCAGATTTTTCATGTGCATGAGTTTGGAACTAAACCCTTTACACTAGTGTATTCGTATGTGTTGTCACCTCTTCTCACTGGTCCTCTCCACCTGGCCAGGCGTGAAGACTGAGGTGAACACCTGGGCGTCACCAAGACCTCGCCTACATCTGGGCTCTCTTCTCACCACCTCATGTTCACTCTCCAGGGGAGCCTTGTGATCTGAGGAATTTTGACAATAAGAGATTATTAGCATTTTAAATGTGTGATAAAACTGCATTTCCAATAGACTACTATGGGACACTAGGGGTACAGACTGTTAATAGATGTTATATGAGAAAAGCTTCACAGGCTTAGTAAGTTGGGGGACATGTGAGGGGTTGTTACTATGTTTATGAGCTGTTCTGCCTTCCACCCTCCTTTTCACCCACTTTGGATGAACTAGCGGGAAGAGGGTTCCTTAAGTGTGCTTTTGAAAGTTATGCCCTATAGAGTGACTTGGAAACTTTGTACCTTTTTTTAAATGAGTCAGTTAAAATAAGTCAACTTGATACTACTGAACTGATCATCTGTTTTCCAGTTGCACTTCTTGGTAGAATTATTGATATGGGTAGTGCTCTGTTGGAGAAGACGATGGCACCCCACTCTAGTACTCTTGCCTGGAAAATCCCATGGACGGAGGAGCCTGGTGGGCTGCAGTACATGGGGTCGCAAAGAGTCAGACATGACTTCACTTTCACTTTTCACTTTCATGCATTGGAGAAGGAAATGGCAACCCACTCCAGTGTTCTTGCCTGGAGAATCCCAGGGACGGGGGAGCCTGGTGGGCTGCCGTCTATGGGGTCGCACAGAGTCAGACACGACTGAAGCGACTTAGCAGCAGCAGCAGTGCTCTGTTCTTACAGTAAGTGAAACTTCAGTTGTGATTAAATGATACTTTTAAAAAAGTGGCTGATATAAGAAAATGCCTACTTAAATGCAGGGAATAAACAGTGATAGCTATCATTTATTGAGCACTTGTATGACAGGCACAGTACCACATGCCCTGACTTTATTTTTATAACAACCCTCTAAAGAAAGATTCATTATCACCCTTTTAGATATGCTGAAAATGAGCATTAGAAAGATTAAAAAAATACTTTTCCTCAGGACTAGTAAATGGTGGAGCATCATTGGAGCCCTGGTGTGTCTGATTTCATAGCCCTGCTTTACCCACCACTCTGCCTTGCTTCTCTTTCTATGGCCAAGTTTAATCTAAATCAGTTGTGTGGATTGTGTAGTTACCAGAGCTGATGTGAACTATTGGAATACACAACTTTAAAAAAAGGCTTGCTTTACTCCTGCTACTCTTGTTTCTCCTGGTATGTGTGACCAGGGAAAGTTCATATATTATGATCAAAATTATCTTACAGACTTTTAAAAGCATAGTTTTGTAAAACTATTTGATAGATAATAATACTTCTGTCAGCCCGTCACAGAAGGACAAACACTCTATGATTCCACTTATAGGAGGTCTCTAGACCAGTCAGATTCATAGAGACAAAAAGCAGAATGGTGATGTTACAGGTTGGAGGAGGGGGAAGTGGAGACTACTTTTTGTGGGTATGGAATTTCACTTTGGGAAAATGAGAGAGTTCTAGAGGTGGATGGTGGTGACAGTTGCCCAGCATTGTGAGTGTACTTAATGCCTCAGAACTGTACACTGCTTTCTATATTTCACCATAATAAAAGAAAATTAAAATGTTAAAAAAAATAGTGCTTAGGTGTCTTTCCATGTTGTCTTGAGGCTGGAGTTGGGATGATCAGAAACAGTTCTCATTTGGCCCGATTCCTTTTCCTCCTGCTCCTCTGTGTTTGGTCCTGTTGGGACCAAACAGTTTTAATTGCTGTTTAACTCTTTCAGCATAAACTTGATGCCTCAACTTCGGCTTCCTTTGTAACTTCTGATGGCCTGCCCCTGGCTACCTGTGCTCCATAGGCAGCTCTGACCAGGCTGTTCCACAGCCCCATTTCTGCTCACGACCATCTCTCTGAAGTCCACACTGGCCATGACTCATCTGTAGCCACAAGTCATCATTTTATGAGCCTAAGTTCCTACTGGTCACCAAGGCCCTCTGTAATCTACCTTCTAACTAAGGAGCACGTTTTTTCCCCCACCTGTGCTTTTTTCATTTAGGACAAGATGCTCTGATTACAGACACTAAGGGCTCATTTTCTTTTCTTGCTTCTCAGCCTGCAGTGCTGTGTGCTTGACTTTCATTTGCTCCTTGCTTCTATTCATCTCTGCTTCCTCTGAATGATTTAGTGGCACTTAATATGTAATTCTTAATTTTATTAATTTTTGTAATTGGTTTGGTCTTTGCAGTTAGATGAGACATTGTATCTCGGAGTGAATTATCCACCTTCCTGGTACCAGGTGTGAAGGATACAGTTGGAATGAAAAACAGTTTATCAGCTGTTGAGAGTACAGAATGGAGAGGCTTTTTAGGATGGAAGAGTCACAAGTGAGGCTTCCAAGGATATGAGGAATTAGAAGGTTATGAGAAAAACAATGAGATCGTCACTGTTGGAATGGATTGTCAGGGAGAATAGGGCAATACAGGTGGCAGAGGAAGGTGTTAACCTGACAAATGAATGGCCATAATATGCAGGTCCAGCAAAGGAGTTAACCAGCCACCTCTTTCCCGACTCCCAACTGTCTGTCTTTAACTAGAAAAGAGCTAAGAAAACTTAATTTTTAAAAAATTGCTTTTATCCTACCATGACAGTCTGACCTTGTCTATAAACACTGGATAGAGTGTCTTTTTAATAATTTTACTGATGCATTTTCCTTAGCAGTGTGGAAGATAGTGATGAGATTAATCATAGCTGTTAGACTATGCCTCTTTTGGGTTAAGATTCCACCTCTTCTTTATCTGATCTTCATTTTGTCTATTATGACAGATATATTTCCTGAGATGAAATAAACTTATCTCTTGGGGGAGGTTTTCCACTGTGCTAGCTCACAGAGGCCTGAGAGGAAGCAATATACTATTGTTTTATTCAAGGAGAAGGTCATCTTGTCTTGGATTTGGGCCAAGAAAGCCTGACAACAAATAATAGATCTTTTTACCCTGTTAGAAGTAAAGAAATATATTGTAGGGACTTGCTAGTGCATTGTATACACTGCTTATGTGTGTGAGATTGAAGAAAGCTCTGTCCCATTGTAGGACGTATTAAAGAAAAATGCTTACTTTTGGTCAAAAGAAGAAGCATACTTTCCACCTTTGCTTTTAAATATTTAGTTAATATTTTTAATATTTAAATATTTAAATGTTTAGTAATGACTCATTTAAATACAGACTACATAAAAATAAAACCAATTAAGATTAGTAGGAAAGAGAATTCTCAGAATGCATATTTTTAGAATATCAATTACTTCTTTAATCATGGTAAAATGAAAACTATAGTTTTAATTTCTCATTTAAAATATCATATTTTATATGTTTGAAATGTTGGTATTTAAGCCAAAGTAAATACTCTGTCATATAGATATAACTGGAGAAGGAAATGGCAACCCACTCCAGTATTCTTGGCTACAGAATCCTGTGGACAGAGGAGCCTGGTGGGCTGCTGTCCGTGAGGTCTCACAGAGTCGGGCACGAATGAAGCAACTTAGCATGCATGCATGCATGCATTGGAGAAGGAAATGGCAACCCACTCCAGTGTTCTTGCTGGAGAATCCCAGGGATGGAGGAGCCTGGTGGGCTGCTGTCTGTGGGGTCGCACAGAGTCAGATACGACTGAAGCGACTTAGCAGCAGCAGCAGATATAATTATCCCTGAACTATGACCTGAAATTTCTTCAGTCCTTGATTTTGGGCCTGACCATACTCTTAAATATTTTATTCAGGTAATCTGTTTAAGAATCCTTCTAAGAGTGATGACTCAAGTTTTCTTTTTCCTGTGCTTAATAGTCATTTAAAAATTATTTTTATTTAATTTAAATCCTTGATGAAGTACATTTTAGTGCTTACTTTATGTTGTTGTTTAGTCACTAAGTTGTTTCCGACTCTTTTGTGACCTCACAGACTGTAGCCCACCAGGCTTCTCTGTCCATGGAATTTTCCCTGGCAAGAATGCTGGAGTGGGTTCTCATTTCCTTCTCCAGGGGATCTTCCCAACTCAAGGATTGAACCCACGTCCCCTGCAGGTGGGTTCTTTACCTCTGAGCCACCAGGGAAGCCCTTACTTTATGTACCTAGTGAAAAAAGTAACTTGTGTATGTAGCAGTCTTTTCAAAACTTTTCCTACTAAAAGCAAATGACCACTTTATCATTATCCACGTATTTTATTTGTATTATGATTTAGTTATGAACTTAAAAAAAATAAGATTTTAAAAACAAAGGAGAATGAGTGTCTGGATGAGAGAAATACCTATGAGAGAAAGTGGGGTGCAAACGTGTGTGTGTGTGTGATTTAAATGAAGGTTAGTCAGTGTCCTCCAGGTCTCTGTTAATTTCTTTGTTCTAAGATCTTTACTTCCTATGACCTCCTTATTTTTCTTCACCATTAAGAAATGGTCTTTATTTTTGGAGACCTGACACATGCTTATGATTGTTTCCACGTACAGTATTAAAATGCCAGGACTATTAGTACTACCTTAGGTGTTACACAGAACGAGTTAAATAAAAGTGTCTATTTTGGGGAACATAGATAGGAAGCTTGTTCAGAAACACACGAGACCATAAACGCACATTTACACACTAAAGCACGTAGAGAAATGATGTAAGAGAGCTCCCCTCATAAAGTATCCTGTCCTTCTGCAGACCGTGGCACACACTGGCCTCTCAGACCCGAGGTCCCTGGCCCTCCCTTTCCTGCTGGTCTGGAAACACCCTGGCCACATAGGATGGGCCAGTTGTCAGCCTCGGCCATTTCTGCTTGTTGACCAAACCTCTGGAATGGGTCTTTTTAAAAAAATCTTTATTTACTTTTGGCTGTATCGGGTTTTTGTTGCTGCGCGCAATCCTCTTTCTAGTTGTGGCATGTGGGAGTCTTAGTTCCCTGACCGGGGATCAAACCCGTGTCCCCTGCATTGGAAGGCGGACTCTTTTTTTTTTTTAACTTTTTATTTTGTGTTGGGTTACAACTGATTAACCATGTTGTGGCAATTTGAGGTAAACATTGAGGGGACTCAGCCATATGTATACATGTGTCCGTTCTCTCCCACACTCCCCTCCCATCTAGGCTGCCACATAACATTAAGCAGAGTTCTCTGTGCTCTACAGTAGATCCTTGCTGGTTATCCATTTTAAATATAGCAATGTGTACATGTCCATCCCACACTCCCTAACTATCCCTTCTCCTTATCCTGGAAGGCAGGTTCTTAACCACTGGACCACCAGGGAAGTCCCTAGCATGGATCTTTTATGTTAATTATTCTGTGTTCTCTCTGTCTCATATCTGTATCTATCTATCTATACTATATATAGAGTGTACATGAAATATAAGGATGTGCGTTTGTATATGCTCAGGTACGCAGTTGTGTCTGACTCTGTGTGATCCCATGAACTATAGCCCACCAGTCTCCTCTGTCCATGGCATTTTTCAGGCAAGAATTCTGGAGTGGGTTACCATTTCTTCCTCTAAGGGATGTTCCCGATCTAGGGATCAAATTAGTGTTTCCTGTGTCTCCTGTATTGCAGGCAGATCCTTAACCATTGAGCCATCGGGGAAGCCATATATAACAATCAGACCAGATCAGATCAGATCAGTCGCTCAGTCGTGTCCAACTCTTTGCGACCCCATGAATCGCAGCATGCCAGGCCTCCCTGTCCATCACCAACTCCCAGAGTTCACTGAGACTCACGTCAATCGAGTCAGTGATGCCATCCAGCCATCTCATCCTCTGTCGTCCCCTTCTCCTCCTGCCCCCAATTGTGATATGTCATATTTGCACAGTTTATCCACCAACCTCCAGTGTTTCTTCTGTACTTTAAGTCATTGTGCAAATATCCCCACATGCTACAAATCTTCTCACTTTGTATCAGTATACCATGCCCTCTTTATCACCTATACTACATATTCATTATAAAGGTTGTTCTCAGAGCCATCGTGGGCATAGACTCACTTTACAATATTTGATCAGTAAAGTGCCAATCTGCAAAACACTTTTGAACTACTAAGGTACATATTCTTAGTGAACTATAGAGAAGTACATTATTGGTTTATAACATTGACTTGGTTTGATTGTAAAATAAAGCACACCCCCATATGTATACATGTTATTTCATGCATGTGTGTGTTTGTGTAAATACGATGGATCCAAAATTTATTTCTAATTTACACATATAGAAAAAGCTTAGAATTCTGTAAGTTTATTGGCAGAGGCTAATTTTCAGGGAATGGCAGAGGATGACATGGTTAGATAGCATCACTTACTCAATGGCATGAATTTGAGCAAATTCTAGGAGATAGAAGAGGACAGGGAAGCCTGACATGCTGCAGTCCATGGGGTCTAAAGAGTTGGGCACAACTTAGCAACTGTAACAATAACAGTTTTCAGGGACATCTGAAAATGTGTGTGATCTTCTGTGATAACCATTTTATTTTCTTATAGCTCTATTTTCAAGTGAAGTTTGCTCAGTCATGTCTGACTCTTTGCAATCCCATGGACTTTACAGTCCATGGAATTCTCCAGGCCAGAATACTGGAGTGGGTATCCTTTCCTTTCTCCAGGGGATCCTCCCAACCCAGGGATTCAACCCAGGGATCGAACCCAGGTCTCCGACATTGCAGGGGTTTTCCTCATAGCTCGGTTGGTAAAGAATCTGCCTGCAATGCAGGAGACCCTGGTTCAATTCCTGGGTCGGGAGAAAGGATAGGCTACCCATTCCAGTATTCTTGGGCTTCGCTTGTGGCTCAGCTGGGAAAGCTCTGTTTTAGAGATCTGAAAAATACGGATTAAGATGAGAGCCCCTTATTATGGGTTATCTCCAATAGGTCAACATTTCACTAATTTTAAGTTCCAGTGTACACCATCATGCCTTTGATAATAAGAGACAGTGAAATATGGCTATAGAAAAGGTATATAATTATAATCTTTTGATTGTCTCTCTTCTCTAAGAAAAAAAAAAAGACTGGGTTCAACCTAACAATTTTACTCCTTAGTATTTTTAATAAGTGAAGTCACTCTTTTTTCATTTTTCTCAGTAATTAAGAAAACTTTGGAGTTAAATGGGAGTGTTATGCCATGTAGTATTTCTGAGTTTTCTGGAACTGAGATGTTCACAGTACCTTTAATAGTGAAAAAGATTGCCTAGGGATGTCAGTAAGAATTCAGAAGGATTCTATAGTTACTGAGCTACAGTGGCTGGGTTAGTACAGCAGGGTGCAAGGTTTGCAGAAGTTGAGGGATGGGTACAATTTACATCAGGTTTCCAGTAATTGAGAATGTCAGGGATTAAATTAATTTTTTTCTTTATGGCTAATTAGACTTATTTATTTTATTTTCTTCATTTTTAAATGGAAATTTAAAAATATGAATTTTTTATAATACCTTCATACTAACATATAAGGCCTCCTATTTCTTATTGAGCACTTCCCTGGTGGCTCAGACGGTAAAGAATCTGCCTGCTCTGTGGAAAACCTGGGTTTGATCCCTGGGTGGGGAACATCCTCTGGAAAAGTGGGTGGCAGTATTCTTTCCTGGAGAATTCCATGGACAGAGGAGCCTGGCGAGCTACCATCCATGGGGTTGCAAAGAGTCAGACACAACTGAGCAACTAACACACACACACACACATGTTCCTTATGGAAACCTTCCATTTGTGGAATAATCAAATATCAAAACCATACTACTGTATTTGTTTTGATCATGCCATGCAGCGTAAGGAGTCTTAGGTACCCAGTCAGGCATCAAACCCACTCCTCCTGCCATTGAAGTGCAGGATTGTAATCACTGGATTGCCAGGGAAGTCCCCAGATCATACAGCTTTAGGGATAACATTTGTCCAAAGTGAAAGTCTCTCTGTTGTGTCTGACTCTTTGCAACCCCATGGACTGTAGCCCCCCAGGCTCCTCTGTCCATGGGGATTCTCTAGGTAAGAGTACTGAAGTGGGTTGCCATTCCCTTCTCCAGTGGATCTTCCCAACCCAAGGGTCGAACCCAGGTCTCTCACATTGCAGAGGGATTCTTTACCAGCTGAGCCAATAGAGAAGCAGCATTTACCCAAATATAAAAATAATTTTAAACCATTTTATTTACAAGAGGTACCCTTCGAATAGATACAGTAAATTTTACTGCTTGTTTTGTCTTGTGTTATGGCTGTTTTAGGTGGTAGTTTGGTCTGTGGTTTGTCTGTTATTTGTTTTGTTCATCATTTGTAATTTAAAAATACATAGCTATACATATGCTTATTAAAGCGAAATAGACAAAGACAGGAAAAGGATCACTGTTTTACTACCCAGATAAAATCATTGGTAACATTTTGATACATATCTTTGTATTGTAGAATTATACCATAGCATAAAATCTGGCAATAATATTTGTTCTGTATTTCCCCCCACCCCCCAAATATATGTAGAAGATATGTGTGTGTGTATACATATATATATATATGGCCAACTTATTTAAGAGACACGTTTTAACTATTATGAAACGTCTGTCATAATCTGCCTTGTCTGTTTTATAATTTTCAAGTTTGCCATATAATATATATTAATATGTAACATGGCATGTGTGTTGTAGATAATGTAGCATATGAAATATATAGAAATTAAACATTGAGGGAAATGTTATTTACTTAAGAGCTGCTTTAATTAGTGTTAGAATTCCATTCCAATATGGGAAAAAAAGAATCCAGCCTAATTTTAATAAAGTTTGCTGTAGTCATCCTGTTGTGCTTTTCTTGAAGCTTATGCAAAATTTTAAGATACAAAAGTGTCAAAAGAAAAAGTGAACTTTTAAATAGCTAAAGAAAATATAAACATCTGTGACAATGCTTCTTTCCTCTTCCCATTCCACTGTAGAGTGTGTCTTTTATCACTGAAATTCTGTTTCCTTTTAGTTGGGCATGTTTCTAGACTTCTTCTCCTGTTTTATTTTGCCTCTCTCCTCCCCCCAAAATTAACACCCTGATTTATAACTAAGATTTAAAGAATGTCTTTGATGAACAAGTGTCACAAAGGTTGATGGTAGTGCTATTAAATGAAAAGATTATTCTGCTCTAGAAGAAGAGCTATAGATAAACTACGTGCCTCTCATTTTTTCTCAGAGCAAGAGAACAGAAGAGGAGAATATAGATTGTAGTTCTCATTTAATAAAAGCATCTTCAGTATTAGTGGAATAAAATGTCAAAATAAATTGAGCGCTCATTAAATTACTAGCTGGTAAGAAGTCTATGTTGATACGAAAGTATGTGGATTTAAAGAAATGCATCCTTCTGTAAGAACACCCTTGACTAGTGCAGCAGCATTCTCAAATCATTGTGAAACATGAACTGTAATGGGAATAAAAAATTACAAAAAGTTACTCACATTATTCTTGTGCTTCGTTTATCTAAGTTTAATTGTGTTTGTTTTGAAATTATATGTTCTACTTAATTGTCTTTTGAAAAGAGAAGATTAATAATGAAGCAATGTATTTTGAATGTTTTCTTGTGGGTTTTATCCAGGTTTATATAAAAATAATTTTAAAATGTGGTTTGAAAATCATGCATCTGGTTGGAGTAGCATATATTTAAATGCTGGGTGGGTGAGCAGTTGGGACAGAAAATACATAGGAGAGCCCTGGCAGGACTGTCAGATGTGATTCGACTAGACAAAGAAGGAAATAAGACTTTGACTGTGCCACAAACAGGGGTAGGAAACAAAATAAAAGGAAACCGGTGGTGGAAGGGGGAGCTTTTTGCAAGACAAACAGAGTAGCTGAAGCACTGAAGTTTAAGTGTTCATATTCAAGCAAGGAAGAGTGAGTGGACTGGCGTGACTGGTGTGGAGGGGCACCTGGGGGACGTGGGTGGATGCAGGAGAGGCCTTTGAATGTCAGTCAGAGAGCTTTGGCTTAATGCTGTCAACTTATGTGATAATTAAAAAGCCATTCACTGTAGAATATAAGGAAATAGAAGTGTTATGCGGGATTCCAGTGTCCGTGATTTTGGTTTCTGAAGTCCGGGCTTTATGTTTAGGTCTTCCTTCAGGGTAGCTGGTAGGCACACTGTCTCTGTGGATCTGCACCTAGCTGACCAATCTTAAGACATTGTGGCTTGGTTCACCTGATTGTCAGTGACCCAGTATTTTCTTCTCAGACTTTTCTGATGTGAGGTGGATCCCAGTTTCAAAGATCTTAAAATAAGAAAGAAGCTGTGCATCTTATTTATTTATTTATTTTTGGTGTATAGAAACTAATTTTATTTTTTGAAAACATTTTATTGGATGTTAGTTTCTACCATGGGCTTCCCAGGTGGCGCTAGTGGTAAAGAACCCACCTGCCAATGCAGGAGACATAAGAGATACAGGTTTGATCCCTGGGTTGGGAAGATCCCCTGGAGGAGGGTATGGTGACCCAGTCCGGTATTCTTGTCTGGAGAATCCCATGGACAGAGGAGCCTGGCGGGCTATAGTCCCTGAGGTCACAAAGAGTTGGACATGACTGAAGCTCTTAGAAGCAGGAACAGTTTCTGCCAAACAGCAAAGTGAGCCAGCTCTGTGTAGTGTGTATATGTGTGTGTGTGTGTATATTTATATATATATAGAGAGGAGATTTTATATATATAATCTCTATTTTTTGGATTTCCTCCCCATTCAAGACACCACAGAGCACTGAGTAGAGTTCCCTGTGCTATACAGTAGGTTGTCACTGGTTGTCTATTTTATACATAGTGTCAGTAGTGTATATATGATTGGGATTGACATAAAAGCTATGCATCTTAGAATCTGTGAAATGTACTCTTAGCCCCATTAGTATAACGATGTGCTTAATGTAGCGGTATTTGTGTATTACAATAATAGTAGTGAGCAGTAAGTTGTGGAGCTAAATGTACAACACTTGTTTTAGGGAAATGTGTCCTGTGTTTGATCCTGGATATTTGTGAGCAGTTCTTAGTCCCTATCTTAGGCTTACTCATAGACGAGTAGCAGGAAGGAGACCTGCTGACACTTACTCTAAGTCTCATGGATGGGAGGCAGGGAATGTGCCAGGCAGCTGGAGCCTGCCAAGTGGGTGAGGGTGGATGTGGGAAATAAGGGTGTTTCAGGCAGACAGATTTCGGAGATTTCAAGTAGTGCATCAGGGTTGTCCTGATAGGAGAGTGAGAAGCCCAAGGTGAAACATGGTTGGAGATGCCTGCTCCCACATTGCTTTCAATACCATACTCTCATCATTTGTAAGATGCTGTTGTTCCTACCTTGGAGGAACTTGAATCCTGAAATACATTGAAATAACTATCCAGGAATCCACTGGAGCTTCCAGAACTTAGCAGGGGATAGGGGAGGGAAATCTCCCAGAGAAAGTGATGGTATTCCTAGTAACCCACTTATAAACATAACCAGTGTAGAAGATGAAAACTGTAGTCTGACCAGTTGTAAACTTTGTAAAGAAAGTTACATGAAGAGAAAGGTTAGTAAAAACTGTAGCCTTGTGCTCAGAGCAAGGCTCCAGAGGCCAGGAACCTGGATCTATTGAGATGGCCAAAAAGTTCGTTCAGTTAGGGGGAATACATTCAATAAAGTTCTTGGTGAAAAATGTTTTTTTTTTTTTTTATGTTTTACTTAAAACTGAATGAAATTTTGGCCAACCCAGTATATTCTGGCTTCACTACAAGTTGTATGAACCTGGCTAAGTTCTTTAGCTTTTCTACTACATGAAATCTTCATTTGTAAACTGGAGATAAAGGGTGATGTGAAGATTAGAGGTAAACGCTGTAAAATGTTTAGAGGAAAGCATGGCCCATAAGCACAATTCTTAAGTTTTTTTAAAGGTACTTTTTATCCAGGAAGTGGGCTTCCCTGGTGGCTCAGTTGGTCAAGAATCCGCCTGCATTGCAGGAGACCTGGGTTCTATCCCTGGATTGGGAGGATCCCCTGGGAGAAAAAAATGGCAACCCACTCCAGTATTCTTGCCTGGAGAATCCCCATGGACAGAGGAGCCTGGCGGGCTACAGTCCATGGGGGTCACAGAGAGTCATACACGACTGAGCGACTAAGCGTAGTACAGCATCCAGGAAGTAAGGAGAATGGAGTCTGTCGTGCAGGTGAATCGGAGACTGTGTTAGTTTTTCCGTTTGCTTAGATGACCTGTCCGTAAGATGGTTTGCTTTATTTTCGCTACAGTTCCATACTCAGAAAGCTACCTTCTGTTTATCAATTCAACATTAGAGTTTAAAAAAAATAGCAATAATGTCAGTAGCTACAGTTGAAGGCTTCCTATGTTCTTAGGCAATGTTCTAAATACTTTTCATATATTATCATTTAGTCCTCACAACAATGTAATCCTCTTTTTATATGTAAAGAAATGAAGGCATAGAGAGCTAAAGTGACTTTCCCAAAGTCGCGCAGCTGATGCATGGTGGAGCCAGTGGCAGTCTTTTCTTGTATGTGCAGACACACGCGCTCACACACATGTGCGCACATGCAGATCTAGTTTTGGAAACTCCGTGAAGTACCTAAATTTGCTCCTGTTATGTTATTGCAAGGTTGGACCAATGCTTTGTTTTCTGTGTGCCCTGCAGATTATAGTCCTCATCAGAAAGTTTGAGATCAGGTTTTTCCTTCCCCTACATTGAGTTGATTTCCTTTAGTGTAAATTTCAAAAGGATTGCATATGCGTGATGTAGTAAGTACCATTCTTAACATAAAATCTAGAGTACTTTGATCTTGAAGGAAATGAATGTATTTTATCCTCCTTCAAGGTTGACTAGAATCACAAGGATACAATTTTGTATTGAAGAAATACTCTAATTCTTTACATGGAAGTTTTCTTAATGCAGCTTTTTACTGGAAGGTTACCATGCTTATCTGAGATTTCCCATCTGTATGGTTCTCCAGAGGTCTCTTATATTACTCTGTTTTTAGAGTTGAAAATAGAAAAGAATCTGTTTTTTGACTTACTGTTTGGATGATATGATTGCTCTCTTGTTTCCAGTTACGTAAGTAATTTATAAGGAGCTCATTTTAGCATATGGCCAGATGAAAGAGTTTTCTTATCCAGACAGATTTAGCAACATTGTCTTAGCCATCTTAAAATACAGATAAGTGAATAATAATTAGGTCCATCTTTATTACAATTTTGACATTCTCTTTAGGCTCCATCATTGTTAACACATACTCTTGGGATCGTGGAATATAATTATAACTTGTAGAAAGCTGTACTTTCAACTGAACATCACAAAGTGATCTAAAATCCAATGATAGTCTTGTGTTAAGAACAGTCTTGTGTGTGTATATATATTTATATTATATATATAAAATATATATATTTAATTTTACTTATAAGTGGTATCATATGATATTTATCTTTGATTTACTTGTTTGGGACTGACATGTATACAGTGTCTTAAAATGGATGACCAACAAGGACCTACTGTATGGCACAGGGAACAGTGCTCAATATTCTATAATAATCTAAATGGGAAAACAATCTGAAAAAGAATACATATATGTGCATGTATAACTGAGTCACTTTGCTGTACACCTGAGACTAACACAACGTTGTACATCAACCATACTCCAATATAAAATAAAAATTAAAAAAAAAAAAATTCTTGTCTTGGCTCTGCTCCTGGGCCTGGGTTCAGTGTAATCCTCAGTAAAGAGAAGGGTGTGTGCGGCCTCATCCTTGGCCAGACTACAGAACATCCTTCAAGGCATAGATATGAAGTACTGGTGCAGTTAGCTGTGGGTATATTCATTACTATATATTATTTCTTCTCTCTCCTTTCTTCGCTCCTTCAAGTATTATCCAAAGATGCTGTGGGAAAAAAGATACTGCCTTTAATTGCTTTATAATAAAATTAATGAGTGGCTTTGCAGCATTAGCCTGAGTCACAGCAAAAGGGATGCACAGTGAAGTGTCATGTGCTTCAAAACTCACTTATTACCACTGCTCCAGTGCCTGGCATTGTCAAGCGTGCTGATAAGGGCATTTAGAGCAAAATCGGCTTCATTTCAGCTGTGAGCCTTTCTCCATAGTGGTAGAAAGGAAGGAACTATTCCGGCGAGGGTTTTTGTTTAGTAGAACAATAAAATACATACCGAGAACTTGCTTTGAGCCCTTATTCTGAGGTTGGCTAGCTGTGCAACTATTAGGCAAGTCATGAAATTTCTGTTTTCTCAATTCACAAAAGAGATCATGCTTACAATACCTGGTTTTCCCCCACAACATTATTTGAAGATTATGGATGATTATGGTAATACTTCGTGCTTTACATAATAGTATTTTCTTCAGTCATCAAAGTGAGATTAGGGGTGAAGTGAGATTCTCTGAGTCTTACAGGTGATAAACTTGAAGTTTAAATAAGAACAATATAAAAAGAGATAATTCTTTCAGAATCTTTTTGCAAACTATAAAGCCTATGTGAGTGTCAGTTATCAATGTTAGATGATAGCATTCCAGGGTCATTCCTGTGTGGGTTGGAGTCCTGCCTCTTCTTCATGGCTGTGAGGCGTTAAGCAGGTGAATTAAGTGTTCTGAACCATTTTTCCTAGTCTGTAAAGCTGTCTTCGTGGTGCTCACTTCATAGACTGGCACTGGGTTCCATGTCTGGCACAGGGTCTGGCTCATGGTGGCATCCATGAACTGGACTCTCCCTTTTACAGCCAGAAAATTTCCCTTCTTTCGTTTTTAAACAGAATGTTGACAGCGATTCAGACATGTGTTTTCCCTTATCTAATTTTAAGTTCATGGAATACGATTCTCTCTGTTGGACATCACAGAGCTGTGATGATTTGCTTTCAGGTTCATCATTAACTACTTTTTGCAGATTGGTACTGGTTTTCAAAATAGCTCATAATAGATTTTAGTTGCTAAGAAAAATTCCTATTTCATTTTTCACAAGTACTTTAAAAAATTTCCCCACTTATTAAGTGATTTTGTGCAAGCAGAGCTGCTTAGTAAGACCTGTCTTTGTAGTCATTTCATGTGTGTGTGTGTGTGTGTGTGTGTGTGTGTTTGCAAGGAGGTATTTTTAGATAGTTTAGCTGAACAGCAATCTGACGTCTTTAGAGGAGACATCAGTTCATTATGTGGATACAAATTCTATGCTTTCAGCTTTTATACACCAAGTCTTAATTTAAATCTGTTCTTCTTGCCGTTTCTAACGAAAGAGACTCTATCATGGTATGTATTCTGTTTCTTCCTAAGGCTGGCCTTTCTGGTTAACCTTTGCTTAGAGAAATGATCAAGGTAGAAATGGCTTTATTTGCTCACAACTTAATATAGATTATGGGAGCAGGGGATTTTGGGTCATATTTAAATATGCCGTTATATATTATGCTACACAGTATTTCTCTATTGCAGTGTGGTTCAGGGGATTTAAAATAGTCATTATGGACTCATAAATGCTGCTTTCTTAGAAGAAGAACATTTTAAAGGCCAGGATGTGGGAGTTCTATACCTCTTAACTGTACATATTGCTTTATCGGTTCAAAAAAATGCCTTTTGCTTGGTGAAAGATAATTTCATGCTGAGCATGTAAGAGAACGTGATTATTTGCTTTCGTGTTGTTCTAAACACAGTGTTATATATTAAGTTGTGATGATATGTTTTCTCTCTTTTTTTTCATACCTTTTAAAATTTTGGGAAAAGAAGCTCTTGCAGCTTAAGCAAATTATGTTAGTTGTTTGTGGCACTTGTTCTCACAAAAAGATGTCTTTGGTTAATGACAAGCATAGAACTTATGTATTTGTTTTTCTGATTTTACTATTGTTAATTTGGGAAAGCTATTCATAAGTTCAAAAGGTTTTTAAAATTAATGTTCAGAAATATTCTTTATTCATTCTCTAAAATTTAAAATTTATATCTAATTCATGCTAAAATGTCAAAGTTTGAGTGAAAACTTTTGTTATTCATTCAAATGTGTTATCTGTGTGGGGTAAAGCTTCCAGAATTTGAGGCACTGATTTATCATTTTTAACTCAGTTATTTGATAATGTATGAGCCAACTGGGATTTTAGTGATATTTTAGTTTTTGCAATGGGGTTCTTTATATTTTGCCTGACTTTATAGACATAAAGTATTATCAAAGAGAGATGAGTTATTAACCTAAAGAAAGACTTGATCTTGGAGAGTCAGGAAATAATGGACATGGATCTTAAGATGCAGAGCTTTCATTCTTAGGAAAAAGCAGTAAGCAATATCTACATATCTGGAGGGGTCAGACAGGACATTTTTATAGTATGAAAAACAGGAAATCCTAAAGCTTTGACATTTTTAAAAAATGCATTCTTGTTCTTAAAAATTAGTGGCGTTATGTAACCATTTAAGAATTTAGCTGAAGCCTGATATTAAGTGACTCAGATTCCTAGCTTCTTAATGATGCTTCTTTACAGTGAAATTCAAGCAGTTGCCAGATTCTTGAGCCATGAGTTCATTCTCCCTCCCCCCAAAATTTGCATGCCATCAAAACAGACTGCTGCCAGAAGAGGTGTGAGTGCTGAAATTCTTATATGCTAAGTGTAACATACTCCATATCAGGCTGTTTCTCAGTAAAATCATTGATATTTTCATTTAAGAGAAGTGACCATCTTCAGGCTAAAGTTTCTTTACTGGAAAGTGGCATAAAATCTCCTGACACTGGCTCTATTGGTCTCTTTTCTTACTTCCTGTAGCACCTCCAGGAGAATAACCATTGCTCTTTCAGGACTGTTTCCCCCAAATCAACCAAGAAAGGCCCCTGCCTTCTTCTGACATAGGCAAAATAAGATGTTGAAGTTAACTTTACATTAAAATAATTGAATTCACGTGTTACTTCCGCTTTTTGCTAGTATGTATCTAACATGTTTGAGGCTTCCCTGATGGCTCAGTGGTAAAGAATCTGCCTGCTAATGCAGGAGACACTGGTTTGATCCCTGGGTCAGGAAGATCCCCTGGAGGAGCAAATGGCAATACACTCCAGTATTCATACCTGGGAAATCCCATGGACAGGGGAGCCTGGCAGGCTACAGTCCATGGTTGCAAAGAGTCAGACACAACTGAGTGACTGAACAACAACAACAACATCTAATATGTTTACATTAATGACTTAGCTCAAAAGGGACAGAAAATTTGAGACCTTCTGCCTCTTATTCCTCCATCTGTTTGTTGACTTCCAGAATCATTACCTCATCACAGTAGAAGAACAATGTATCCTCTTCCTCATTGTCATAATTGTCTGGATCATCATTTATTATTATTATTTGTGTGTATATTAACCTGGAAACACTTAACGAGCAGGTGAAAACTTTTGCACAGATCCCCCACACACACATACAACCAGACATCCACTGGTTGATTATAATAAAATTCAAGACCGTATATTTCATTGTCCAAGAGATGTGATGTGGATGGTGTCACCTTGAATTTGATACAACCAAAATAAAACTTCTGAGTGTTTTCTCAGTCACCAACCCAAGAAACAAACCCAGCTAACCAAGCAGGCTGCAAAGACTTACAGTTGTACAGTTTTCCTCCCCTCCCATTATTGACATTACCATTTACTGAGAGATTAAAGTCCCAAACCCATGAGTTACCTTTGGTCTTTTGGGTTACTCCAGACTCCATGCTCTTCTGCAAGTCTTGTTTTATCCACCCTCCTGGCCTTGGTTCCTTCTCCAATGTCATCACCCTGGTCCAGGACACCAGCATCTTTTTCCTTGGACGGTTCCCACTGACTCCTGCATTTCCCTGATTTCTGTGCTCGCCCTGCTCCATGCCATTCTTCACAGAGCAACCACCTTATCTTAAAAAAGATGAATCAGACCATGTCCTTTCTTTTAAAACTCTTTAGTAGTTGGAATGAAATCTGTACTCCCTTCAGAGCTGGGGCACGAACTGGGCTCATCTTAGTTTCCTCTCTTATCCACTCCCCCAGCTCCTTGACTTTCCTTTTGTTCACTGAACAGACCAAACCATGGAGTCTTTCCACTAGTTGTTCTTTTTTGCCCAAGTTCAGTCTCTTGGAACCTTCTGGTTCCTAGACTCTCTGATCCCAGGTGCAGGAGGGTCTCCTGCCAGGTGAGTCTGGGATAGCCATGCAGACATTTCACACAGGGTGAACATGATCTGTCAGGCATGTTCACCCTGTGTGAACATGTCAGGCATGTTCATATGATCGTGTTGTTCTTGCTGTTATGGTTTGACTGCTCATTTATTATGTGCCTGTTGAAATGTAAAGCCTCACAAGAGTAGGGACTTCAACTGTGAGATACAGCACTTTATCTAGAGTGTCCAGGATATGTTTACCATGAAAAAGCCCTTTAATAAGTATTTATTGTATGTGACCAATGAAGTAATAAAAAGTACAACAATGCAGATATAGGCAGACATCATTGTTTCACCTTGAGAAGATTCTTTCCCCCTTGGTTAGATGAACTTAGGTGAAACGAAATAAGCTCTAAAGGCTGAAGGCAGTAAGGACCCAGCAGACATCAACCCTTGAATGTTTTCTAATGCATTAGCGATCCTTATAATCAATTAGGACTAACACTGTTACCTATAAGAATTTTTTTTATAATAAGTCATGCAATTCTTTAATATTATATAAAATGTGGAAATTTTATAATTAATTAAAATTAATAAAATATGGAAATAAATAGCAAAAATTTTCTGGTATAAACTGTTTAGGAATTTTGGACAACATGAAGTTGTAGAGATCCAGTCTATTTGGAAAGAATATTAATATGGATCATATGGAAGATCAATCTCCAAAGGTCTTAATTCAGTGCCAGAAACAGGTTAACGTACTTGCTTGTGTTTTTATGTGGTGGGAACGTGACTGTCTAAGATGATGAAAGTTACCTGCACTTCTAAGAGTATTTGTCTTCATATACATAAATCATGAAGTTGAGGTTAAAACTAATCCTACCTTAATTTTGGTCTATACAACATAATAGCTCATAATGGGAGCTTTATATCGCCCTGTCCTGATGTAACTTCTATGGGCCATATCAGCAGTGCCCATTGTTTTATAATCCCTAATAATCTTCATTCTGAATCTAAGGGGAAGAGTCTTTTAACTTAAGCATCCCCAAGAGGGCTTTCTTGTGCCTCAGAATTTGAAAGCACCCTGAAATTTGTTCTTTTTAAAATTCTCTGTACTTTGTTATGTGTGCATGCTATAACATTCTTACATGTATTTATTCTGTGATTAAATCTTCAGATTACTGTAAATGATACCTAAACTCTAAACAGTCAAATCTAATTATCTTAATATGACCTTAAGAAAAGTAAGGGAAAATAAAAAGTAAACTTTTATTTGTCTGCAATTTTGTTGGACTGAAGTATTTAAAAGAGTAAGGTAGAAAGAAGAGACAAAATCCTAAACCTTTCAAAATGGAAAATTAATTTTAAACTTAAAAGTGTGTTCCTTCCTGTGTTGATATTGTCTTTGCATAAGTGAATAAATAGAAATAAACTTTTTTCAAAGAAAAGTTTCTTTTCCCTTTTACTATTTTTTTTTCAGAATACTTGTTTAAAAACATTAATGCTACAATTTACATTGTAGAAAAATTGGAAAATATTCAAATTAATTTTATTATATGAAAGTAAGATCTGGATTCTAGTATCAAGTGTGCCACGGCTAGTTCCTTTTCTTGACATCAGTTCCCACAACTTAAAATGAGAAGATTATGCTAAATAAATCCCTAAAAACCCTTCCAGGTCTGTAATGGTTCTTTTATACAAAAAGTTGCATTTGCATAATGCTTTATATTACTAGAGTTCATTCACATTGGTCCTACATTCTCAGAACTGCCTTGTGGGGTGGGCAGGACAAACCTTGTTATATCTCCTCTACATGGGTGAGGAAGTTGAGCTGTAAGGAATTAAAATGATTTCTTGAGTCACATAAACCACTTGGAACCAGCCATGTACTGTTTCTACAATTTCATGTTATAATTTATGACCTCCTAATGCTAATTGCTGGTTAGGAGCTTGGTCAAAATAATTACTCATTTTGTGAGGATATTTAATAAATTATCACTCTGTAGTTAGGAACTTGAGTTTTTATAATCTGATCCCTTGTTCCTGGAAAACTTGGTCAGGCACCCCCATCTCTTACAGGAGGCTACAGCTAATTACAAAAGTGGTGTAGCCATCAGTGACACATAGGTAATCACCTCAATAGCAGTTTACATAATTGGAATTTTATCTTTTGTGCAAGTTAGCCAATTGGTTCCAGAAGCACCTGTAAGCATTAGGTTAGGTTTTGAAAGTCCGTCGTTAAGTTTGTTTGCTGTGGTCCTGAAGGAAGACCCCACTCCATCCTGACAGTCCTCCCATTCTCCCTCTCCACCACCCCAACAGGATGGTTTATCTTTTTAAAAAATTTGTTTTATTGAAATATAGTTGATTTATACCTTGGGTTCATTTCTGCTTTACGGCAAAGTGAGTTATTCATATACATCTTCTTTTCCACTGTGGTTTGTCACAGGATATTGAATGTAGTTCTGCATCCCATACAGTAGGGCCTTGGTTATCTGTTCTGCATCTAACAGTTCGCATCTGCTAATCCCAAACTCCCAATCCATCTCTCCCCCAACTCCCTCCCAGTTGGCAGTCACAGGTCTCTTCTCTCTGTCTGTGAGTCTGTTTGATATATAAATTCATTTGTGTCATCTTTTAGATTCTACATATAAGTGATATCATATGGTATTTGTCTTCCTTTGTCTGAGTTGCTTCACTTAGTATGATCATCTCTAGGTCCATCTGTGTTGCTTTAAATGGCATTATTTCATTCTTTTCATGGCTGAGTAGTCCATTGGGATTCCACTGTATTTGTGTACACGTGTTCTTTATGCATTCACCGAGACACAATGATGTAGAAAACCTTACTGGATCCTGTTAGTTGCCTGTTTAAAACCCCAGTGACTTCCCATTGCCCTTACAGTAAGCCTCCTTTGTAGTAGGACTGATTCCTACTACTCCGAACCTCTTTACACCTCTCTGCCCTTCAGTCACCTTGAGCATGATTGTTTCTTGAGCATCCCCAAGTTCTTCCTACCTCAGGGCCTCTGCCCTCTATGTTCCTTCCAGCTGTCAAGCTCGCCCCTGGTTCCCTGTCTGGCTGGATCCTTTGTGTGTATTCACCTCTTGTCTCAAATGTCACTTTCTCAGAGCAGCCTCCCCAGGTGCCCCATCTAGAATAGTCTCCCCAGTCATAGGTATCACGGTCCATCGCATCACCTGCCCTTCAGTGTTCTCTTTATAGAACCGATGATATCTATAATTCTTTTGTTTATTATACTCAACCCTTCTTCACCTTCCACCCCAAAACCCTCCCACCTCCAGAAGTGTCAATTCCAGGGACCAGGGCCAGTCATTGCCAAATGACAAGCTCCTAAAACCATGCCTGGCTCATCGCAGTCAGTCAGTGAATCCTTGTTAAATAATTAAGTAGATGGATGAATCTTAACAGTTCTGAGTTCAAACACTCTTCATCTGCCAGGTTCCTCTGTCTATATAGGAATCTATATAGACAGGAACTCAAAAAGTTTTGAGTCCACAAGTTTTGTCCTGACTTGCAGGAAATCCAAACTAAATACGTTGCTTTACTGTGCTTACTGTTAGCCTGGGTTTAGTATAATCTCATCAGTCTCCTTCTATTCCTTGTCTTCGCACCTTTTGCTGGCAGTCTTACCTGTAATTGCTGAAACACAGGAGTGATTGTTGAACTGGGTGGGGAGAGGCATCCTGATTCATTTTGTCTTGGCCTTCAGAGTCTTCAGCTCTAGACTAGGGTTAATAGTTCAGTGATTTGTGTGTTTATTCAGCAGTGACTGCATTTCTGGCTCTTTGAGGCACAGGAAAGAATGATGGAAAGGCACGCATGAGCCCTTTTGGACTCACCCAGGGAAGGCTGGGGAGGGTGGAGCAGTGGCTTCTGTGAAGGGTGTTGAGCTCTGGGCAACACGGGAGTGTCTGACAAGAACCCGCCCTCAGGAGAAGGCTTCAGGAATTATGCTGCCCTGGCTGAGGGTATTCTGCTAGGAGAAAGGAACAACAGAGGCTGAGGAGAGAGAAACTCGGCATGATATTTATTACTAAATAACCATAAAGAGCTTCCACACCCAGGGCAGAGAATGAGGGGCTGAGAGGAGTGTGCAAAGATCACCAGGAGAAGAGGTGGGTGCGGAGGTCAGAGGTGTGACCCTCTCCCTGCGGTAAAGAGGGTCCCTCACTGGCTACCAGCCGGGGATTGGCATGATCAGGTGCATATTTTTCTGTCCTTTTTTGGATGTTTACTTGGTTGCAACTTGGAGAGGAGATAAAAGGGACATGGGAGATTGATGCAGGAGGGGGTGTCCCAGTGGTAGATGAAGTGGGAGAAGCCCCATCAGAGGCTCTGGTGCACAGTGGGTGCTTGGCCAGTTGTCTGCGGTCTTGGTTCTGCTGAGGGTGAATTGAGGCTTTGTAACTTCTAGGCTGCGGAAGGTCAGCTGTGTGTATCTGAGAACGTTTCCAGGTTGTTTATGCTGTGTGTGTGTGTGTGTGCATGCACATGCAAGCACTAATGACACCACAGATTATATGAAACTCATAATAAGATTCCCTAAGTGTATCTTCTTGATTAATACGATTCTGTTTCCTGAATTTAAACTTGGAATTAATAAATGAATATGCATACACATACAGACTTAGAAGTTCAGAGAAAGTAGTTGAAGTTTTAGGCAAGTAAAAGCTTTGTAGAGTACTAGATGTTGGTGTTTGTTTAGGAAGAGTGTGCTTTCTAAGACAGTTGCTCAGTTGATGTTGTAAATAGACCCTTGGCTCAGATGGTAAAGAATCCACGGGCAAGGCGGGAGACCTGGGTTCGATCCGTGGGTTGGGAGTATCCCCTGGAGGAGAGCATAGCAACCCACTCCAGTATTCTTCCCTGGAGGATCTCCATGGACAGAGGAGCCTGGCAGGTACATCCCATGTGGTTGCAAAGAGTCTGACATGACTGAACGACTTAGTACAGTAATTGAGAAATGCTGGAGCCTTGACGGAAGTGAGGATGTTAGGAAGGAGTCTTCTTGTGAGGTCACATGTGCTCCACTGTTTCCTGGTCACTCATACTATTTGCCCGGTGATATGCTGTCTGAGGTTCACCAATCTAAGCAAACAAACAAATGAAAAAGGAAGACTGGAGGAAAAGAAAAATCTGTTAGCCTTTGTGCAATTTTGGCAGCGTGTGTCTTTGCTGGCCCCAGGCAATGAGTAATGCACTGCAAATGTTCAGTTAATTCTCCCCCAGTGCCCTCCAGACAGAGCTAAAGCAATGACATTATCTGGTGTGCCAGGGTTGACACACAAAGCCCTTGAAAATAGATGTTAAATTAAATGTCTTATCTCTGAAGTCCTTGGAAATAAATGCTAAAATGAGTATCTTTATCATTGAAGGAATGGGAAAAACTGATAATACTAGACACATACCTACTATTTTTTTGTGAGTAACTTAAGAGGGATAACATTTAATTATTTTTTGGTTTAAAGATTATTGTCTGGCTAGGTTGTAATACTCCTCACTGGGAAAGCAGCAGTTGTGGTTGTGTTTGAGTGAAATCTAGAACCACGAGCAGTAGAATCTGAGATATCATTTGAAATCTAGGTGGTTTCCTCTCGTGTGTGTGTGTGTGTGTGTGTGTGTGTGACATAGATATAAGAGGAACGGGGTGGGATTTTTCAGTAAATAGAGGTATATAGCCAATGTACCCAGAAAACGTGACTTAGACTAGATACAGCTTCACAGCTGAGTCGTTGCCATGGGACATCCTCTAAGATGAGCTGTGAGGCCCTTGTTTGTCGATGGTCTCTTGGTACAAGTTGTAATAAACATCTTCTTTGTATTTAAGTTATGTGGAATTACTGTTGAATGTTTCTCCAAATGGCAATAATACTTGTGTACGTTAACCATTTAAGGAAAATGTTTAAATTCATGATGCTGCATGGTGCTCAGAACCTTCCGATCTTTTCATTTTACTCAGGAGGAAAGTCAACATCATTCCTGCAGCTTCCCCACATGATTTCCCATGGAATCTCTCTCTGCCCTAATTCCCTCTGGTCATCTTGGGGCTGGTGCTGACTTCCTAGCTGTTCCTAAACATACCAAGGCTGCCGTGCCCGTGGCTTGTGCCCTTGATGAAACGCCTGTTTTTTCACATGAGTGTCTGCAGGGTGCAGGCATTCGCTCCACTGTGGTCTTTACTCAAATGACATCTTAGGAGTAAGGCCTCTCACCCTCTACATCCCATATCCTGCTTAATTTTCACTTTCAATTTACTTACCTCTGCGTGATGTATTCTTACCTGTTTGATAGTCTTCCCTCCCCACCTCCACCATCCTACAGCCCGCACACAAATGCTAGGAAATAAAGGATTCTATGGAATCAAGGGTTTTGAATACATTCAAGTTTCTTCCTAGGGAGATTAAGTTTCATAAATTCCTATTTTTCCAAAGAATATAGCTTATATTTCAATAGAAGTATTTTTTCCCCCAAGCAATCAGTCTGTTCAATGAATTTTTGAGTACTTAAAATCACTTGACTAAGTAGGTGGCTTCTAGACTTAATTTTCCATTAAAGCTGTTAAGTGGTACTTTTAGAGGACAGATAATTATTTTGGAAGCCTTACATTCCCATCATGTAATATTTGCATATTGAAATTTGGCCAGGTGCCCTCTGAGCCCTAGGGTGCTGAACAAACCTGAATCTATTTTATACTGTTTTGGGGTCATAAGGTACCATCATAAGTTGATTTTGTTTTGCAGTTGCACAGAGAACCCAGTAATTTTTCATAAGATGTTTAGTAATTGTATTCCTTTGGCTTAAGGATATACTAGATTTCTCTCTTTTTCAATTCAGTTCAGTCACTCATTCGTGTCCGACTCTTTGTGACCCCATGAATTGCAGCATGCCAAGGCCTCCCTGTCCATCACCAACTCCCGGAGTTCGCCCAAACTCTTGTCCATCGAGTCGGTGATGCCATCCAGCCATCTCATCCTCTGTCATCCCCTCTTCCTCCTGCCCCCAATCCCTCCCAGCATCAGAGTCTTTTCCAATGAGTCAATTCTGCACATGAGGTGGCCAAAGTATTGGAGTTTCAGCTTTAGCATCAATCCTTCCAAAGAACACCCAGGACTGATCTTCATTAGAATGGACTGGTTGGATCTCCTTGAAGTCCAAGGGACTCTCAAGAGTCTTCTCCAACATCACAGTTCAAAAGCATCAATTCTTCAGCACTTAGCCTTCTTCACAGTCCAACTCTCACATCCATACATGACTGGAATGTATGTATGGTATTTCCACTGGAAAAACCATAGCCTTGACTAGACGGACCTTTGTTGGCAAAGTAATGTCTCTGCTTTTGAATATGCTATCTAGGTTGGTCATAACTTTCCTTCCAAGGAGTAAGCATCTTTTAATTTTGTGGCTGCAATCACCATCTGCATTGATTTTGGAGCCCCAAAAAATAAAGTCTAACACTGTTTCCACTGTTTCCCCATCTATTTCCCATGAAGTCATGGGACCAGATGCCATGATCTTCGTTTTCTGAATGTTGAGCTTTAAGCCAGCTTTTTCACTCTCCTCTTTCACTTTCATCAAGAGGCTTTTTAGTGCCTCTTCACTTTCTGCCATAAGGGTGGTGTCATCTGCATATCTGAGGTTATTGATACTTCTCCCAGCAATCTTGATTCCAGCTCGTGCTTCTTCCAGCCCAGTGTTTCTCATGATGTACTCTGCATATAAGTTAAATAAACAGGGTGACAATATACAGCCTTGACGTACTCCTTTTCCTTTTTGGAACCAGTCTGTTGTTCCATGTCTAGTTCTAACTGTTGCTTCCTGACCTGCATATAGTTTTCTCAAGAGGCAGATCAGGTGGTCTGGTATTCCCATCTCTTTCAGACTTTTCCAGTTTTTTGTGATCCACACAGTCAAAGGCTTTGGCATAGTCAAGAAAGCAGAAATAGATGTTTTTCTGGAACTCTCTGGCTTTTTCGATGATCCAGCGGATGTTGGCAATTTGATCTCTGGTTCCTCTGCCTTTTCTAAAACCAGCTTGAACATCTGGAAGTTCACGGTTCACGTGTTGCTAAAGGCTGGCTTGGAGAATTTTGAGCATTACTTTACTAGCGTGTGAGATGAGTGCAGTTGTGCAGTAGTTTGATCATTCTTTGGCATTGCCTTTCTTTGGGATTGGAATGAAAACTGACCTTTTCCAGTTCTGTGGCCACTGCTGAGTTTTCCAGATTTGCTGGCATATTGAGTGTTTTACACAGCCACAAATACATACTTTATAAATATATGAAATGTAATATATGTATTACATGTATAAAGTATGTGTATACATCTGTGTGGCTTCCCTGGTGGCTCAGATGTATGTCTGTATATGTGTATGTATATTTATATAAGATATATATGTGTATTAGATGTATATGTGTAAGATATAAAATGTATGTTGTATGTGTGTGTACATTTATCTATCTAGTAAAATGACATATATATCTAATAAAGCAGTATGATTAGAACGGCCCCTTTAGGAAGCAACTGAGAATATAAAAACCAGTTTTCTCCTGTCATTGTCATATCTTTGATCTTTCCTGGCTGTCCAGTCACCCTTCTGTCACATCAGTCTCTCTTAATCTTTGCTGAGTGCAGTACCTAGCACTATTTGACAGTTTTCTTCATTAACCTTTTATTATTTGTCTTTGTACACTATTTGTAAGATCCATGAGAGCAGGGAGTTTATCTCACTCGGTGCTATGTTAGAAAGCCAGGAATAGTGCCTGGCATAAAGTAGGTTTTCAGTAAGTGTGTTTGACTGAGTAAGTAAAGGAACTCCAATGTAGATTTTATCCAAATGATACATGAGACTATGAGGTCAGGGTGTTATTAGAGCCCTACCTACTTCTCCTTAGGGTTTGGAATTTCACCATGGAAGACTTTTCATAAATAAATCACAAAAAAGTATCATCATATTTGTATTTGTATGAGTTCAGAGAATGTGAGCCATTGTACCAAACCAAACAAAACACAAGGGTTCAAGCCCAATGAAAGTTTATTATCTGTTGCATAGAGTCTGAAGCAAGAACTCTGGATCACTTAGTGGGCAGTTAGTTACCCTCTAAGCAGGGTTCCAGGGTCTGGGCCCCTCCACATGATGTCTCAGTAGTCCCACCTTCCCGCAAAGCTCCGGTGTCATCTGCCAGAGCCTCTCATGATGCGAGGAGAAGGTCATGGCAAATCTGTAGGAACCATAAATAAGTAGGGTGTGGACACAGTGTCCATTGCTTCTGTATAGTCATCCTCCAGAGGCATGAACTCAGTTACGAGCTGAAGAATACTTGTGGGGTAACATCTTTAATTTTGAGCGAGGCTTTCTTTCCACTCCAATTATTAAAATTTATTTTTGTTTGAAAAAAAGGCAGCTTAAGACATCTGGGGATCCCGTAGGAATCTTTTTTTTTTCCTTGACTGTAAACGCTCATTTCCCTAATTCCGCATTCCCATGAGCATTTTCACAGCTGGGTTAACTGCCCACACTCCCTCGGGAGCTCATCAAGGGTGTTGTCTAATTGGTCCTAGAACCTGTCTTCTGATATCACCAGTGGCTCCACTTCATCTCTGGGGATCACTCCTTACAGAGCATTGATCCCACTTGGTCCTGGAAAATATGAGAACTCAAGTTTTAGTAACTGCTGATGAGTATTATCATATGGATAATCACAAATTCTGCTAAAAAATACTGCTATTAGATTTGTTCTTGTAATAGAAAATGAAGCTATGGTTATATTAGTGTAATGTTTTTCTGGATTTTTTCTGTTTAAATAAGGGAGAAAGAAGATGGATATCAAGATTGAATTAGAATATGGCCCCAAATGACAAATTTCTAGAGTCAAGATACAAAGTGAAAAGTGTGTAGTTTTTGGAGCCTTGTACTTGGAAGCTTTGGACATGCCCCTTGAGCTGTTTGTTGGCATTGGTTCCTCCAACAATTAAGTGTAGTATCTGGACTTTTTAATATATATTAGAACAAGCAGTCTTCAGATATTCCCCACATTGATCGCCATGTAATACATGAACCCCAAATAATAGTGGTGATTATTCCTCACATGTGGAGAATATGCACAAAGGAGTTGGATTTCTGTAGGTGAAATGCTACCCAGAAAGTGCTTTTTCAGTTACCTGACTCAGTGCTGACAGTTGCTCTGTATTTTATTGAAAGTGTCTTAGACTAAATGATCTAGAATTTTTTTTTTTAAATCTCTCATAGAAAGGTGTGCTTTTCAGAAAAGGGATTATATGCTCTGTGTGTGTGTGTTTCAAGTGAGAATGGAGTGGCTGTAACTTGAAAACCATTCTGAAGCTATGTTTCTTAACAGACAATAGGATATACAGATTAATTAATCAACTACTTCAGTATTTCTGTGGAAGATTATATAGTTTATTTTAGATCCCACATAAACCTTCTCATTTTGAAAAAAAAATGCAACTGTCTTTCAAATGACAAACTTTCAGTGATTCTATAGAACTGGGTTCTATAGAACAGTGTTCTATAGTGTTCTATAGAACAGTTCTATAATAAATGTTCTCACTCTGCCAGGTGTCTTTCTTTAAGGTGGTGAAATTAGTTGACGAGCTTATAAGTGACTCTGCCTCTGAGTGTGTGTATGCAGGTACACACTTTTTCTCTGATTGTCAGATGTTAGGGTTACTGTATATTAGGCAAGCTTTTGTTCTGCCAGAGTTAACTACCAAAGAAGAAGTTGCTTTTGTCTCTTAAAAGCAGCCTCCGGGCTGTGGACCAGTACTTCCTGTCAGATCAGCAGTGGCATTAGGTTAGAACTAAAGTGCACGATAAATGTAGTCTGCTTGAATCATCCCAAAACTGAACCCTGCTCCCCTATCTGTGAAACCGGTCCCTAGTGCCAAAAAAGTTGGGGACTGCTATCTTACATTATGAGGTTCTCTCTCAATTCAGGTTACTTGTATTTTTTAAACAATGAAGTACTCTTCAATAAGGAACATAAGGAGTGATGACCTCAAACAGTGCCAGCTTGGAGTGATGTAAGGGTCTGCAGTGGAACTGGAACAGAGTAGTTACAGAATTTTCCTGTTTCATACAGATGTAATCCTGATTCTTGGATATGTGATCTCAAAATTGCAAATACTGGCTATTACCATAACATTTTAAAGATTAGCTTATAAATAGTAAATGATGTTGTAAAGAACCTGCAGGACAAATGAAAAACCAACCTCACTTATGTTTTAAGGTATATCACATACCTATTCAAAAAAATGGTGGGTCTCAAACAATTTAGAAGGAATGGAAACTCTACTGGATGGCTCAGAAAGTGGTGTTGTGATGTTGTTGGTATTGGAGGTAAAGATGTAAAGTTTTAATTTGTTTCATGAAAGTAAGAGTGAGCAATTGTTTCAGATTATTGTTTTTCTATTTGATTTTGAAATTTGCATAAGAAACGGCATTCATAAATTGTTATAAGCAGCCATTTGAGCATTTCATCAATATCCATGAGAGTTTTCAAGTCAACCAATAAATTAATAAATACATTAAAGTTTAATGCGTAAGTGTATTCATTGCAGGGCCAGGCATCCAGAAATCTGTCTCTGCCATCTTTTCACTTTACAGTCTTGATGGAAATGACTTAACTTTTCTGTATCTTATTGTACTTTTATCTAAAATAGTCATAATAATACCTAGTTCATGAGATTCTTGTAAGAACAGGGCCTGGCACACAGAAACTGGTGTATAGGTGATCTTACTGTTGGCTACTCCTGGAGAAAACGGGCCACAGCCTTACATTTTGTAATATATGGTACTTAGATCATACACTTTCTCCTCCTAATAAAGAGTCTACTTTTCTGTTTTGAAGTGAAGTTCACACAGGTTTTCTGTTCAGTGCTTTCTATCAACATCCAATAGAAAAGGCTTCTTAAAGGTATTTGCTGGAAAATACCAGTTATATGACTAACAACCTTTCAATCAGTTTACTAGTTTTAATTATTTATTTTCCTCAACAGGGATCCTAGTTGTTCTATTTGTGTTCAGATTGTGCTTATTTCATGAATGTAGGAATTAAGTTTTAGGTTGTAATACATACCACTTTAGCCAGTGAAGTTTATGATTCATGTGTTGCTGCTGCTACTGCTGCTACTGCTGCTAAGTCGCTTCAGTCGTGTCCGACTTTGTGCGACCCCATAGACAGTAGCCCACCAGGCTCCCCCGTCCCTGGGATTCTCCAGGCAAGAACACTGGAGTGGGTTGCCATTTTCTTCTCCAATGCATGAAAGTGTAAAGTGAAAGTGAAGTCTCTCAGTACTGTCTGACTCTTTGCAACCCCATGGACTGCAGGCCACCAGGCTCCTCTGTCCATGGGATTTTCCAGGCAAGAGTACTACCAACCCTTAAAAACATGAGGGTGGTGTTTCTGCCCTGGAGAGAGGGCTGGGTGACCACGGCAATTCAGGAGCTAATTCTCACATATAGAAGTATATGTTTGGACAGAAAAGTGAAATTTTAATGTATATAAACTTTAACTAATTATTAAGTCCTATCTGTGATACCTTGCTCCAAAACATTGTTTTAATATAGGGAGATTGCAAGGAACTTTGGGAATAAGGCATGACCACACTTGCACCACTCCCTCCCCTGTCCTCTAGTGGTGGTGTGCTAGGATGGCAAGAACCACGCACCTTGTGTTCTGGCCAAACACACAACAAATGTGATGGGCTTATTCACACAAAAGCACAAACTCTCCAAGGTGTTATCACTTTGAGAGAATTCTCAACTATGAACTTTTATACAAAAGAGTAATTGGACTGTAAGCATTATCATGACAATGAGGTTATTTACTTTGCAAAATTTAGTATGGTAGTCTAACAGTGAGCTCTTCCATATAGATATGTGATTTGTTTTAAATGTGACATGTAAACTTTGGGGGGATATAATGAGTAAATTACTGTAAAGGTGATGGTAGGTAGGACATTGTCGAAAATAAGATTTTTTTTTCCCCCATTGAATTTGAAAACTATCTGATTTAAGCTGGTAGAAAAATGGCAGAGAGAATAGAAAGGGAGAGGGGAGAGGGGCAGCTGCGGGTGGAATCTGCTGCTGCTATTTAGTCACTCAGCCATGTCTGACTCTTTGCAGCCTTATGGACTGTAGCCCGCTAGGCTCCTGTCTCTGGAATTCTCCAGGCAAGAATACTGGAGTGGGTAGCCGTTTCCTTCTCCAGGGGATCTTCCTGACCAAGGGATTGAACCCACGTCTCTTCTGTCTCCTGCATTGGCAGGTGGATTCTTTCCCACTCTTGCCATCTGGGAATCCACTAGGTGTGGTCTACAGGTTATTTTATTTAGCCACTGGACTACGTTATTGAATATATTCATTTTATAGAAGAAAGTAAGGTGCACATGGGTTCATTAACTTGCTCATTGTTGCTTGACTTAGGAGGAAGTTGGACAGAAGATAACTCATTATATAAAATGAGGCTTATGCCTTCTGAGCCTGACAGGAAGCTGGGAGAATATTAAGTTCTTACAAATTTCTAATCTTTTGTTGGCAGGTTTCTCCACTAGATAAAAGCAGATTTTTGTAGAACTGTTCCTGTAAAGCATAGTCATACCAATGTTTTAAAATGCTTACCTATATTTTAATGAGAAATATTATTAGATTTATTGCATTATTATCTCATGACCCTTTGGGGAAAGCTGTGTTTCTTGCCTTAATTTTATGAACAAAAGAAATTGTGTACTGTTCAGGAATACTGGTGATGGATGATGTATTATTCAAGGATAGGTCCTGCGTCTAGAGCATGTCTTAATGGGATATGAGAAGTAAAAGTGATTTCTGATGAATAATATTCATCTAAATGCTCAGTTTTTCTGGTGTTCTTAAGTACTATGAATTATAGAAATAAAAGTTGACCATAGTATAAAGTGGTCTTAAAACTGAGCTACCAAATATTATTCCTGCCTATTCAAGCTGTATGTAGAAATAGATCAGAGTGTGTCAGAACTCAGTGTTAGATGAGTTTTGGTAAAAGAAAAACTGTATGTGAGTGTGTGTGTGTGTGTGTGTGTATACATATATATATATACACACACACACACAGAAAATATAACTTGCTTTTTAAATTTTATTATCATTATTATTATTATTTTTGGCTGCACCGTGCAATACTGTATCTCGTTTCCCAACCAGGGATCGAACCCATGCTCCCTGCTGTGGAAGCATGGAGTCTTAACCACTAAATTGCCAGTGAAGTCCCAATATGACTTGATTTGAAAGCACAACTTTAGTCCTACTGTGGGTGAGGTACAGTGTCTGGAGCTGGGTGATGACTGACTGTTGCGGCCCTTTCTGGGAGCTGCTCAGTACCTGCTGGCATCTGGATTGGATTCCAGCCACAGGAATCCAGAACTGGGGGGACCTTGTGTCTCCCCGAGTCTGCATGGGGTAGTTTATGGCCGACTTACCACTCTGCTAGTTTCTGAGTGCCAGGCCCTCCTCTGCCTGCTTTATACCCGGTCATTCACTTAATCCTCACAACACAGGCTTTTCATAAATGAATGAATGAATGGGAAATATAGGAGACTGTATTTTCACTAACACCTCAGGAAAAAAATGGGAAATGTGTTCAGGGATATACCAGCTCCTCCCCACCCAGCTTGGAAACATGAGCATGAACAGTGCTCACAGGACTCCAGTGATGATCTGGGGAGACCACTCATTTGGGTAAATTCTTAAGGATACAGCTTACATGAAGCTCCCCTGTAGCTTAGTGGTAAAGAATCCACCTACAATGCAGAGGATGTGGCAGGAACCGTGACTTCGATGCTGGGTGGGGAAGATCTCCTGGAGAAGGAAATGGTAACCCACTCCAGTATTCTTGCCTGTATAATCCCATGAATAGAGGAGCCTGGCAGGCTACAGTCTATGGGGTCAAAAAAGAGTTGGTACGACTGAGCGACTAAACGACAAGAAGTTTGTAGTCACGGAGGATAACACTTACGTTAGGTGGTGTCCTTACTTGAGATGAACTGCCATGGAGGATTGGATAGTTTCTGACAGTCACTCCAAACCTTGTGTGTTGTGTTGTAACTACTTTTTGAAATGAAGTGATTCTGGGATTAGTTGGGAACATTTTTAGTTAGGTAAGTTTCAACTGATGGTGACAGTGTATTTTTTGTTTTATTTTGAACTATTGGATTTCTCAGCAGCCCGTAAAACTCTATTATGTTTCTGTTACATATCCAGGGATACACTGGCCCTTTCTTGCAGAGCTGGAAAACATGAATATAATTTTTTTCTGGGAAGGAAGGAGGGGGAGGAAGGGTAAAACCCTAGTCTCTACTATGTTAGCACAACTTTGGGTAGTTTTACCAATTCAGCAAAGTATTTATCCAGAGATGTCAGAGATTTCAGTTCTTAATCACTCATTTCATTTATGTTCAAAACAGAGTTCATTCAGTAGCTTGTGATTTTATAAATGCCAATCATTACATTAATAAATAAATCAAAGACTATCAAATGCCTGTTCTAATATGAGCCTGAAGTCTTCTGTAACACTTCTTACTTAAAGCTAATTGTTAGAGCCTCCTCGTTTCTCCAGAAAAAAGAAAACAAACAAGTTATTAAGTAATTGATACCTGGTGATTCATATTAAGTTTATGCTTACTTTATGCATTTAAGAATCTGATTTAAATACATTTACCATTCCTATTTCTTATGTAATTAGTAGTGTTTATAGTTAAACTATGATTCAGTCATTTTGACAATACAATTGTGATTCACAAGTACCATTTTTTAGGAATATAGATTACTTGATCCAGAAAAAATTTGAGTGGTAATGTATTCATATAATCAAATATTTTAAAAATATATAAATAGATTCCTTTGAACTGTGCTCTTAATGAATTGCTATTAAATATATTGGTATTAAGATCAAAACGTGTAAAATGTATTAATCTCCCATTTACTTATTATTTAATTTTATTCAGGTAACTACTGTGTGTAGTCCTGGCTTCAAAAACTTTTATTTTTTGAACAGAATTTCTGTGATAAGTGGTGACTAGAGTCATAAGATAATTCACAACCTCATTTTAATCTGAAATTTGACTGAATAGTAGTAATTTAAGTAGGCCCTTGATCAAGCCTAGAAAAGCTAGGAATAAGTGAATTTTTTATTTTTAGCCTGTTATACTTTTTTTTTGGTATGATTTACTCAAACAGGGAGTTCCTGTCTCCCAAGGTTCAGGTGTCACTCTTGCCTGAGGTTGAAACGTGGGTGTCTGTGCCCGCGTCTGCCCCCTGCCTCCAGTTCCCATCTGGTTTGTTTCCCTCTGAAAGACCCATTTCCCTAGGCCTGGACTCGGGCGTCTAGTCTGTTGGTTGTGTGGCTGGGCCCCGTCTGAGCATTTCAGACTCTTCCCTTATGGGAACAGCCTCCACACTCCTCCCATTCCATAACCTTGACTGATGTATCCTGTCAGTAACATTTAATCGTGAGACTGTTATCCCTGTCTGTGGGAAAACATTTAAAGCTTTCTCAAACATGACTTCTCTGGTAGCTTAGCTGGTAAAAAATCTACCTGCAATGTGGGAGACCCCGGTTTGATTCCTGGGTTGGAAAGATCTACTGGATAAGGGATAGGCTACCCATTCCAGTATTCTTGGGCTTCCCTGGTGGGTCAGCAGGTAAAGATCCACCTGCAATGCGGGATACCTGGGTTGGGAAGATCCCCTGGAGAAGGGAACGGCTATCCACTCCAGTATTCTGACCTGGAGAATTCCATGGACTATTCCATGGGGTCACAAAGAGTCAGACACAACTGAGCAACTTTCACTTTTTCAAACATGACATCTATTCTAATATAAAGAAATAGTTAATGCTGAAGTTTATATTCATTTATATTCATTTAACATCGTTTCATTGTCTGCAAAGAACAAAAGTAGTGGTGGGGAGAGGAAAAGCCATGTTTAAAAAACTATGTTTGATTTATTTTTCTGTTGTGCATGACACCTACTGCAATGACTTTTGGGATAGCAGAATTACCTTTGGAATTGGGGGTGTCATATTTACCTTGGTATTTCCTGTTCCCAACAGACTGTCTGACATAGCAGGTACTCAATAAGTCTTAACAAAATAGAATCGAGTTAAGCATGGAAGTATTTCTTCTTCCCTCTTTACGTGGTCTTTTTGGTTCTTAGCCTGACAAAGCCACGTAATTCTGCTCCTTGTGGTGTAAGTGAGCGTAGATGAATAGATTGTGGAGTGTCTCTACTGTTAGCTTCAGAGCTCAAGCCTCCTGGTGCTCTTCTCATGGTGCATTTAGTCAGGAGAGATGACCAGCTGGTGGACACTGAAAAGAAGCGTGTCCTTTGAGACTTGAATAAATAACTGTCTAATGAGTTCATTAGAGAGTTCATTAGATAGATACATCTTTATTTGACATATTCAAGTTAAGTTTTAAAAAGTCACACTGTGTGGCACATGTCAACCTGAGTTATCTCTGTAAAAGACAATAGAAATCAATTTATTGTTCTGTAATTGCATGTATTGAGTAATGCCTTTTAAAGTCACTGAGCCACTTAGTCACATTTCTTCAGGAACGTTTTGTGGCAAGTGACTGCATTAAACAAAGTGTAGCCAGGGTGATGAAGGGGATTTATCCTGCATATATTCTGCATTGTGGATAAAATATATAAATTCTCAATTTAGGAATTTTTGCATATCTATTCTTTGTTGGGAAACTTATTTTCCCAATTTTATCTATTTCACATTTTCAATTATCGGGTAAAAAAGCATTTATAGTGAAACATACATCATTTTTGCAATGATTTCACACATTTGTATAAATATCTCACTTCTCTGAGCTTCTACAGCATATGTCTTTTTATCTGTTTATTTGGCATCTGTTTATATGCCCCTTAATAAATTTATGTTTAAATTTCTTTGTATATTTTGTCTCCCATGATGTTAAAAAATACAATTTCTATGCAGACTATTAAATGTTTTTTTATGAAGAGAGAGAGTTTATTTTTAAATTTTTAAACTTTTTATATGATTTAAAGGTTACTTTCCACTTACAGTTATTACAAAATATAGACTATTTCCCCATGTTGTACAGTGTACCCTTGAGCTTGTCTTACACGCAGTAGTTTCTGCCTTCCTCTCTTCCACTCCTCTGGTTCCCTGCCCCGCCGCCCCACCGCTGGTTGCTACTGGTTTCTCCTCTATAGCCGTGAGTCTGCTTCTTTTTTTGTTATATTCACTAGTTAGTCGCGCTTTTTAGATGCCACGTGTAGGTGATAGTATACCACTTTTGTCCTCTGTCTGACTCATTTCACTTAGCGTAATGCCATCCCAGTCTATCCACGTATTATGTACTATTAAATATCCTGATCTGCTTATTAAGTCAGGTGTGAATGGTGGTGGGCATAGATACACTGTACCTCTTTGTTTGGAACGCCAGGTATGAACCTCGTTGATCCTTGCCATGAACCTGAATCACCTCCCCTGTGAAGAAATAGCCTCTTGGTTTTGGAAGGAGAGAAGGGCAGAGGGTCCTAAAAGAGAAGGGAGTGTTGCCAAGGCAAACTCTTACTTGAGTTTTATTTTGGAAGTTAGTCTTTATTATTCAATAGCCAAATAGGATCAATATGCCAGCAGGAAAGAGAGACGTTATCAGTGTGCATGGTGTCGGTTAACATATGTTTTGAAATATCAGGTTTTTTATTGGTCAGTAGTTTGTGTGATATTATAGATAAACAGCACCCTTTTTGAATTCAAAGGAATTAATAATAACTTATAGGAGTCTAAGATCTTACAGGGAGCATTTTCTTAGCATCTCATTTACTGACTAGCACATAGTAAGAGGAAAGGGGCTCAGTAAATACTTGTTGAATGGGTAAATGTGTGAATGTTTCCTTTTTCAGTGCATTTTCTCTGCTATATGGGAACTGATAGAAACGTTTGAGGAACGCTTAGTAAATCTGTTCAATAGAGGCAGTTTGTATGTGAAGTCTAATCATGAACGAGTAGAATCTTGATTTTTATGTGTTTGTGTAGAGATAGATGAATGCTGTCCATAACCTTCTCGATTCTGCATTCTCTGAGAGCATTCTTTTCTGTTTTCTCCATAGTGCCTGCATAGTAACTTGTGTAACCATACACTTCCTCAGTTCTAAGATCCTCATCTTTTTAACCCTTAAATGTCACTGGGGCATACATGAACCTCAAATCTGTTTTCTTATTTAGGCTGTCTCTTGCCACAAAGTTGCATTTGTGCTGGCTGACAAATAATAGTAGACTAATTTGCTCATTGATGTATAATTTGAAAATTGTAGCCCATTGGATTCAGTACTTACCAAGTTAATCTTAAGCACTAAACCCACCTATTTAAGCATTGAATTGAATATGATTTAAGGCTCATTGAATGCCCTTAAGCTTAATTTTGTGATTTTTGGTAAATAGGACAGTGTTTAGTAATTTTGAACTTAAAAAAGGAAGGAACTTCATAGTACTTTTGGCTAAATGGTGTGAAATAGAGTATAATATGATTTTTAAATGTCTTCTTAGAGTTCTTGATTCCAGTTGTAACTTGGTGTCTCCTGCTCCTTCCCCAGCTTCCTGCAGATTTCACAAAGCTACACCTCACTGACAGTCTCCACCCACAGGTGACCCACGTCTCCTCCAGCCACTCAGGATGTAGCATCACTAGTGATTCTGGAAGCAGCAGTCTTTCTGATATCTACCAGGTAGGAAGGTATTTCCCTATCATTTGCTTCATTTTCATGTGTTCTGAGGAGTTCTGTGATTCTTCATTGATGGAATCTGTAAGGTAAATATATGTGTTTATATTATATGTGCACAAGTGGACATAAATGTTACTGTTTATGCTTCACACAGACATATAGTATGTTGTACGTTTGTTTTAGGAAGTCAGATTACAGTCTGATTGTATTTGCCTCTGCTAGGCCCTGTTACCAGAATTTTAAATAGAGTGGTCGCAATGGAAATGTTTTCCTTGACCAAAATATTAGTAAATATTTTAATAATTTGACTATAGACGTACTAGGTTTATGCCTCTTTCTTGACTAAAATTGTAGGGGGAGACATCATTATTATGCTTCCATGCTAAGTTTTTCTTAATAAAGCCTTGGGTATGACAAAAGGAAGAGATTATTAAGATTGGATCACTGAATTATTTTTCTTGTGTTATTTTTACTAACTGTAGACTTGGTTATTTGTTTAAAATGAATTCTTATGATACTTATGGATAGAAAAGAAACTAGAACTATGGAATTTCAAAAACATTTTCAAAGCAAAACAATTTTAGTTTTCAAGGTAGAGTTCATTTGATTAGAAAATGCAAATTTAGGAAAAGTGACTAAAATAGGCAAAAAAAAAAGGTCCTGTTTTTGGTAGTCTCTCAGTACACACAGCTAATATGAAATTTTGGATGGTTTCAGACAAAAGAACATAATAGTACTTACCTTATAAAGTATAATTTTTGTCTCCTTAGGAATTGTGATATGAGATGTCCATAAAGGAACCTTTCTTGGAAATGTTATAGTCGATGTATTCAAATGATGCTCAGTTTCTATTTAAAAAGCAACAACAACAACAACTTAACTAAAAGTAACTAAACAGAATACTGTCCAGGCAAAACATTTCTTTCTAAGTCTTAAATTTAGTAGCTCTTACAAAATTAATTTTCTTTTCAGGACACACTAGGTACCCACTTTTCTGTAATTCAGAAGTGTTGTGGAGAGCTCACGGACTAATAAGTGAAAGCCACGAATGCAGTTATTTGCAGATTCTTGGCTGATTTATGAACTTTATAAAAAAATTTTGCAAAAAGAAATATAATTATCTGACTCTTTAAAGTAACTTTTCAAACTTCTACTTTGATGCATTATATGTTAACTTGTAATTAAATCTTTCAGAAGTAATCTCATTTTCATTCCCCACTCCCCCCCATAATACCTATTTTTAGAAGTTGATTTTTTTTTTTTTTAATGTTTATTCAAGAGTATTCCTTACAATAGAACAATGAACAGTGTAAGTAAAAGTCTTGCTTTGGCTTGTGTTAATTAAAACATCATGATAGAGCCTTTGCCTTCTACACTTTGAGATGATCGTACACTTTGAAGATCTTTAGTAAGAACACAGATTGAGATCATAGAAGTTGCTCCTGTTTTCTTCAGGTATAGTATCAGCCTGAACAGAGTGCCCAGAAGGTCAATTTATAGTAAGAATGAAGTGAGTTGTCTATATCCTTTATGGAGGCATGTGCTGAGGGGAACTTCAGCTTATGTGTTATTACCTTGGGTAGGTTGGGAAAAGGTGTGCAGAGATACCTGATGGTAGTTCTGCTGCCTCCTTCATCCCCCCACCCCCCAGTCAGGATGTCTGAAGATCCAGACCACGGTGAGAACTCCACCTTGCTCTGAGGGGGTTGGTGTTTACAGCTTGCAGTTTGACTTTATTTGGGGATGTAGTTGGAAAAGAAGACTCCTGTGTATTTTGATTTATTTTTGTTGCATTTCAAGGCCATTCATTTCAAACTTGATGACAGGCATGTATCCTGTTAAGTTTACATCCTACATAAGGAAAAATCCATGGTTATATCCAAGGATTTGGCTACTGATTATATAAGACTAACGTTAACTAAAGATCCCCAGGACACCATTTCTGTTGTCTTTAAATCAGAAATTCTTAAAGTGGGAAGAAACCTGGCAGAGGCACCAGGTTCAGTGACCAGTCTTCTGTTTGAATCCCCTACTCCTTTCCTGTCAATCAAGCATCCAGTTGATTCTTGAACAGTTCCAGTGATGGACAACCAGCTCCCATCGCAACCCCTTCCACCTTTGTACAGTTCTGACTTGGGAGAAAGCTGTCATGATGGAGTGGTCTAAATGCTCATGAGGTGGATACAAAGAGGTTGGAATGAAATGCTGTGTGCAGGAGAGAAAAGGGTAGAATAATTTTTCCGAGAGGGTTGGAGAGGAGGAATTCAAGAGCAAGGTGGAGTCACTAGCTTTAAGAAAAGAAGTGTCCTCTGTTTAAATAGGGGATTTGGAGTGGGGAGTTTGTGTCTGCTGTACCTGAATTCCCTTGTTCAGAGTAAGAGGGTTGGCAGATAGATTCATGGAAAGACACATTTTGAAGTAATAGTTTCAGAGAGCAGGGGAGCAAATTGACCAGAGCATTAGAAGCTCAATTGAGTTGGTGAACTCAAATACAGAGTGATTTCCCTCTGCCCTGATAATAATTTTCTTCACAGCAAGCACAAAGAAAGCAAAGATTTGGCTTCCCCTGGGATTGACGCCTTATTAAATAAATGTAGCAGAAAGACGGATGGAGCTGCACGTCCAGCTCTTTCTAATGCAGGGCTTTGTTTTTGCAGTCCTTCTGTCCAGGATGTTTTCTCCTAGCTTTATGGCCTTTTCAGCCTTCATTTTTAAGGACCATCTTCTTAGAGAATTCTTTCCTTATTACTCTCTGAAAAGTAGATCCTACATTTTGATTCCTTTCCTGGCTGGTCTTTTTTTTTAAGCTTTAATGGAAACAGTTATTACTTTCTAATTTGTTATGTCTGTCCCCCCAGAATAAGGCAGGAACATCTCTATCTTGTCTCCACCTTCTCTCTAGAGCCTGGAATAGCACCAGGAAACCATAGGCATTCAGGAAAGATGTGTTGGATGAATGGGATTGTAGTGTTAGACTAGGGAATTGAAGGTGGAGTATGAGAGCGTGAAGGAGGTAGAGTCTGGAAGACTGAGGATCATATGTGTTTGGACAGATAGCTGCCTCAGAAGGGAATGGAAGCAAGTGGAAGAGTAGGAGGTTATGATAGAAAGCAGAATGCCAGAGTTGGTAACATGAGACAGGACAGTTTCCAGCCATGATAAGGTCCTGGTTAAATGGTGTGATTATCAGAACAATGACTTAAGTGGGTTGGAAATAAGTGTATGAAAATAGATCAGTGGAACAGAGACTTCAAGCAAAATGAGATTCATGAGTAAGGATGTGATATGTAATGGAGGAAACCTCACAAATAATGAAGTGATGGGTTATTCAAAAATGGTCTCGGGGGCCCACATTATAACCTTACTTTATATCACAATTAAGATTAAATTCCAGATAAACTAAAAATTTAGCAAACTCTTAATGGTATAGTGAATGATCAAAAATTTTAATAATTAAAAGGTCAATTGAGACAAAGATATAAAATCAGGCTATTAACTCACTTATGCAAATTAATAAGAAAAATACTTTATAACAGTATTCAAAGGCAGGAGTAGTAATTTGCACAAGAACATGCAAATGTCCATACCTTAAATAAATATTTAAGACATAAGTAATTGAGTATATAAAGATTTAAACATGAAGCTATTTATCCTATCAAATTAGCACAGACTTTCTTACTTATAATAAATATTTATAGGCATTTTTACACTTGTTAGGATTGTAGGTCTTGAAAAGAAACCTAACAATTTCCATTAAGAGATTTAAAGAATTGGTCTTTTAAGTATGTGTCCTATAGAAAAGCATTCCTAGTATAAAATTAGAAACAGCATAAATTATGATGAACAAACTGGACTTAATGCAAATATACTTATTTCCAAATACATTTTCATATTTTCTGCACATACATGGTTTTGTCTGCAGTGCCTACTTACTTTGTTATCTCAGTTAAATTTAGCATCAATATAACTTTCTAGCCTAACTTTATATCAGAATCTGACTTTGGGTTAAATATGTATGTTTGAAATTCTCACAAAATTTATTTCCATCAAAATTACTTATTAAGCAGCCCTCAAACATAAGGATATGTGTGAATGATGGATATTTAATAAGCAAAAACTTTTTTTGTAAATGATTTTTAAGTACTTAATGATAACAATGTAGTAGTTATATTGTTTTGGTTTTAAATTAATTCTTCTCTAGATCTTTATGACGTTTAATATTTCCTCAGTTTTTTCATTTACTTGATATCCTTAAAAATGCAAAATAAACTAGTTTTAAGAACTGTATTCATAATAACAAGTATATGTTTGATTTAATAAATCAGAGTTTTCAATATTGATCTGAGAATATTACTGTTTTTTGAGACTATTACTATTTAACTGTAATGAAAGTCGCTCAGTTGTGTCCAACTCTTTGCGACCCCATGGACTATACAGTCCGTGGAATTCTCAAGGCCAGAATACTGGAGTAGGTAGCCTTTCCCTTCTCCAGGTGATCTTCCCAACCCAGGGATTGAACCCAGGTCTGCTGCATTGCAGGTGGATTCTTTACCAGCTGAGCCACAAGGGAAGCCCCTGTAATATGCACCTAAATCTGTGTTTTACTTATGGAAGATAAGTTAATTTAGGACAGGAGTTATTTGACTAAGTGACTTTATTCTTGCTCCTGAGACCAATATAATCAGATGCCTTTTATTTCTTTTTTATTGAAGTACGCATGTGTGCTAATCACTTCAGTCATGTCCAACTCTGCAACCCATGAACTGTAGCTTCCAGACTCCTCTATCTGTGGGGTTCTCCAGGCAAGAATACTGGAGTGTGTTGCCATGCGCTCCTCCAGGGAATCTTCCCGACTCAGGGATTGATCCCACATCTCTTATGTCTCCTGCATTGGCAGAAAGGTTCTTTATTACTAGTGCCACCTGGGAAATCTGTTACAAGTGTATAGCAAAGCAGTTCACTCACTAAATATAGTTCTCTGTGCTATACAGTAGGTCTTTGCTGTTTATCTATCTTATATATAGTAGTGTGTATATGTTAATCCCAAATTACTCAGATATCTTTTACATATAAAGTGTATGCATATCTTTATTTAGAATGAAAGGGTTTAAAGACTAGCATAAATCTCAGTAGTATTGTATTTTGGAGTAAGATAGAAAATAGCAGGTGTTTTGTTTATGTTTACATACAAATAAATATTTGTATGTAAAATTTTTTTAAACATTTTGTGTTTTATGACCAAGCAAAGCAGAACACATTTTATTGCTGTATTATATTTTAACTGTTTTCTTTATGAATACAGTCTATTTAGAAAACTTGGCGAAGTATTAAAGTACAAAGTGTTTAGTAGTTTGTGTTAGTTGAACCTGATTTTGATTACTTGCACAATTACTAGGTTTTGTTTTGAACAGTTTAGTTTCCCTTCATGTTTTCTCATCTGAAAAATAGTGGTAATAATCCTGATTTGCTGAATTGTTATGAGGATTAATTATTATGTACTAAAAGCATCAGATGTAGTGCTGCATACATGGTAGTCATTCACTATAGGATCACTGGTTTTATAATTACTGTGTGAGTCATTTAGCCAGAACTTAAGGGGTGCCGTTAGCCTGAGAGAGATTTTTACAATATGTAAGGGTCTGGAATATTTAACAAAATTTTTTTCTTTTTTAGGACAAATTCTGCCAGTGTAAATTTTATTCAAGGCTCATTGCTAGGGTGGGGCCAGGTAAAGGGATGCAGGCACAGAGGTGGAAACTTGTCCCCTTGAGGTAGGGCATTTTGATGTGGTCTGTAACTGGCTCCCTTTCCTGTTGTTTGATCCAAGAACAGTCCTATGAATGATGAGATACAACTCCAGCTTACTGATGACAAAACTGGGTCTGTAGAGGTTCAGGGACTGTGTTACAGTCACGCGATGAATGCTGGAGCCGGGATTTGAACTAATGACCCCTGGTTTGTCTGCTCATTCAGCCGAAATAAATCCAGTGACCCCTCAGTTCTGGGCCCTCAAGTTTAGCCCTCTCATCCTGTTGGCCAGTCAGCATTCACTAAACGTATAACTCAGCTCAGTCTCCAAGTGACTCATTGTTCGTGAAGTTAATAGATTCCTAAAAATCTGTTCAAGTTCTATTTAAGATGTATCCCTAAAAGGAATTTTGTAGTATTTTAATATAAGAGGGATATATATTTTAGTTTGAAAGGAATATTTATTTCAAATAAAAATAATCTAAGTTACTGGTTTCATGAATGTTATTTTATGAATAGTTTCTTAAAGAATGGAATACACATAGCAGGACTAGAAAACAACTAATAATGATTGTTTACACAGGTAGGGTGGGGGTTCAGTTTTGCAGAGATTAATCCAACTCACACTGGAAAATCTGTTCTATTTAAGACTTAAATAGAATTCATTTAAATGATAGTAATGACTTCTTTGGGATGGTATAAAATATACTTCTCCCCTACCATATGTTAAGTGTTCAAAAATTTTAAAAAGCCTCCAGTTGTATATTATTTTAAAATGTTTTGTTCTTATTTCCATCTTTAGTACTACCTCTTCACTCCAGGCTGATATTAAAGAATGTGGATATAGAGGACTGTATACTTGAAAATATGGGGTGATGACTAATAATCACCAATGTTAAGATGAAGCTGGGATGAAATGTGATCATAGCAAGCATTAACAAATTGTCACATTTCTAGGCTTTAGGAATAAGGTGATGATAACAACAATATTGGCCTAGTTTCTCTGCTCACAGCCTTGGCATGCCATATCACACTCGGTTCTGCTTCAGTTTCATTCTAAAATCTAGAGACAATTTAAGTCAGAAATATGAGCAGATACAAATTACTATACATAAAATAGATAAACAACAAGGTCCTATTCTGCAGCACTAGGAACTGTATTTCAATATCCTGTAATAAACCATCACTGGAAAGAATATGAGAAAGAATATGTATATGTGTATGTATGTGTGTGTGTGTGTATATATATGAATAAATTATATATGATAAATATATAAATGATTTATACATGTTATATGTATTATATATTGTTAAATATGTAACATACATATAATTGAATCCCTTTGCTGTACACCTGAAACTAACTCAACATTGTAAGTCAACTAGAATTCCATGTTTTTAAAACATCATAAATTAGAGATGTACTGCTGAGCACTACACAATTAATTCTCTAGCCTTGGTGGCAAGGCCTTCTCGCTCTTTGACCTGGAGGAGCATCTCTGCTCACGTGCTCTAACACGAGCAGCAGTATTCAACTGCTCTTTCAGAGGCCACTGCTGAAAGAGCTTTTGTAGGGGTTGGGTTTTCCATTTTCATTTATTCTGTCTTCAGTTATTTTCCCCTTATGTTTTTCTTATAATGTATATATTTTAGTTCAGGAGATTATACCTAAAGATTGAAATTCTTTTTGTTAAAGTTTAGAAAATATTAACACATGCTTGTGTTGCTTCAAAATATAGAATTAAATAGTATGTTCTATAATATAAACTAAGACTTTAGAAAGGGGAAATTTTGTTGATAAGAAAATAATACAATTTATTTATGTTGACTTAAGCTAAATGATAGAAAAATACATATATAAATCCTTCTATAAGGTGCATTCATGTATTAAGTATCTCTTATACAGAAACAGATTAGGTTGTAGTTGTGACTTGGGAGCCAGAGTTCTTGGTTCTGTTCTTGATTCCACAGTTACCAGCAACACAGTCTTGGAAAAATAATTTCTCTTTACCTGAATGTTTGGAGAATAATAAATGTGGATGATGGCACTTACTTCATAGGACTTTTTTGAAGGATTAAATGAGTTAATACATGTGAAGCACATGGAACAGTTCCTGGCATATTGTCAGTATTTGGTGTTGGCTTTTTATTTATTGGGTTCAACATTTTATATTTTCTTCTTTTGTTTATATATTTTAATATGTATTTGCTTATTCTTAAATATAAGATGTCTTAGTGTCTTTGAAAGTCATATGGGCTATGAGTTATCTGAAGCTGGTAGACTTTATGTTTTCTACAAAATTAATAGTTTTATAATAAAGTGTTTCTAAGAGTTCCTTATTTTTTCTGGAAAGCCATGTTTATGATGCTCGAGATTGATACAGTTAATATTTAATTGTACTCATTCTTACTATTCTTAAGCAATTAGTGAAATCTGGGTACCTAATGTCAAATAAGGCGAGGATGACATATATAAGTACAGATAAGTACATATGACACATATGTACTGTTGTTGAGATGAGCATCACAAAAACGTATAGAACAACCTTCAAGGATGATGGTTGTAGGCTTGAGATAGCCAACAGAAGAGCCTGTTTTGAAACTGTGAGTCTTGATTGAGTCTTGATTCAGGCTATAATATATTTGTTTTTAATCACAGAACCATGTTAGACCTGATAAGAGTCTCTCTCTAGAATTAAAAAAGATAGTTCTAAAAAATTTAAGAGATTGGATCATTGCATATTTTTTTAACAACACTTTTTTCAGCCGCAGAGGGTAGCTACCAATTTCCAGCTATGACTAAAGATATCAGTATACTTAGATGTTCTTCCTTCTTTTCATTCCTGTTATACCTGGCTCCTTAAGACATTCCTGAGCAAATAATTTTACTTTTGCTTCATTCTTTCTTGATCTTGATTACTTGAAATTTGGTTGGTGCTGCCGTCAGCAGTGTTGAGGAATGGGAAGAAAGACTGTCACCTATAGACATGTAGGGTCTTTCACACCTTTGGTGTTTTATAGTTAGAAAGTGGACACTGGAGTAATCAGCTAATAATGTTTTATTTGCATATTTATTAAATTACCTTTGACTTGGGATTCACTTTTTCATAAAGACTCTTAGTAAGAGAGAAGTGGTTCAGTCTTCTTGGCATTAATAAACCTACACCTTTTCTTTGGGGGAAGGAATTGTTCAGAATTGTCACCCTCACACTCTTAGTTTAAGCCATCCTCTTTGAAAAATAGAGTGAAAACTGGTACTGTCTTTTTCTTATTCTACTGTGTTTCAAATGCCAGGTGACAACTCAGGTAAGAAATCAAAATGATTGTGATAAAACCATTAATTCTAACTAAAAATTCCATGAGATAAAAATCACTCATATTTTGTTGATGTCATGATTTTACATAGTGCCCAGTGCATGAATATTTGTTAATGTTGAATACATGTAGCTTAATTATGGAAAGATTCATATCATAAATTTAATGTTTCAAACAAGCTTATTTCTTTTGGATACATAAGATTTACTTAAAAACAGCTTGTCTGCCCATCCGTCCATCTATTTATTTTTGGTGTGTTTTAAGGCCACAGAGAGTGAGGCTGGTGATATGGACCTTAGTGGGTTGCCAGAAACAGCAGTGGACTCTGAGGACGACGATGATGAAGAGGACATCGAGAGGGCCTCAGACCCTCTAATGAGCAGAGACATCGTGAGAGACTGCCTGGAGAAGGACCCCATTGATAGGACAGACGATGACATTGGTGAGTCTGGGTGAGAAAACAAATCTCAGAGCAATTTAAAGAGTTTAGAAGTAAGACTATCTGGTGCAACAGAGCCCAAGGATATTAGGCTTTAAAAGGTCATTTCTCTTAACATTGTTGAAAACATCTTTGAAAAAATTAATTTTACTCAGTCCATAGCTTCAAGAGGCCACAACTGATAAAACTTCCCAAATGAAAACCTTCCAACATGAGCTGTTTCTTAGCCTACTCTAGGGCAAAAAAAATAAAATAAAAAAGTCAAAGTCATCTTCCAAACATTATCACATTCGTTAATCTTCTTGTGAGCACTGTTCCTAGTAAGCTCGAGCTTCTCTCTGTGTGAATATCAGTCGGGTGGCAGTTGGTAGAGCTGTTGTTTAAGTGACTGTGCTCTCTCTGTGGTTCCATAGAGAGGAGAGGCTAGAGGAAGAAGTGAGCAGAATGTCAAGTGAGCCCCACATGAGCCTAGGGGTTGGGGCTTTAAGTGTGCCTTAAGATTATGGGTCTAAGTGGGTTTGCGTCGCTTTCCCCTTCCTCAAGGTTCCCTTGACCCAGCTTGGCCATCAGAATAAGAGTTGATTGTGTGATGATTGTTTAGTGTTTGACTCTGCCTTCCAGACCCTTCTTCTTCCTTAGATGCTGGGAGTGAGACCAGCTTCCTCTGAGAGCATCTCTGCCCTGCAGGTCTGGAGTCTATAACACCCTTGCCTGAGCCCCAATTATCTGCTCTTCCATGCCCCCAGCTCTTTGGGGGCCAATATGTATTTGAAAGAAATTCAAGGAACTAAGTCTAGTAGGATTAGATATAGGACAGTACGGCCATTGTTATATGTGAGTGGCTTGTTTCTTGTGTTTGAAGGGAGCCAAACATTATGTATGAGGAGAACCTTGTACCATTTAAGATCTGTACATATGCTAGGGAATTGAAGTTGGAAAGCCAGGTATTCTAAAATACCACTGAAAGCACTGATAGAAATTGCCAGCTGTTTAGAGATGACTGTTATGTGGGGTGAGCACTCAGTCACTGGCTAATGTGGCTGCACCTTGTATGGACTGAGAGTTTCCTAGGTCCTGGCAGCCCAGTGGAAATGAAGCATGGAGGCCCTGATCCTGCTGGCTCTGAGGAATAGAGTCAGGGTTGGGGTCATAATCTCAGGGTGCGCACCGAACAGGAGGCTGTGGCAGGAATGAAGGACTGTCAGCGCCCTTTTAGAAGCTCAGACCTGGAAGAGAGGAAGGAGGAGCCAGCTGTGCCTGTACCTCCAGCGCAGAAGTGCCTCTGCAGTAACCCTTTGTGGGTTACTGGGTTTCTGTTGGAGGATGTAGCTGCTTCTCACATACCTATCCCTGTTCCTCCATACTTTATCCCACTTCCTCCTCCACCTGCTCCACTCTCTGGTCTAAAGGCTCTCATAGTCACAAGTCTTCTGAGGCTTCTGCAGCATGAAGTCAAGTGGTCCTGTGTCATCCTTGAAGACTTAGGGTTTAGCTTCCTTGCATCTGATAACTCAAATTCACCTGATTTCCACTGTCCAAAATGTGTTTCACTCTCTTCTCTTTGTCTTTGTGATTTCTCTCTCTCTCTCTTTTTTAATTTTATTAGCGTGTAGTCAACTTACAGTGTTGTGGTACTTTCAGGTGTATGGCAAAGTGAACCACTTATGCATATATCAGTAATGTGTATATGTCAGTCCCAAACTCCTAATTTATCACTTCCTCCCACATTTCCCCTTTGGTAACCATAAGTTTGAGTTTGAGATCTGACTTCGTTTTCATTGTCTCTTTATTGTAGCTTTAAAGAGAGAATGAAGTTGGAAGTAGTGTGTTTGGTTTGCCATCTTAAAAATTCTTGCTCATAGAGTTTATAAAAAATAGATTAAACATTGCTTATGAACAGATTGATGTGAAGGTTATCCTTGTTTGAATATGCTCATTTTAGTATAGTTACGGAAGAAAGTTATGATTAGTAAAATATATGAAGCATGTCATTCCTGGAAATTTAAGGCAATCACTTCATATCTGAGAAGTTTTCTCTTCTAGAATTTCTAGAAAGCAAGATCTATGCTGATTCCTACAAATGAATACCAGGCTAATTATTTTAAGGTGCTTGTTGATATAATCCCTGGATGAATTACTTGTAGTTGAATACCAATACACTTGTAAGCAGTGATGACTCAGACGCTTACTCCTATCAAATATATTTTTATTTAAAGTAGTAAATATTGGTCATTAACAATAAGGCATAATGGCATTGTTTGATCTACACAAGGGCTTGGAGGATCTTATATTCCATCGCCTTTAAATATCGCCACATGTGAGAACACTTTGGCTTGTTTGCCGTTACTGTTGTTAAATCTAAATCATTCTCCAGCATTTAGTTAAAGCAGACACCTTTTTTATGAACTGCAGACATCTGTGTAACTGATGCTTTGTCTAAACGCCTCTCTGCCTAACCACGTTCCTCGACTCAAGGGATGGGGTGTGTTTGTGTTTTAAGTTTAGTCAAATCAAGCTGCTTATATTTAAATATGTTTTTAAAATTTCAGGAATTAAAAAATTTCCCCTTGGAGTTCCATAGATTCTTGGGTGTGCCTTTGTTTCCGTACTTTGAAGAAAGACACATTATTCGTGTTTGCTCTCCAGCTTGTAACTCTATAGGTACTCAATTATTGAATACTTCTTTTTTTTTTTTTTTAAAGATTTTGAGGACTTGACATATAAAGGTAGAAAACTACTTTGATCCCTTTCAAGGAACTCTTTTTTTTTTTTTTCTTCTCCTCACTTGGTACCCCACACACAAATCCACAAGTTTTACCGTAATTATTTCTTATGTAAAATTAAACCAAAGCAATAAGATAAGGATTTTTCTGAAATGGCTAAAGCTTCTGGTGTCTATAAGTTGATTTTAGGCTTTTCTTTGTGTTACATTGAGTAGAAAAAATGTTTTATTGAGCGTCTAATATTTTTTACAAACAGGATTATTCTTTTCCTGATGAAGTCACACTGATGTATTATTCAGACAGAGTCTTGCAAGTCATTTAGAATAAAGTGATTCTCTTTCTCCATCCACAAAACTTCTCCCCGTACCCTAGGAGCTATCTCCTTACCTGTCGCACGCTCTCAATCCTCAGCTGCCATGACCCCTGTAACTCTGTATGTTTCCTGTGACATCAGGGTTTATGTTGAGCTCCTGAATCAAATGCTTCTATTTTACATTATTACTTTTTTTTAAAGATTGGTGATATAAATTCTTTATTTTTTAGATTCTTATAATCCTCTCATGTAATAAATAAGTTATCACACAACTGATGATATCATTATTGAATCCTTGAGAGTTTTAAAAGCCCTTGCATATTGTTTGGTTAAGTGTTTAATTTTTCAATTGAACTTGGAGAAAAATGTGTATTTACTATTATTATATCTTCTTTGTCTTCTTTGTTATTTATCCTTATTATATGTGATATACAGATATTTTCTATCCCATTGTATTTTATTAATGTTAGTCACTTACTCATATATCATGGACTGATTTCATGACCCATTAATGGAGTAGGACACTGCTGAAAAATAAGACAAATGTCCATGCAAGCACTTCAAATCATTATTGCAACTATTAGTGAGTATGCTTTATACATTCATATGCTTCATATTCACCCACCATATGTGGTGGTACTTTAACTTTTATTTTTGTCTAGACATGTTAAATTTAAAATATTTCTGACAATTAATTTGTAGTCTCCTATTTTTCTTAACATCATACGTCTTTGTCCAAGGAAGTTTAGCTCCTACCAGGAGAGGGAAAAAAATAAAATGTATATTATAGCTAGATTTTAATACCTGTATTTTAGCTGTGATTTTAATGGCTAGTATTAGCTGCTGCTAAGTCACTTCAGTCGTGTCCAACTCTGTGCGACCCCATAGACGGCAGCCCACCAGGCTCCACCGTCCCTGGGATTCTCTGGGCAAGAACACTGGAGTGGGTTGCCATTTCCTTCTCCAATGCATGTAAGTGAAGAGTGAAAGGAAGTCGCTCAGTCATATCTGACTCTTAGCGACCCCATAGACTGCAGCCTACCAGGCTCCTCCATCCATGGGATTTTCCAGGCAAGAGCTAGTGGGGGATGGTAGCTAAAGAAAACTGAGAGTGGTAACAGCAGTGTTAACTGTGATGTGTCAGCCAGAGGACCACGATTGCTTCATCTGCCTTTATGTTGCATATCAAAACATATGCATTTGTAAAGCAAGGAGTCCTGCCTCCTGTAGTAGGTACATAGTAGATGTGGGTTATCTTTTACAGTGATATTCAAAATTGCCTCACAACCGCCCTCAGGTATATTTTATGACACAACACAAACACATCTACTCATTCCAGGAATAAAAGTTTCACTGAATAAAACTTAACTCTTTCTGTGATTGATGCACTTTGATACTCTTGTTCCTTCTTTTTAAAAAATGCTGGTTGCAACAGTCAGTTGATGTCCTGATACATCAGTCTGGGTCAGGTTGAAGAGCACTGTCTTGTTGGACAGAGTCCCTGGGTACCACTTACCACTGTTATTCTTCTGATTACCAAAGCCACCCCCATAATGAAAAGCCTTACACAGCAGGGATGACGTAGGGTCTCCACAGAACAGACATTACCAAGCTAGACCAGAAAACACCGCCTCGTCTGACCTTGTAGGAATGTAACGTTTTCATAAAATATATCTTTGTATTATTATACATTGCTTTTGCAATTAGCAAACTATATCGAACAACATAAAACTTGTCATTAAATCCTAACAGAAGGAATGTGCATAGAGACAATGTCAGTATGTGAGGACAAGGAAAATGGAGTGAAATTTTCATTTAGCCAAAAGTTTGAACAATGCCATGAATATAATATTGAATGTATAATCATATAATATATATAATAATGACAATAATAGTGGTTCTCATTTGTTGAGTATTTACTCTTTGCTGAGGACTTTATCATCTGAATTGCATTTGATCCTCAGAACTGTCCAGTGAAGGTAGGTATTATATTACTCTTTTTCAAGTGAGGGAAACATGTCTAAAGGGAACGAATCGACTTCCCCAAAGTAATTCAGCCAGTAAGTGTCCACACGCTATCTAACACATGCCCTGTGCTCTTCATCATTACCTGTGAGGTCCAGCCTGAGCATGGAGGTAGACAGTCCTGAATCATCTCACTGCCACCTCCTCCTTGTGTGCCTTTGAGCCTCGATTTCCTCCTTGTGAAATGAAAAAGAAACCATGCATTTCATAGAGCCATGGTGAGGAGGAAGGAACTTAGAAAGGAGCTCTTATTGAAAAGAAGCTGCTTGTCCACAGCATTGCCACTGGGAAGAATGAGCAGACTTTGTCAGTCTATGAGATCCGAATTAGCACATGCATTTCATTTGCATTCATCACATAATGTTGTGAGCATGTTAATTGATTCTGGGTTTGTCTGATCCACAGAAAATATTCCCTGCTTTCTAAATCCTGGAGTATCTTTAGAGTGAGGGTGGTTGTTTCTGCCATCTGTTTTGGGCACCGAGTTGCCCAGAGGCACCAGAATGGACCTGCTGACTTTCTGGAGAATTCCCAGTGCTCTGTTTCATTTCAGCTTATTATTTCATCCTGTAATAAACCTTAACAAGATCACAGCTCATTTTCAGTAGCAATCCCCCATTGAAGTTTATTGATCTCTTCATTGGAATTTGAATCGCACTGAGTCCTATTGCTCCTGAATCAACAAGGAAGTGTTACCCTTTCCACAGTGACAGAATTCTTTGTATACCTGCAAGAAATTCAGTGTGCTAAAGATATTTAAAGTAATTGTGTTGTTCAACAGGCAGAATTGTAGAGCATTTAAAAAGAAAGGACCCCAGAGCCTTCTTTCTGAACGCTTGTTTTTGAAATTAGTTGTCATTTTCTTTGCGCACCTTCTGCTTTTCAGAACAACTTCTGGAATTCATGCACCAGTTGCCTGCTTTTGCCAACATGACGATGTCGGTGAGGCGGGAGCTGTGTGCTGTGATGGTGTTCGCTGTGGTGGAAAGAGCTGGGACCATCGTGTTAAACGACGGTGAAGAGGTTAGGAAATATTTATACCACTTAACAATGTCTCTGTGTGAGGCTCGCTCAATGCAGCAATGAACAAAAACTCTTTCTTCTTTAAAAACAATGAGCAACAATAAGTTTGCATCACTCAGAATTTTGATACACTCATTGTTGTGTCAGTCTTTTCCAAACCCACTATTTTATTTTCTATTATTTGCAATATTTAGATGATATTGATAGAAACATTTTGAGGTTTTAGCTTTTCAGATTTTGCAGTTTAAATGTTTATAATGTAATGCCTCTTGTCAGAACAAAATGATGTTCTTATCAAGGCAATAGCGGTCATTTTATCTTGTTTACATGTGTGTTTTGGGGAACAGAAGAAGTTTTTTTCTCTTGTGGCATTTTAGAATACCCAGTCATTAGGAAAGTGGAATGCCGTGGACCCCGTGCAGGCATCTGGAAACCTGTGGGTAGATGGCTGAGCTTTAGTTCTTGTTCTGTGAACTTGGCGAATGGTCATCTGTACTTGGGGTATTTTTCCCTCTTTAAAATAAAAGACCTAAATCATTTGTAGGGAGCATTCCAGGATTTACAGCTTCATGATCATGATTATTTTCTGCTTTGTCTTTGTTTTTTGAAACTAGCTGGACTCATGGTCAGTGATCCTGAATGGTTCTGTGGAAGTGACTTATCCAGATGGAAAAGCAGAAATACTCTGTATGGGAAATAGTTTTGGTGTCTCCCCCACCATGGACAAGGAGTACATGAAAGGCGTGATGAGGACAAAGGTGGATGACTGCCAGGTATAAATTGTCATTAAAAATGTATGTCTTACGCTTAACAAAGAACACTTACATATGTAGTTGTGGTAAGGTTTTTTTGACCTGTATAGATAGGTCATCTTTTAGAATTATAAAGAAGATTTTAAAGTACAACTATGACTTTTAGTGTTATCATACTCCAGGAAATTAAAAATAAATCTCCCATAAAGTTATTTGAACTCCACAAAACTAAGCATTCCATAAATGTGTTCTATTAAAAAACAGGTGTTCTATAAATATGATATCTAAAAATTGCCATCAATAATAGATAATCTAGTCAACAGAAAGTATTGAAGTGAAATGCCCATCATGAACAGAAATTATATAGAGATTATAGTAAAGTTGCTGTGATACAGTTACACGGTGTTTTTATTTAAATACATGCAAGATAAGGAATTGACTTTAGAAGTCATGAAAATTAATCATAGTTGAATCAGTTAAAATATTTGCTAGTTAAGAAATGACTGCCAATGAAAAATACAATGTCAGTATTGATATTATGTTAATATTCATTATATAAAAGCATTTAATAAAAGACTAGAGAGTATATTGAGACCAAATGTGAAATATAATTTGATCAATTTAACAGGTAACCTCTATATTAGTGCAAAACAAATTTAAGATGCTTTTATTATTATTGCATATTTATAATTCCATGTCTTAAAAACTGACCTTGAAAGGTAAAATATTTAATATAGTAAACCAAAAAAGTTGACTTAATTAATGTTATATGCTCACTGTATTTATTAGTCTACAGTCTGAAATACATCTGAAAATAGTTTATACTAAAAGAACATCATTGAATTTTTATAGTGTCTGATAAATGTAAAGTAGTGTTCATTTAAATTTTCAATTTTAAGTGGTTTACTTACTAAAAAGAAAAATGACCATGGCTATAAATAAAATTGTCTTACCTAGAGAATAATTTTGCTAAATAATTCCTCCAGTGAGCACTATAGAGAACAAAAAAAATGGCTATGAATTCAGTGTGTTGAATATGTAATGCCAGAGGAGCATTCTAAATATAGCCGGCTCTCAATTATTTGGCATATTAGAGGCAAACAAAATGCTAAATAAATCTCAAAGTATTTGGCCTCAAAATCTCAAATTGTTTCTTTTAAGAGGGTCATATATGACATTTCAGCTTTAGAATTATATTCCCCCCCAAAAAACAAAGCCAACCTGTGAGTCAAAATAAAGAGAAAAGTTGTTAAGGATTTCTCTGTCCTTCTCAGTCTTGCCCCCGACACCCAACCCAAGCCCTTCTACAAGTTACTACAGCACCCGAGTCTGTCTCTGTCCTTAAAGTGCGAGTGAAAGTTATTTCTGAGAATTCAGCTACTATGCTATCACCTGGTAATTGGCCAACCCCTTTTATTAGAAATTTTGTAATCATGGAACTGAAATGATACAGGAGGCTTAGAAATGTTTCAGAGTAATTGATAAAGATATTATATGAGTTAATATTACAGAGTATTTAACTAATGTCAGACATACTAGGTAACATTGAATATTTATCTGGAAGTGTGTGGAAAAGAAAAGAGGAGGTGGATATTAGGAGGAGAGTTCATGTATTTGCTGGATAAGGAATCAGCAGGAAACCCAGAGTGATGGTCCGTAAAGTAGACGCCAGGAGAAAACTCTGAATTAGAATGAAAACTCTGATAAAGGTAATATTAGGCTCCTGTAGCTCCTGATATGAGACTCCGGATGTACAGAGAGGGTCATGGGTGCAGTGTCTGCTAGAGAAAGTCTTTTCTTACTCTGTAGGCCACTCTGCATGCTGTAAAAGGAACATGAAATAAATCAGGTTCAAGAGTCATCCTTGTGCTTCCACATCCCTCTCAGACCCTAAGTTCCCTCCTTCCTTATTAGAATAGGCTTGGAGAAAAATATTAGATATTTTAATGCTTATCTGAGATAGCATTTTTACTGTATTTCTGTTAAAATGTCATGTTATTTGTCAGAAAGTGCACATATCTCATCCTCCTCTTGTTGGGGAAAGTCAACAGTGAGAATCACATTTTTTATCCATAAAATGACCTCCACAAGAGTGTCATTCCACTGAGCACACTGTAGATAATCAGTATTGATTGAATGAAATGAACAAAGGTGGTGTCCATTCTGAGAGGAAGCAACCTTAGCAGGTTGACCCTCATTTGCTGGCCTCTCAGTGGGTTCCAAAAATACATCTTGGGTAGTGTGGTTAAAATGGAACCCATGATCAATCTTGAAGACACAGTGTGAGTGGATTCAACTGGACACTTCTTTCTATTATTATTATTGGAGAGTAATTGCTTTACAGGGTTGTTTCTGCTGTTTAACAGCATGAATCAGCTACAACACATATATCCCCTCTCTCTTGAGGCTCCCTGCACCCCAATCCAACCCCTAGGTCATCATAGAGCACTAAAACCATACTTCAAATGATGTTTATCTCTGCCTGTTTAGGTCCCGTGATGCCCCCAACACCGTGCTCTATCCTGCTCCCTTCTGTGTGCTTCTTTTCCCAGTCTTGTCCCCTGTTGGATTTGTAGGACAAAGGCAGAACCAGGCAGACGTCTTTTGGTACCAGATGATGGCTCGGGTTTTCTGTTCCCCATCCATGTGTTTGTTTTTTTCACCCTCTGCCTGTCTCTCTTTTCCTTTCCTGCTCTTCCACTTTCTGTCTCCTCGTCCCCTCTCCCCCACCTAAGTCTTGGGCCTGCCAGAAACACCCAGGCATGGCTTAACCCTGCACTGTACCCTTCAGCAGATAGGGAACACTTGAATGCCTATGTGAACAGTTAGGTATAGCTCCCTTGCAAGCACAGAGTACCAATTTAAATAGAGCTCACCTCTTAAGGTAAATCTGTGAGACTCAGCTTTTCCTGAGACTGTGAGAGCTGTTAACTTTACTTCATTTTGTCATTTTCAATATGTTTACTAAATAAAAGCTGTGAGGTCATATGCCCAAAAGAAACTTATCTTGTGACATAAATTGTTTTTGCCCTTTTATAAGAGAAAGCTTAGTTGAGTTTTTATTTCATATCAGAGTGGCAAGATCATACAGGGTGAATAGCCGTCTTAAAGTATAAAACCTCTCTAAAACAATTGTGTTCATTTCAGTTCAGTCGCTCAGTCATGTCTGACTCTTTGCAACCCCATGGACTGCAGCACGCCAGGCCTCCCTGTCCTTCACCAACTACCAGAGTTTACTCAAACTCATGACCATTGAATTGGTGATACCATCCAACCATCTCATCCTCTGTTGTCCCCTTCTCCTCTTGCCTTCAGTCTTTCCCAGCATCAGGGTCTTTTCAAATGAGTCAGTTCTTCGCATCAGGTGGCCAAAATACTGGATTTTCAGCTTCAGCATCAGTCCTTCCAATGAATATTCAGGACTGATTTACTTTAGGAAGAAATGGTTGGATCTCCTTACAGTCCAAGGGACTCTCAAGAGTCTTCTCCAACACCACAGTTCAAAAGCATCAATTTTTTGGCATTCGGCTTTCTTTATAGTCCAACTCTCACATCCATACATGACAACTGGGAAAACCATAGCTTTGACTAGACACACCTTGGTTCAGTTCAGTCGCTCAGTCTTGTCCAACTCTTTGTGACCCCGTGGACTATAGCACTCCAGGCCTCCCTGTCCATCACCAACTCCTGGAGTTTACTCAAACTCACGTCCGTTGGGTCGGTGATCTTTGTTGGCAACTCACAAATTTTCAACTGGCTTTATCATACCTATTTTTTCTTTGAATTTAATGTTATATCTAAAAATTTCTTAAAGCAAAAATAAATTTGCTAATTAAATAATTAATGTTTTCATCTAAAGTGTATTTCTTTTGCGATGTCAGTGCTGTGTGGCCATATTGGAAATTCAATTTGGGATTCCTTTTTTTTTTTTTTTTTCATTTTTGGATGGTATTTCAGTTTGCTGCAGAAGAAATGCCAAAAATGTCTGTCTAGACACTAAGAATTTCAAATCAAATTTATTCTAATTTCTTTAAGTCCTTAGTCAAGAGGATTAATTATAGTACATTTCAAAATTCATTTTCTTTTTATCTCTCTACTTGTTTTAACTCAAGGATATATTTCTTTTTTAGGAGATAAACAATATAATTATGTTCTCTAAAAATTAGTATAAGAAAGAACACCTAAAATTATTTGGAGACTGAGAACAACTTGCTGTCCTGTAAAAAGAAAAAAAATTAAAAATATTTTTCAGGCAAGAACCACATGTTTCAAATATACGCAAACCTGTGGTCAGTGTTAAAGATATGAGTTTGGAGGTAGTTTTTGGCATTAAAAAAATTTTACTTAGCTATCCATAATTGCTTACAACAAAAGCCTATGCTTTTTGAATTTTAACTTTTTGATCTAAATGAATAAAAAAATTAGTTTTTTATATCAACCAACTCAGTGGAAGAAGCAATGTTGTAGTATGCTATTTCTTCCATGTGAACTGCTGCTGCTACTTCTGTAAAAAAGCTTTGTTGATTATGCAGAAAGTATGTAAAATATAGAAAAGTATGTTAAACAATGAAAATTGCTTGTTATTTGCATTGCTCAGAAATAATAATCATTCTCCTTTGTGATTGGTACCCTTTATCATTAAAAATATTCATCGTTTTTTATTTAAAAATAAATAATTCTTAAAAAGTAATAATTGATTTTGTTATATTCCACAATTTTTATATGCATGTATATAATATTAAATTAGCGAGCACATGCTTATGAGACATTGGGAGACTAGCATGACGTTGGTACGGCTGTCTCTTCATCTGTGCAGTGGGGATAATAGCACCTTCATGGCATCCCATGAATGCCATGGGAGGTTGGGAGGATAAAGTGAGAAAGTTCCTGTCAGGCAGCCACAATGTAATAATAATGATGTCATCATCACTATTAAAATCATTGTTACAATATTTGGTTTAAAATGTTTTAAAAAATGATGTAACATCAAGAATATGGAGTCGGACATGACAGAGCGACTTCACTTTCACTTTGATGCATTGAAGAAGGAAATGGCAACCCACTCCAGTGTTCTTGCCTGGAGAATCCCAGGGACAGGGGAGCCTGGTGGGCTGCCGTCTATGGGGTCACACAGAGTCGGACACAACTGAAGCGACTTAGCAGCATCAGCAGCATCTTTTATCTGCCATGTGCTATAATTTAGCCATTCCCTCTCTTTTAATCTTTCACATTAAAGGAGAAAAGAAATGTTCATTCTTCCTTCATTCCTAAATGATTTTTTTGCAATTTTAAATATGTATATTTTATTGAAGTATATTTGACCTACCCTAAAAATGATTTCTAAAATAAGAATAAATTATTCAAAATTCAGAGAAGACAAAAATTTTAAGTTAAAAATCTGTTCTTACCTCCTCACTGGCTTCTGGTTACTTTGTGTAATAAGTGATTTCTTGAATTCATTCTTCACTTTCTTTAAAACTACTAAGAAATATAATTAAATGGATTGCCCTGAGTCCTGAATTTTTTTTTATCTTTGAGGTCATGGAGGAGTAATTGTTTGATGTGCACATTTTTGTTAACTTCTTTAAGAGCAAGGATTAACCTTAATATCAGTTATGAGAAATAATGATTTGAGCTTAAAAAGTATGTGGCTTCCTTTGTGGATCTTTTTGAACAGCCTTTCTAAGCTGATTTCTTTTATAATATAATCACACATTTATAATATCTACTGCATGGATATCTTTGAATTTCGATATCATTTATTAAAATTATCTTTTAAAAAATTGTTGCTCTCAAAATCTTTTCAAATTCTTAAAACCCACTAAGTGATAATTATGTTTTTACATCATTTTTACATAATAAAATTTATCAAGCATATATTATGTATCTAGCACAGTGGAGGAGCTTCACCTGGATTATTTCATTAAACCTCCACAACAACCCTTTGAGGCTGGTGCTATTAGGATTATTTCCCCTTTTCAGATGCAAAATAAGACCCACAGTGAAAAAATCCTGAGAAAAATCCTTTTCTCAGGATTCCACAGTGAGAGGTAGTAAAGCTCATGTCTGAATCAGTTCACCTGGCCCTAGAAGCCGCAGTGAGGAAGGATGGGGGCAGTTAAGAGAATTTCTTCTTAAAAGCAATTCTGTGATGATTTGATTAGCAGGCTAGGATTTCTTAAGCACCAGAGAGTCCCAGTTTTTTACCTGCCCACTGATAGTAAAACAAAAAGTCACAGCCTAAAAAAAGTGGTGGCTCCTTAGCTTAGTCCCCTGGATTCAGGTGGCACATTACAATTCTTAAACCAGAAACAGTGCCCAGCAGCTGTCCTGATGGACTGATTAAAATCCATTATTGCATCCTTCTATTCTGAATTCTTTCCATATTCTTCTGTTAGGACCATGAGCCTAACAGATAATTAAACAACCACCTATAGACTCTCTCCAAAGGTTTTTTGCTGCTCTGCCCACCAACCTAGATAGCATATTAAAAAGCAGAGACATTACTTTGCCAACAAAGGTCCGTCTAGTCAAGGCTATGGGTTTTCCAGTAGTCATGTATGGGTGTGAGAGTTGAACTATAAAGAAAGCTGAGTGCCGAAGAATTGATGCTTTTGAACTGTGGTGTTGGAGAAGACTCTTGAGAGTCCCTTGGACAGCAAGGAGATCCAACCATTCCATCCTAAAGGAAATCAATCTTGAATATTCATTGGAAGGACTGATGCTGAAGCTGAAACTCTAATACTTTGGCCACCTGATGCGAAGAGCTGACTCATTTGAAAAGACCCTGATGCTGGGAAAGATTGAGGGCAGGAGGAGAAGGGGATAACAGAGGATGAGATGATTGGATGGCATCACTGACTCAACGAACATGAGTTTGAGTAAACTCCAGGAGTTGGTGATGGACAGGGAGGCCGGGCATGCTGTAGTCCATGGGGTTGCAAAGAGTCAGACATGACTGAGCGACTGAACTGACTGACTGACCACAGTTGTAAGGATATGCACTTTTTTTTTCTAATTTTTATTGGTGTATAGTTAATTTACAATGCTGTGTTAGTTTCAGGTGCACAGCAAAGTAAATCATATATCTAGATATATATGTGTATATATACACATGCATATATCCTATCTTTTTTTTTTTTAGGTATCTATCCTAAGAGTCCACTCTACTCCCCAGTGTTTTCTAATCATCACAAAAGGGACATGAGGAAGGAATATTCTAATTTTACCTTCTGATTATTTTTAATTGTTAGGATTTTTAATATAAATTACATATAATTATTCTAAAAATGAAACTTTTCTTGACCAAGGAAGAAATACATTAAAAAGCAGAGAAGTCTGATGAAGGTTCATTACCGAGCTCATTTAGAAAGTATGGGAAAGACATGGAAAAATGTCAGTCTTAAATATTTAAAACACTGAATCATTAGCGCAGCTAGGTCTCTTGCAAGCACTTTATCATTAACATGTGACTTACATTTTATTCTAGTTTGTCTGCATAGCCCAGCAAGATTACTGCCGTATCCTCAACCAAGTAGAAAAGAACATGCAAAAAGTTGAAGAGGAAGGAGAGATCGTCATGGTGAAGGAACACCGAGAGCTTGATCGGACTGGAACAAGAAAGGGGCACATTGTCATCAAGGTGAGACAAACATGCCACATCCCGAGGGAGGAGGGTTTTGGTAGTATCGCTTGTGATGATTTAGGATGCCCCCTCCTCATTTTTCAGTGTAACTTCTCTTAAATGTATCAGTTGTAAAGACTCTTTGAATTTCTGTGATGAATAGGAGTCTTATTCATTATTGTATATCTTCCTACCCAGTTCATCTTATGCTGAAGATTTGAAATCAAGGTACATGTAGATACCACGCATGCAGGATGCTTATGACACGTTTGATTTGTTACAGGGCACCTCAGAAAGGTTAACGATGCATTTGGTGGAAGAACATTCAGTGGTGGATCCAACGTTCATAGAAGACTTCCTGTTGACCTATAGGACTTTTCTCTGTAGCCCTATGGAAGTGGGCAAAAAGTTGTTGGAGTGGTTTAATGACCCGAGCCTCAGGGATAAGGTTGGAAGATACGTTCTAGTTTCCTTTCAAATGTGAAACATTCATATATAAAGTTAAAGAACTTTAATATATACAGTTGTTATACCAGTTATGTTCAAATTATGTTGGTGGGTTAAGAGAATGTATTTTTTAAGCAAAAGAAAAGGGATGCTACAAATACTAATTCTTGTTATAGATTCTAAGTTCAGCCCTAGAATTTTCTCTTTTAACACAAAAGCCAATACATTGGACAACAAATGTTTCAGTAGATTTTCCGTGAGAATCATTCCATATGTTGATGTATTTTGGGAGGAAGTGAGCTTCATATCCTCCTCTGCTATCTCCTTTCCCCTCAACAAATGTTTAGACTCTAGTTCTGTTGAAAATTCTATTAAAACACAACCCCCAAACACCTGGGTTCCTTGGGAATGTGCATCCTCTGGTTCAGTAGCTGGCCAGTGTACACCACATAGAAGTTATCGGTTTTCAGTTGCCCCAAAACAGCATCTCCTCTCAACCAGTGTGGGTGGGTAGGGCCCTGTCTTATAATTCTGAACTGATCCTCTTCACCAGCTCTTGAGTCAGGCTCTTTTTCAAGGCCAGAGAGGGTGATGAAGTTCCTAGTCTTGTGAGGTTTGAGAATTAACTAGCCTGTATTCAATTCTCCTTCCATATGATGGCCTTGTTTCTATGAGGCCCAACATGGGAGAGGCAGGGTGGGAAACCCAGAACTGGGGACAAACAGCAAAAGGCTTCCAGCTCCAGTGCTGGCCCTGCTGCTGACTACCCCTTGGCCTGAGAGCAGTCATTGGACAGTGATGCTCTTCATATCATCATCTGAGAGTCACAGGCGTAGAAGACCTCAGCTAAGGTCCTCTGCTGTAAAACTTGCTTTGAGTATTTCCTCTGCCATTTTTCTCCTGTCACTCATCTCTTTATTTGTAAAATAGTAATCTGTGTCATTTTGGGGTTGTTGTGAAGATGAATAACTTGGTACTGTCTGGCTCACAGCAATCTCTTACTGAATCTTAAAGGTATTGGTGGCGGTAGTTGGAGTATTCAATTCATGATTTACAAATCTCGTTTTTCTAACCTGGAATACGGCTAGTAGACGTTTAAGGTGGCATCTCAGCTACAAAATTTTAATTTTATGAAAAGGTCAGGTATTAAGGATATAGGTTCAGGAGAGACAATAATCTTGGTTTCTTCAACTTGAAAAATGGTCAATAGTGATAATAAATGACAAAAAATTAATATAAATATCAACTTGACTCCTGAGTGTTTTCTCAGATTATATACTATACTTTGTCCCACTGTATTTAACTGTAAACAGTATTTTAACTGTAGTTTAAAGATTAAATGCATACTGTCACATCTGTTTCTTTCCTGCTAGAATAGCATATTTCATTTTCCTGCTTTAAGAGGTTAGTTAATGCTTGAAAACAATGCTACGGAAAATTTCTTTGATCTTATTATTCAAGATTGAGAAAGTTAAACTCACATAAAGTAAAACAAGTGCTTTTTAATTTAAAGTTGCAGTTATACTCCTTTCATTTGGTAAAATTTTATTGAGAGTTTACTCTGAGCCAGGTGTTGTTATAAATATTAAGGATGCCCTTAGAACATAACAGATAAGGTTGTCTTCATGGAACTTATAGTCTAATGAGGGTTGCATAGTTCTTGCTGGTATAAGGCAAATATTCCATAGCTGAGTGTGTGTATTGTGATGTATAAAGGTGTAGGGCTCAGTGAAAACATGTGAGCAGAGTAAGGAAAGGCAACTCACTTTTCGTGCAGAATTGTAGATATTAAAGTTTCTGTCTTCTTGTGTATTAATTTATTTTGATTCTTTTTTTCCCTTTAGTTTTTGTTGTGACCTGTTTCAAATATATTTTGAGAGTAAGCCAGATATATATTAATTACCATCCTTCAATATAAAGTCCAAATTTAAAGTATTAATATATATTTTCAGAAAGGTATCCTCATCAATAAAATCTAAAGGTTTTGTTATTGTTTTTCATGTTCATTGTTGTTAGGTAAATTGTTTGTTGGATATCTTTTTTTGCAATGACCTTAACCACAAATCTTTAGCACTAGAAAGAAGAAAACCTATTAAAAATTAATTGATTTTTCAGGTTACGCGGGTAGTATTATTGTGGGTGAATAATCACTTCAATGACTTTGAAGGAGATCCTGCAATGACTCGATTTCTAGAAGAATTTGAAAATAATCTGGAAAGAGAGGTAATATTTGTGATTTTGTTTTTAATCACAGCTTTCAGTTCATTTTATTCAGCCCATCCTTGAAACCACTCTTTTTGAACTCTTGTAGAAAATGGGTGGACATCTAAGGCTGTTAAATATTGCATGTGCAGCTAAAGCAAAAAGAAGACTGATGACGCTAACGAAACCAGCCCGAGAAGCTCCTTTGCCTTTTATCTTACTTGGAGGCTCAGAGAAAGGATTTGGAATCTTTGTTGACAGTGTGGATTCAGCTAGCAAAGCAACAGAAGCAGGCTTGAAACGAGGGGATCAGGTATGGCATTTCTAGTTGCAAACGTAATGGTGAACACTGGTGTCTTCTTTTCCTTCAGTCAATTGGGAAACTGAAATTAATTTTATAACTTCATTTTTAGATACTAGAAGTAAATGGTCAAAACTTTGAAAATATTCAGCTATCAAAAGCCATGGAAATTCTTAGAAATAACACACATTTATCTATCACTGTGAAAACCAATTTATTTGGTAAGTATTTTGCATTTTTTGCATAGTCTCATTTTTCTCCTTTTGGTCTTTTATTTAAACATTTATGTCTTAATCATGAAAAGTCATTGCTTATAATTCAAGCATCATAAGAATTGAAAATTTATAGTAAAATGCATAGATACAGAATTAATTATATAAGCATATAATTAGATTTAAATAAAAGCCTACTTACTTGAGGACCATAACATTTAATTTTATTGATATTTTTATTGATAAATATTTTATTGTAAAGAATAAAAATCTGTCAATAAATACCTGTAACTTATTCTGAGTAGACATGGCAGAAAACATACAAAACAGATTCTTGGTGTCATTCATTCCTTGTAGGAGTGTTTTTCTACAGGATTACAGTTTTGATCATGGCAATCTATACTTAGTATCTGTTTCCAAGTTCTACAGTTGTCTTTGAATTATTCAGATTTCCAGTAATGGATGTTTTTTGGTGTCTGTTTCCTCTTTAGTATTTAAAGAACTTCTAACAAGATTATCAGAAGAGAAGAGAAATGGTGCCCCTCATCTCCCTAAAATTGGAGACATCAAAAAGGCCAGTCGCTACTCCATTCCAGATCTCGCAGTAGATGTAGAGCAAGTGATAGGACTTGAAAAAGTAAATAAGAAAAGCAAAGCCAACACTGTTGGGGGAAGGAACAAGCTCAAAAAGATACTCGACAAGACTCGGATCAGTATCTTGCCACAGAAACCATATAAGTAAGTGTCTGTATAAATTTTCTCTGCATTCTATTATTGTATTAAAATAATAAGCGAAGGTGATGTAATGTTTACTCAGGAGTGTAAAAATTGTTTTAGCTTTTATGGCAGAGCTATCTTAGAGGCAACTGGACAATTGTTTTTACCCCATTTTTGCCACTTGCTTGCCTACTCCAATCTTCTTAGAGATAGTTAGCATTTCTTTGTTTGAACTATTTTATTTCTCATTTGGACTTTTAAAAAGCAAGAATGTGACTTTACTCCTGTCTCCCCCCTGGCATGATGGGGTTGTTTCTGCTCTTGTTTCTTTGTTTCTAGGTGTGTTTTCCACCGTCAGCATCTGCTTTTGCCAACTGAGTTTTTGCGGCTCCCAGCTGCTACTATCTACTCTTGCCTTTCTCTTTTTGCTTCTCTCTCCTGTTTTCAGTTACTTAACTGTTGACAAGACATCACCAACCAAGCACAGAACTCCTTTTTTCCTCCTGCTGGGCTCTGCAGTCAGCATGTCAGGTGTATTCTTGAATCTCTTCTTGGCTGTTCGTTTATGCCAACAGCTCATACCAGACAGAGTTGCAAGTGTCACACTTTTAAAACTTTGCTTGTTTGCTCACTTTTTTTTTCACTTTAGCTTCTTCTAGGTCTGTGGATGTTTTATAAACTTCAGTTGGTGGTGGTGGTTTAATTACTAAGTTGTGTCCAGTTCTTTGAGCCCACCAGGCTCCTCTGTCCATAAGATTTCCCAGGCAAAAAGACTGGAATGGGTTTGCCATTTCCTTCGGGGCAGTCTTCCCAACCCAAGCATCCAACCCACATCTCCTGCTTGGCAGGTGGATTCTTTACCACTGAACCACCTGGGAAGCCCCATAAATCCCAATTGCCATCAGTCAAAATTTTTTAAAATATTAAATTACATGGGTGCCCAAAATTTATTTATTATATATTCCTCTAACTACAGTAATATGAGATAAGTTGAAAACATAAGGGTTATTGTTTTTCTTTCTTTCATGATCTAATAGGTCTTACAAAGGAGCAATACATATAACCATTCAGACTTTATCGAGTCTTTTCTAATTCCACTTCTGATAAAAATTTCATACAAAGATTTGAGAGCTATGTTCTAGAATATGCTGTTAGTGGATTGAATATCAAACTTGTGTCCCTATTAAACTATAATGATTGATTCTTTCATATTAGCTAGAAAAGACTGCTACAGCAGAGTCCTAAGGATCAGCAGTGTGTACAATGGCAGTATTTATAGACTTGAGAGTGTGTTTGTACCAAGTAAGTTTCTAAGAGACAGTGGATTAGGCCTGCTGGCATTACAGAAAATAGGAATTGATTTTTTAAGTCACCCTTCATAATGAAAAACACATTTTTAAGTGGATAAGAAAATTACTTAAATGTAGAATTATTAGCAGCACAATAACTAAAAAAAAAAACAGAGTTATATCTGACCATGAGTTAAATATGAACCTTTAAAACAATCTAACACAAGTCAGCATGACCCTGGTGAGTATTAATAGAAATGTGACATGTAAGAGCTGAGTTGAAATCCATCCCTAGTACAGGGTGTTGGCAAAGGACACAGGATAAGAACACTGTGCATAACATTACTCTGTGTATTTGGATGTATAACATTATTATGTGTATTTGGAAAGATACTCAAAATCTAGAAAAGGGAAAAGAAAAAAGGATGATAAATAGATCGTTGATTTGGAAGCACCGAGGAGACATGTTAAATAATTTACATTGAAGAACATATATGACTCATTTAAACATTTCATTATGGACCACATCTTTATCCATTCATCTGTCAGTGATGTCAGTTACAATCCTGGCTATTGTAAATACTGCTATAGTGAACATTGAGGCTGCACATGTGTCTTTTTGAATCATGGTTTTCTCAGGGTATATGCTCAGTAGTGGGATTGCTGGGTCATATGGTAGCTCCGTTTTTAGTTTTATAAGGAACCTCCTTAGTGGCTTTATCAGTTTACATTCCTACCAGTAGTGCAAGAGGATCCCTTATCTCCACATCCTCCCCAACATTTATTGTTTGAGGTTTTTTGATAATGGCCATTCTGACTGGTGTGAGTTTACAATACCTCATTGTAGTTTAAATTTGGATCTCTCTGCTCTTTGATGAACTAGATGGGTGGGATGGGGGAGGGCGGGGTGGCGGGTGGTGGGAGGGAAGTCCTAGAGGGAGGGGATATATGTATACATATGGCTGATTCACTTTGTTGTACAACAGAAACTAGCACAACATTGTAAAGCAGTTGTAACTCAAAAAAAATAAACATTTTATATGAAAAATATTTGAAATCATCTATATATGTAATATAATTGAGAAGAATAATTATATTTAAAAGAAGGCTCAGTAGACTGTAGGATCTTTTATGTTGGTATATAGACTTGATTTGGAGAAGGCATTGACACCCCACTCCAGTACTCTTGCCTGGAAAATCCCATGGATGGAGGAGCCTGGTAGGCTGCAGTCCATGGGGTCGCGAAGAGTCGGACACGACTGAGCGACTTCACTTTCACTTTTCACTTTCATGCATTGGAGAAGGAAATGGCAACCCACTCCAGTGTTCTTGCCTTGAGAATCCCAGGGACGGGGGAGCCTGGTGGGCTGCCATCTATGGGGTCGCACAGAGTCGGACACGACTGAAGCGACTTAGCAGCAGCAGCAGCAGAGACTTGATTTAATAGTAGTCATTACTTGGGGCTTCCTAGGTGCTAGTTGTAAAGATTCTGACTGCCAGTGCTGGAGATGCAGGATATGCAGCTTCCATCCCTGGGTCGGGAAGATCCCCTGGAGTAGAAAATGGCACCCCACTCCAGTACTCTTGCCTGAAAATTGCAAATCTTTCCTAATAATCAGCATATGTTTACAAAGATTTTTTTTTTTCTAACAAAGCTTATCAAAGTAGTCAAGCAGATAAATATTCTAGATACACTGTTTTTTTTGTTTTTGTTTTTTTCTCTCTCTCAAAGATTATCAGTATCACAGAAGCTAAGGTGCCAGACGGTGGCCACCTGGCAAGGACAGCCCTAGTAGAGGGATGTGAGTAGAGGGGGGAGGACAGTAGAGGACAGTAGAGCTCAGGGCCAGTTGTTGAGTAAGTGGAGAAACACTGCTGAACCCAGAGGAAAGAGAGAATAAGCCAACAGACTACATACAAAGTTAACCAAGGTCAAAAAAATCTCAGTAACAACGACAGAGTTCCAGAGGTCCAGCAGGAAGAGGCTGCGCTCAGAGCTGGACCTTTCTAAGCCTGATCTGTACTTTAACACAGTTTCAATCCAGGAGTACTCTTTTGTCTGGATGGCAGACACATAGGTGAGAGTAGAGTGTTAGATCACCATGTTGGGTGTGACATGTTGCTGGGAAACGGGTCTGAAGAAGGCCACCTTTGGGGGATGCTCAGAGTGTCTGACCAGTACTGATAGCATCTGCGCCACAGGAGCCCGGTTGACTCTGTCTTTGGCCTGAGTCCACACAGTTGTCTCGAGTCCTGTATGACCTTTCATATTTTGGGCAGTAAAGGCTGCTTTATAAGGTTGAAAGATAAAATTCCACTAATAATGTGAATGTTTTAATGGACATTAATCCTTTTTGTCTATATATACATACCTCTATGCACTTAAATAGAAATATAGTTTTGTTATGAATATAGCTAAGAATTTTTTAAATTTTTATTGAAATCTAGTTGATTTATAGTATTTCTTAGTTTCAGGTGTACTGCAAAGTGATTCAGTTTTATAAGTATATATGTTTGTGTATTCATTCTTTTTTAGATTCTTTTCCATTAGTATTATAAGAGAGTGAGTATAGTTTCTTGTGCTATATACAGAGGGTCCTTGTTATCTGTTTTATATATAGTAGTGTGCATATGTTAATTCCAAACTCCTAATTTATTCCTCCCCCTCCCCTTTCTCCTTTGGTAACCATATGTTTTCTATATCTATGAGTCTATTTCTGATTTGTAAATAAGTTCATTTGTATCATTTTTTTTTAATATTCCACACATAAGCAATATAGTAGATTTGTCATTCTCATCAGACTTCCTTCCCTTAGTATGCTCATCTCTAGGTCCCACCTATATTGCTACAAGTGGCATTATTTCTTCCTTTTTTATAGCTAAGAAATATGCCATTGTGTGTGTATACCACATCTTCTTTATCCGTTCTTCTGTTCATGGGCACTTAGGTTGTTACCATGTCCTGGCCATTGTAAATAGTGCTGCAGTGTAAATGTAAATGGAGTGCATATGTCTTTTCAGATTGGTGTTTTCTCCAGATATATGCCCAGGAGTGGGATCTCTGGACCATGTTCACATATGAGTTTTGAAGAATTTATACTAACATCATCCCAAGTCTTGTCCTTACTTACTTGCCTTTGTAATTTCCATTTCTCTCCCAAATAAAAAGGAAGAATGCTGCTAGGTTTTTCTTTCTTTCTTTCTTTTGCACAGCCATTAAAAATGGTAGGTAGTAGGTATTATGATCAAGCTGTCATGTCTAAAAACGTAATGATGCTGCATCTTAATTTTATGACACCTTGATTTATGTCGCAACCGTAGTATGATCTTCTTTCTCTTCAAGGTACTTATAGAAATTGGTCAGAACTATAACCATTTGCTTGTGTTCTGTTAATTTTGTGTTTGTGCTTACTGCTTTATTCTGATGTTTTGTTTTGGAAATAGTTGGCCCTTCAAATCTAGAAATAGTTTTTATGTATTATTAAATCATGTTTCAAGAGTTATGCCCAGGCTTTTATAAATGGAAGTGAGTTTGTAGCTATCAATAGTAAGCAGTACTCTTGGAGCTTAAATCTAGAACTAGAAATTTTAAGTAGAGAGTTAAAAGTAAAAGTGAGTCATTGGATTTCCACTGCCTCTTCTTTGGTGCCAAGAAATGTCACCATGCACCACTACTTTTTTATGCTCCATATAATTAAGAAATAATGTCTGTGTCAGGCTTTCTTTACATTTGACTCTATCGTGATCTCATTTATCTCTCTGAAACACTGGAGGATGAAATTGGGACAGTTTGGACTTTTTTTCCTCCATTCATTTTACTCAATTTCTTCAGTTCTTAAAGATAAGATTATAAAACAACTTATCATTCTGAGGCAGAAGTCATCAATTGAGTGACTAAATGCCTTTCTTAAAATGTGCTTTTTCTTAACTCTATTTCCATGACTAACTCGGACTTATCTTTTCTTAAATATATGTCTGTAACTCAGAAACTACTAATACTCGTTATGACTCATCTAGTTAAAAAGACAGGTTTTAAAGAAACATGCACTTGAGTTGGATACACAAGCAGTAGCAGCTTTTGTAATTTACAATCAAATTTATTAATATTTGTACATTAACTGCTAGTATTCTGAAATATGGTTTATTTCTTAAACCGTGCACTATCTATTGGTGAGTCATAACTTTTTAAGTTGCTGATCATTTATTTTGTACCTTTTTTCTTGGTTCAGTGATATCGGGATTGGTCAGTCTCAAGATGACAGCATAGTAGGATTAAGGCAGACTAAGCACATCCCAACTGCACTGCCTGTCAGCGGAACCTTATCGTCCAGTAATCCTGACTTACTGCAGTCACACCATCGCATTTTAGACTTCAGTGCTACTCCTGGTGAGCACCACTCGTATAGATTTGTTTTTTCTCTTTTTCCCCCCCCAATGTAATGGTAGTGCTATATGTATCTCTCTTGCTTTGGCATGGACTCTGTCAGATGCTAAAAGTCATGATTAAATTTCAAACAGTTGGAACTGGTTTTTTTATTATTACTCAGACTAATTTAGTATGCCCACAAGCAAATGGATCTCTCAGATGTTCCCTTTCATAAAATGAAGTTAATATAGTATCATGCAGATATTATCAGGTCATATTAAATAAAAAGTAAGAGGCATATTTTAGATCAGCTTCCTGGATTTTTCAATATAATAAAGATGAACTTTAGATTTAAATTTTTTCCTTTCTGCTGCCAACCTGACAACTTTAACTGCTGCTATTGTGATCTGATCTGTTTGTTTGTGGATCATTTGGTTATCCTAGGGCAAATGTGTTCATTCGGTGTGCCTATATGTTGACTGAATCAATCTTTGAAGAAGAATTGCTGATGTAAGGGAGAGATGGAAGTTTAGCATTGTCTTTTCTGAGAATTTTTTTCACATTGCTTTGTTTAATTTTATTACCATGTACTGAAATCCTTTCTACTGACATATGACTCTTCTTTCCACCAGATTTGCCAGATCAAGTGCTAAGGGTTTTCAAGGCTGACCAGCAAAGCCGATACATCATGATCAGTAAGGACACTACGGCGAAGGAAGTGGTCATTCAGGCCATCCGGGAGTTTGCCGTGACCGCCACCCCAGATCAGTACTCGCTCTGTGAAGTCTCTGTCACACCAGAGGGAGTGATCAAGCAAAGAAGGCTTCCAGATCAGCTTTCCAAACTTGCTGACAGAATACAGCTGAGCGGAAGGTAGACGTTCCTCATCCTGTTGGATTTCTCTACCCCCACCTCCCCAAATCCCACACCAATGGCCGGTGAACACTTTCGAAGGGTTTTTAAAATAAGTATCCCTGAAGATTAAAAAGAAGATTTGCCTCATTCACTGAGCATTGCCATATCAAAGGGAATGCACACAGTAGACGGTTGACCCTCACAAGGATCTCTTAGGAACTTGTGCAAAACAAGGGTGCTGTGACCTGACCGTTCCTTGCTGCTCACCAGTGCTTGTGCTCCCATCAGGACACGGGCTGGCAGAAAGGCACAGCCATCTCCTGGGAGATGCACATTCACAACACACCTTCCACCATCTTCTGCCATTTGCTTCTGCCTACCTGACTTTTCTAGGAGCTCCATTTGTTTAGGTGGAGATATCTATGACAGTGTGGTTGGCTAAAGCTGCCTATTATTGTTCATGACACTAATGAAATATCCTTAACACTGGAACCAAAGCCTAGTTGCTTCAGGGCTTGGTCTTCTGCTGCCTTGTATTTGCAGGAAAACATTGTATGGGGTTTTGTCAGCCTCTCAGGTGGTTTTGTGTCTCTTAAATGGTGTTTCCATTGATATTCTCAAATCACAAATTAGGGAAAGTTGGAAAAGTAGTTATGTCTTGGCTTTCGTATAATGACTAGATTTTGCACTTTCTGAAAAATGAGTGTTTTCATAAATCACATTTTTTCTTTTTTTCTCATCATATGGAGTGTTTCATTGTATTCCTGCCTTTTGTGTTAAACATCTAAACCTGATTTAATTCATTCCGAACTTCTGTTTTCTTTCTGTCAGCTATAACTTTCTTGCTCTTCTTCACTTTCACTTTATTGCCAGCCCCAACCCTGGTAGGTAGTGTCCATTTTTCTTGTTATCATTTAAATATCATTGATCTGTCTGTGATCATGATGGAGTTCTCCACATCTCCACTGAGGTGCAGAGTCCTGATTCACAGTCCTTGCTCAACAAAATTATAAATGGATTCACATCACAGGCTTCGTGAGTGATCAAAGCTGAGAACATCTATGACTGTCAAGCCCCGAGGTCTGTGTCTTCTGTCACGTCAGCTTTGGCGAAATATGCAGAAGGCCAGTTTGACAGGACCACAATTCTCATTCTGCTTCTTCCTTTATGGAGTCTGGCTTAAGAAAGCATCTTTCTATAAAATCGGTAAAAAAAAAAAAAAATTAACAGAGTAAACATTTGCATTCTCTTTTTTTTTTTTTTTTTTTTTTTTTTTTTTTTTTATGGACCCACGATATCCTGAAAACAGGCTTTATGATACCGATCATTTGAAAAGAACATTGTTGCTATTTCCTTTATGCTCGAATGCAACTAAAACTCAGTCCCCTCTCCTTCCTTTTTTTTTTTTTTTTTTATGGTTCATGAAAAATAGAATTGCATTGTTCTGACGTATGGATTTTCATTCTTCTTTCTTTTTCCTGAATCCTGATTTTTGCAATGTTACACAGTGTCTTCATCTTGCAAAATTAATATGATTTTAATAAATATGATACACAAGATGAGTATATTGAGATTAACAATTATGAAGGAAAAAACTGAAAATATTGTAGAAGGTAACATAAAAACCATATCGTTTCATGAATCTTGTATCCAGCCATGCAGGAACTAGACTCAACTACTAAATAACATTATTTTTTGTCATTCACCTTTCTTCCCTAATCCCTCCCTCCACTGCTTCTTCCTCTTTTTACATATTTTCAAAATAGCATAAATTAAGATTAAAAGTGTTTTTAAGACTCCACTCAGGTTCAAATATTGCTCTTATTTGTAATACAGAAATAAATTCTTTTCAAAGTCTTAATCTCAAGAGAAGCATTGCTATTTTAGCTAAAAATTCAATTTTACTTTGGAGAACTCATTCAAAATAATTTTTTAAAGATTAGCTTAATGTTATTTCTTCCCATCAGACTTGATTTTTTTTTTTTCTGAAAAATTTCACAATATAATGTTGATAGTTTACCATGAAGAAATTAAGAAAAGAGAATAGTTTCTAATGTTTATCCATGTATTGACTGTTCGTAGTGCTCTTTACTCCTTCCTGTATTTCCCAGTTTTGTTTTGATATTATCATCATTCATAAAGGACTTTATCATTTTTTATAGCTCGTGCATGCTTCCTTAGCTTTCATTTCTCTGAAGGTGTTTTCACCCCCATTTCAAAAGATACTTTCAATGAATATCTATTACAGAATTGACAGCTTTAATTTTTCAGCACTTTATTTATTTTTTTTATTTGATAAATTTAATGCCTTTTATTGCCATACCTCATTTTACTGTGCTTTGCTTTAGTGAGCTTTATAGATACATGTTTTTTTTTTTTTTTTCCTTGTTAATTTTCTGTTTAGTTGATCTATCCATAAGTGTGAGTGGGGTACTAAAGTCTCCCACTATTATTGTGTTATTGTTAATTTCTCCTTTCATACTTGTTAGGATTTGTCTTACATACTGCGGTGCTCCCATGTTGGGTGGATATATATTTATAATTGTTATATCTTCTTCTTGGATTGATCCTTTGATCATTATGTAGTGACCTTCTTTATCTCTTTTCACAGCCTTTGTTTTAAAGTCTAATTTATCTGATACAAGTATTGTGACTCCTGCTTTCTTTTGGTCCCTATTTGCATGGAAAATCTTTTTCCAGCCCTTCACTTTCAGTCTGTATGTGTCCCCTGTTTTGAGGTGGGTCTCTTGTAGACAACATATGTAGGGTCTTGTTTTTGTATCCATTCAGCCAGTCTTTGTCTTTTGGTTGGGGCATTCAACCATTTACGTTTTAAGGTAATTACTAATAAGTATGATCCCGTTGCCATTTACTTTATTGTTTTGGGTTGAGTTTATACACCATTTTTGTGTTTCCTGTCTAGAGAATATCCTTTAGTATTTGTTGGAGAGCTGGTTTGGTGGTGCAGAATTCTCTCAGCTTTTGCTTGTCTGAAAAGCTTTTGATTTCTCCTTCATACTTGAATGAGATCCTTGCTGGGTACAATAATCTGGGCTGTAGGTTATTTTCTTTCATCATTTTAAGTATGTCTTGCCATTCCCTCCTGGCTTGAAGAGTTTCTATTGAAAGATCAGCTGTTATCCTTATGGGAATTCCTTGTGTGTTATTTGTTGTTTTTCCCTTGCTGCTTTTAATATTTGTTCTTTGTGTTTGATCTTTGTTAATTTGATTAATATGTGTCTTGGGGTGTTTCTCCTGGGTTTATCCTGTTTGGGACTCTCTGGGTTTCTTGGACTTGGGTGATTATTTCCTTCCCCATTTTAGGAAGTTTTCAACTATTATCTCCTCAAGTATTTTCTCATGGTCTTTCTTTTTCGTCTTCTTCTTCTGGAACCCTAACATTTGCATTCTCTTTGGACAAGTTGCTGACAAAGAGAAAGGCGCAGTGACCCTGAGTGCTCTCTCTACAGCTGGTGTTCATCTTTCTGAGCCTTTGTTTCTTCATCTGACAAGCAGGAAAAACACACACCCCACTTATGTGTAGGGTTTTTGTGAAAATCAGATATTCGAAAGTCAAAGTCCGTCTTAGGATCGTTCTCCTCATAGCATCAAATAGAGGCAAATGGCTTACAGGTTCCTTTGGTATTTAAATAAATAGGTGAACTTGGGTGGACCAGTAGTCACAGAGAATCTCTGGGGAACAGAGTGGTCACTCTGTGTTGGATTCTCGCTTCCTTCCTTGGATCCCATTTCCTTATTTAAACCGATTATCTAAGTTCAGCTATTTTCTGTCCTTATTAGCCAAAAAAAAAAAAAAATAATAATAATAATAATCTAGAAGGAAGGAAGAGTAGTAGAAAATGGATTGCAGTTGATACAAATGCAGTTCCGTGTGATGTGTTTGCTTCTATCAGTGGCTTCTGGATGGGGTTCTGTGGTCTGGCGTCTGAGGAGCCACTGCCTCCTCCGTCTGCCAAGCAGAGTCCCTGCATCATTCAGCAGCACGTTCTCATTGCTGTTCTGTAGACAGCAGCGTTCTTCCAGGAATGTTTTGAGATTGCTGCTCAGGCTTTGGATTCTGTGTCTCTCACAGGTATTACTTGAAAAACAACATGGAGACGGAAACCCTTTGCTCGGATGAGGATGCACAGGAGCTGCTGCGAGAGAGCCAGATCTCACTGCTGCAGCTCAGCACCGTGGAGGTGGCCACGCAGCTCTCCATGCGCAACTTCGAGCTTTTCCGCAACATCGAGCCCACTGAGTACATCGATGACTTATTCAAGCTCAAATCAAAAACCAGCTGTGCCAACCTGAAGACATTCGAGGAAGTCATTAACCAGGAGACGTTTTGGGTAGCATCTGAGATTCTGCGGGAGACAAACCAGCTGAAGAGGATGAAGATCATTAAGCATTTCATCAAGATAGCTCTGCACTGTAGGGAGTGCAAGAATTTTAACTCCATGTTTGCGATCATCAGGTGAGAGCACGTTCATTGTAAGAGTTGATTCAGTTTGCAGGTTAAAAAATATTATATCAATCCAGGAAAGCCATACAATTTGTAGGAGTGTAGTAGTTTTTTAATTGCGTCATATGGAATAATTCTTTTTCTCTGAATCCTAATTGTAATGCTTTATTTAAAGTCTCTTATAATGGATGGTCCTAGAGATTATTATACTAAGTAAAGTCAGACAGAGTAAGACAAATATCATATGGTATCATTTATATGTGGAACCTAAATATATATATCTATGTGTAAATGCACTTATTTACAAAACAGAAGTAGACCCATAGACATACGAAATAAACTTATGGTTAGCAAATGGGAGAGAGAGAGAGAAGGATGATTTAGGAGTTTGGTTTAAAATATATACACTATTATATATAAAATGGGCTTCCCTGATGGCTCAAATGGTAAAGAATCTATCTGCAATTCAGGAGACCTGGATTTGATCTCTGGGTCAGGAAGATCCTCTGGAGTAAGAAATGGCAAGCCATTCCACTATTCTTGACTGGAGAATTCTATGGACAGAGGAGCCTGGCAGGGTATAGTCCGGGTCACGAAGAGTTGGACTCGACCGAGCAACTAACATATTTAAAGTAGATAAACAACAAGGCCCTACTGTATAGCATAGGGAACTATACTCAGTATTTTGTAATAGCCTGTAACAGAAAAGAATCCGAAAAAGAACAGATATATATGTATGTGTATGTGAGTGTACTGATATATGACAAATCACTGTGCTGTACACCTGAAACTAACACATCATTGTAAATCAGCTGTACTTCAGTTAAAAAAAAAACCTTGTATGCTGATTTAAAGCCCAGAAAATCTGTGTTTGCCTTTTTTTTTTAGCTCTGTGACTTGGGGCAAATTATTTGAATTTCTCTGAATGTCAATTTATTTCTATATAAAATAACAATGACCCAAAGAGTTATCAAGTAACCTAAATAGTATGATGTGTATAGAGTTCCATCAGTTGCACAGGGCAGATGGATGCCTACTAAATGTTAATTTTCTTCTCCTCTAAGTGCTTAGAGGCTGGAAGAAAATACAGCTTGAAACAACGAACAAAATTGATGCTGATGATTAAATTAGTCATTTTTTCTGTTTAAGAATTTGATCATACTATTATTGTTCTTATAGCTTTAAAATTATTATCATAGGATATATATATATATATACGTATTTTTGGGGGTACAATTGCTTTGCAACATTGTGTTCCTTACTTTTGTACAACAAAGTGAGTCAGTCATAAGGATACATATATCCTCTCCCTCTTGGACCTCCCTCCCTTCCTTCCCCATCCCACCCCTCTAGGTCATCACAGAGCACAGAGGCGAGCTTCCTGTGTTATACAGCAGCTTCCCACTAGCTCTCTATTTCACACATGGTAGTGTTTATTAATATATGTCAGTCTTAATCTCCCAATTCATCCCCCTCCTTCTCATATCCACACATTCATTCTCTACATCTGCATCTCTATTCCTGCCCTAGAACTAGGTTCACCTGTACCATTTTTCTAGATTCCACATATAAGCAGTATTATATGATATTTATTTTTCTCTTTCTGACTTACTTCACTCTGTACGACAGACTCTAGGTCCATCCACGTCTCTACAAATGACCCAGTGTCACAGGATATTTGTTAATCTGCTTTATCAAATGCCTGCTTGGTGCCAAGTACTTGATGTACGGAGATCATGCAGTGAAACACAGCGCTGCCCTCATGACACTTGACATTGTAGTAGTTCTGCCTGCGGTAGACAGACCAGAGGCTATAAACGGAAAAAGAGGAAAACCCCAAGGCCCTGTCCCTGCTTCCATCTTCAGTTCTCATTACCCAGAATTATTAATAGTCCTTTGAATCCTGTACATTCCTGTGTATACACAGCATGCATGCAGAAGTGTTCTGTGTTAATAAATAAGCAATACATTCTTACCTTCCTTCAATAGGACAAGTCATTTAATTTTATACCACTTTTCTTTTTCCCTCTCAGTGGCCTAAACCTGGCGCCGGTGGCAAGACTGCGAACTACCTGGGAGAAACTTCCCAATAAATACGAAAAGCTGTTTCAAGATCTCCAAGACCTGTTTGATCCTTCCAGAAACATGGCAAAATACCGCAATGTCCTCAACAGTCAGAACCTGCAGCCTCCTATCATCCCCCTGTTCCCAGTGATCAAGAAGGATCTTACGTTCCTTCACGAAGGTAAATATGTAAGTTGGAAGGTTTCTGTCTCCACCGGTGGAGGTATAGGATGAATGCCATGTGATTCCCCTTTCCTTCTTTACCAATTACAGGGAATGACTCCAAGGTTGACGGGCTGGTCAATTTTGAGAAGCTAAGAATGATTGCAAAGGAAATACGTCACGTTGGCCGAATGGCCTCTGTGAACATGGACCCTGCCCTCATGTTCAGGACTCGGTGAGTGTCTCCCTCAGCAGTGTTCCTGGGGTTAGAGAAGGTTGAGCTTAGAGCTTCCTAATCAATGAGAGAAGGTTTTGAATACATCCATCTGTGGCGAGATTTATCAGGGTGTGTACAGAATCTCTGTTGAGCTGTAATTCAGAATGACTGTCTGATTCCACATCTGGTGCACTTTGGGCTGTCAGTGAAAACAGTTTGTCCCTCAGACACTTTTCATTGACCATGAGACACAACTATTCTTATTTTTCAGAATGCTGATTTACAGAGCTAAAAGGCATAATTGATAGTATGAACTAAAATATGTAAATGATCCAAGTGGTATTGTCTCACTGTCCACACAATGGATTGAGCTGTCAGTGTAGCCAAAAATGATGAATCCAGTGAAAGAGAGAACAAAAAGTCTTTACAACAGAATATTTACTTTTATTTGTCTTTTGAGCCAGAAAGCTATTGCTGGTCCAGTTATGTGTGTGCGTGAGGCGATTATGCAGTTTATGGTTTGTGGGCTTCTAGTACTGCTTATCCAGAAGTCTGGTCCTTTCTTTCTGAGCTTGTGATCTCTCTGTCTCTCTCTACACCCATGCTTCAACCTCCACGGCTCTCACTTACAGGAAGAAGAAGTGGAGGAGTCTGGGGTAAGTGGTGGGGGCACTGCACACCCACACAGTTCTCATCCTGCTCATGGCATTGTGTTTTTCTTACCCGCTGTGTTTCCTGACGCTTTGCATTTTTGCATTTTTTTTTCTTAACCCTCTTGCTCTAGCAGAATTTCAGTTGGCAAACTGACTTCAAGTTTAATCTACTGGGGCTTTTGCTTTTGAGGTCATGACCCATGAGAGCTGTGAAATGACTGATGACTGTTCTGGGGAACCACAGGCCAAGCCTTACTCCTGAGCTTTCAAAAAGATTTAATTTTAATACAATTTGTGTGTTTTGAAATGAGAAAAGTCTAACCTGGGGTGAGGGGAGAAAGGATGTTAGAAGGGAAAATTGTGCAATTTAAATACTGTTGCACAGATTTTTGTGAAGTCAATCTATGTAATACAGAAGGTGCCCCTACATGTTAAAACTAAATTTTTTACAGCTCAGCTAACTACTGTTTTCATTCTATAAACCAGTCCTTTTCAAAAATAATTCTTAACAACTCATATGCTAGTTCCTGTACATGTGTTTTTACATTTGCATGACCATTTTATTAACAAATTGACCATATTACTTGAAAAACTCACTACACTTAACCCAAGCAATAAGAAAACTATTGTGAACATTGTGGGTAAATTTCTTTAAATCTATGTAAGACATCCCTTTTAGAAGAAATAAATTTAATGTCACTCTTAATTATTGTAACTGTGTATTCTTGCATGAGCTTTTATATATAATAATTATTAATTGCTGGCTTCTACAAGAGAACTACCTTGGATGCTTTCTATAGGCAAAAAGTAGAATTTTTAGTTCAAACAGAACAAGTACCAAACGTATATGTATACATATAGTGTATGTAGAATTCTTTTAATTTGAAAAAAATCATTTAAATCTATATATTATATTTTAATCTATATAAATATGATATGATTCTATATTCCTTTGTGACAGTTTACTTACCAGAATGAGGCATGTGGCCTCTTGAACTAGACTGTTAGAGAAGTCTTGGCACGTTTTCTGTGGGTACGGTGACCCTGTACTGGAGCAAGCTGCATCTCTGCCTTTTCATCTTCCAGGTCGCTCAGCCAGGGTAGTACAAACGCAACCGTGCTAGATGTTGCTCAGACAGGTGGGCATAAAAAGCGGGTGCGTCGTAGCTCCTTTCTCAATGCCAAAAAGCTATATGAAGATGCCCAGATGGCTCGCAAAGTGAAGCAGTACCTGTCCAATCTGGAGCTCGAGATGGATGAGGAGAGTCTTCAGACGCTATCCCTGCAGTGTGAGCCGGCCACCAACACACGTGAGTTTCTCCTTAAAGTGGCTGCAGGTCCAGTTGGAATGCAGATAGGCTTCCTGTGCCAGCACAGCAGGGCAGGTTGCAGGGGCACATAGCATCCTGAGACACGCTAGCCTTTCCTGTAATTAACAGCACACAGCGCAGTCCTGGGTTTGGGCTCGTGTCCAGTGGGGTTTAGCGTGGAGACCATGACACCATAGACTACTTCAGGGTGACTGGCTTATTTGGTTTCATCCCAGTGCCACCAGGGTGCAGGCAAGGGACACATGGGTAGATGCAGCACCCATTCCCATCCCTTGTTTTCTCACAAAGATACCTGCAAAGTGATGGGCAGTCTGGGAGGGGCACAGACCGAGGTGTACTAGCTGCCCCTTACCCCTTTGCCCAGAAGGCACCCAGTAGTCAGTTCAGCTGCCACGTACAGCGGAAATTCTGCTCCATAGGGAACCTCAGCTCAGCCTAATGCATAGATCTGGCCTGGTGAGAAATGGGGGCTGCTTTCTTTCTCTTGGCATTTGTATTTGTAAGACAGAGGCATTTTCCATTTAGGACACTTCGGGATCTTTTAGGGCTGCCCTGGTAGCTCAGTGATAAAGAATACACCTGTCAGTGCAGGAGACACAGGTTCGATCCCTAGGTTGGGAAGATCCCCTGGTGGAGGAAATGGTTACCCACTCCAGTAATCTTGCCTGGAGAATCCCATGGACAGAGGATGCTGGTGGACTACGGTCCATGAGGTCACAAAGAGTCAGACACAACTTAGCAACTAATTAACAACAATGGGCAAGTTTGAAGATACCTTCTACAGAGTTTAAATGCTGGATGATTGAGACGATTCAGGTTATTATATTAGATTTACCCAAGTACTAGAAAAGCACCAGGTATCATGGAGAAGAGCTTGTCCTCAGCAGTCAGATTGGTCTGAATTAAAATCGTGTTTGTTCCTTGTCCTAACAATGCCACCTTAGGCAGGTTATTTAAGCTCCTTTAATGTGTAAAACGGAGGAAGTCAAATATGTCATTGAGTTGTCTTGAATATTAATACACTTTAAATACAGCATTTGATTGCCCTGTAAAATTGGCTTGCCGTCTATCTGCCATGGAATTATACACTCAGTATAATACTCAAGCAGTACTGAGTGCTATTAGCAACGTAGATAATTCTAACCCATAGGAGAGAGAATTTGGTAGTAAAAAGATTGTAGCTAATATTATCCATTAACTTAAAACATATCATGGGATTTGGGGTACCATTTTAGGAAAATAATTTCTAACAATTTTCCTCTTACAATGTTATAATATATTTGGGTTTTTTATAGACATAACATATTAAACTATCCACAGTTTTTTTTTAATGTGGTACTTAATAGTATAATCATCCTTTGAGATGGCTAGCTTCATAAAGTAAATCTTGTCCTGCTATGCCTTTTTTCTGTAACAAAAGTTCTCCCCCTGCCCTTGTTTCTATCCTTTTTATGAGGAACAGGAAAAAAGATACACATTTCTGTATTCTAACTGCAGAAAACGCTCATGCAGTTCTATAATTATCTTATATGTGGCCACTAACCTCTTCAACTTCTTGTTCTATTTTCAAACCAAACAATTACCAGTGCCTAAGAATCCCACTGACAAAAAGCCTGTCAAATCGGAGACCTCCCCAGTGGCCCCGAGAGCGGGGTTGCAGCCGAAAGCACAGCCGCAGCCCCAGCCGCCGCAGCCGCCACACAAACTCAACCAGGGACTGCAGGTTCCCGCCGTGTCCCTTTACCCTTCACGGAAGAAAGTTCCCGTAAAGGACCTCCCACCTTTCGGTAGGTGACTCCATTCACACCCTCTTTTTTTTTCCCCCATTTATTTTTTTATCAAAGTATAGTTGAATTACAAAGTTGGGTTAATTACTGCGGTCAGTTAATCTTCAACAGAGTCAAGAATATGCATTAAGAAAAAGACAGTCTCTTCAAGTGGTGCTAGGAAAGCTGGACAGCCCCATGTAAATCAGTCAGGTTAGAACGTGCCCTCTCACCATACAAATAAAAAACTCAAAATGGCTTGAAAACTTTAACATAAGACCTATCATCATAAAACTCCTAGAAGAGAACATAAGCAAAAACATTCTCTGACATAGATCATAGCAACATTTTCTTGGGTCAGTGTCCCAAGGCAATTGAAACAAAACCAAAAATAAACAAATTGGACCTAATCAAACTCACAAGCTTTCACATGGCAAAGGAAACCATAAACAAAATGAAAAGACCACTGACAGAATGGGAGAAAATATTTGCAAACAATGTGACCGACAAGGGCTTAGTTTCCAAACTATCCGAACAACTCACACAACTCGACAAAAATGCAAACAACCCACACGCCCTTTTGGCACTGTTCATTCACCGCCTGCTGCTCAGATTAGGGAACAGTGCTTATTTTGGATAACCTCATCTGATATACCTGAGTTTTCCCTGATTGTCCCCTCTTAATAAGACATTAATGTTGATGAAGTTAAACTTTACTTTTGCTAGTGGGAAGAACTGTTTTTATAGAGCATCTCATTCAGTCATGCTCCTTTGTCATAGCGATGGGGCAGAGGCAGGCCATGGGGCTTTTACTCATTTAACTTTTAGCAAGTACAGAAGCTGCTTGGCCCATATACCTTATTTAAACTAGTTTAACCTTTTGATCAATGAGTTGCTGGAATTTAGGCAGAATATTTCTAAGTGAAATGATTTGTCTGGAGGCGTAACTTTCATTTGTTGAATCATCAGTTCTGTAACTTGGGAGGAAAATAGTCAGCTCCAGTTACAGGAGCTTCATCTTTCCTATTAAAAGTAAAGTATGGACTAGTTTAGTCCTTTTATGTAAATGGAGCAAAATTATTTTTCATAAAATGTTCTAGTTCTTTTTTCTGTCTGTATATATGTGTGTGTGTGTCTGTGTGACAGGAAACAATATTAATAAAAGGAAAGAAATTTTAAAAAACAACTGGCAGCAGAGCTGACTCTTGACAGAATAGGGTACTGGTAGCTGGGACAGTTCCCGGCCGGCTGCAGGCTGTCCATGCATCAGGCAGGAGTCCTAGATGCTCTGTGTGCCCTGTCACGAGTGCTCTGTGACATGTGCTCTGTCATGAGTACTCTGTCACTGGCTCCTTCCTCCTGATCAGCAGGTGTCCCATTTGTTGAATTGGGGAAAAGTGAAATATCTTCCCTTTATGGGACATTTTCCTCTTCGAAATATTTGTTTTGCTGCCTCTATCACAAACAAACTGAATTAATGTTCCTTTGTCCACTGTGTTATTTTTTAAATATAATTTTATTTATTTTTTGGCTGTACCATGTGGCGTATGGGATCTAGTTCCCCCACCAGGGATGGAACCCAAGCCCCCTGCAGTGGAAGTACAGCATCTTAACCACTGGACCTCCAGGGAAGTCCCTCCACTTCCCTGTTATGAATATCCCTGTACTCCTGCAAGTCAACCTCTATTGCCTCTTTTCTGCTTCTTTTCTGCACACAGCCTGTTACTCCACATGGAGGCACACCTAACAGAGAGTCATCCCCCCCTTTCCCAAGGAGACTCTCCCTCCAATATTTTTAGGCCTATTTGAATTTATGAGCTTCAGGAGTATGGATGAAATAGTCATGTGTCTTCTTAAGAGAGTTTAATAAACATTTAAAGTCACATACTATAAAATATTAACTTAGAGTTGCTGAGTTCACCCACCACCCCCATTCATGAACCAAGTTTTATTCTGAATACTTTATACACTTAAAAAATTTTTTTGTTTTTGATGTGGACCATTTTTTAAAGTCTTTAGTAAATTTGTTGCAATATTGCTTCTGTTTTATATTTTGGTGTTTTGGCCATGAGGCAGGTAGGATCTTAGCTCCATGACCAGAGACCAAACTTGCAAGCCCTGCATTGGAAGGCTATGTCTTAACCACTGGACTGCCAGGGAGGTCTCCCTTCATGCATTTCTTATTTTAACGTCTTTGTCATCAAAGTACTTTCAGAGTGGAACAGAGTTTTCTGAGGCATAGCATCTTCACATCCATCTGCATTATTCAAAGGCAGCACTTTTTCATTCTGTGTGTGATGCTGTCTGGGAATTTTTTTTCCAAATTAAAGCTATTTATTCATGTAGCTTTAGTGTAACTAGTGTTTTGATGTATCCTGTGTATATTATTATTTGTATGCATAATTAAAAGATTGCTTGAAAAATGATTTTTAAAAGATTGTATTAAAAAGTAGTATCAGACACTTACATGAGGTGAAATGAAGGATTAAATCTTGGTTAAATTTCATTCCTCCTTTTTTAATGGATTCTGTTAAGTCTGAGAACATCAAAACTAACATAAGGACTTCCTTGGTGGTTCAGTGGTAAAGAAGCTGCCTTCCAATGCAGGGGCTGAGGATTTGATTCCTGGTCAACTAAGATCCCATATACTGCAGGGCAACTAAGCCTGCATGTTACAACTGAGACCCAAGCTGACAAAAGTAAATATTTAAGGACGTCCCTGGTGGTCCAGTGGTTAAGAATCCTCCTGCCAATGCAGGGGACACAGGTTTGATCCCTTACCTGGGAAGATTCCGTATGCCTTGGAGCAGTTAAGCCTGGATGCCACAACTGTCGAGCCTGTGCTCTAGGACCTGGGAGCTGCAACCACTGAGCCCACGAGTCCTAGACTCCTGCTCTACAATAAGAGAAGCTACCACAATGAGAAGCCACCACACCACAGCTAGAGAGTAGTCCCTGCTGGCCTCAACTCGAGAAAGCCCACACACAGCAATGAAGACCCAGCACAGCCAAAAAAACCCCACAAAACTAATATTAATTGAGGTAGTTTCAGCCTCTAATGCCTCTCCTTAGGTCTCTTTGTTGTTCAAAATATGGTAATTGAGAGTGCCTCATAATAATGCTACAGACTTAGTAAGAATCTCTTCATGTGACTTCCTCACATCTAAAGTAGTTTTTAGGGGGAAAACCACCTGATACTAGCACACGGAATCCTTTTTCTTCTGCCTTACATCCTCCTGCTTGATCCTGCACTTGGTGCTCGATGGCTCCCCCAGACACCTTCTCCCTCAACTTCTGGTTCCGGGCACTTTCAAGGTCCCCTCCTGCTGCTGCTCCTTCATCTGCTTATTGACCAGATATTAGTGAGGAATTCCTTAATGCTCCTTCAGTCTCTTTCCTGCTACTTCTTTTGCCTCTTGGCTCAATCCTTTTCCTACCATCACTCCCACTTCCCACACGCTAGCTTTTCCAACACCAAAATACCTCTTTCCAACCCAAACTTGAGTTCTGATAAATATTCTGAGCTGCACTGCTTTCATGCTAACTTAAAGTATTTCCAGATTGTCTCTTTTTTGTCTTCATTGCTGCCCAACATATTGTTGAATAATGTGGTGGCCAAGATTCAGAACCTAGCACGGAATACCGGAAGCAGCCTCTCTCGTCCCCGAGGGCGTCAGAAGCTGTGCTGCGGTCCCTGGTGCCTCCTGTGAGGTACCTCAGTTTACCTGGGGAGAGCACACAGACCTCTGAGACTGCAGACAGCCTGCAACAGAATAGAATATGAAGTCTTGGCACAGAAAGGTGTTTGGGTTCTTCGGTTATTCTGCACATTGAAGTTCTTTCTCTTCCAGGCATCAACTCTCCACAAGCTTTAAAGAAAATTCTTTCTTTGTCTGAAGAAGGAAGCCTGGAGCGCCATAGGAGGCCAGCAGAAGACACGATATCCAACACGTCTTCCCAGCTCTCCTCTCCGCCCACCTCCCCACAGAGCTCCCCACGGAAAGGTGACTGGGTGACTTATGTTCTCCTTGGTGACCTGTTCTTTCAGCCATGATAAATTCCAGTTAGAGATTCCATCATTTCTGACAATATAGTCACTTAAAATGACCTTGGGCATTCTCTGACCGTCCAGTGGTCAGGATGCCAAACTTTTGCTGCTGAGGCGAGGTTCCATCCCTGTTTAGGGAACTAAGGTTCCTCAAGCCCACAAGTTGCAACCAGAAAAACAAAAGCGACCTGATGTGTAACACCCAATGGATTTTTTTCTCCTCAGTTTATAAATCTTGAAGAATTTTGGTATTCTTTAATATTATAACTATAAATAGTGTTGTTTATATAACTATATAAAATTCATTTTTAGTAATGTTATAATTATAATTTTATAATTCATTTTTTACTGATTATAAGTGTGGGAATAATTCTTTTTATACTAACAGTTCTAACTAAATATGATTATATAGCATTAATTATGGAGTAAAGGGCTATATAAACATAAGAAAAACTAATATTTTCCTGATTTATTTTTTCATTGTATTAACACAGGTCTTGATTATCTTTTTTGTTACTATCTTGTCTTATTTAGACACTCAGGCTCGCCTTCCAGTATTAATGCTTTCTTATCTTAAAATACTAGGTAATTCTCTGCTGCCTAACCTCAGAATTATTTCCACCCCCTACCCTTTCAGTGAATGGGCATAAGTCCATAATAAACGGCCAGACCATTCTCACTAGACAAGGCCAAAGAGATTAATCCATTGTGAGAGTTCACTGGTACAACAAATACCGTTCCTGCTTGACTTTCTAGCTTTTTTGGACACCTGTGCATTTTATGTGGTGTCAGTCTGTAGTCCGTGTTCGGTGGGTGTGTCTGAACTCTTCTTTCGTCCCTTGTTAGGTGACAGTGGCAGTCAGCTGAGATCTTTTGGCTCCGGGCAGTTGGATTTAACCAGCTCCTCCTCTTCTCTTGGAAGTGAGAACAGGAACAAGAATAACAATGCACCACGGACCTATGGGATAGGTGGGGTTTACAGAGCCAGAGCCAGGGGGCAGGACAGGAGTTGGCTCATTAGCGGAGGAAAACAGTCCCTCCCGCCACGTGTCCAGGGCACCACCTCAGTGATGGTTTTCTCAGGTGTTTTTTGGGCAGACTGTTTAGGAAATCTTGTCTGTCAGAACTTATAGTGTGGTTTATAAAAGACATTTCATAGATGGACACATTAAATCATATCAAGACCTGTGTAACCTTTAAAAAAATAAATCAGGAATTCATAATTTACTGAAACGATGAGAAAATACTCTTTAGAGAGTAATGAGCAACATTTAGGTGTTCTAGATTTCTTGTTTTTTTTTTAATTAGGTAGGTGGCATTGAAAATTTTGCATTGTACACGTATAATCATATAAAATCAGTATTTTAAGTAGCATTAGATTCTTAGTAATGCTAAAAAAGAAACGAGTACTGAGAAGGAAGATTTGAATTTTTTGTTGTTATTAAAAATGTCAGGACAAGCCTTTCTTCCTTTGTGGCTTTCAGAATTGTTTTTAGCAACAAAGGAGAGTTAAGTGTCTTTCATACCAGAAAATGGACATTTGTTTAGACATGGTGATGGTCCAGGGAGAAAGTGGAGATTTTGTACATTGAATCCTTCAAAACAATTGGCTTTTATGTGATTTATCCAATATATTATTAATGTTGAAAAATCAAATGGCAAAAACCCAAAGATACCTTCTTCAGGTCTTATTTATTATTCCTATATGTCCACTTATAATGTGGATCTTCCCAATGGAGTTATTCTCTGCCATAAAATTCTAAAAAATAATAATGCCATTGAAGGCAAAATTGCTCACTTTTCAGGTTGAGGAAAAAAACATACTTTTAAATATGATCCTAGTCATTCTTCATAGTTTCATTTGTATAGACGGGTGTAGTATAATTTATATTTAAGAGTGCTAAGATGAGTCAGGTCATGCCATAATCTCTGCATTAGTTCCTGGCTCATATAATGGCGTTTTCTTTCATCCTCTAAACGTTCATTAAACACGCTAAAATTCATTTGAGTAAAAATTTGCGATATCTCAGTCCACAAGTAGAGTGTTTAGTCCCCACTTCTGTGGCATGCATTGTGGGCGCTATGAACTTTCAGTGTCTAAGGACTGGTGTGTCCCTACACAGGCTACACTTTGGCTCCGAGTGGCACCGTGGATAACTTCTCAGATTCCGGCCACAGCGAAATCTCCTCGCGATCCAGTATCGTCAGCAACTCCTCCTTCGATTCATTGCCCGTCTCGCTGCCTGACGAGCGGCGCCAGAGGCCGTCGGTCAGCATCGTGGAGACCAGCCTGGCCTCAGGCCGGCTGGAGAGGCGGCCGGCGGTGGAGCCTGACCAGTACAGCCTGGGGTAGGGGCTCCTCTCCTCCACATGTGCACTGCTGTTTACTATGTGTGATGCCCAGGTGGTGGGTGCTCTCCCATCCCAGTTCTGATGCTCAGCATTTCCTGAAAGCGCTGTGCTGTCTCTGCCAGGCAGAATGCTTTCGAGTTAGGGCTGGTCTTCACCGGGATCCGTTTCTCTGTGCTGAGGGCAGGGGGCAACTCTGGGATGTGTCTCAGTCCTTTTGTATGAGCTGCCCTCCCCAAATAATCAGACTGTGGTGAGCCCTGTAAGGGGAAGCTTCCTTTATTATAAGAACTGGTTGCTCTTTTCCGCACTGTGTCAGTGTACTGACATTGCAAGGGCCAGGGGGAGGAGACTGAACAGGGCAGAGTGGCTGCTGTCGGTGGAGCCTTCATCTTCTTCCTGGGAGGAAAGGAAGCCACCTTTTGAGGGAAAAGGGGGTTTTATTGTAGACTGATTAGTTAATCTTGCTCTTTTCTTCCCCTCCTTCTCATCTTCTTTTCTCCTTTTTCTTTCCCGTCGGCCGCCTAGTTCCTGTGCGCCACTGTCTGAGAGCAGGGGCCTGTATGCTGCAGCCACCGTGATCTCTTCCCCCAGCACGGAGGAGCTTTCCCAGGACCAGGGGGACCGAGCCTCCCTGGACGCTGCTGACAGTGGCCGGGGGAGCTGGACGTCGTGCTCGAGTGGCTCCCATGATAACATCCAGACCATCCAGCACCAGAGGAGCTGGGAGACGCTCCCCTTTGGGCACACTCACTTTGATTACCCAGGGGATGCTGCAGGGCTGTGGGCCTCGAGCAGCCATATGGACCAAATCATGTTTCCCGACCACAGTGCAAAGTACAGCAGGCAGAGTCAGAGCCGAGAGAGTCTCGATCAGGCCCAGTCCCGGGCCAGCTGGGCCTCGTCCACAGGGTACTGGGGAGAGGACTCGGAAGGGGACACGGGCACCATCAAGAGAAGGGGGGGTAAGGACGTTTCCCTTGACGCTGACAGCAGCAGCATGACAGCCGTGACCGCAGAGGAAGCCAAACCTGCCGCCATGGCTGCCCACATAGCCGTGACACCCAGTGCTGCCAAGGGGCTCATCGGTAAGCTGACCGCCGGGCTCTGTCGCGTGTGGGTCATGGCTGCACCCTGACTTATTTCAAAAGTAAAAGTATGTGTTTGTGGGTCTTCTCCTCGTTCTGTCCCACCCATTGCCCCTTAGGGCTTCCAAGTTAGCAGTGCACTCAGCATTTTGAAGTGAATGATGGTTACAAGAGCCCACGTTCTGCGTGCTAGTGCTTATAAATACTCTGCAGCACAGGAAACCTTCCATGTGTTGTAGCTGTCAGGATCAGTAGGTTGTCGTTATGGGTATTCTCTGCTCTAGTATTGATCTAGGCTGAAAGTTACCAGAAAGGGTGGTCATTCTCTCTAGAGGAGGAAGTTTTTCTGTTTAATTGGAATCGGTTTTAAATGTTTTATTATTCTATTTTGTTCCCTTGAATTGTATTTAGAACTTTACACATTGCATATTTAAAAATCTCCTACTGATATTTTTTATGTAGGTAAGCTGTTTTCTCTGCTACACAAATTCCCTCTGCACAGGATAGAACATGGTGGGGAGGGTGCTAAGAGGTAATGTCATCAGTAAGAGCCTGGGAGTCAGGCTGGCTGGGGTCGTGCTGAATCGGTGCTTTGCCACTGTCCTAGTTTTGTGACACTAGGTGAGTCACTAAATGGTGTCTGTTTCCTCATCTGTAAAATGAGTTTAATAATTTCTATCCGTGCAGTTGGTGTGAGTTTTAAAGGAAATATCTGCAAAACACTGAACACTAGTGCCTAGATAATAATTCCTAAGTACATGAAAGTCACTTTCAGTTTGCTGCTGCTGTTTTTGTTGTAAGGTCTCTTATTTTCCCTTAACCCTATCAGAATATATTCTTTATGGCATGCTCAACATCTGCATGATTAAAGTGTAGGGATGCATTATAGGATACAGAGTGAGAAATCTGGTATATAATTTGTCTTTTCAAGATGAATAAGGAAAAAACAATACCTATTCTTAGGTTGCAATTTTTAAAGCACTTTTTAAAAACTGAAGTATAGTTGATTTATAATACGGTGTTAGTTTCAAGTGTACAGCAAAGTGATTCATATATATATATATTCATATTATTTTCCATTATAGGCTATTACAAGACATTGAATATAGTTCCCTGTGCTATACACATGTATATGTTAATCCCAAACTCCTAATTTATCCCTCCTCTCCATTTTCCCCTTTGGTAACCATGAATTTGTTTTCTATGTCTATGAGTCTATTTCTATTTTGTATATAGATTCACTTGTATTATTTTTTAGATTCCACATATAAATGATATCATATTTGTCTTTATCTGGCTTACTTCACTTAGTATGATAACCTCAGAGTCTATCCATGTAGCTGCAAATGGCATTATTTCATTCTTTTTATTGACTAATATCCCAGTGTGTGTATGTGTGTGTGTGTGTGTGTGTGTGTGTATAACATCTTCTTTATCCATTCATCTGTTGATGGACACTTGGAATGCTTCCATATCATGACAATTACAAGTAAAAAAGCACTTTAACAAACTAATACACACAATTTTTACTGCAAAAGAAAGAATGATCTAAGGTCCTAACAGTTGAGTCTAGAATGTTCAATATAAGAAAACTTGGCCTTCACCTGCCTTTATGTCATGAAGTTACTATAAAAGGATTTTAAGAAAAAATACATACCTTACATACATACAATCTTAAGTTTTGAAATTTGCATCATTTTTGGTACACTTTTCCAACTTTGACTCCCTGTTTTCCGAAGTGAGACCCCAGGCTTGAAAGTAACATGGAATTGATCCTCTGCCTGGTGAGGGTGGGTGCCCAGCACAGGGTGACAGCCTGCCTGGCCAGGCCCCTCTCCCGGGTTGCTGGCCTGGGCCTGGGCGCCTTTCTGTTTCCGTTGCCTGGTGTTTCCAGTAAACCCCAGGGTTGGGCGTTGGTTACTTTGTGACCAGCAGAGACGCTCTGCAGTCACCCGGTTAGAGTTACAGATACTGAGATTGCTTAGTCACTTGTGCCACCAGAGATGACCGGTGAATAGCCAGTTTGATAGAGGTCCTGCCTCCCACTGCACCACCCGCGCATCCCGCTCCGCAGGCCTAGGTGCAGCTACACAGGCACACTGTTGATCATGGTCCTCATCCTTTTGGATGAGTGCGCATGGCCCAGGATGCGCTTCCCTAGATGCTGACTGCAGTGCCTTTTCTCTCCCAGCAGCCAGGAAGGAGGGCCGCTACCGGGAGCCGCCGCCCACTCCACCAGGCTACGTGGGCATCCCCATCACTGACTTCCCCGAGGCCCACCCGCACCCGGCCCGGAAACCGCCGGACTACACTGTGGCGCTGCAGCGGTCCAGGATGCTGGCCCGGCCGGCCGAACCCCCCGCCCCAGGCAGCGCCAGGCCTGCCCCCAGGCCGCAGTGGCACCGGCCTGGTGATGGTGACCCACGCGCCGGCCCCTGTGCACCCCCGGGCCTCACCGCCGAGGAGGACGGTACATGCGCCCCCGCACCCGCCCCTGTGCCCCACCTCTAGCATCCCCGATCCTGGCTGGTCTGCTCTCCCTCCGGATGCTCCCCATGCAGGGCTCCACACCCCATACCCCTAACCTAGTGTGCGCAGTTGGGCTGCGTTTTGCTTCTTCCTAAGCAACTTGAGGAATAACTAAACATTGCAGCGGGGTCCCCTGTAATAACATGTGTGCATGGCTCCTTTTCCTTCCCTAATCCTCAATTTTCTGGGAGAATGTTTGGACTTGTAACAAGTTCCAAATGAAAGTCTAGTGAAGAAAAACCCACTTCTCTAGAGCTTTTTATGCCTTCTCTGTGTGAACCCAGCTGGCCATTTTGGGGTGGGAATGCAGAGGGGCAGACTGTGCCACCCCTTCCCCCTTCTGCTTTTACGTTATTCTGCAAAAAATTGTTATAGAAGAAAGCAAAACAATTAATGAAAATTACTTATAATCCTGTCATTTACAGACAACCACCATTAGCATTTTGTTATACATCCTTCTAGACTTTATGTGTGAGTGTATACTATAAAAGGTCACGTGCTGCTTTATAGTGTCTGCCTGCAGTGCGGGAGACCTGGGTTCGATCCCTGGGTCGGGAAGATCCCCTGGAGAAGGAAATGGCAACCCACTCCAGTACTCTTGCCTGGAGAATCCCATGGACGGAGGAGCCTGGTGGGCTACAGTCCACGGGGTCGCAAAGAGTTGGACACGACTGAGCTACTTCACTTCAGTGAATTTACCGTCAGTGAATTTCCAATCAGTAAATATACAATATACTTTATTTTAAACTTTTCATTGTGAATCATTAGGGAGAAAAAAAGATGAGTATTGTAAGTGACTGCTGCTGCTAAGTCACTTCAGTCGTGTCCGACTAGCTGCAGTATAGTGACCTAGACTTAGAAAATAGCTATGGTGTTTTTATTTAGCATATCGGTGAATGTATTCTCTCTAAGCACAAGAAAATGACTTGCTTACTCATTGATTTCCTTCTTTCTTTGACGGTTGTTTTAGCAGAAGATGAACAAGTGTCTGCTGTTTGAGGTGCGGGCTTCTCTGGACCCGAGTCAACCGCCCAAAGGAGAGCACAAGAAGACGCCCCCTAGCGTCGGAGCCTTGGAACTCACACTCTGAGGATGGTGGACCAGTTTGCCTCCTTTCCTGCCTTAAAAGCAGCATGGGGCTCCTGACCCCTCTTCCTGTCCCCTTTGCATGTGAAATACTGTGAAGAAACCGCCCTGGCACTTTTCCGACTTCGTTGCTTGAATGCACAGTGCAGCCGTCTCCGAGCTCCCCGTCGCTGCCTGCCACGTAACACAGCATCATTCCAGATTCCAAGGTCATCGCCACCGATGATTCAACCTGGCTGCACTTACCCACGCCGGGAAGGATTTTTTAAAAATCTCCCTTTTAGATTTCAATCCAGTCCTAGCACTTGGTTTCATTGGAATCGTGAGAAAAGTCAGCCACGGAACTACTTGGGGCCTTTAACCCACCAAGGAAAACAAAAACGAAATCCTTTGAGTACAGTGCTCGTCCGCTTGTTTACAATGTCCTCTTTTTTTTTTTTTTTTCCTTTTTAATGAGTTTAAAGATTGTGTTCAGAGAGTAAATGTTATATCCATTTAATGATTACAGTATTATTTTGAACCTTTAAGTAGGGTTGCCAGCCTGGGTTTCTCAAAAACCAAATATGCCGGACAGGGTGTGGCCACACCAGGAAGAGAGGAGGCGGGGCACAGCCCCTCTTCCTGTGTCCTGGCCGCCCCCAGAAGTGCCCTATCCTGGAAGCATGAGATGTTAGCCAATTACCTAGATCCCAGGGCTCCCGCCCCTCCTTCCCCAGGGGCTGGAGCTCTACTGTACAAACTGTTTGCACATGGCCGGGGAGGGACTGGGACCCTAGCGTCCTGTGTCTGAGCCTTATGGAGCACAGGGCAGCGTCACCCTTGGGCGTGCCCTGCTCCATCGAGACAGACGGCAGACCCCCTGTTTTTTAAATTATGTTTCTTTGATTTCTGTTCATTTAGCTTTAGGGCTTCTCTTGTTTGTTTTTAAAGAGAAACGTTTATAACTGGATAGCATTGCAGTGAAAGCAGCTTGGGGTGTTGGCACTAACGCCAGCCGTTCATACTGCTCTTTCAAGACAGCCTCCCTGTATCGATCGATCGGCACGAGGGAACACACGAGCCTTTAACATGAAAAAGATCAAAAAGGTCCAAAACCCGGTGCGATCCGCCAGCCTTTGCAAGGCAGGTTGGTGGCCAAAGACTGACCCGTAAGTGGCTTTACGGACGCTGAGATGGAGAAGGCCTGAGTGTAGCAACCACCTGCTCACAGCTGCTATTAACCCCAGAAGGACTGAACCCTCCACTCTATTTTTGTGTTGTTTTTGCACAGACTCCGGAAAAGTGAAGGCTGCCAATCCGAGTAGTACTCAGATGTGAGGAACTGCTGGTCTTGGATTTTTTTTCCATTAAATTCAGCTGATCATATTGATCAGTAGATAAACGTAAATAGCTTCCAATTTTAAAAGTCGAATTGCAGTGTTTTTTCACTGTATCAAAGCAATGTCAGTGCTTTATTTAATGATTCTCTCCTGTATCATGGCATCTGTCTACTTGCTTATATATTACATTGTCAATGATGCATTTGTAATTTTACATGTAAGATGCATTATTTGCCAGTTTTCTTCTCTAGGCTATGGACCTCATGTGCATATAGAAAGACAGAACTCTCGCTCTACACAAGTTGCACAAATGTTATCTAAGCATTAAGTCACCGTAGAACATAGGACTGTAACCTCAGTTCGCTCTGTGATGTCAAGTGCAGAATGTACAATTAACTGGTGATTTCCTCATACTTTTGATACTACTTGTACCTGTATGTCTTTTAGAAAGACATTGGTGGAGTCTGTATCCCTTTTGTATTTTTAATACAATAATTGTACATATTGGTTATATTTTTGTTGAAAATGGTAGAAATGTACTATGTTTATGCTTCTACATCCAGTTTGTACAAGCTGGAAAATAAATAAATATAACATACCGCCTTGTCTGTATTCTTAATGACTCGTGCATGCTTTTTCCAACTGAAGTGTGAGAAAGCCCTTGGGGCTGTGCAGGAGCAAGTCCTCAGGGCACTGAGGAGGTACAGATGACATTGCCTAAGAGAGAAGAAATTAATATCATTCATGTTAGTAGAAAATAAGATCATTCATGTGTCCAGAATTCATAGTGTTTAATGAAATTCAGTGAAAAATGGTATCATTGTATATCTACATAGCATTTATCTCTTCCCAGTTCTTTTCAAGTAAAAATCTTTGCAGGATGTAATATTTTAATTCCCAATATATATACTAAGAAATAGGACCTCGGAGAATTTAAACTGGCATTCAAGATTATGACCAGTAAGTTAGTACAACCTAGCGAGTAATTTGGAAGTTCTAATGAGTACATCAGGGCTTCCTTGGTGGCTCAGTGGTAAAGAATCTGCCTGCCAATGCAGGAGACATGCTTTGATCCCTGGGTCGGGGAGATCCCCCGGAGAAGGAAATGGCAACCCACTCTAGTATTCTTGCTTGGAAAATCCCATGGGCAGAGGAGCCTGGAGAGCTACAGTCAGTGGGATCACAAGAGAGTCGGACACAACTTGGAAACTAAATAGCAACAAAGAGTGTATCAAATATCTTTGTTCTGTCTGTGAGTCCTAATGTAACGTAGGTCTGAATAATACTTAAGTCTATGAGAAGGGCACTTATATTTAAAAAGGTGAGAGTCAGTTAAGCAAAACGTGAGGAAATGTGAGGGCGTCTAGAAAGATGGCAGACTTCAGTCCTGATGCTAAAGGGAAGATGGCCAAAACTTAAAAGTCTGACTGAGACATTTGTGCAGTCTTGTGAAAATCTGGCCACCACAACAATTTGGAGAATTAAGACCATTTCTGTAGCTTCAGCTGTACCTGTTCAGAATGCAGGTGCCCTGTGTGGACACCTGTGTTCTCGTGTGCTCGCCACCATCAGCTGTTCACTGTAAAAACCCTTGCTCAGGGATACCCTATCACAACAGCAACCCATGCTGTCAATTTCTGTCATTCTAAAAGCTTATTCTTTTCTAATGTGTTCAGAAAAATATTAAGGAACTAATGTTTTGAAGAATAACCTCTTAATCATTTTTTGTATTCTGCTGAAAATAAAGGAAAATGACAGTCAGCCATGATGCCTGTTCTTACGTGTTTATGTTTTCAGTTCAGTTCAGTCACTCAGTCGTGTCCGACTCTGCGACCCCCTGAATTGTAGCACGCCAGGCCTCCCTGTCCATCACCAACTCCCGGAGTTCACTGAGACTCATGTCCATCGAGTCAGTGATGCCATCCAGCCATCTCATCCTCTGTCATCCCCTTTTCCTCCTGCCCCCAATCCCTCCCAGCATCAGGGTCTTTTCCAACGAGTCAACTCTTCGCATGAGGTGGCCAAAGTACTGGAGTTTCAGCTTTAGCATCATTCCTTCCAAAGACCCCCCCAGGGCTGATCTCCTTCAGAATGGACTGGTTGAATCTCCTTGCAGTCCAAGGGACTCTCAAGAGTCTTCTCCAACACCACAGTTCAAAAGCATCAATTCTTTGGCGCTCAGCCTTCTTCGTAGTCCAACTCTCGCATCCATACACGATCACTGGAAAAACCATAGCCTTGACTAAACGGACCTCTGTTGGCAAAGTAATGTCTCTGCTTTTCAATATGCTATCTAGGTTAGTCAACTTTCCTTCCAAGGAGTAAGCGTCTTTTAATTTCATGGCTGCAGTCACCATCTGCAGTGATTTTGGAGCCCAGAAAGATAAAGTCTGACATTGTTAGTGTCATATTAATAACAGAACTTTGCCGTGTTTTAGGAATATTGCAGAAAGCTCTCCTCCCTAATCAAAAAGACTAAACATACCTGTTCTGTTTTCATACCTGCAGGTCAAAGCCCTCCAAATAGTTCCCTCAGCTTTAACCCTTTCCTCCTCCTGGGGGGTGTAGAGTTTATGCTCATCGTCGCACAGAGTCGGACACGACTGAAGTGACTTAGCAGCAGCAGCAGCATACTTTAATATATTTGATCTCCAAGTCACTGATAATCTCTCAAACTGGTCTTGAAAGATGCAAGCTGCTAAACAAGCATGTATCAGCACATCTGGTAGGCCTGTGTGCTTATGGATTTTCAAGGAATTACCACACTTCCATTCTTGCCAAAGAAAAAGAGGAGCTCTGTCCTTGATTCCCTGATGCTGTTCTCCTTGAAAAATAGCTTACTCAGAGAATAAAGCAACTGCACTTGGAAGGGTCAAGTTGTTGATTGGAGAGGCGAATGATCTTGCAAATATTCACAAAGAATGTCAGGCAGCGGAGGTTGAAGTGGGCAGTAATGGAATGGAAATGAGTAGGGCATACTGCAGCCAAGGGGGCAGGGCCCTTCAGAAAGATCTGACAGTGAATAAGGGTTTGCCCAGCTGACAGAGAAAAAACACTGATTGGAACAAAATAATAATTTGTGAATTGCACTTTTTTCAACATTCACATTTTAGCCAAGGACAAAGCAAGCACAGTAAAATTCCTGCCTGTTTTTGAAATGATGTTGCCCATAGATTTTACAATGCCATGGCTACATAACAGGAATGTTTATAAAAGCTATCAAAACATTGCATGAAATGCTAAAAAATCTTAGAAATGGCTTTGTTTTATGGGCACTCAATAAGATCATAATAATTTTCATTATGGGAAAAAGTAAGCATAGACTATAATTTCTGAAGTAAATTTTTTAAAAATCTGAAGTAAATTTAGAATCAAATGACCAATTTTTACAGAAGAGAGAAACTAATGAAGTAATTTCCATGTGGGGTATTCAACACTAAAAGTCAAAGCTAGTTTCATTTTCTTTTTCTGTAGCTAGTTTAATACAATTTAGGAACTTTTAGTATTAACTCTGACCATAGTTGACGTGTGGTGTGGTCTGATGGGAACCAATGCAGTAAAGGCATATCCCAGCATTTGAAGTTTTCCTTAATTTATATAGATTGGAAACCTTTTTTCAAGTAAAATTATAAAATTGATTTAGGTGGACTTCCCTGGTGGTCCAGGGGATGACTCCTCGCTCCCAATGTAGGGGGCCCCAGTTCGATCCCTGGTTGGGGAACTAAGATTCTCCTACTGCAACTAAGCCCATGAGCTCTAGAGTTGGCACTTGCCACTAGAGAAGCCCTCGAGCTGCAACAAAGACCCATCACAGCCAAAATGAATAATAAAAAAATAATAAATATTTGAAAATTGATCAAGTCAGTGTCACATGTAACATGAAGGTGAAATATGTACAAACCTATCAGATGTAGTTTAATGAGCTAATTTTACTTGTGTGTATTTCCTATGGTGCAGGCACTTTTCTCAATGCCAGATATTTACACCAATAAATATCACCAAAGTGAACCAAAGTGCCCTCCAGTTATAGTCTTCTTTTAGCTGAATGTTTCCCATTTCTCAGACCTGAGAGGGGAAAATGTCATGACCTCAGAATCGTAAGTGAGTATCTTATCAATCAGCCTTGATCACATCTGGATCGAAGATGTGAGATGCCTGACCCCAAAATTGCCTGGCTTGCCAACCATCTAGAAGAAGTTCCTAGAAGGACACCGTGACTGGTAAGAAAAGTAAACTGACTTGAACTCATCACTTTCTCTTTGGAGAATTTCTACGTGAAGGCAAAAAGAGCAAATGCTGTGTCTAGTCAAGATGCAGAAGCTGTGAGACGAGAGAAGTGATAAGAATGCAAAAACCGTGAGAAGAGGGTTACAAGGTCAGGAAAGTGATGCATTGATGGCAGGGGTGTTCAAAGCCGAGTACAGCAGACACTTGTCTCCTGGGGAGCAACCAAATGTCAGGGTGTCATTGCCTTTGGTTGGTGAGTGTCTGGCCCCAGAACCACTCCCTGCAGCTGGGCTCTGTGAGCTGTTCTTCCTGAGACACAGATGGAGAGTCATTTCTGCTCTTTGTGCATCCTCTCTTGGTTACCACTCTCTTCAGCACCTAGAATAGTGCCTGGGATAGTGTAGAGGTTTTAGTAAATGAACATCTTCAGTTCAGTTCAGTTCAGTCGCTCAGTCGTGTCCGACTCTTTGCGACCCCATAAATCACAGCACGCCAGGCCTCCCTGTCCATCACCAAATCCCAGAGTTCACCCAAACTGATGTCCATCGAGTCAGTGATGCCATCCAGCCATCTCATACTCTGTCGTCCCCTTCTCCTCCTGCCCCCAATCCCTCCCAGCATCAGGGTCTTTTCCAATGAGTCAACTCTTGTATTGGCCAAAGTGTTGGAGTTTCAGCTTTAGCATCAGTCCTTCCAATGAACACCCAGGACTGATCTCCTTCAGAATGGACTGGCTGGATCTCCTTGCAGTCCAAGGGACTCTCAAGAGTCTTCTCCAAACACCACAATTCAAAAGCATCAATTCTTTGGCACTCAGCTGTCTTCACAGTCCAACTCTCACATCCATACACGACCACTGGAAAAACCATAGCCTTGACTAGACGGACCTTGGTTGGCAAAGTAATGTCTCTGCTTTTGAGTATGCTATCTACGTTGGTCATAACTTTCCTTCCAAGGAGTAAGCGTTGTTTAATTTAATGGCTGCAGTCACCATCTGCAGTGATTTTGGAGCCCCAAAGAATAAAGTTTGACACTGTTTCCACTATTTCCCCATCTATTCGCCATGAAGTGATGGGACAAGATGCCCAAATTATAGATAAACTGGGCCATCAAAATCAGCCAACATGCATTTATTACTTTAAAAACTTATATTTTAGAAAACATTTAGGTTCACAGCAAACTCGAGTGGAATGTACAGAGGTCCCACACACCCCTCATTCCCCCACATGCATAGCCTCCCCTACTCTTGACATCCTGCACCAGAGTGGTGCATTTGTCACAAAGGATAACCCAACCCTGACAGGTCATCATCACCCAAAGTCCACAGTTTACATTAGGTTCACTCTTGGTGCTATACATTCTACAACATGCATTTATCGAAGGGTGTCTATAACTGTGCCAGTACTGGTGAATATTTAGAGTAAAATAAATAGCAGAAATTTCTTTATGGAAGTATATTTGGCAAATAAGTGACTCCTGACAAGGTTAGCAAGGATTTAAGATTAACAAGGGGAGCAAAGACTAAGAGGCTGTTTAGGAGCTAAGTTCTGTGTGGCTACAGATGTTCAGATGAATGAAAAATGGACAGAGGCTGAGGCATCCAGAGAAGAGTCTTCGGCTCCTCCTGAGCATCCGGGAGGATGGGATGGACTGGGGCGATGCCTGGACATCAAGGAAACACCCTAACTAGCTGAGGCTTCAGGACTAGGAGACCCTGAGAAATCATTTGGAACGAGCAAGGAAGGGTGCGATTACATGGGACAAAAATGTTTTAGATACTGTATTTGTTATTTGAGGGGCTCAGTCAATGCTCATAAAAAGAGAAAGGGAAGGAAGGAAATGAGCAGAAGAAAGGATCTCTGATGAGAAAACCATCTGGAAAGAAGATCTGTTTTGGAGGAGAACATGATTCAAGGGTGAGAGAGGAGAAGTGGGGGTCGCCCAGGCTGGGAGGTTTGGGGCCAAGACAGGAGGGAAGAACAAAAACAATTCAAGGGGAAAAAAATCAGTAGTACTTGATGTCCAACAGGATATGAGGAATGAAAGAAAAAAAAAATCAAGCCACCTCTCCCACTGCCACACACAGGAAAAAACTTGAAAGAAACTTAAAATTTCTGGCTTGAGTGCTTAAGATGAAAGAAGCAACATTGACAAAGGTGGAGACGTTGCTGAAAATGATACTGATTTTTATCTATTCATCTGTCAGTGGACATTTCGGTTGCTTCTGTGTGTTAGCTATTGTAGACAGCAGTGCAGTGAGTTTTGGGGTGCGTGTATCCTTTTGGACCATGGCTTATTACTCAGCCAAAAAGAATGAAATAATGCCATTTGCAGGAACATGAATAGACTGCCATACTAAGTGAAGTAAGTCAGAGAGAGACAAATATCATATGATATCACTTACATGTGGAATCTAAAAAAAAAAGATACAAATGAACTTATTTACAAAACAGATGTAGAAAATAAACTTATAGTTACCAAAGGGGGAAGGGGGAGGGGAAAATTAGGAGTTTGTGATTAACATATGCACACTATTATGTATAAAGTGGGCTTCCCTGGTGACTCAGATGGTACGGAATCCACTTGCCATGCAGAACACCCGGGTTCGATCCCTGGGTTGGGAAGATCCCCTGGAAAAGGAAATGGCAACCCACTCCAGTATTGTTGCCTGGAGAATCCCATGGACAGAGTGAGCCTGGCGGGTATAGTCCATGGGGTCACAAAGAGTCGTACATGACTGAGCAACTAACACACACGTATAAAATAGATATAACCAACAAAACCCACTGTACAGCACAGGAAAAATTAAATACTCTGGAATAACCTAAATGGGAAAAGAATTTGAAAAAGAATAGATACACTTATATATAAAACTGAATCACTTTGCTGTCCCAGGTGACTCAGTGATAAAAGAATCTGCCTAACAACGCAGGAGATGGAAGAGGAAGATCTCCTGGGGGATGGTGGCAACCCACTCCAGTGTTCTTGCCTGGGAAATCTCACGGCCAGAGGAGCCTAGTGGGCTACAGTTCAGGGGGTCACAAAAGAGTCAGACACCACAGAGGACAAGAACATGCATACCTGAAGCAACATTGTAAAACAACTATACTCCAATAAAAAAAATTTAAAGAGAAAGTGATACTAATTTTCAAAACAAGGTCAAGAAGTCTTCTTGTCCAGGGGTTCAAAGCCCCACACAGTCTCCATTTTAGTTCCTGCATCCTTGGGTAAGGGATGTGTGTGCTGAAGAAGAAGCTTCACACCCCCATCCCCCTCCAGAGGTACAGACCCTAGTGAGGTTACATGGCTTATTCACTGCATTTGCCAACACATGTTCAATTCATCCTTTTATGTCACTGTCTATGTTTCAAATCTCTACATCCAACCAAGCTATTTCCAGCCCTGCGGACCCCAGGGTTACTCTTCAATGATAGAATTGGTGTAATCTTGGATGAGCTGGGAGGCTTTTTTATAGCACTTTAAAAGACCAAACAAAATAGCCAAATAGAATGTGAATACATAGAATAGAAAGAGTCAGACAGGCAAGGTGAGCAGGGTGGGTTAGGCCATAGACCCACACAATTAAAATAATTTTTTTTTTAAAGTGTAACTCTTTACTGGCATGCAAAATGAGGCCCAGAAAGGAACATTTACCATGTGGAATTTCTAAGATTCACCTCAAAAGGGCATACCCGGAGGGCCAGGAGGATGAAGGCCTGCTAGTGGAGAGTCCGGAATCTCTGAGGGGTCCTTCATCCTGAACTCTCCAACGAGGAGGCAGCAGGGGGTGGGGTACAGGGCAGGGAGGAGAGACAGGTGATCTGGCCTTTCACATGCCACTATCATGCCCTCCACCACCCAGGAAACAGGGCAGGTGTTCTTTGCTAAAATCCTTACCTCCCACCCAAGAGTTCTGGGACCTGACCCAATCTGCAGGATGCAGGTTGCTGAAAACAAACCAAAAAAAAATGTTTCCCCCCAAAAGTTAGCTTTGCAATGAATAGATGCCAAGGTTTCTCTCACAATCCTGTTACCTTTCTTTTTAGGCTCAAGCATTTGAATCCTGAAGTTGAACTGCTTGGTTTTGATTTTTTCGCCCATGAGATCCTGGAAAAGAACCTGAATTTCTACACCTCAGTTTCCTGATGTGTAAAATGAATGAAATGATAGAATCTGTCTCCATGGTAAAGCAAACAGAAACAGCGTGTGGCACAGGTCATCGAAAAATGTTAGCTGCCGTTAGGTTTTATATCATATCAAAGTATTCTCCTAAATAGTATGTGCACATTAATAACCTAGACATTGATTTGTAATTAAAGCATGTTGTTAAGCATAAAATTCTATGCAATTCAGCAAGATGTCTGCCATTTTAGGAATGCAAATTAAAACCACAATGAGATATCACCTCATACCCATTAGGATGGCTACTGTCATGATACCAGTTCTATGTGGAATCTACAATATGATACAAGTCAGCATATTTACAAAACAAAAACAGACTCTCAGATATAGAGAGTAGACTGTGGTTGCCAAGGGGAAAGATTGGAAGAGGGAAGGATTGGGAGTTTGGGATTAGCAGACACAAACTATTATATATAGAATGGATAAACAGCGGAGTGCCACTGTATAACACAGGGAACAATATTCAGTATCCTATAATAAACCATAATGGAAAAGAATATGAAAAAGAATGCATATATATATATATATGTAATGTAACTGATTCACTTTACTGTACAGAAGAAATTATTACAACATTATAAATAAACTACACATCAATAAAATTTAAGAACAAAAAGGATGGCTACTGTAAGTAGCAATAGGACAGGAAGTAACTTGTGTTTGTGATAAGACGTGCAGAAATTGTAATCCTTGTGCACTGTTGGGGGGAATATGAAATGGTACAGAGATTATGTAAAACAGCAATATAGTGGTTCCTCAAAAATTGAAAAATTGAATTATCACATGACTGGGCAATTTCATGTTTGGATTTACACCCTAAAGAGCTAAAAACAGGAACCCAAAGGGATATTTGTACACACATGTTCACAGCGCCATTATTCATATTAACCAAAAGGTGGAAGCAAACAGTCTATTGACAGATGAGTGGATGAACAAAATGTGTATCTATGCAATGGAATATTGCTCAGTTTTAAAAAGGAAGAAAATTCTGATACACACTACAAAATGGATGGCAGTGGGGACATTGTGCTAAGTGAAATAAGGCATCACAAAAGGACATACTATACTATATGATTCCATTCATGTGAGGTGCATGGAATCATGACCCTCATAGAAAGTAGAATGGCAATTGCCAGGGGCTGGGGAGGGGCAGTGATGGTATAATAGGTATGAAATTTCAGTTGTGCGAGGTGAGAACATGTCTGTGGATGGTGGGGATGCTGGCGACACAAGTGAATGTACTCACAACCGCTGAACAGCACTTAAAAGTGGTCCAATTGTATGACAAATTTTATGCTATGTGTATGTTACAACCGTAAGTTTTTTTTTAGTTTATCATTAGTTTTAAGTAATGTGACATCTATTAATATATATAATTCTAACCATCCTGTCCCTCATACCCATCTTTCAGATGTAGAAACAAAATTGTACAAACCCCTTCTCAGAGTGAAAATAGGAAACCAGGAATGTTACCCTCTAAGAAAGCAAATCAGGGGAGTTCCCTGGTGTCCAGTGGTTGAGATGCTATGCTTCCACAGCAGGGGGCATGAGCTCCATCCCTGGTCGGGGGAACTAAGATCCCACAAGCTGTATAGTGCAGCCAAAAAATTAAATAAAAAGTGAGTCTTTTTTTTTTGGTTTGCATTTGCACCCATTTTAATGAAAAAGACACTGTGAATCAGAACATTTGAATCTAAAAAAATAATAAAAACGCTTTGCTTATTTACTTCCTGTGTCCAATACATTGTACTGATGCTTTAAGAAAGGAGAAAGATACTACATATGTGTGATGCAAGGAAATAAACAGAAAATCTACTAGCTAACCAATCAAGCTGGGGGTATAGCATCAATTAGGATTGAATTCAAATTCTGTTCTTTAATATTAGAAGTAGGAGTTCCAATTCTGGTAGTGGAAGAATAGCTTGTATGAGATTATCCCTCTTGCTGATAAAAATTATAAATGCTGGACAAAATATAAAAACAACAAAACAGTTTGAATTCACTGGAGAGCAACCCAAAGCAGGATTGATCAGGCAACAGTCTTTGAAGGAAGGGAAGCAAATGAGGTCACCTCTACATTGAACTGGCATTTCCCTTGTGGCCCCTCCCAGTCACTGTGGCCCACTTGGGACACAGTTCAAGCTCAGGGTCAGTCCCACTGTGCTCAAGAAGGTCAGACTTCCATCTCCAGAAGATGAGAGGAGAGACTCACAGAGGAGAGAGTGCTGAGTCTGCATAACAATGCCCTTCTAGTCTCTGGCAGACTCTAGAACCATGCACATCCAAAGTGAGGCCCTAAGAAATCTAGCAGAAAGCAGATGCTGGGAGGCTGAGGAGTTGAGCAGACACTCCAGCTGCTGTCTGGGCCCAGGAAGATGGAGACTGGGGATAGGATTTCATCAAGTTAGAGGGACTTCATGAGCACCTGGGGCTTCCAGTGAAAACTGCAAAGGTCCATTAGCAGGAGTGAAAACCATGTCCCCAAACTGAGGGCTATGTCCTCTGACCAACAAAGCCCATAACTCAGCATCTGTTTGTAATCTGTTTGAAGAAAAAAATCCAGTGCTCTTCAGAGGCAAATAACATAATCCAGACTCTCTACAATGTTATCATTGATTACATGATGTCAAGAATATAACCAAATATTACAAGACATGGACAAAAACAGGAAAAAATAATAAATAGTGGTGAAAGCAGGTGTGAGGGGCAGGGAAAGAAGGAGTAAGGGGAGAGTGGGAAGAAAAAGCAACCATATGAAAGAACCATATGGTGGAAATACATTAATAATATCTTCAAAACAGAAGAAAACATCACAAGGGTTCATATTCATCCAATTAAGTCAATATCATGTATTAATACATGAAAATCTTACCACTTGATTGATAATATGATTATCACAACAAAGAGAAAAAATCAATAAAAGAAACGGATTTTTCTTTTGGTTGTATTTTGTGGCATTTAATAGAAAAAATGTAAGGAACTCTGTTGCACTCACTTTCTTCACTGAAAGAATAACCATGGTGATTCAGATGTGGGTTTATGGCAAACCTTCTTTTCAAAATTAAAATGCTGACATACACAGTATAGAGCAGGGCACCCTCCTCATTTGAAGTTGTAGTAATGACACTGAGATTTACCCTTTAATAATAGTTAATGTGGCCTACCTATTGGATACATCTGATAATAGCAAAAAATGGTGTCTTTCAGTTCTCAGTGTATTGAATTAGTTGAGGGTTGGAGTACATAATTTTGCACATGGCAGCAGAATCCAGAGTTTGCACTGAGAGTGGCTTCCTCTTTGATTTCAAACACCTTTGAAGGTCAGTCAAGTATGATTGAACCTAAGAGATTTGAATAACCACATTTCCTTTTACTCCCATGGAGCTCAAGATCCTCAGAGTTTCCGCAAATGATGGGGTCTTTACAGGGAGGGTACAATAGGCTACACAGGCCCACTTCACTTGACATTGCACTTGACCTGGTCAGCTCAGGCAGAAGCATGAGCTTTATCTATGGCTTTTAGAGACAAAATATTTATAAATGTTTTCAATTGTTTTCTCTAGACCTGGTAAGGAACCCAGCATTGATCAGCTTTACACACCAAAAGCCTTCAACTTGTGAGTTAATCTCTGACCAATGACTCTAACTAAGGGAGATTTTCCCTCCTGGCTCAGCTCTCCTGGAAGCTGCCCCTTTACCCTCTTCACACTGATCAAGAACTTCCCACTGGAGATCACATTATGGTAGCAGATTCTTGGAGGAATTATTCTCATGCCAGTGATGCGGAATGCCACCATTTCCTGCTTTTAATGCCCTGGAGGCATTGCTGTGCCCCTAAATCATGCTTTATCCAACCAGACAGGAGGGCTCAGCCCATGGTGACAGAGCATTGAAGGATTTGGTGAGCTCTGACTGCCTGATGAACTATGGAATGAGGTTCATGACATTGTACAGGAGACAGGGATCAAGACCATCCCCATGGAAAAGAAATGCAAAAAAGCAAAATGGCTGTCTGGGGAGGCCTTACAAATAGCTGTGAAAAGAAGGGAAGCAAAAAGAAAGGAGAAAATGAAAGATATAAGCATCTGAATGCAGAGTTCCAAAGAATAGCAAGAAGAGATAAGAAAGCCTTCTTCAGCGATCAGTGCAAAGAAATAGAGGAAAACAACAGAATGGGAAAGACTAGAGATCTCTTCAAGGAAATTAGAGATTCCAAGGGAACATTTCATGCAAAGATGGGCTCAATAAAGGATAGAAATGGTATGGACCTAACAGAAGCAGAAGATATTAAGAAGAGATGGCAAGAATACACAGAAGAACTGTACAAAAAAGATCTTCACGACCCAGATAATCACGATGGTGTGATCACTGACCTAGAGCCAGATATCCTGGAACATGAAGTCAAGTAGGCCTTAGAAAGCATCACTACGAACAAAGCTAGTGGAGGTGATAGAATTCCAGTTGAGGTATTTCAAATCCTGAAAGATGATGCTGTGAAAGTGCTGCACTCAATATGCCAGCAAATTTGGAAAACTCAGCAGTGGCCACAGGACTGGAAGAGGTCAGTTTTCATTACAATCCCAAAGAAAGGCAATGCCAAAGAATGCTCAAACTACCGCACAATTGCACTCATCTCACACGCTAGTAAAGTAATGCTCAAAATTCTGCAAGCCAGGCTTCAGCAATATGTGAACCGTGAACTTCCTGATGTTCAAGCTGGTTTTAGAAAAGGCAGAGGAACCAGAGATCAAATTGCCAACATCCGCTGGATCATGGAGAAAGCAAGAGAGTTCCAGAAAAACATCTATTTCTGCTTTATTGACTATGCCAAAGCCTTTGACTGTGTGGATCACAATAAACTGTGGACAATTCTGAAAGAGATGGGAATACCAGACCACCTGATCTGCCTCTTGAGAAATTTGTATGCAGGTCAGGAAGCAACAGTTAGAACTGGACATGGAACAACAGACTGGTTCCAAATAGGAAAAGAAGTACCTCAAGGCCGTATATTGTCACCCTGTTTATTTAACTTATATGCAGAATACGTCATGAGAAACGCTGGACTGGAAGAGACATAAGCTGGAATCAAGATTGCCGGAAGAAATATCAATAACCTCAGATATGCAGATGACACCACCCTTATGGCAGAAAGTGAAGAGGAACTCAAAAGCCTCTTGATGAAAGTGAAAGTGGAGAGTGAAAAAGTTGGCTTAAAGTTCAACATTCAGAAAACGAAGATCATGGCATCCGGTCCCATCACTTCATGGGAAATAGATGGGTAAACAGTGGAAACAGTGTCAGACTTTATTTTTTTGGGCTCCAAAATCACTGCAGATGGTGACTGCAGCCATGAAATTAAACAACGCTTACTCCTTGGAAGGAAAGTTATGACCAACCTAGATAGCATATTCAAAAGCAGAGACATTACTTTGCCAACAAAGGTTCGTCTAGTCAAGGCTATGGTTTTTCCAGTGGTCATGTATGGATGTGAGAGTTGGACTATGAAGAAGGCTGAGCACCGAAGAATTGATGCTTTTGAACTGTGGTGTTGGAGAAGACTGTTGAGAGTCCCTTGGACTGCAAGGAAATCCAACCAGTCCATTCTGAAGGAGATCAGCCCTGGGATTTCTTTGGAAGGAATGATGCTAAAGCTGAAACTCCAGTACTTTGGCCACCTCATGCGAAGAGTTGACTCATTGGAAAAGACCCTGATGCTGGGAGGGATTGGGGGCAGGAGGAGAAGGGGACAACAGAGGATGAGATGGCTGGATGGCATCACTGACTCGATGGACATGAGTCTGAGTGAACTCCAGGAGTTGGTGATGGACAGGGAGGCCTGGAGTGCTGCGATTCATGGCATCACAAAGAGTCGGACATGACTGAGTGACTGAACTGAACTGAAGTGACTTTCAAGCCAGCATTTTAAATGTGTTTTTGGAATCAAGTGAGATAGAAGTGTGTAATACTTATTAACCATTGTGGTACTTCTTTCTCTTTTGAATAGTCTATTAATGTATTTCTACCATAAAACAGTTCTTTTTCCCTTCTCTACACTCCACCCTTCTCTCTGTGTTCTCCACCTCCTTCACCACCTCCCATTCTGCCCCACATCTTTTCAAGGATTCTTCTGCTCTGATCCATACCTTACTGAAGGTGGTTCTCATCGCAGAAGTCTGTAAACACATGAGTTCCTCAGGTTCAGTGTGAATCTTCTATTGACAAATCAAAAGGATCTTTGAAACCAGTGTTTCCAACCCAGGTGAAGCTCTTGGCAGCCCATTCTTGCTCAGGACCTCCTCTCATCACCCCACACAGAAGCCTGGACAAAGTTCTTTCCATCCCAACAACAAAATAAGCATTTGTCTCTCCCCCTTTTAAGCTATTACTCACAAGAAATGAGCATCAGCATTTAGCTAAATTAATTTATCACTTTGTTAAATCAGGCTGGTATTTGTCTTCTGAGAAGCTCCTGGCAGTGTGGAAGAGCTGGGAGTGTGTTTGATGCAATGTAAGTGTGAGAGAGAAGATGAGGTGTGTTTCTATGTGTGAGTGCAGGCGAGGAAGGACAGGAGTAAATATAGTGGCTGCTAACTCACTTCAGTCGTGTCCGACTCTGTGCGACCCCATAGACGGCAGCCCACCAGGCTCCCCCGGCCCTGGGATTCTCCAGGCAAGAACACTGGAGTGGATTGCCATTTCCTTCTCCAATGCGTGAAAGTGAAAAGTGAAAGTGACGTTGCTCAATCGCGACCCCATGGACTGCAGCCCACCAGGCTCCTCCATCCACAGGATTTTCTAGGCAAGAGTACTGGAGTGGGGTGCCATTGCGGCGAGGGGTGTAAAAAGATAGGTTAAGAGGGAAAAAAAAGGAAACAATAGACACTTCCATGTTTTATAGCTTCAAAAAATGTCTTTTTGTCAAAGTACCACAATGCATTCGGAAAACATTCTAAAGCCCTTAAGACCATTTTTTTTTTCCTGGCTTCTTTCTAAATGATGATAAACTTTTATCTTGGAAAATTAAGTGCACTGTTTGTGGGCATTCTTCAAAGGGACTGTTTGTCTGTTGAGGACTCTGTCAGGTACAAGATGGTGAGTGACTCAAATTTTTCAGTTGTACCTACTCTTCCTGTAGTGTGTGTACATAAAACTGTGCATCGATGTTGTCAACCAGGCTTCTTAGCCTACTTAATCAATAGAAGTTGCTCAGATAACAGACAAGAAATTCAGGTAAGGCTTTATTGGGGCCTGGCTGCAGCAGGAGGAAGCCAAACCAAATAACAAGTTTCCTTGCCTATTATCTGAGGTGGAGGCAGGTTCCTTAAATGGGGTGAGGGTAGAGGTGTGTCCATGGGTCAGGCCAGAGGCATGACTTAGGTGGTCTGCCCATGTCTTTGGTGGTATTGTGTGCAGATGGTTAGATAGCATCACCAGTTCAATGGGCATGAATCTGAGCAAACTCCAAGAGACAGCGGAGGACAGAGAAGCTTGGCATGCTACAGTCCATGGGGAAGAGTCAGACACAGCATAGTGAGTGAACAACCAGAAATCCATAATTTGCCCCAACTGCTCATGCAGGCAGTTATTTTTAGTCCTAAATAGTTTCTTTGTATTTTGTTGCTGGAGGGACATCTGTCCAGGTGCAACCATTACAACAAAGGGTCCCAGGTCCCAGGTCTCAGCCTGTCTCATAAATGAGCTTCCAGACAGAATTTCTCCTCCAAGAGAGTAGACTAATTTTATGCTTGCTCTCTCTCTAGCTATATATTACTATGCATTAATATGTATATTATTAATATACTTTAATATGTATATAATATAATATACATTAATATTAACATAATACATATTTATATATATTAGAGAGAGAGAGAAGAGGAAGAGAAGATACACAGAGCATCCAACTGATAGCTGAGAACAAGCTTTGTTTTCACCAGGGGACTTCTTTTCACATATATATATATATATATATATATACATATAATATATTATAATATTATTGTATTAATGTATCTTATATATAACATACATTATAATTATGTGTATATTTATATTTATGTTTTATATAATGGCTTGGGGGCTGGCAGAGGGAGAGGGCTGGGGTTAGAAAACAAAGGCCCCTGGGTTTATCTTGGATTGCTCTCTTTCCTTTATGCTCCCTGAATTAGTGTACTAGGGCTGCCATAACAAAATACCACAGGGAAGTATATTCTTATAGTTCTGGAGGTTAGAAGTCCAAGGTCAAGGTGCTGGCAAGTGTGGTTCTCTGAGGCCTCCTCCCGAGCTGCAGACGGCTGCCTCCTCACTGTGAGTGCATCCCTGGTGTCTCTTCTCTTCTCCTTTTAAAGACCTCAAGTTCTACTGTTTGGGGCTCTACTGTTATGCCTCATTGTAACCCCAACAACCCCTCTAAAGGCCCCATCTCCAAATACAGTCACACTGGGGATTGGGGCTTCAACGTATACATTTAAGGGGGCACCATTCAATCCATAGCAGAGGCCACTGAACCACCAGGTGGTAAAGAGGGAGCTCTAAGGTTTGTGATGGCAGGAGCCCCTATGTGGCTCAAAGGAACATTCATGAAACATTCTTCATCAGTGATGATGCTCCAGGCACACTTTCCCTCTGCTCATGATGGGTGAGATCCTTAAAAACTGACCTGTGGTCCTTTGGGTCCCTCGTAACGCCCCCCAGTACTTGTGTCTTTCTAGGAAATAAATGCTCTGCTGAGGTCGGAGTCTCAGCTTTGTAGTTGGTTTTTAGTATCACACAGCCCTTCCTAAAAAACAAATTTTAGCATAGTTTTTGAGGCATTTTTAAAAGATTGAAGTAGAAGCAGAAAAGATGAAGAAGAGATAGCAAGAATACACAGAAGTACAAAAAAGATTTTAATGACCCAGATAACCACGATGGAGTGGTCACTCACCCAGAGCCAGGCATTCTGGAGTGTGAAGTCAAGTGGGCTTTAGGAAGCACTCTATCAATAAAGCTAGTGGAAATGATTTAATTCCAGCTGAGCTATTTAAAATCCTAAAAGATGATGGCATTAAAGTGTTGTGCTTAATATGTCAGCAAATTTGGAAAACCCAGCAGTAGCCACAGGACTGGAAAAAGTCAGTCTTCATCCCAGTTCCCAGGAAAGGCAGTACCAAAGAATGTTCAAACTATTGGACAATCACACTCATCTCCCATGCTACTAAGGTTATGCTCAAAATCCTTCAAGTAAGGCTTCAGCAATTTGTGAACTGAGAACTTCCAGATGTACAAGTTGGGTTTAGAAAAGGCAGAGAGACCAGAGATCAAATCATCAGCATTTGCTGGATCATAGAGAAAGCAAGAGAATTTCAGAAAAATATCTACCTCTGTTTCATTGATTGTGCTAAAAATTTTCACCACGTGGATCATAACAAACTGTGGAAACTCTTAAAGAAGTGGGAATGCCAGATCCTCTTGTCTGTCTCCTGAGAAACCTCCATGTGGGTCAAGAAGGAACAGTTAGAACCTTATATGGAACAACCGACTGGTTCAAAATTGAGAGGGGAGTAAGGCTGTTTATTGTCATGTGAAATGCCAGGCTGGATGAGTCACAAGCTGGAATAAAGATTGCTGAGAGAAATACCAGCAACCTCAGATATGCAGGTACCACTTTAATGGCAGAAAGTGAAGAGAAACTAAAGAGCCCCTTGATATGATGAAGAGCAGAGTGAAAAAGCTGGCTTAAAACTGAGTATTAAAAAACTAAGATCAAGGCATCTGGTCCCATCACTTCATGGCAAATAGGGGAAAAGGTGAAAGCAATGACAGATTTCCTCTTTTTGGGCTCTAAAATCACTGTGGATGGTGATTGCAGTCATGAAGTCAGAAGCTGATTGCTTCTTGGCAGGAAAGTTATAACAAAGACAGTGTATTAAAAAGCAAAGACATCACTTTGCTGACAAAAGTCCATGTAGTCAAGGCTATGGTCTTTCCAGTAGTCATGTACAGATGTGAGAGTTAGACCATAAAGAAGGCAGAGTGCCAAAGGATTGATGCTTTTGAACTGTGGTGCTGGAGAAGACTCTTGAGAGTCACTTAGACAGCAAAGAGATCAAGCCACTCAATCCTAAAGGAAATCAATCCTGAATATTCATTGGAAAGACTGATGCTGAAGCTCCATTACTTTGGATGCTTGATGTGAAGAGCCAACTCATTGGAAAAGACCCTGATGCTGGGAAAGAGTGAAGGCAGAAGGAGAAGAGGGTAACAAAGCATGAGACAGTTGGATGGGATCACCAAATAAATGGACATGAACTTGGGCAAACTCCAGGAGATGGACAGGGAGGCCTGGCATGCTGCAGTCCATGGGGTTGCAAAGTATTGGACATGACTTGATGATTGAACAACAACAACACTGTTGATTTACAATATTGTGTTAGTTTCAAGTGTATAGCATAGTCATTCAGTTATTTCATATATATATATATACATATATATATATTTTCAGATTCTTTTCCATTATAGAATATTACAAGATATTGAATATAGTTCCTTGTGCTATACACCACACATTGTATATATAATTGTATGTATAATATACACACCACATTGTATATATAATTCTTTTAAAATATATGCACGTATCTATTCTTTTCAATTTCTTTTCCCATATTGGTTGTTACAAAATATCGAGCAGAGTTTCCTGTGCTATACAGTTGGTCCTTATTGGTTATCCATTAAAAATATGGTAGTATGTACATGTCAATCCCAAACTCCCTAACTATCCTTCCCTCCCACCCTTTCACCTATGTAATCATAGGTTTGTTTTCTATGTCTGTGAGTTTGTTTCTGTTTTGTAACTAAGTTCATTTGTATCATATTTTAGATTCCACAGACAAGTGATGTCATATGATATCTGTACTTCTCTTTCTGACTTAATTCACTTAGTATGATCATCTCTAGGTCCATCCATGTTGCTGCAAGTGGCATTATTTCATTCTTTTTTATGGCTGAGTAACAGTCTATTGTATGTATGTACCACATCTTCTTTATCTGTTCCTCTGTTGATGGACATTTGATTGCTTCCACACCTTGGCCATTGTGAGTAGTGCTGCAATGAACATTGGGGTTCATGTATTTTTTCAAATTAGAGTTTTCACTGAATATATGCCTAGGCATGGGGTTGCTAGATCATATGGCCACTCTATTTTTGTTTTATAAGGAGCCTCCATACTGTTCTCCATAGTGGCTGAGAGAGTAGGAGGGTTCCCTTTACTTAATGCCCTCTCCAATCCACTCCAGTACTCTTGCCTGGAAAATCCCATGGATGGAGAAGCCTGGTAGGCTGCAGTCCATGGGGTCCCTAGGAGTTGGACATGACTGATAGACTTCACTTTCACTTTACACTTTCATGCATTGGAGAAGGAAATGGCAACCCACTCCAGTGTTCTTGTCTGGAGAATCCCAGGGATGGAGGAGCCTGGTGGGCTGCCGTCTATGGGGTCGCACAGAGTCGGACACGACTGAAGCGACTTAGCAGCAGCAGCAGCCAGCATTTATTATTTGCAGACTGTTTTTCTTGAAATGTGGAGGGAAGTTTACAAGTGCACAAATACACGCAATAGTGTGAATGAACAAGTGATGCCTAAGGACAATGGATTTTCATTATTTGGCAATAGATCACCTCATGGCCCGAAGCCAGATGCACAACTGGAATCCACAGCTTCTGCTATTGGACCTGAGGCCAATACAGAGCAGACCTCTTGTGAAGGTCCACGGTGGACAAGAATAGTAGCCGCTTCTGCCGGTTCCCTAATGCTTGGACTGAGCATGGGGCCAGCTGGCATGGTCTGCCTGGCATGGGATGTGGTTGGGCTACCATCATGGCAGGTGTGGGAGTGTGAGCCCAGAGCAAGAGCTCAGGCAGCAGGATTAGGAAAATGTCTCAGAAGCCCTCACAAAGTCAAGCAGAAGTTTTAAATGATCAGAGTCTAACAGTTGTCCCAATTTGAAAGCAGTTATTCTCAAGACATTCAAATTCTGCATGGTCAAAAAATTCACAAGTTTTATTATTATGGAAATAACACTAATACATCTTTTGCTCTTTTCTCTTTGTTGACATTTGCACTGATGTTACTTACATTCAAAAGCAAAGGTGGTACCTTAACAAGAATGAAACCAACAACACCAAACTGAATTGTTTTTCACAATCATGTATTTTCAGTAAAACAAACAAGCCAACAAATAAAAACACATCAATGTTTGATGAGGCAGTAAAATGTTTAAATTTTCATGAAATTATGTCTCTTGAGTACTTGTCTTTTTAACATTCTGGATGAAGAGACGGAAATATAAGCAAAGCACTTCTGCTACACACCAAATTTCAGTGATTGAGAAAGCACTTTTTTGTTTATATGTCAATCATATTTCAATAAAGTGGGACTTTCTTGAAAAAAATCAAGTGCAACTTTTTGATTTACCACAAGGTTAACTGGCTGCTTCTTTTCATGGAACTTCAGGAATAAAGTTGTTTTATTTTTCCCCCAAGAGAATGATGGTTATTATTCAGACTTGGATATTTGATATTATGGACTGGATATGGTGTCACCAAAAATGCATATGATGAAACCCTATTCCACCATATGATGTTATTAAGAGGAGGATCCTATGAGAGGTAATCGGGGTTAAGTGAGGTCATGAGGGTGGAGCCCTCCTGAAAGGGGTTAGTGCCCTTCTAAGAACCAAAAGGGAGCTTGCTGCCTCTTTCTGCCTTCCACCTACCAGTACATTAAAACTCATCAGTCTGCATCCAGGTAGAGAGCTCTCTCCAGAATTCATCCATGCTGTCAACCTGGTCTCAGACTTCCAGCCTCCAGCACTCTGAAGAATAACTTTCTGTTGTTTATGAGCACTCAGTCTATGGTAATTCATTACAGAAGCCCAGACTAAGACATAATGAAATGTGTCAACATAAAAAGATTGAAAACCACTTCCATAAATTAGGTTGAGATCCTATTATCCAGAGCATTTTTATTCTTCCTGACTAAAACCAACTAGGCATAAGTTACACACATGAAAATTATGAGTTTTTACTTGAGAGCAATGAGCAGCTGAGCTGTGAGGGTGAAATTTGAAGGAGTGTAGATATCTAGGGTTACGTGAGAACAAGATAAAACCTGTTTATGTGTAGAAAATATAGATATGGGACTCTTATAAAAGTCATTATAGTCTTATAAAAGTTAGTCCATTTTTCTTGTCATTTCATTGTAAGAGAAAGACCTATAACCTTAACAATCCACACTTTATCTTCATTTGATTATCCTGGAATAATTTCTGGAGTCACATAGATCTTGGCTTAAAACCCGAATCTCCATGCTTCTAATTGTGTGAAATTTATATCTCTGAGCCTCCAAAATAGCCCTCCATAATCTGTTTCCTGCTTTCTATACTCTTGTGTCCCTTTCATAATGGGTGTTGGTTCATCTGACTGACAGAGTATGGCAGAAGTGAATTTATGCACAGTTAAGTCCCCTACATACAAACCTTCATGTTGTGAATTTTCAAAGATATGAACGTATGTTCACATGTCCAATCAAGTAAGTTAGTTCACTTGTCTGGTGTACATTGTCTCCTGTGTGCATACTCTACAAGTGGTGGTGCTTTCGCACACTTTATTGTATAGTACTGTATACAGTATATAGAGTACAAGAGTACCGTGTCTTTATTCCAAGCCCACCCAGGATGTCCAGTAAAAGCAGTGGTGGTGTAGCTGGTGTGTGCTGTGCTGAGTTGCTTCAGTCGTGCCCAACTCTGTGACCCTATGAACTGTAGCCCACCAGGCTCCTCTTGCCATGAAATTTTCCAGGCAAGAATACTGGAGTGCATTACCATGTCTTCCTCCAGGGGATCTTCCTGACCGAGGGATCCAAACTGAGTATCTTATGCCTCCTTCATTTGCAGGTGGGTTCTTTATCACTGGGGCTTCCCTGATGGCTCAGTGGGTAAAGGATCTGCCAGCAGTGCAGGAGACACAGGAGGAGACAGGGGTTCGATCCCTAGGCTGGGAAGATCCCCTGGAGAAGGAAAGAGTCATATATGACTTAGAGACAGGGATAATATATCACCAGTGCCACCTGGAAGCCCCATTGTAGCTGGTACTAGGGAACTTTTCAAGGAACAGTACTATAAGATTAAAAATGTTTTCTTTATTTTCTGTTTGTTTTTTATGTATTATTTGTTTGAAAAGTATAACCTCCTACAATATGGTACCGTATAGATGATTGTGTTAGTTGGGTACCAGACTAAATTTGTTGTACTTACAAATAAATTGGACTTATGAATGTACTTTCAGAACAGAACATTTGTATGTTGGGAACTTACTATAACTTCCAAGATTAGGTTATAAAAGATGATGTTTGTCTTGAGTTCTTGCTTTTCTTTTGGAGCACAGCTCTTGGGGACAGCAGGTGCCATGCCCTGATGCCACTTAGGCAGCCCAGGCAGAGGGCCATGTGGTGAAAAACAGCCAACAACCAAGCGAGTGAGCTTGGAAGAATGTTTCAGCTCCACTGAGGTCTTGAGGTGCTTGGTGCCCTGGTGGGCAACTTGCCTGCAACATCGTGAAAGCCTGAGAGGCAACAAAACAGCTAAGCTGCTCCATTTCTTAACCACAGAAATCATTTGTTAAGTTTTAGGAGTAATTTATTGGGCAGCAATAGGTATTAATTATCTACAGTTTGCTAACAGGTTACTTTCATTATTTGAAACATACCCTGAATCTCCCAGAAATGTTTTTCCCTAGAAAGCTGGTAAAAGTTGACCTAGTTGTCTGAATCTAAACTAATAATGTCAAATCCACTAAAGCAAACAATTCTTTGCTTGAAACCAGAAGTTTGTGGTCTGGTGCAAAATTATAGATGTTTTCCTGAAAGATATGGGCCAGGCTCACAGTCTTAGGTATATTTCACAATCCTTAAGATACTATTTCTCTGGTCATTTTGGTTACCTGAAGTTAGTTGTTTAGAAGTTTCGTTAGGAAAGATTCATAGAGGAAGATCTGGCATACAAAATTCAGTTTGGCTCAATCTAAAATTCGTAGCTCACATTTTTTTCTTGTCTTTAGCATCTTAAAAAGAGTATGCCATTGTTTTCTTGCATAATGTAGTGCTAACTCAAAATCTGGTGACAAATGGTGTTTCTTTTCCTTTTAAGTACAGTTATCCCTTGGTGGGCTTCCCAGGTGGCGCTAGTGGTAAAGAACCGGCCTGCCAATGCAGTGCATAAGAGACTCGGGTTTGATCCCTGTGTTGGGAAGATCCCTTGGAGGAGGGCACAGCAACCTACTCCAGTATTTTTGCCTGAAGAATCCCATGGACAGAGGAGCCTGGCAGACTACAGTCCATAGGGTCACAAAAAGTCAGAAATGGCCTAAGCGACTGAACACAAATGCACGCATGCACGCCCCTTGGTATCAATGGGGAACAGGACCCTCCTTGGATACCCAAATCCACAGACGTTCAATTTCCTAATATTAAATGGTGTAGTATTTGCTTATAACATAAACACATCTTCCTGTATACTTTAAAATTATCTCTAGATTACTTTTTTAAATATAAATTTATTTATTTTAATTGGAAGCTAATTACTTTACAATACAATGTAAATGATTTTGTAAATAACTTTAAATACAATATAAATACTGTGTAAATACTTGCCAGTTTATGGCAAATTAAAGTTTTGCTTTTTGGAACTTTCTTGAATTTTTTCCCAATATCTTTGAATCAAAGTTGGTTGAAATCTGCAAATACGAAACCCTTCGATATGGAGGGCTGACTACACTGTGGTCTTTTTGCATTGATGCCAAAAGGACATTTTCCCCCTGAAAATTTATAGTTTTGTTCAAATAAATCTTGCACTGTGATTGGTTGGCTACTATTTCATACAGGCAGGGGGCACATTCAGTAAATAGTTCATATCCTTCCTAAAGAAAATTCTATTGAATTTTAGATTTCAGCATTTGTTTATTCAAGTTATTTGGTTTTCCTCTGCAGTGAAAGTGAAGAGTGAAAGTGTTAATTGCTCAGCCATGTCCAGCTCTTCGCACCTCATGGACTGCAGCCTGCCAGACTCCTCCGTCCATGGTGATTCTCCAGGCAAGAATCCTAGAGTGGGTAGCCATGTCTTTCTCCAGGGGATCTTCCTGACCCAGGGATTGTACACAGGTCTCCTGCATTGCAGGCAGATTCTTTACCAGCTGAGCTACCAGTGAAGCCCAGAGTCCCCTATAATACAGGTTAGATCTTATTTTGCTATTATATATATATATATAGCTACCACTTTTGATCCATCTTTTTATCTCTTTCTTCATTTTCTTTTGATATTTAAAAATTTCCTTCTTTGCTGTCTTCTATGTCCCTTAAAGCATCTTGTGTTATGTTTCTTACTGTGTTTCATTTGGTTTATCTTTGTTTCTCAAATATTTTTTTCTAAGTAATTTCTGAGTTCTTTCACTTTTTGTTTGGCATTTTCTTTTTTCTACTCTTATTTATACAATTTTTAAAATTCTGATTTCTTATGTTTTATCCAAGTTTATATTAGTTTGAATATACAATAGTTTTCCTTATATTATTTAATGTATTTTGAAATATTAAGTTTACAGTTCTCATTTACTCTGTGAACTTGAATTTCTGGCGTTATTTCATAGCATGTAATGATTTAGTAAACTCTTAGTTCTCTTTTTCTAATAATAGCATCTTGGTTTCAGTTTTTTAAATTTTTAAATTTATTTACTTATTTTTATAGTTTACTCATTTCTGGTTGTGCTGGGTCTTTGCAGCTGTGCTCCAGCTTCCTTCTAGTTGCTCTGAATGGGGCCTCTCTTCATTGCTGTGTGTGAGCTTCTCATTTTCGTGGCTTCTCTTGCTGTTGACCATGGGCTCCAGGCACATGGGCTTCAGTCTCAGGCTCGGTGGTCCTGGTGCATGGGCTTTAGTTGCTCTTCGGCATGTGGAATCTTCCTGGATGAGGGATCATATCCATGACCCCTGCATTGGCTGGCAGATTCCTATCTGCTGTACCACCAGAGAATTTGGGTTTGAGATTTAGCAAGTCCTTTTCTGCAGCTCATTTTTAAGTGAGATGAGTATTTCTGTCTTTTTAAGAGGGATGGATGAGGCAGGACAGCGGTTCTAACTTCGATTCTAGGCTTTTCTGTTTGGTTGTTTTCAGAAAGTGAACTTCCTGGGATTTTTTTTTTTCTCTTCTGCTCCTCCTGATCGTATGTGGACCTTCCCTTGCTTCACCACTACTGTTCCTGTCCTACTTATTGAGGACTCTGTTCTCAGCACCTTCTCCTCAGCACAGGGCTTTGCCAGGGAGAGTATGTCTGGTTTGTTACCATCAGCAATTCACAGGCACCAACTCCTGGATGGACCCAGCATCCTCAATCTTCCTGCAGCCCTGCTGGAACCTTCCCCACCTTAAGGCCCGCAAAGCGCCCTCCCATTTCTGCCGAGGTTCTCGGAATAGTCTACCACGCTTTTCAGGGAGTCAGTGATAGTAATTTAGTAGGTCTGTCATTGGTTTTGCTTTCTTGGTTGCTCTGTTTTATAGGGAAATTCAGAGAGATCAAAAAGCTGAATGCCATTACTACCTGATTCTCAGAATGGCATTTTCTTTGTCAACTACAAATTGTCACTTGCCATCTACCTCCACAAGGATTAAACAATGTGCTGCTGCAGCTACTGACCTTCAATACCCCTGAAAGGAGTTCAGGGTGGAGAGCAGAAATGAGGTACTCTGTGCTTGGGAGAAAATTGGTAGGACAGGTCTTCAGATACATATTTTCAGGAGGAGCTGATTTTGAGTCCAATTTTTGTATCTCCTCATATCTAGAAAAGCACTAAAATTATTCATGGTGATGACTGTTTTTCAGGACTAGCAGAAAGCTTCATGAGACTAGCAGAAATCTGGAAAAATATGTGCTTGATTGCATGTATTCTCCCTTCACCAAAATCACATCTATATTAACCTTTCTCCTCCCCCGCCTCTTTGGAGCAGTTTCCCGAGCTATCTGAGATGCTATCTCCCAGGCTGCAGTCATCATTTTCCCCCAAATGACACTTAACTCTCAACTCTCAAGTTGTGCATTTGTTTAAAGTTGGCATCTTGGTTTTTTTTTTTTTGCAACAAAATTTCCTTATAAAATTTTAAGAAATTTGTGCAACTATCTAATTTGTTTTTAATTAGTTTAAAAATAAGTATTCTTTTATTTTGGGAAGATCCCCTGAAGGAGGGCATGGCAACCCACTCCAGTATTCTTGCCTGGAGAACTCCCATGGGCAGAGGAGCCTGGCGGGCTAGGACTCACAGGGCCGCAAAGAGTCGGACATGACTGAGCGACGCACCACACAATTCATTATGTAAATTTTAAAACATACACAGAAGTAGAGAGGATAGTATACTGCTGCTCCTCCATGTGCTCATTTTCATCAATTATTCACAGATGGCCAACATTATTTCATGTGTAGGCATATTGTACTCCTGGTCTCTCGACAGAATATTTTGAAAAAAAGTTAAGACATCATGTCATTTCAACATAAAATGCTCTCCTTTTTCAATTATTTTTGAATGCTGTTTTATTTATCTTATAGATAACATCGGAGAAGGCAATGGCACCCCACTCCAGTACTCTTGCTTGGAAAATCCCATGGACGGAGGAGCCTGGTAGGCTGCAATCCATGGGGTCGCTAAGAGTTGGACACGACTGAGCGACTTCACTTTCACTTTACACTTTCATGCATTGGAGAAGGAAATGGCAACCCACTCCAGTGTTCTTGCCTGGAGAATCCCAGGGATGGCGGAGCCTGGTGGGCTGCCGTCTATGGGGTTGCACAGAGTCGGACACGACTGAGGTGACTTAGCATAGATAACATCAGGGTGAGATGATTCACAACTTTACACAAGTACAAGTGCATAGCAGAGCCTTAGTTTTATATGTTGTAGGAAAATTGTGAGATCAAAATTAGGGAGAAATCTATTCGTAGAGATTTATGAGAGGACAAAAATAAACAACAACATTTAAAACCATCCATCCAGTTTCTAAGTCAGAAAATCTGGGAGGCATTCTCATTTCCCTCTTTTCTCCCCCAACAGAAGCAGCACTAAAGTTCTCTCTACTCAACATCTGAATCCAGTTTCTCTGTTCCCATCTTCACTGCCTTAGCTCAGGACTCCACCATTTCCTTCCTGGACCCTGGCAACAGGCCTCCAACGCATCTTGGGACCTCCAGTCTGACCCATCAGCTGCTCCTCCACGAACATCAAGGTCTTCCTTAAATGTAAATCAATTCATTTGCCTGTTCTGCTTAGAAGCACTTCGTGGCTTCTTGTCACTGAAGCATAAGGAAAACACTCCTTTCGAAATAAACTAGGCTTCTTGAGAATTGGATTTTGTTTCTTTCTTCAATCTCCCTTCTTCCTCTGTCTGTACAAACACCACCTGTGTTTCCTTCAGTGTGTTAAGTAAGAAGACTGTGCTTTCTTATATGTTGTTCTATTTTTACCAGATTCCTTCCCCTACACTGCTAGCCAACTGTAAGTTCCAGCAATGGCTCTTGCAGCTTCGGAAAAAAGTTATCGTATAGGGTAAAATGACTAAAGTTTGTTCACAGAAAAAAACGTAAACATTATTTTGGACTTTTCGACATCCTACTTGCATTCCTTACCTCATTTGTTCCTCCACACCCTCCATGAAGCAGGTAAGGCAGGCATTGGTTTCGGTGGGTGAGTAAGAAGCAGCAGTAAGCAGGTGGCTGTAGAAGAAGGTACTGGAAAACCCCAGCAGGTTCGCTCTAGTGCATCCTGAATACCAAGCAAATCTGCCTTTGTTTCATGGATCACTTTCAACTCACTGCAGGGATGTCTTTCAATATGCAGACTTTCCCCCCCACCCCAAGCCGTCAAGGGGGACCACTAATTCTGAGTAACAGGCAATTGAAAAGCTTTCTATTGGAAGAAAGTCAGTTTTTCCCTCACTGTCTTCACTAACAAAAGCACACAGGTCAAAAGTTTAGGGAAGCTTTGTTTAAAATGGCATCCTGGTTTTGTTATGGTAATTGTTGATTTCTAAATTCAGAAGAGATTTAACAGTAAAATCTTGCTGGTCCAGTTAGAGATCATAGGAATGCCTCTGTTTGAAGGGAAAGAATTGATTTAAAATTTTGGGATGGCCGAAGGCTGATAGAGAGCAGGGTTAGAGAAGTTTATGACCTTTACCTACACTTGAACTCTAATGATAATCTATGTTTCCAAAGGCACTAAGAGTTCCCACTGGAATTTCTGTGGTGACACTTGAAAAGATTGATCACTCTATTCTGAAAGGAAATGAAAGAATGTGGATGAGAGGTTATAACAGCAACACTGCCAGTGGGAGCTGACAATCAATTGGAATAGCCCCAAGAATTCTCAGGTTTTCTAGATGCAATATTTAGCTCATGTTCTGGTCTGCATTTGGTAAACAAAAATTTAGAAAATCAAGTATTGTGACATCTTTTGCCTCATTCCAGCTGGCAAGATTTGCTAAAATGGAAAGGTGTGTGTGTGTGTGTGTAAATTGCCTTTTTTCAGGTTGTGGGAATAATTTAGGTTTTTAATGAATTTTTAAATTAAAGATACATAAAATAATAAAGTCAATTTCAAAATCCTGAAACATTATTTTAAGTTTTACTTTGTAGTTTTGTTGCAGGAAGGGGGACTCCTTCCAGGGCCAGAAACTGGGCTCTTGTCTAACACTTGGAAATGAATTGTCTGAGGAGACACATGTGCTGACAAAACAAGAGATTTTATTGGGAAAGGGCACCTGGGTGGAGAGCAGTAGGGTAAGGGAACCCAGGAGAACTGCTCTGCTACGTGGCTTGCAGTCTCGGATTTAATGGTGATGGGATTAGTTTCCGGGTGGTCTTTGGCCAATCATTCTAATTCAGAGTCTTTCCTGGTGGTGCACGCATTGCCCAGCCAAGATGGATGCTAGCGAGAGGGATTCTGGGAAGTGGACAGACACGCGGTGTCTCCTTTTGACCTTTCCCAAACTCTTCGGGTTGGTGGTGGCTTATTTGTTCCGTATTCCTATCAGGATCTCCTGTCAAACAACTCATGCAAATGGTTACTATGGTGCCTGGCCAGGGTGGGTGGTTTCAGTCAGTGTGCTTCCCCTAACAGTTTCAGATTGTAAAGTTTCTACAGGCAGTGATGTGTTTCCTTCAAAGACTTTGCATGCATTTGTGTTAAGTTGCTTCAGTCATGTCCCATTCTTTGCAACCTTATGGACTGTATATAACCTGCCAGGCTCCTCTGTCCATGGGATTCTCCAGGCAAGAATACTGGAGTTGTTGCAGTTGCTGTTCAGTGGCTCAGTCATGTCTGACTCTTTGGGATCCCATGGACTGAAGCATGCCAAGCTTCCCTGTCCTTCCCATCTCCCGCAGCTTATTCAAACTTATGTCCGTTGAGTCGGTGATGCCATCCAACTTCTCATACTCTGTCATCCCCTTCTCCTCCTGCCATCACTCTTTCCCAGCATCAAGGTCTTTTCCAATTAGTCCGCCTTTACAGCAGGTGGTCAAAGTATTGGAGCTTCAGCCTCAGCATCAGTTCCCTCCAATGAATATTCAGGATTGATTTCCTTTAGGATTGACTAGTTGGATCTCCTTGCAATCCAAGGGACTCTCAAGAGTCTTCTCCAACACCACAGTTCAAAACCATCAATTCTTCAGCACTCAGCTTTCTTTATGGCCCAACTCTCACATCCATATGTGACTACTGTAAAAACCATAGCTTTGACTAGACAGACCTTTGTCAGCAAAGTAATATCTCTGCATTTTAATATGCTGTTTAGGGTTGTCATAGCTTTTCTTCCAGGAGCAAGCGTCTTTTAATTTCATGGCTGAAGTCACCATCTGCAGTGATTTTTGTGTCCAAGAAAATAAAGTCTGTCACTATTTCCATTGCTTCACCATCTATTTGCCATGAAGTGATGCATGGAAAAAGCAAGAGAGTTCCAGAAAAACATCTATTTCTGCTTTATTGACTATGCCAAAGCCTTTGACTGTGTGGATCACAATAAACTGTGGAAAATTCTGAAAGAGATGGGAATACCAGACCACCTGATCTGCCTCTTGAGAAATTTGTATGCAGGTCAGGAAGCAACAGTTAGAACTGGACATGGAACAACAGACTGGTTCCAAATAGGAAAAGGAGTACGTCAAGGCTGTGTGTTGTCACCCTGCTTATTTAACTTATATGCAGAGTACATCATGAGAAATGTTGGACTGGAAGAGACACAAGCTGGAATCAAGATTGCCGGAAGAAATATCAATAACCTCAGATATGCAGATGACACCACCCTTATGGCAGAAAGTGAAGAGGAACTCAAAAGCCTCTTGATGAAAGTGAAAGTGGAGAGTGAAAAAGTTGGCTTAAAGCTCAACATTCAGAAAACGAAGATCATGGCATCCGGTCCCATCACTTCATGGGAAATAGATGGGGAAACAGTGGAAGCAGTGTCAGACTTTATTTTTCTGGGTTCCAAAATCACTGCAGATGGTGACTGCAGCCATGAAATTAAAAGACGCTTACTCCTTGGAAGGAAAGTTATGACCAACCTAGATAGCATATTCAAAAGCAGAGACATTACTTTGCCAACAAAGGTTCGTCTAGTCAAGGCTATGGTTTTCCCTGTGGTCATGTATGGATGTGAGAGTTGGACTGTGAAGAAGGCTGAGCGCCGAAGAATTGATGCTTTTGAACTGTGGTGTTGGAGAAGACTCTTGAGAGTCCCTTGGACTGCAAGGAGATCCAACCAGTCCATTCTGAAGGAGATCAGCCCTGGGGGGTCTTTGGAAGGAATGATGCTAAAGCTGAAACTCCAGTACTTTGGCCACCTCATGTGAAGAGTTGACTCATTGGAAAAGACTCTGATGCTGGGAGGGATTGGGGGCAGGAGGAGAAGGGGACGACAGAGGATGAGATGGCTGGATGGCGTCACTGACTCGATGGACGTGAATCTGAGTGAACTCCGGGAGTTGGTGACGGACAGGGAGGCCTGGCGTGCTGCGATTCATGGTGTCGCAAAGAGTCGGACATGACTGTGTGACTGATCTGATCTGATCTGATGGGACCAGATGCCATGATCTTAGTTTTTTGAATATTGACTTTTAAGCCAACTTTTTCACTTTCCTCTAATTTTCATTAAGGGGCTCATTAGTTCCTCTTCGTTTTCTGCCATAAGCATGGTGTCAGCTGCCTATCTGAGGTTATTGATATTTCTCCCGTCAATCTTGATTCCAGTTTATGCTTCATCTGGCCCAGCATTTCACATGATTTACTCTGCATATAAGTTAAAAAAGCAGGGTGATAATATACAGCCTTGACATACTCCTTTCCCAATTTGGAACCAGTCCATTGTTCCATGTTCTGTTCTAACTGTTGCTTCTTGACCTATATACAGGTTTCTCAAGAGGCAGGTAAAGTGGTCTGGTATTCCCATCTCTTTAAGAATTTTCCACAGTGTTGTGATCCACACAGTCAAAGGCTTTAGCATAGTCAATGAAGCAGATGTAGATGTTTTTCTGGAATTTCTTTGCTTTTTCTATGATCTAAATAATGTTGTCAATTTGATCTCTGGTTCCTCTGCCTTTTCTAAATCCAGTTTGAACATATGGAATTTCTCAGTTCACGTACTGCTGAAGCCTAACTTGGAGAATTTTGAGCATTACTTTGCTAGCATGTGAAATGAGTGCAATTGTGCAGTCGTTTAAATGTTCTTTGGCATTGTGCTTATTTGGGATTGGAATGGAAACTGACCTTTTCCAGTTCTGTGGCCACTGCTGAGTTTTCCAAATTTGCTGGCATATTGAGTGCAGTACTTTCACAGCAACATCTTTTAGGATTTGAAATAGCTCAGCTAGAATTCTTTCACCTCCACTAGCTTTGTTCATAGTGATGCTTCCTAAGGCCCACTTGACTTCGCATTCCAGGATGTCTGGCTCTAGGTGAGAGATTACACCATTGTGGTTATCTGGGTCGTGAAGATCTTTTTTGTATAGCTGTTCTGTATATTTTTGCCACCTCTTCTTAATATCTTCTGCTTCTGTTAGGCCCATACTCTTTCTGTTCTTTATCGTGCCCATCTTTGCATGAAACATTTCCTTGGTATCTCTTAATTTTCTTGAAGAGATCTCTAGTCTTTCCCATTCTGTTGTTTTCCTCTATTTCTTTGCATTGTTCACTTAGGAGGCTTTCTTATCTCTCCTTTCTATTCTTTGGAACTGTGCACTCAAATGGGTATATCTTCCTTTTTCTCCTTTACCTTTCACTTCTCTTCTTTTCTCAGCTATTTGTAAGGCCTCCTCGGACAACCATTTTGCCTTTTTGCATTTCTTTTCCTTGGGGATGGTCTTACTGCCTCCTATACAATGTCACGAACTTCCATCCATAGTTCTTCAGGCACTGTCTATCAGATCTAATCCCTTGATTCTATTTTTCACTTCCACTGTATAATCATAAGGGATATGATTTAGGTCATATCTAAATGTCCTATTGGTTTTGCCTACTTTTTTCAATTTAAGTCTGAATTTGGCAATAAGGAGTTCATGATCTGAACTACAGTCAACTGCTGGTCTTGTGTTTTGCTGACTGTATAGAGCTTCTCCATCTTTGGCTACAAAGAGTATAATCAATCTAACTTTGTTATTGACCGTCTGGTGATGTCCATGTGTAGACTCGTCTCTTGTGTTGTTGGAAGAGGGTGTTTGCTATGACCAGTGTGTTCTGTTGGCAAAACTCTTAGCCTTTGCCCTGCTCATTTTGTACTCCAAGGTGAAACTTGCCTGTTAATTCAGGTATCTCTTGACTACCTACTTTTGCATCCCAGTTCCCTATGATGAAAAGGACATCTTTGTTTGGTGTCAGTTCTTGAAGGTGTTGTAAGTCTTCCAAGAGACGTTCAACTTCAGCTTATTTGGCATTAGTGTTCGGGGCATAGCCTTGGATTACCATGATATTGAATGGTTTGCCTTGGAAGAGAGCAAAGATTATTCTGTCACTTTTGAGATTGCACCCAAGTACTACATTTCGGACTTTTTTGTTGACTATGAGGTCTATTCCCTTTCCTTCAGGGAGGAAGCCAATTCTGACTCCATGTTGTAAACTGTTTCTTTGATTTGCTTTTTGTTGCTTTTGTTATTATAATCATACTCAATGGCTTGCCTGGGGACTCTGCCCCTCTTCTTGACTGTAAACTAAAGTGCCTTTGTTCAGCTTATGGAGAGATAGTTTGTGCTTGGCCATCTGTGAATAGAAGAGATTAACACACCCCTTCCAAAGGCTGGCCATTTCCTTGGAGATGCTTTGCAAGACTGAAGACCCTTTCACTTTACTTCCCCACTTCCTCTCCCTCTCTATTCTGCATCTTGACTTTAGTTTCTCATTGCTTCTGTCTCTGATCTATAAAAGAACCTGGAATCCAGACCCCAATAAGATGGTTAATTTGAGGCACTAGCTTGCCGTCTTCTTGGTCTGCTGGCTCCCAGAGTAAAGTCTCTGCCCTGCCTCAATACCTTATCTCTCAGATTCATTGGCTTGTCATGTAGTGAGTAGAGTGAGCTTGGACTTGGTAACTGAGTATGTTGCCATGTCCTCCTCCAGGGGATCTTCCAGATCCAGGGATCAAACCCACATCTCCTGTGGCTCCTGCACTGCAGGTGGATATTTTACCACTGAGCCACGGGGGAAGCCCCTCAAAAACTTTAATGACTATAACACTTCAAAAATAAACTGATTAATGTGGATGAATAATAATGCATGTGTGCTAAGTCACTTCAGTCATGTCCGACTCTTTGTGGCCCTATGGACTATAGCCTGTCAGGCTCCTCTGTCCATGGGATTCTCCAGGCAAGAATACTAGAGTGGGTCGCCATGCCTTCCTCTAGGGGATCTTCCTGATCCAAGAATTGAACCTGTGTCTCTCATGTGTCCCACATTGGCAGGTGGGTTCTTTACCACTAGTGCCATCTGGGAATAAATATAATACCACAATTTACTTGGGCCTATAATCTTTCCCACTGGATAATGTTATCTTGAGAAAATAATTAGATAAAACTGTTTTTTTTTTAAGATGAAATTTAAGAAAAGCTGGATATTTAAAAATTGAAAAATAATACACTGATTTAGTCCTTCAGGATTATGCCTGAAAATGATGAAAACTGGCTTTTCTTCAATTAAAAAAAAAATTTTTTTTAAGTATGTTAGAAGAGACCTCTGGTGTTTATAGTAGCTTACTGCAGTTTCATTTTTAATAAAGTCTTCCTCTGGGAGGATGGAATAAATGTATTTTTCCTACTCTTCGCAGGCTTCCCTGGTAGCTCAGTGGTAAAGAATCTGCCTGCAATTCAGGAGCCTCGGAGACGTGGATTCAACCCCTGGGTCAGGAAGATCCCTTGGAGAAGGGAATGGCAACCCATTCCAGTATTTTTGCCTGGGGAATCCGGTGGACAGAGGAGCCTGGCGGGCTACAGTCCATAGGGTGCCAAAGAGTCAGACACGACTGAAATGATTTAGCATGGGTGCATACTTTTCCTGACTAAGTAGAACTAAAAACTCTCACATTATATATAAAGCCAACATAAGATGACTCTGGGAGGTGGAGAGAAGAAGACAAGCTGGCTTGAGATCTCAGGGTCAGAGGTAATGTGCTCTCTGTGTTTTCTTTTTGCTTCATATATCCCTGACTTGGAGCTAAAGGAGCCGGCAACCCAGAATTGCCGGTGAATTCAGACCAAACAAAACAAGCCTGCTCTGTAGCCAAAGAACCAAGGAATGGGCAGCTAGCAAGACAGAAAACTGTTAGGCAGTAATTGCATTGAAGGAGGAAACAGACAGAACTGGACTCCATCTTAGGCCAGGCTGCAAACATTAAGCTACATGCATGGTCACCCTCCCAATGGACTCTGAACTTTGTGCCCGATGTCTATAGAAGCGTCATACCAATGGGAAACCAGACTCCCTGGATAAAAGAGCCTCAGGACTTGGACTCTCTGATGCCTAAAAGAATATGCTAATTATCTCTGTAACAGAACAAAGTCATAAATTCCATTATGTTTATCGGGATATGACCACAGTCCTATTGATAAATGTCCACTGTTTATCTAGTCTTGTGACACATGAATCATGGGTTAAACTTTGATCGTATCTCTCTTTTACCTTGTTCAGACTAGTTTCAAGGAATTTGGGGAGGTGGGTTTGAGCAAGTACACTTAGGGTATATAAGGTTTTCACAAAAACTGGTTGGGGTCCTTGGCTAAGAGGAGACTCTGCTTTGGGCCTGTGGGTGTAATAAACTGCACTCCACTATCTGCATTGTCCTTCTGAGTGAGTTTGTTTCCCAGAACGCATGGCTACAACAGCATTGCTCCAGTGAAACACTGCAGAAAAAACTGGAGCCCCACTTTACCCAATCCAGCAAAGGCAGAGTTGGGAGCCTAGCTTCCATTGCCCTCAGGCTGTAATGGCAGTGCCATCAACCTCCCTAAAACCCTTACTGGTCTAGTGTTAGAGCTGAGGAGGAGCTGGGGCTTTCCTCCCTCCCAGGAAGTGTCAGTGGGGACCACATAGATTTCCACACCTGCCCAGCAGTATGAGCAGTAACGATATGCCCTGTCCCTCTTTGCTGGGGTGGTTTCAGAGGAGGCTGACTAGAGAGTTGGGACTTTTAGCTCCACTTAGTAGTAATGAGGCCAGTCCTCCCCTGTGATGTCAGTGGAGGCCACAGGGGAGCAGTAGCAAGGCCTTTTGACCTCACTCACAGGGAGGAAGCAGTGGAGGCTGAGTGTGGGAAAGAGGCTCCAACAGTAATGAGCAGTCCTTCCCCTCAGGTGTCAGCGAAGGTCAAGTGGGAACCTTGACCACCCCACTTGGAAGAATGAGGCAGTGCACCCTCCACTTCAGTTTGCTTTTCTGGAAGAAATTACCTAAAATAGAAAATTTAAATAAAATCCAAAATCCCATTACTTAATGTCCAGATTTCAATTTAAAAAAATCACTTGTACTACACACCAGAAAGGTCTCAAACTGAATTAAATAAGGCAATGAATAGGTGCCAGCATTAAAATGACAAAAATGTTCAAACTATCCAATAAGTGTCTTAGAGAATTCATTATAAAAATACTTCAACAAACATTGCAAATGTGATTGAACCAAAAAAAATGTTGAAAATATCACCAAAGAAATAGAAGCTATCAAAAGAGAAATGGCACATTTAGAACTGAAAAATATAGTAACCAAAATTAAAAACTCAGTGAATGAGCTCAATAACAGAATAGAGGGTATAGAGGAAAGAATCAGTGAACTTGAAGACAGGGCAAGAGAAATTACCCAATTAAAACAACAGAGAAAAATAGATTTAAAAATGTAGACAAGCTTTCAGGAACCTGTGGGACTATAATGAAACATTTAACATTTTTGTCACCAGAGTCCTTAGAAGAAGCAAAGAAAGAAGACAGAAGTGAAAAAGCACTTAAAAAATTAAGGTTGAAAAATAATGGCTGAAAAGTGAGAGAGGAAAGACATCCTAACTCTACAGGAAAAACAATTCGAATAACAGTTTTATCATGAGAAACCATGGAAGCCAGAAGGAAGTGATGCAACATTTTTGAAGTGATAAAAGAAAACTGTAAACACAATGCTATACTCAGCTAGATATCCTTCAGGAAAGGAGATGAAATCAAGACATTCTCAGATGGAGAAAAAAGGATGATTTCTCACCAATAGACCAATTCTAAAAAAAAATGGCTAAAAGATGTTCTTAAAACAGAAAAGAAATGATGATCGAAGGGAATTTCCAACAATTTGAATGGAAGAAAAAACATTGGAAAGTATAAATATGTCATTAATATAAATATGTCATTAATATAAAACATTTCCCCCTCCTTTTAGATTTCCCAAATTATGTTTGAGAATTGAAACAAAAGTCACAACACTGCTAGATATTGTCCTTAATGAGAGTAGAAAAAAAATTAAGCGAATTATACTATTAACAAGGGAGAGTAAAATGACATAAAGATAACTTTTCTATACTTTCCTTAAACTAGTAAAATAATGACATCGGGGGATGAAGCTATGAAAATATAATGTAATACCTAGCAATCATTAAAATACTACTCAGAAAGATGCATTAAAAAACACTAGATGGGGTCTTCCTTGGTGGTCCAGGGGGTTGAGAATCTACTTTGCAATGCAGAGGACTTAGGTTCAATCCTGAGTTGGAGAACTAAGATCCCACAAGCCCTGAAGCAATTAAGTCCACGAGGAGTCCATGAACCACAAGAAAAGATCCCACATGGCACAAAGAAGATCCTCTGTGCTGCAACTAAAACCAGATGGAGCCAAATAAATCAGTATTTAAAACAAACAAACAAAAACACTAGATGAACCAAACTGGAATACTAAAATACATTCAAGTAACACTCAAGCAAGCAGGGAAGAGAAAACCAAGAAATGAAAAACAGAACAAGCAGAAAACAAATGGCAAGGTCTAACACATCAATAATTACATTAAATGTAAATGGCCTAAATACATCAAATAAAAAATAAAGATTGGCTGAGTGCATTAAAAAACCTGAACCACTTGTAAGCTGTCCACAAAAAAAATGCATTTGAAACAACAATATAGGCAGGTTTAAAGAAAAAAGATGGGAGGAGATATATTATGCAAATATTAATCAAAAGGAAGAAGGAATAGCTATATTAGTAATAGATAATCAGACTTCAGAACAAAGAAAATTGCCAGAGACAGAGAAGATATTATATAATGGTAAAGGAATCAATCTACCAAGAAGACATAGCAGCCCTGAATGGGTATTTGCCAGGCAACAGACTTTCAAAATACATGAAGCAAAAACTGATAAAACTGAAAGGAAAAATAGATATATCTATAATTATAATTGGAGACTTCAACACCCTTGTTTTTTGTTTGTTTTGACCACACTGAATGGCTCTGAGGGATCTTAGTACCCAACCAGTGATTGAAGCTGGGTCACAGCAATGAAAATCCAGAATCCTATCCACTAGGCCACTAGGGAACTACCAATATCCTTCTTTAAATAACTGATAGAACAAATAAGCTGAAATTTAGCAAAGATGTAAAAGAACACCCTCAACCAGCAGAATCTAATTGGCATTTATAGAGCAGTCCATTCAACAACAACAAATGCACATTAGCTTCAAGTATCCCTGGAACATATACCAAAATGACCATCGGATCAGATCAGATCAGATCAGTCACTCAGTCGTGTCCGACTTTTTGTGACCCCATGAATCCCAGCACACCAGGCCTCCCTGTCCATCACCAACTCCCAGAGTTCACTCAGACTCACGTCCATCAAGTCACTGATGCCATTCAGCCATCTCATCCTCTGTCATCCCCTTCTCCTCCTGCCCCCAATCCCTCCCAGCATCAGAGTCTTTTCCAATGAGTCAACTCTTCGCATGAGGTGGCCAAAGTACTGGAGTTTCAGCTTTAGCATCATTCCTTCCAAAGAAATTCCAGGGCTGATCTCCTTCAGAATGGACTGGTTGGATTTCCTTGCAGTCCAAGGGACTCTCAAGAGTTTTCTCCAACACCACAGTTCAAAAGCATCAATTCTTCAGCGCTCAGCCTTCTTCACAGTCCAACTCTCACATCCATACATGACCACAGGAAAAACCATAGCCTTGACTAGACGAACCTTTTTTGGCCATATCTTTAGTTATAAAGCGAACTTTTCCATAGTAACAGACAAAACCAAAAGTCACATGATGATATCAATTAATGCAGAAAAAGCATGTGACAAAATTCAATACATTTTCATGATAAAAATCTCAGAAAAATAGAAACCAACAGGCACACCCTCACCTTGCTAAAGGCATGTTTTCAGTTCTGGATAAAACCTTAGATAAAAACACTATGATTTCAAAATGTGGACTGACCTACCCATTATTGGTGATCGAGTGGAACTCATACAGAACTCTTACATTAACCATTTCTCATTGAAATTAAAAATACCAATGCATCATATTATCTGTTGCTTCCTACTGGAAAGAAGAGATACATATAATCTGGGATGGTAATTTTGGAGTAAAGGATAAAACGTAAGTCCAAATTTGGAGCAGAAAACAAGAGAAGAAACTAAAGATACTTCCAAGAGCAATAAAAGCATCAAAGTCCAAAAACACAGCCACCTTCAGAATCAGCAAATTGGAGTTAACCAAATGAATCGGAGTCTGTGGCAACACTGAATGAGGCTCTATGCCAAATAATATAAAGTACTCTAAAGAGGAAAACTGGGCCAACAGGGCTATAACAAGGTGATCATGGAGCCTAATCTTGATCCCAAAGCAGCTCTGGGGGTCAAGACTGAAATTTCAGATTGGAATGTAAGCACCAAATCCATGTTCCCAGAACCTGGAATTGCAACAGCTCCAGATTTGGAAAGAGCAGGACACCTGCCAACTATATGTATGCCAAATGGTAAATTCAATCAAGGTTTCACTCTGATTTATTTATGGAAGCAACATCCATGTATATCAGCTTTTCTCTTGTTCAGTTGCTAAGTCATGTCCAACTCTTTGTGATCCCATGAACTATAGCATGGCAGGCTCCTCTGTCCTCTACTGTCTCCAAAAATTTGCTCAAATTCAGGTTCATTGAGTTGGTGATGCTATCTAACCATCTTATCCTCTGCCATTCCCTTCTCCTTTTGCCTTCAATCTTTCCCAGTACCAGGGTTTTTTCCCAGTGAGTTGGCTCTTCCCATCAGGTGGCCAAAGTATTGGAGTTTCAGATTCAGCATCGGTCTTTCTAATCAATATTCAGGATTGATTTCCTTTAGGATTGACTGGTTTGATCTCCTTGCTGTCCAAGGGACTCTAAAGAGTCTTCTTCAACACCACAATTAGAAAACATCTTTGGCGCTCAGTCATCTTCATGGTCCAACTCTTATATCCATACATGACTACTGGAAAAAACCATAGCTTTGACTATACAGACCTTTGTTGGCGAAGTGATGTCTCTACTTTTTAATATGCTGTCTTGGTTTGTCATAGCTTTCTTCCAAGGAGCAAGTGTCTTTTAATATCATGGCTGTAGTCACTGTTCACAATGATTTTGGAGCCCAAGAAAAGAAAATCTGTCACTGCTTCCATTTTTCCCCCTTCTATTTGCCATGAAGTGATGGGAACTGATGCAGTGGTCCTAGCTTTTTATTGTTGAATTTCAAGCCAGCTTTCTCACTCTTCTCTTTCACCCTCATCAAGAGGCTCTTTAGTTCCTCTTCACTTTCTGCCATTAGAGTAGTATCATCTGCATATCGAGGTGGTTGATATTTCTCCTGGAAATCTTGATTCAGGCTTGTGATTCACCAGCCCTATATTTCACATGAGGTACTTTGCATATAGGTTAAATAAGCAGAGTGACAATATGCAGTTTGTCATACTCTTTTCCCAATTTTGAACCAGTTAGTTATTCCATGTCCATTTCTAACTGTTGTTTTTGACCCACATACAGATCTCTCAGGAGAAAGGTAAGATGGTCTAATATTTCCATTGCTTCAAGAATTTTCCAGTTTATTTCGATCCACACCATCAAAGGTTTTAGTGTAGCCAATGAGGCAGAAGTTTTTCTGAAATTTCCTTACTTTCTTTATGATCCAATGAATGTTGAAAATTTGATCTCTGGTTCCTCTGCCTCTTCTAAACCCAGAATGTACATCTAGAAGTTCTTGATTCATGTACTGCTAAAGCCTGGTTGAAGGATTTTGTGTATAACCTTGTTAGCATGTGAAATGAGTGCAATTGTATAGTAGTTTGAATATTCTTGGCATTGCCCTTCTTTGGGATTGGAATGAAAACTGATCTCTTCCAGTACTATGACCAGTGCTGAGTTTTTCAAATTTGCTGGCATATTGAGTTCAGCACTTTAACAGTATCATCTTTTAGGATTTGAAATAGCTCAGCTGAAATTCCATCACCTAGCTTTGTTCCAAAAACTAGTTTTGTTCTTGGTAAGGCCTTTTTGACTTCACACACTAGGTTGTCTGGCTCTAGGTGAATGACCGCATCATTGTGGTTATCTGGGTCATTAAGACTTTTTTTGTATAGTTCATTTGTGTTTTCTTACTACTTCTTAATCTCTTCTGCTTTTGTTAGGTTCTTACCATTTCTGTCCTTTAATGTATAATGGACATCTATGTACATTAGCTTTTCTCTTAGGAGAGGTAATCTTGCTTGCAGGAGACTCTGATTATTACTATGGTTTTCTAGTCTAGGTAAATACTTTATATGAACCCAGAAGTGCACAGCATATGTGTTTTAGAGCCTATAGAAATCTTCTTACACAGTGAACAGTAGACAATATGTTAATGTCCTACAGCACTGTGTCTACATAGCCTCCACAAGAGTGGATGTGAATGGTAATACCCAAGGTTCACTGAGCCTTTCCTGTGTGCTTGGCACTGGCATAATCAGGTAACATTTAGGGACAGATTTATCTGTCACAACCCTGAAAGACAAAAGGTCTTATTCTAACCACTTATCAGATGAAGAGGGTGAGGCACAGAAAGGTAAGCATCTTATTGAAGCTGCAGTTAGGATGCTTAGAACCAGAATGTGAACACAGCCAGCTTATCTCCAGATTCTATGTTCTGAATCATTGCTCTGTGAATGGTTAGACAGTAGACATTTGAATTGCTACATCCAAAAATGTCGCACAAATTGTTTTCCTTGAAATTTCCTTGGCACCCATGATTTCTGGGCAATAGGGAAGACTTTTCAGTTCAGATTCAGATTGGAGTTTTTCTTTACAAAAAGCAGATGGCTGTCGAATCCCTTCTAACCCTGTTCTTGGTTGATGTCTCACAGGCTTGAATAAGAAGCAGCAGCAGAAAATGCTGATACATCATGTTGAAAGCTATGGAAACTTGATGGACAAGCCTCAGTGCTGTGTAATATTCCTTGTTCACATCTCCCATTTACCTCTCTCTGGCTTCAGGAAATTTTATTTTCTGTGTAAAGAATCTACTATTCCTTGCCTTTTGGAGATTATTTTAACTTAGCTTCTGGGTTTCCCAGTGTTAGTCTCTCTCAATATTATTCATTATGTGCAAGAAAATATTGGATTCCCTTTCAAAATATTTTTGCTTTCTGGTTGGGTGTTTATGAATGCAGCTGTGAGCAGAAACCTGCTGCAACAAGGAGCCCCTTGTTTTACTAGGGTTTCCATAGTTTGCTAGAGAAAGACAACTCCAGTGGCAGACAGGTTATAGCAGGGATTTTACAGAATGTTTTGAAGGGATAAAACTTAACATATATACATTATAATGTATAAAATAGAAAATCAACAATGACTTACTGTATGGCACAGGAACTGTACTCAGTATTCTACAGTAACTCGTAAGGTAAAAGAACCTGAAAAAGAATATATATGCATATATAAAAAATGTACATATATATATATATGACTGAATCACTGTGCTATAACCTAAAACTAACACAACATTTTAAACCAGCTATGTTGTTGTTGTTCAGTCACTAAGTCGTGTCTGACTCTTTTGCGATCCCACGGACTGTAGCCCACCAGGCTCCTCTGTCCATGGGATTTCCCAGGCAAGAATACTGGAGTAGGTTGCCATTTCCTTCTCCAGAGGATCTTCCTGACCCAGGGATCAAACCAGTGTCTCTTGCATTGGCAAGCAATTCTTTACCACTGAGCCACCAGATAGAGAATAGATACCTTGTATTTAAGATTGCAAGTTGATGCAACTGTAAGTTAAAATTTTGTAGACTTCACTTAAAATTAGAAACAGAAGACTCCCAAATCAAGAAAAAGATAGTTAATCAGAAAAGAGTAAAATATTTTTAACTGTGCATGGGTTGAAGTGGCTTCTGAGAAGAACAGGAATGTCAAAATCTCAAGATTTATTACTTATTGTGCATCCTTTGTGCACTAGTACAACATATATTTATGAGAATTTGTGATTCAGATTTACTTTTGTTAACTTTTCAGTTGTTTATATGACATCCTCATTATAAACTCCCCCTTTGTTATTTTCATAGTTAATCCCACTGGGTAAAGTGCAGTAAAATTCTGTCACTCAAAATAGAAAAATCATGGAAGCAACTCCCCCTTCAGGCTGATTCCATAATTCAGCAGACACGTGTCTGATTATACTACGTTGCAATCATTTAACAAAGAAACGGAGAAACCAAGGCTATAATGTCATAGTAGAAGTAGCAAATTTATCAATATGAAAAATGCTTTAACCGTGATCTTGCGGATTCCTTTATCCACATAATAATTTTTCCTATTTCTCTACGTCATCTCTTCCAAATAAAAGAAAAATTTACATCAAACTACAAATATATACCTACACTTGGATAAAGTGAGAATACCCTATCTAGAAATAGATTTTTGACTTCAAGAATCTAAGGACTAGTTTATGAAAATCTAAAAGTCTATGAAGACCATGACATGGAAAGCTTTATTGGTCTCTTTTTTCCTTCATTTAGTCAGGAGAGTTTTGAAAATCAAGAAACTTGATTCAATTACTCTTGGTTCAATTACTCTTACCATTCTCTGTCTTACTGAAGATGAGAGTATTGTGCTCTATACATAATGTTTTCATTGTTGTTAGTTAATCTGTTGGACAACTGAATTACTTATTTTTGCTTAAATTTCCCCAGGCTTTATAGATCTGACTATGGGCTCAGATTTTTGTGATGTGGTTTTGCAATCCTAAAGTATTTGGTCATTTTAGTAAAAAAAAAAAAATAGTCTTTTCATGATTCAGCCTGGGAAAAGACCATGTCTCCCCTGACTCCAGTGTTATCTGAGACTCCACAAACAACTGATTGGCACTGTAGCTCAAGGACGGAGGTAAGGGTCTGGATTTCAGAAACAACGGCTACTTTTGCCTTCAGAGACAGTCCAGATTTATCATTAGATGTTCTGCATAAAAGGTGCCATTTGAATCTGACAGAGGTGTAGTGGACGTGTTCATTTTGTTTGGTCATTATCCATGAATCCTTCTTCTGTTAACTGCACCTTTATTTGGGTGAGTGAGCCCATTCCTCTCTATTATGTAGCCTGGACCACACATACGCTCACTCCAGGCTTCAAGGAGAGCACATGACTCAGCCTGGCCAATCAGAGTACCCTGTCCCATTAATGATGTGCTCCTGACCTCAGCTGAGTTTAGGAGAATTCTTACTGGAACTTTTAGGAATGAGGCAGTGTTTTCTTCTTCAGTTAGAGTGCCCAACCTGATACCTGGCACTTCTGATAGCCATTTTTTTTCTTTGCAAATACTTGTAAGCATTAGCCTTTGCCAAGAAAAAACCAACCCAGAAGAATGCAAATCAAAAAGATCAGGCAAGTAAGAAATTGCTGAAAATGAGATTAAGTACTTGCTTCACCCTGGGCCCAATCCCATCCATATCCTTGCACTGCTTTGTGAGCCAATACTTATTTTTATGTTTTTAATTTAAGCCAGTTTAAACTGAGTTACACTGGCCACCAAAAGAGTTTTGATTAACACAACTTCTTTTCTGTGAATTGGAATAATTGGTCATGGCGAGGAATGAATATTTTTATGAGGTTTTTACGGTCCTAGAGAAAAATAATGGAGGAAAATCAGAGTAAAGGACAGAATTTCAAATTAGCTATTATAATAGTGAGGCTTCCTGCCAGACAGCAAAAACTTGGTTTTATCAATTGATCCATATTGTAATGTGTGAAACAAGACATTGTTTAAAAAAATATTGCAGGCTGGTCCACATTGTTCAAAAAGAATAAAAGCCGTACGTGGAAGGCTGAATAACAGTCTCCCAATGATATCTGCTTCCTAATTCCCAGGACCTGAGAATGTTCCTTTACTTGGCAAAAGGGACTTTACAGAGTAAAATAAGGTAAGGATCTGGAAGTGGGAAAATTATACTACATCACCTGGATGAGCCCTAAATGTAACCAGAAGGCGCTGATCAGAGTGAAGACAAGAAGACAAGGGAGAATAAAGATGAAGAGAAGAGAGATGCAGAGTTTGGAGTGATATGACTCTGATCCAAAGGATTCCAGTGCAGCTTCTGGCAAAGGCAAGGAACAAATTCTCCCCTGGGCCCTCCAGAAGGAATCAGCTTTCCTTGTAAAATGAATTTCAGACTTCCGATCTCTAGAATCATAATAGAATAAACTCATGTTGTTCAAGCCACTGCATTTGTGGCAAATTGTTACAGCAGCACTAGGAAACTAATACACATTAAGGTAAGTGGATCTTTTTGAAATGGGCCAAATATTTTGCCACTTGAACTATTGGCACCTATTAGCAGGAGAACAATCTCCAGATATACCTGGGCCTTATTCTCTGAGCTAATTAAAACAATATTTCTAATTAGGGGGAAAGATGGGGACTTCCCAGAGGTTGGGTGATTTAAAAGAATTACCGGGTTCAGATTATATCATGGTGTTCGTGATCTGAACACCTAATTATTACCCAAGACAAACATGTTAGGAGGCCTTCCAAGGACACGGGGATGATTCTCCAGCTAACTTGAAACAGGGAGAGACAAGAAGTTTTAAACTTCCCCTCAGGAGACAGTGTCAGTCAGGAAACTATTTCCTGTCCGTTGACATATCTTTTTATAGCTGGGGAAAACTTGGGAAAATCTGCTTGTGAGCCATGGAGAAAGGTTTCTCTTGTTTATTGACTTTGGCTTTTGAAAATGTTCTTGGACGTGAGCAGACATTGGACTCTGGGGACATCAGGCCTGAGGACAGTCACAGATGTGGCTCTGCGCAGGCTGGCGTTGCCCATCACTGCCTGTGAGAGGAGAGAGCGGTGAGGGCCCCGGGCCTGTCCCCACAAATGCAGGCCGTATTCCTGCTGACCTTTGCACAGTAGGAGCAGCCTCAGCTGAAAACTTCCCCTTCCACCTCAACTGTAACAGATGCCTTGTCCTAGCTTGGGGAAATGCCATTTTGTTTAAAAGAACCATCCTGAGCATAGACATCTGAGATCCAGAAGAAACCCACCCTAGAGCACAGAAGCCTGTCAGCCGCCTCTGTGTCAGTTCCTCTCTGCTGTAAGTCCTTTGGGAGACAAGGCTTGGCTAAATTGATCCTTAGATTGGCCTCAACACAGTAACTCTTGGGCAAATCTGGGGATAAGAGTCTCTTGTAAACCCTCCTACACTGCTGATGGGAATGTAAATTGGTGTAACTCCTATGGAGAACAGTATGGAGGTTCCTCAAAAAACTAAAAACAGAGCTATCATATGATCCAGTAATTCCAGTCCTGAGATATATCAGGAGAAAACTCTAAATTAAAAAGATACATGCACCTCTAATGTCTATAGCAGCACTATTCACAACAGCTAAGACATGGAAGCAATCCAAGTATCCATAGAGGCCTGGATAAAGAAAAGGTGGTTCATATATGCAATGGAATATTACTCAGCAATAAAAAGAATGAAATAATGCCATTTGCAGCAACACAGATGGACCTGGAGATGATCGTGCTAAGTGAACTAAGACAGAGAAGGATAAATGTCATATGATGTCACTTATATGTGGAATCCAAGAAAGAAAAGGGTACCAATGAGGTCATTTGCAACACAGAAACAGACTCACATATAGCACAAACTTATTTACCAAAGGGGAGGGGGAGGAGAAGGATTAACTAAACTTGTCGGTAAAATAGATTACCAACAAAGACCTACTGTACAGCACAGGGAACTCTACTCAATATTTCATAATAACCTATAATGGAAAAGAATGTGAAAAAGAATAAGTCATACGCGTATGTATAACTGAATCACATTGCTGTACACCTTACACTAACACAACACTGTCAATCAAATACGCTTCAATTGAAAAATAAGTCTCTCCTTAAACTCCCAGGCTGTGGACAAGCAGTGACAGATACTGGGCTGGCCAAAATGTTCATTCTTTTTTTGAGTGAGATTTTTGGCCAAGCTATTTCTTGCCCTGAGGTGGGGAGTCCAAATAAACCAGCCTTGTCCATGGATTCAGTATCGGAGGGGATGGATAATGGTTTCAGATATTTAACTTTCTGGTGCCACTGGAGGATTTTTTTTTTTCCTTCTCCTTTCTGACTTAGAGTCTTCAAGGGCTGGTGGTGGTGGTAGGTGTAGGCGTGAGGAGTGTGTGTGTGAAGCAAAACTCTTGAAGTTCTATGTGCTCATTAAACTGAAAGATGAACCGAGATTCAAGACAAGCAGCTGCAAAGAAGAGACCAGGAGTAGACAGAGGCTTCCAGTTGGCAAGTAAAGATTTCCCCATAAACACAGCTGATCTTTCCTGGGTGCTTGCTCTCAAGGGGAGGCGGTCTTTTACAAGCTTTAACCCACCCGGCATCTCTGTGTTGAAAGTCCTGTCATTTCCCCACCTAACAGATGGAATGCTGGAGGCACCCAGGCCAACTAGGTCTAGAGTCACAGGAGGAAAACCAAAGGGGGGTCACGGGGTCAATCAAGAATAGATCCTGAGGGAACTCCCTGGTGGTCCAGTGGTTGAGACTCTGCCTTCCAATGCAGGGTGCAATCTCTGGTGGGTTAACTAAGGCCCCACATGTTAGTTGCACTAAGCCCACAAACTACAACTAGAGCAGCCTGTGTGCCAGGAGGAAGAGCCCGAGTGCCACGATGGAGAGCCAGCACAGCTGAAAAAGAAAGAATAGATAATGATGCTTCCAAGCCAAAGGGAATCTGTGGCTGAGACCATTCACGTCCATGGGCATGTGCTCCCTTGATTGGAGAGTGGAGGCGCCGGGTGACTCAGCCCCCACCCGATTGCTTGAGGAGGCTGTCCTGCTAGCTGGAGTGCTGGGGTTGGAGTGCGGAGTGGACGTGGGACTGACCCTCAGAACAGACCCTAACAGCCCTTTCTGCCTGAGGTGGGCTCGTCTGACTTCCCCGGAGAACGTGATTCTCTTTGCAATCAAACCAACTTGAATCAACTTAGCTAGTGTTAATTGTTTCCCTCTGAACTGTCAAATGCTCTTCTAAAATTAGACTAACTGGTGAAACCCTTTCACAGGCTTTTTTTTTTTTCCTTTAACAAAATCTAGATCCAGCTTCAGGCAAAGATGCTGCTGGATGAGGTAGTCCTTTTTAATCACAGTGAAATATCCCCCGAGGATTTTGATGTCTCTCGCACCGTGTGGAGACTTGCTTGGGGGATGTGTGCCCTGGGTGAGGGGGTTTCCTGTGAGACCGGCCGTCCCCCTGCTCACCCTCTCAGCCTCTCCCTTTCAGAAGGGGTGCTGGACCCTGGTTTCACCTTCCCTTTGAGAATAGCTCCTGGATACCTTCCCACATCTAAATATTGAAAAGTAGTTTGGAATGAAATGAGAACTTTGGAGATGTCATCGTGATTGTGTGGAGCGTTGGATGTGAATGGAGGAGGCAGGCGAGTCATCACGTAGAAGGTGACTTAGAGGGAAAGGGCTGAGAGGGCTGGGGAGCAGCCCCGCTCCTTTGAAAGAAAGGAGCTTATTTACAAAAAACCTTTCTTGACTTGACTGCATTGCCTTCTAATTGCTTCTTGAACTTTCTGTGCTGCTGAAAACCAATCTCCTGGGAAGAGGTGCCCACACTCTCGGCCTCTCCTCTGCTGCGTGGTCTCTCCTGAGCCGCTGCCAGCAGACATCCAGGCACACGGGACAGAGCTGGCATCACCATCAGCAGCAATGTCAGGTGGCGTCTTCTGTGTCTCTGGCATCCTGCCGGGATGTTGAGCACCTTTGCTCTGGTGGCTCCTTCCCTCTGGGGCTGTGTTTCCTGCTTTTCTGTTTCCCTCCCTGTGTTCCTCTCAGCCTCCTTTACTGACCCCTGCTTCTTTTTCCTCTCTTCTGAATACTGGAGCATCCACAGACTCCGTCCTTGGACCCTTCCTTCTTTCCCACACTTTTTTTCTCCAGGTCAACCGCATACTGTTCTGTGGTTTAAAAGACCTCTACATATGCTCCGAACATCCAAGGATAGCTTCCCAGCCTGAGAATCTTTCTCAATCTCTAAACTCCTAAATCAAACTGCCCGTTCCGCATCTATACTTGATTTCTAGTGGGAATCTTGATTATTACATATCCAAATCCAAACTCTTTATTTTCCTTCCCAAATCTCCCCGCCCTCTCCCAGCAGTGGTACATACATTAGTAAATGCATCTGCATTCACCAGTTAATTACACAATTCCCCAAACTTGGAATGGATTTCCTTCTTTTTCTCAGGACTCACATACACCCCATTATCACATCTGATGGACTCAAAATACATCCTCTCCATCTCCCCACCACGATGTAGTCCAAACCCCAGTTCTTTCCTTCAATAACCTCCTTGGTCATATTCTTATTCCCCTACTAGTCTATTCTCTGCACAGCTGTCAGATGGATCCTTCTGAAATGTAACCAGATCATGTAATGATCTTCTGACAACTCTGTGATCACCTAGCTTATGGTGTTGCTTAATTTTATCCTGTCATCAACTTGACTAGGCCACGAGATGCCCAGACATTTGGGCAAGCTGTACTTCACAAGACATTGCTTCTGATCAAAGAACTTGCTATACAGCAAATGCAGCCCAGCACTGGGTCTGTGCTCATGCTTGCCATACTCCCTGTGGTCTTGAAGCAGCTGGCTTGGTGTAATGGTGGAGTGGCCTTTTGAAGCCTCAGGGACAGTGCCAGATGGGCAGCAGCACCTGCATAGCTGGGGCAATGCTCTAAAATATGCTCTGAATCAGTGTCCATGATATGGTGGTGTTTCTCCCATGGGAAGGATTCATGGGTCTAGGGATCAAAGGGTGAAAAGGAGAGCAGCACAGTCCACTCTTTTTATCCCTGGTGACTCACTAGCAAATTTTTGCTTCTTGTTCCCATGACCTTATATTCTTCTGGCCTAGAGGTCTTAATTCCAAAGGGAAGAATGCTTCCACCAGGAGATTCAACAATGATTCCATTGAACTGGATGTTAGAACTACAGCCCAGCCAGTTTGGGCTCCTCATGTCTCTGAATCAATGGGCAAAAGAGAGTTACTGTGCTAGCTGGGGTGATTAATCACCAGGGGGAAATTGGACAACTACCCCATGATAGAGTATGCAAGGCAGGCTATGTCGAATACAGGAGCCCCTTAAGGCATCTCTTAGAATTAATCACCATGTTCTGTGATTAAGGCCAGTGGAAAACTACAACTGTGCAATCCAGGTGGGACTATTAATTGCCCAAGACTCTCCAGAAATGAAGGTTCAAGTCACCCCCACCAGATAAGGAACCAGCTGATGTGTCTGCTGAACCAAAGGGGACACAGAATGGTTTGTGGAAGAAGGTAGTTATAAATACCAGCTACAGCCATGTGGCCAGTTACAAAAGTGAGGACTGTAATCATCATGAGGATTTCCTTCTTATTTTATTATAAAGTAAGTGTGTGTGCATATAATCTCAAATATCTTTTTTTTCTTCTGGCTCTCTTATTCTCTTATCATGTAACATAGGAAGTATTGACTTTACATCATGGTATTTAAGTTACAGGAGCTCAAGGAGAAGAGAAAACATCACCCAATGACTTTACCCCCTCTTCTGTATTTTTGTTTTTACACAGGACACTTTTATCATGTGGGGAAGAAACAAGGTCTTGTTAGTGCCTTTATTTTGAGATTAAGTATGGTTTAAGGAGGTAAGTATGGGTGCCACATGACAAGGGTTGGACTTGTGGAAAGTTCATTTTATGGATTAACCATAAATTTGCCACAGGGTACCCAAACATCTAGTCAGGCATTCTGGGTGCACCTGTGAGGGTGTTTCTGCAGGAGATTACCATTTGAATCAGTAGACTGATCAAAGCAGATTGCTCTCCCTGATTTGGTGGGCCACATCTAATCAGATGAAGGTCTGAAGAGAACACAAAAGCTGAACTTCTTCCAAGTAGGAGGAAATTCCTCCTGCCTGCCTGACTCCAAGCTAGGATGTGGGGTTTAAACCTTCCTTCAGACTGGATCTGAAACACCAGCTCTTCCTGGATCTCAAGCTTTCAGGTCTTCAGACTGGAGCCATACTACCAGCTCTGTGGTCCTCAGATTTGTATGGACGCAGTAGCAGCAGCTCTCCTGGGGCTACAGCTCAACTGCAGATTTGAGGACTTGTTGGTCGCATAATCACATGAGCCTTTTCCTTATATTCTCTCTCTATGTATATGTAGATACATGAATTTGTGTATATAATCTCCTACTGCTTCTGTTTCTCTGGAGAACCATGACTAGAACACTTGTTGTTTAGTCACTAAGTCATGTCTGAGTCTCTCTATGTTCCCAAGGACTGTAGTCTGCCAGTCCCCTCTGTCCATGGGATTTTCCAGGCAGGAATACTGGAGTGGCTTGCCATTTCCTTCTCCAAGTACACTTGGTATGAAATGAAACTCCACCCTGTGGGTTGTGTGGCTCTCATGACAGCATCTGCATATTTCCTCACTCTGCTACTACCACACTGGCCTTCTTATTTCTCTTCACTTCAGGTCTCTGGACATGCTCATCTCTGTGTTTTCTTTTCTTGTGGTATTTATTGAACAGCCCCTTCTGTAGAGGTAGCCCCTAACCACCCCATCCACAATAGGGCCCTGCATGATTCTGTCTCCTCCCGCTGTTTTTTTCTTCTTCTTAGTGCTTATCACTCCCTTACATGATATTTTTAAATAATATTTGCTTCTTTGTTTATTTCCTGTTAGCATGTACTTCCCACCGAGGAAAAACTTAGCCTCTTTTCCTTGACCAGATCCCTTTCAGAGGAGCTCTGAGCTTTTCCCCTACAACTTATTTCTTAGTAACAGATGCTGTCCATGAAAGTTTCAGAAGGAATTAATCACTTTTCCTTATTTCAAACAACTTTTACAGTAAAGCTAATTCAAGCATTTTAAAGACAACCCTTGCCTCCTAGCAACACATTTAAAAAAAGCTAATTAAACATTGTTAGATGTTTCATAATTTCCTAGTTACCTAGTTTCATAATTGCCACCCCCACCCTATCTCCCTTTTAATTTACTAAACAGACTATAGTCAGTTTTGAACAACTTCTCTAATACGCAATTTATTTGATTCCCTGAAAGCAAATTCCTTATAATTACCAGGCCAACTGCCAAAGAAGTATGTAAGACAGGGTTGTGTGGCTGGAACATAACTGTGCTCAAAGAAGACTTCTTAGTGTTTTCCTTCTGAATATTTCTTCATTTATTTTCACTTTGAGCCTTGGATTATCCACTTCGTGTCATGGAAAAGCCAGGGTTTGCTGTTAGTGTCTGTGCCCTGTCTGCCCTTCAAATGCCATGTGACCTTGGGAAGGTACTAAACATCTCTGAAAGCCAATGTCCTCACCTCTAAAAATGAAACAATATCAATACTCTCTACCTCACAAGGATGTTAGGATGATTGCTTGACACCATGTGTAGGGAAGGTTGAGAAGAAAGTTTGTTACTAATGTGTCTGGGACACAGTGGTGCTCAGGGTATTTTCTGAATGATGAATGACTGGAGTCATATTGGTTTTGTTCCCCTTGAAGACATGGAGGTGATGGCTATGCTGATTTAAGGCAGGATGAACCAGAGACAGATACTGTGATATTTTATTGAAGGGCTTTTATCCTGTCTGTCTTCCACTGCTGTGCAATCCTCTAGTGAGATTTTAAATTTCCCAGAGCTAAATCTGAGGTGAGGGAAAATACTGATTTTGCAGAAGACCTGTAAATTATCTAGGTAACAAAGAAAGAACAAAGTGAGATTTTGTATATATTATGTGTGTGATATTATATATGTGTATAGATACACACATATACATATACACTTGGTTGCATATTACTCAATTTTTATCTGTTTTCATTGATTTAAAATATGAATTCATTAACTCTATCTATCTATCATCACTAAGCTGTAGATGGTTTAATGGAGACAGTAATTGAAAAACAAAGTAGAAAAAAGAACAAAAAGTTAAGTTGATCAGAAATGGACAGTTCCTAATGTTTTTGTACTGGAATTTCAATTTCACTTCAAGGGCTAAAGAAATGAACTTTATCATTGTGTTCAACTTGCTGTTTTGTTTGCTTTTTTCTTGGCCATGCTGCTGGCTTGTAGGATTTTAGTTCCCTGACCACGGATTGAAGCCGGGGCCCGGGCAATGCAATGCTGAGTCCTAACCATTGGACCACCAGGGAATTCCCTCAACTTGCTTCCACTGTCAGTAGAGATCCTGTACTCCCCCTGTTTCTCCTCCACCCTCATTGTTTTACAGCTTTCTCCTTTGACTTGTTGTTCTGTAAGCTTGCTGCTGTCTGTGACTGTGACTGAGAACCTCAGCTACCATTTCATAAACATTCAAATTATTTTGACAAATGTCAGTTTCTTCCCCTTGAACTTGATTAAACACACACACACTTCCCCCAAACCACCTCAAATACATATTTGGTTTAAAGCAGTTGGGACCCCAAATCACTAAGTCATCGTCCTTTGCGACTCACTCTGAAGCAGATGTATAACTGCTTTTAAGTTTTACCTGTGAGATACAGCCCTCTCCAGCATCACTGAAAAGAAAACTAGGAGCTGAAGGTGGATGAGAGATATGAACCACCTGAAAACCTGGGGGGGTCTGCACAGCCTCAGCACCAACAACACCCAAAGGCCAGACAGGGCCCATGTGGGGGTGCAAACCAGTGATCAGTTCATTGCAGTGCACAAACTTCTCAGTGTGGTGGCTTCACTTGTGGCGCAGACCTCTAGGGTGTGTGCAGGCTTCAGTAGTTGTGGCTTGTGGGCCCTAGAGCACAGATTCAGTAGGCGTGGCACACAGGCTTAGTTGCTGAGTGGCATGTGTGATCTTCCTGGATTAAGGATCGTACCTGTGTCTCCTGCATTGGCAGGTGGATTCTTTAGCATTGAGCCATGAGGCAAGCCCTTAGAGATGGATCTTTAACTATGTATCAGCACTGAAGCTTTCTGGGAATATCCATTGGGAAGCTTGGGGGATTTTCTCTGCTTCAAAAGCCTTCAGATTATACAAATGTTCATCTTCTGAGTCATATTTAGAGTGCGCATGCTCTGAAAAATATTAACTGAATGGAAAACCTTCACTGCAGAATTATGAAGGACTCCTACCAAATGCTGCCAGGCCCTCACTGTCCTGCTGTTCTCCTTGGGAGGCAAGTTTACAAACAAGGGAGTCATCTGGTCCCTATGATCATGACAGATCTGAGTACTGAGCAAACAGAGTTGTGTTGATAAACCACAAAGGAAAAGAACTTGGGTTTTCTGCTGCTTGATTAGAAAGATCTGGTCTTGCTTTGAAGTGATGGTAGAAGCTCTGAATATTCAAGAGCTGATGTCTTAAGGTAGGTTTATTCATCAAATCCCAGAGAAGGCAATGGCACCCCACTCCAGTACTCTTGCCTGGAAAATCCCATGGACGGAGAAGCCTGGTAGGCTGCAGTCCATGGGGTCACTGAGGGTCGGACATAACTGAGCGACTTCACTTTCACTTTTCACTTTCATGCATTGCAGAAGGAAATGGCAACCCACTCCAGTGTTCTTGCCTGGAGAATCCCAGGGACGGGGGAGCCTGGTGGGCTGCCGTCTATGGGGTCTCACAGAGTCAGACATGACTGAAGTGACTTAGCAGCAGCAGCAGCATTCATCAAAACCACAGATACTCACTGGATATCTGTCTAGTGCCAAGGTACTAGGCTCAGGGGACAAGCTAAGTTTCCTGCTCTCATACAGCTTACAGAATATATTACTTCAAACCAGAGATACCAAGGTGATAGATGTTCTTGCTTTCTTACTGTTACTACCCTTTCAAGCATAGTACACATTTAGAGATCATGACGATGGACTGTAGCTTAGTTATGTTTTTCAATCTTGACATCTAGTTGGTTATTCAACTTGGATTTAAAATGTTTATTTAGCACCTGCTAACCACTTCTTGAAATTTTTCATGGAATGAAAGTCTATGGTTGTTGATGATTTTCAAAAAGCATAACTTTAGTGAATCATTGTTTTAGGGAGTATAGCTATTAATATAATTTATAAAAAAGTGTAACTTTGTGGAACAAAGTTATTTTTCTTAAGTATCAGGCAGTTACCTCCCCATAAGTTAATCACCATGGTGCTGGTGTGTTGAACTGTCATTTACATGATATTTCACTATTATTTAACAGAGTATGCAAATTCTTCCTCTGAGCTCCTATGACACATTTTTTCTACTATGAAGTATCTATTTTTTTAAAATTACTTTGAGATTTTTGACTATGGTCAAGGACAGTAGTTTAATGACAGACCTAAATTATAAAATTCAATTCTAGTATTTAAAACTAATTTGCTGATTAGCTGTTACTAAGTAGAGCTGTTAGCCTCGATCCATTTTAATAGATATGACTATTTGTATAGATTGCAGAATAATTTATGTACGAATAGATATGACAAATATTTTTTATTGATTGTAGAATGATTTACCTACAAAGATGTTGACTTGGAATTTCCCAGGTGTCAGAGTGGTAAAAAATCTGCCTGCTAAGGCAGAAGACACAAGAACATGAGTTCCACCCCTGGGTCATAAAGATCCCCGGGAGGAGAAAATGGCAACCCACTCCAGTATTCTTGCTTGTAAAATTCCATGGACAGAGGAGCCTGGTGGGCTACAATCCATGGAGTTGCAAAGAGTCAGACACGACTCGGCACACACATACATTAACTATCATTAGGTAAACTGAAGCTTATAATGTTTAATATTGTTGCAGAAAATTCACTTAAGATTTAAGATCTTTAAAAAATTTTATAGGTGAGAAGGACCTACGGTATAGCACAGGAAACTATACTCAATATCTTATAATAATGTATAACAGAAAATAATCTGAAAAAAGAATATATTTACACATACATATATAAATATATAAAACTGAGTCACTTTGCTGTACGCCCAAACCTAACACAACATTGTAAATCAAAGATACTTCAATGAAATTTTTTTAAATAAAAAAATAAAATAACTTAAAATGACATAGGGTACAAATTAGTGACCAAAAATAGCATGAGTACATTTGCCCCATCTGTTCCATTTGTCCTACTTTCTAGTCTGCTGATTCTCTGGATTTCTAAGGTGATTTTTTTTCATTCATTCTTTACAACAAAATTTTGTAATTGCTCTACCAACTATATATTCACCTCCCATCCTCTGAGCTACGTTAGTCTTCTTTCATTTACTCAGTCTTCGGAGCTGGGTTTGTGCAGATGGTTGGGAGAAAGTAGTCCAGGTGCTTCACAGAATTCGATGCTAAGGAGATTGTGGGGTCTAATGTCTCCATGGCCAGAAAGACTTTCAAAGGGGTATAATTAGCAATCACTAGTTCAGCAGAAATGAACAACATGGATTCAGAATTTAAAATAGACTTTGTCATTTACTAAGCACTACATTGCAGGGAAAAAAGAAAGAATGACAGAATGACTCAATAGTCAGTAACTGGGCAAATATCCCATCCCAGTTCCTTCACACATCAAAATGAGAGGCTCTCCTAAGGAGATAGAGCCAAAAAAAAAAAAAAAAGTTTCCAAGGCCTATGTCACCAACAGAGAAAAAGAACTTATACAACTGACTATCAAAAACCCAAACAACCTGATTAACACATGGGCAGAGGACCAGAATAGGCATTTTCCCGAAGAAGACATACACGCGGCCAACAGGCAAGAAGATGTTCAACATTGCTAATCATCAGGGAAATGCAAGTCAAAACCACAATGAGACATCACCTTACACCTGTCAGAGTGGCCACCGTCGAAAAGACAGCAAATATAAATGCGATCTGGTATCACTCACATGTGGAATCTAAAAAATACAACAAACTGCGAATATAAGAAAAAACAGAGACTCACAATTAAAGAGAATAAGCTAGTGGTTACCAATGGGGAGAGGGAAGGAGGAACAATATAGGGGTATGGGGTTAAGAAGTACAAACAACTAGGAATAAAATAAAAAGATACAAGGATGTACTGTGCAGCACAGGGAATATCGCCGATATTTTATAACTTTATATGGAGTATAATCTATAAAAATATCAAATCACTATGCTGTACACCTGAAACTCTAGTATTTTGGTCATCTAATGTGAGCAGCTGGATCATTGGAAAAGTCCCTGATGCTGGAAAAGATTGAGGGCAGAAGGAGAACAGAGTGTCAGAGGATGAGACGGCTGGATGGCATCACTCATGCAATAGACATGAACTTGGGCAAATTTCAGGAGATGGTGAGGCCAGAGCGGCCTGGCGTGCTGCAGTCCATGGATCAGACACAACTGGGTGGCTGAACAACAACAACACCTGACACTGATATAGTATTATATAAAACGACTATATGTCAGTTTAGGAATGAGAGACTTTCCTTTAGGTACAGATACAGTCTAAGACCCATTTTAAGAATTGCCTTATCACCAACAGAAGGAAAATGGCCTTGTCATGTCCAGGTAGACTAGAAAAGAAACTTGTGATACTCACACAGCAAGGGAAAGTGGACTATAAGCTTGTTAAGCAGATTTCAAAAAGCCTATTTCGGGAATTATCTGGCAGTCCAGTAGTTAGGACTACATGTTTCCAATGCTGGATTCAATCCCTGGTCCAGAAACTAAAATCCTAAAAGCTGTGGGGCCATATTTAAAAAAAAAAAAAAGCCTATTTGTGAAGGGTATTGATAATGCTTATTTGAAGGAGATTGCTGCTTTTAGTCTTTTAATAGTAAGACTGTAATGAAGTGACTTAGCAGCAGCAGCAGCAGTAATGATATATCACCTTGTGTAGATTTCAACTTTCTCTAACTGCTCCATGTAGTGTCTTGTTACGAAGGGCTTCCTTCCTTTATCGTAAGACTTTTGGGGGGAAAAATCATCCAGTGGTGCTTGATATTTGTTAGAACCCTAATATCAGTTACCCATATGTTTCCCATCCTCCAAGCCTCTGTGAATGATCTTTTCCTGTAGTGCTTCAATAGAAAGATTTTGAGGTTTCCTTTAGAAACAAAGGCCACATTTGAGTTTGCTAGAGCACAAACAGCCAGGAAGCATGCCCACTTCAGCCAGCAGAGCAGCATGGCCAGGCTTGGGGACTCGAGGCACTAGCTGGAGGGCATTCCCATCATTGCCTGTTGTATACTAGCCCAGTGAAAAGAGTTCCAGCACCACAGGATGAGAGACAGACCTCAACATCTGGACTCAGTCTTGTTAAAATGCATGACCAGGGAAGTACCAGTCTGTCCTTCATGTGACCAGGACACTGAGAATCCCAGGTCAACCCTATCCGGAGAGCTGAACATTTAGGACTGGGAAAATACTGCCCTTTGCCCTGGTATGGTCAGGGCTGAGTGTTCAGGACGTGTAATTACAGCAAAACATTGACATTTTAGGAATCAGTGAACTAAAATGGATTGGAATGGGTGAATTTAATTCAGATGACCATTGTATCTACTACTGTGGGCAAGAATCCCATAAAAGAAATGGAGTAGCTCTCATAGTCAGCAAGAATCCAAAATGCAGTACTTGGGTGCATTCTCAAAAAGGATGGAATGATCTCTGTTCATTTCCAAGGCAAACCATTCAATAGCACAGTAATCCAAGTCTATGCCCCAACCTGTAATGCTGAAGAAGCTGAAATTGAATGGTTCTATGAAGACCTACAAGGCCTTTTAGAACTAACACCAAAAAAAGATGTCCTTTTCATTATAGGGGACTGGAATGCAAAAGTAGGAAGTCAAGAGATACCTGGAGTAACAGGCAAATTTGGCCATGGAGTACAAATGAAGCAGGGCAAAGGCTAACAGAGTTAGTCTAAGAGAACACACATGTCATACCAAACAACCTCTTCCAACAACACAAGAGAAGACTCTACATATGGACATCACCAAATGGTCAATACTGAAATCAGATTGATTATATTCTTTGCAGCCAAAGATGGAGAAGCTCTATACAGTCAGCAAAAACAAGACTGGGAGTTGACTGCAGCTCAGATCATGAACTCCTTATTGGCAAATTCAGGCTTAAATTGAAGAAAGTAGGGAAAACCACTAGACCATTCAGGTATTACCTAAATCAAATCCCTTATGATTATACAGTGGAAGTGACAAATAGATTCAAGGGATTAGCTCTGATAGACAGAGTGCCTGAAGAACAATGGATGGAGGTTTGTGACATTGTACAGGAGGCAGGGATCAAGACCATCCCCAAGAAAAAGAAAGGCGAAAAGGCAAAATGGCTGTCTAAGGAGGCCTTACAAATAGCTGAGAAAAAAGAAGTGAAAGGCAAAGAAGAAAAGGAAAGATATATTCATTCGAATTCAGAGTTCCAAAGAATAGCAAGGAGAGATAAGAAAGCCTTCCAAAGTGAACAATGCAAAAAAATAGAGGGAAAAAAAAGAATGGGAAAGACTAAAGATTTCTTTAAGAAAATTAGAGATACCAAGGGAATGTTTCATGAGAAGAAGGGCACAATTAAGGACAGAAATGGTATGGACTTAACAGAAGCAGAAGATATTAAAAAGAGGTGGTGAGAATACACAGAAGAACTATACAAAAAAATATTCATGACCCAGATAACCATGATGGTGTGATCACTCACCTAGAGCCAGATATCCTGGAATGTGAAGTCAAGCGGGCCTTAGAAAGCATCAGTACGAACAAAGCTAGTAGAAGTGATGGAATTCCAGTTGAGCTATTTCAAATCCTAAAAGATGATGCTGTTAAAGTGTTGCACTCAATATGCCAGCAAATTTTGAGAACTCAGCAATGGCCAAAAACTAGAAAAGGTCAGCTTTTCATTACAATCCCAAAGAAGGGCAATGCCAAAGAATTTTCAAATTACCACACAATTGCACTCATCTCACATGCTAGCTAAGTAATGCTCAAAATTCTCAAGCCAGGCTTTAACAGTATGTGAACCGAGAACTTTCGGATGTTTAAGCTAGATTTAGAAAAGGCAGAGGAACCAGAGATCAAATTGCCAACATCCATTGGATCACAGAAAAAGCAAGAGAGTTCCAGAAAAATATCTACTTCTACTTTGTTGACTATGCCAAAGCCTTTGACTGTATGGATCACAACAAACTGTGGAAAATTCTTCAAGAGATGGGAATACCAGACTATCTGACCTGCTTCCTGAGAAATCTGTATGCAGGTCAAGAAGCACCTGTTAGAATGGGACACGGTCAACAGACTGGTTTCAAATTGGGAAAGGAGTATGTCAAGGCTGTATCATTGTCACCCTGCTTATTCAACTTATATGCAGAGTACATCATGCAAAATGCCAGGCTGGATGAACAAGCTGGAATCCAGATTGTTGGGAGAAATATCAATAACCTCAGATAAGCGGATGACACCATTATGGCAGAAAGTGAAGAGGAAATAAAGACCCTCTTAATGAAAGTGAAAGAGGAGAGTGAAAAAGCTGCCTTAACATTCAAAAAATGAAGATCATGGCATCTGGTCCCATCACTCCATGGCAAATAGGTGGAAAAACAATGGGAACAGTGACAGACTTTATTTTCTTGGGCTCCAAAATCACTGCAGATGGTGATGGCAGCCACGAAATTAAAAGATGCTTGCTTCTAGGAAGAAAAGCTATGATCAACCTAGATAGCATATTAAAAAGCAGAGACATTATTTTGCTGACAAAGGTCCATCTAGTCAAAGCTATGGTTTTTCCAGTAGTCATGTATGGATATAAGAGTTGGACTGTAAAGAAAGCTGAATGCCAAATAATTGATGCTTTTGATCTGTGGTGTTGGAGAAGACACTTGAGAGTCCATTGGACTGCAACGAGATCAAACCTAAAGGAAGTCAATCCTGAATATTCGTTGGAAGGACTGATGCTGAAGCTGAATCTCCAATACTTTGGCCACCTGATGCAAAGAACTGACTCATTGGAAAAGACCCTGATGCTGAGAAAGATTGAAGGCAGGAGGAGAAGGGGATGACAGAGGAGATGAGATGGTTGGATGGCATCACCAACTTGATGGACATGAGTTTGAGTAAGCTCCGGGAGTTGGTGATGGACAGGGAAGACTGGGGGTGCTGCAGTCCATGGGGTCACACAGATTCGGACCTGACTGAGTGACTGAACTGAACTGAACTGAACTGAATTACAGCTGAATTGAACTTAACTGAACTAAATTACAGAAAGCAGCAGTTTTGACATTCTGGCTTCTGCGGTTGGAGAGACCCCTGCTCTCTGCTCACATGGTTGAGCAGGAGGGGTCCCAGAGTGTAATTGATGAAAACTGATTTCCACACAAGGCCATGGCTGGAGTCCATGGAATTTTGTATACAGCCAGCTTCCTCTCTGAGAAGTCAGCTGCAGAGGTCAGTTTGGAAAACCTTATGTAAGGAGGAGAAAAGTTTTGGTCTGTGACTTAGGGAAAAGCAATGTGCAATTTATGAGAATTTCCCATTTGTCCAATATCTCTTGTTCCATCCACATATGACAGAAAGTTCTTGGAATAAGACTAAGGGTTTGTCAATGGTTTACGAGGGGAAGTGGTATTTGACCCTTGCTAGGACAGGGCTTAGGCATTGGGTTGTTCTTTCCCATTCACATCAGGTTATGGAAGCAGATTATGGCTATGACACAGCTTTGATCAAGCATGTGATGACAAAGTCCTGGCCCCATGAATAGCCCTTTAGAGAAGGGCCTCTGCTTAACTGGAGTTATTACCTGATAGGGAAATAAAATTCATCGTTTTTCAACCCACTGTAGTTTTGGGTCTCTGCCAGAGCAACTTAACCTTCATTAAGGCTAGGGCTAAGTTTAAGGCTAAGGCTATAATTAATTATAAAATGCTTGACAACCATGCGACACCACACAGGAGAAGGAAATGGCAACCCACTCCAGAACTCTTGCCCATGGACAGAGGAGCCTGGTGGGCTACAGTCAGTGCGGTCGCAAAGAGCTGGACATGACTGAGCAACTAAACAGAAACCACACAGTGCAGGCTGGAAAAGTATATTTGTTTACATCATGGCAAAGCATCTGCTATAACTTTTACTTGAAAGCACATTTCGTTTTTCTAAGGGAAATGATTGGAAAGAACAGAATATGAGCATGCTTTGGGTTCTCTAGAAACTTTTAGCAAGGATTTCAGCAAAGAGCTAAGGCAAGAATTAGCCAGTTTGGGGAATTTCCTTGGTGATGCCAGTAGTTAAGAATCCACCTTCCAATGCAGGGGACACAGGGTTGATCCCTGATCAGGGAACTAAGATCCCACATGCCACAGACAACTAAGTCTGAGTGCCACAGCTACTGAGCCCTCAGACCACAATGAAAGATCCTGCATGCTGCAACTATCCTGCTCAAATAAATGCAGCCAAATAAATAAATATATTTTTTTAAAAAAAGAATTGGCCAGTTTGAAATTATAGAGGTTAAGGGAAATAGTCCTTATGTTTGGAGCCTTACGAGGTTAGAAGGGTTACCTACAATTGAACTCCTCAAAGTTTTTCTCAAAGACCCACTCATATTTTTCTGCAAACAAAGAGAGACAGGCCTGTGGCAAAATTTGGCTGGGGTGTGGCTTTCCTACCCAGCTGATTATTTCACATGGCCTCCAGGTAACCTTCATTAAGACAAAGAAGAGAAGCCAAGATTGATCTCAGAGGATAAGACATAAAGCATTTTCTAGAAATACAGCTGGAAAGGAATGTTGGGTGTGGGCATGGCATATGGAAAATATATTAAAAAAGTATACCCGGAAGCCTATAAAGATTTAGAAGGAATTGTACTGCCAAAGAAATGACAAGCCTTGCTTGTGAAAGCTTGCTATCATTCAACTCTAAACCAGTTCTGACATGGGACATAAATTCCAACACCCACTTTAGATTTGGCTCTGGTGGTAAAGGACAGGAAAGAACCTCCTATAATGCAAAACCGAGTCCATGGAAGACATGAGAGTTATTTCCAGAGGGCAGGTTGGGCTGACGAGACAACTTCTTTCCCTGGATGGCAAACTTCTGTGATTTTGTGCTTGAGATTCGATCACTCCTATGCACTGTGACCTCTGTGTGTTTCCTATTCTTCCTTTTCTCATGTGGGGGTTTTACCATGGTTATCTTGTTTCTGCTCTATCTTTACATGTCGGGTTTGTGAATGAGTGGAGTAGGGAAATTGGGCAGGTGAACACAAATCTTTTCTTTTATACGTCCGAGACCTTAGCACTCATATTCAGTGCTTCCTCATAGTATCTGACTCTCCTAGGTACCCTTTACTTCCTGGAATTTTTCACTTCTGTTATGTGCTAGTGACAAAAATACTTGGCAGCCTCCTTGCTGGCCTTTCTCCTCAACTCTTCAATGAAAATGTTTCTCAAGAGTGAGTTCTTGATTCTCTTTTCATTCCACACTGTCCCTGGGGAATCATGGTCATCTCCCCTTCCTCAGATCTCAGTTTCATGAGGATGATCCCCAGACCTACTTCTTGGCTCTGATTTTTCTCCTGGGCCCCATCCTGCATTTTGGACTGTTCAGTATTATGGCATAAAGGTGTTTTTTTACCCAATCAAACACACATATTTATAGATTTGACAGATATACTTTAGGCATCTATTAAATACTGTGCTAGGCATTGGGAGTACAATGTCAAGTAAAATGGATAAGGTCCTTGTCTATTGAAGCTTATATTCTATTGAGTAGGGATGAACTGAGTGGTCTGGATTTGGAGCACATTCTGGGAAGAAAGTAGAGATAAATCTGAATATAGGCTCTGTAGTAGAAGGGAAAGATCAAGGGTGGTTCTGGCAGAAAGGAGAGGGTAATTTAAGTTCCAGACACATAGGAAGGACCATGCAGAACTTGCAAACCATGTCAGTTGCTTTTTATATTGAGATGTATTAAAAGCTGTTTGAGATGTTTTATACAGACTTGATCATGTTTTCACTGAAAGGATTGTTCTGGCTCTGGGGAATGGATCAGGTGTTTGAAGACAAACAGTGGTAGATTAAAAAATAAAGGCTACAAGGGATATTTAGTGGGTAAGATAGGTAGGTTTTGATAAGAAACTGAATATGTGGTACAGGGAGAAAAGGAGGTGTTATAGATAATTGCTAGGTTTCTGGACTTGGATAATTGAACAGATGGTGGTACATTCACATACATGTGAGTGGAAGAGGACCAGGCTGAAGAGGGAAAGATAGGTGCTAAATAGGCAGTTTGATACATGAGTTTATGCCTTACGGTAGAGATCTGGACTGGAGATGTGAATTTGTGATTTTATACGGTAATTAGATGGAAGATATGGATGAAATTTCTGAGGAAAAGAGTATATTTTAAGAAAGAGAGAGGACTTCAAAATTTAATGGCTTAGGGGAGGAGACTGAGCCAGAAATATGGCTGAGAAGGGGAGACCAGACCAGCAGGTGTGAAATCAGGAGTGGAAAACAATGTTTTAAGAAACAGGGTGTTATGAGACTTCCCTGGTGTTCCAGTGGTTGAGAGTCTGTCTGCTGGTGTGGGGACACTGGTTCCATCCCTGGCCCGGGAAGATCCACACGCCAAGGGGCAACTAAGCCCGTGTGCCACAACTACTGGGCCTGAGCTCTAGAGCTGGGGAGCTGCTACTACTGAAACCCACATGTCCTAGAACCCGTGCTTCACAAGAAGAGAAGCCACCACAATGAGAAGCCTGTACACCCCAACTAGAGAGTAGCCCAAGTGCAGCAATGAAGACCCAGCACAGCCAAAAATCAATAAATAGAATAGAAAGAAACAGGATGTATGGACACTGGATGTTTTCCCCTCCCCCAATTCATATATTAAGGCCATAACCCCCAACGTTCTAGGCCTAGGAGGTGGGGACTTTTAGAGGTGATGAAGTCATGAGGGTGGAACCCTTGTGAATAAGATTAGTGTCCTTATAAGAGATACTCCAGGGAACTCTCTTGGCCTTCAAACCAGGAAGCAGGCTGACACCAGTCAATGGCTCCGTAGGTGTCTGGACCTTGTACTTCCAGCCCCCAGAACTGTGAGAAATAGATGTTTGTGCTTTAATCCACCCCTTCTACAGGACTTTGTTGTAGCAGCCTGAATGAACTAAGAGAGATTGGTCAACATTTTCACTTGCAGCTCAACATTGTACCTGTAGGAGGTTCAGAATATCCACTGGATTTACTGGAGTGGAGGTCTCCTGTGACATTAATGAGAATCCTTCAAAAAGATTAATGGAGTGAAGTCAGATTAGAGATGCTGGGAAAGTGAGTGAGAGGATAAAAGGGAGATGGTTCATCTGTTTAGATTATTGAGGTCTAGGAAGAAGAAGAGGCAGGGGAGAGGCTAGAAGAGAGATGTGGGGTCTGGGGAGGTCTGCTTATTAGTTTTAATGAGAACTAGGTGGACCTGATTAAATATGAATGGGAAGGATTCATATCTGAATCCAAGATAATTCAAGAATTCATATCTGAATTCAAGATAAAGTAAGTTTGAATTTCCATCCTCCACTCTACACCCATTGGCAACCCAAATTACCTTAGAAAAGTGCTTTCCTGCTGTGATAGAAGGAGAACTACAGCTGTAGGTGATGTGGTATGTTTGGTGGAAGTAGACAGAGGGTTCTAATTTGATGCTTTTATTTTTATGGAAAGTAGGAAATAAGGCAATTTCCTGAGAGTGAGAAAAGCAGTTCTATGACTTTCTGTGTGTGAAGGGAGTGGGTGTCACTAGGCGGATTCAATGGACTCGAGAAATATAGAGTTTTCCAGTTTTCTACCACCTGTAACAAAGCACCTCTCAATGCAGGGGTTTAATAATTTGTGTTCATGGACTCCATGACTCAGGAATCTGTATAGAGCACATAGGGATAGTCTGTCTCTACTCCCTGATGTCTGGGCTTCCATCAGAAAGATGTGAAAACTGAGGGTAACCTGATGGCTGGGGGCTGTTATTATCTAGAAGATTCTTTCTTTGCACTTCTGGTAGTTGGTCCTGCCTCTTTGCTGAGATTGCAGCTGGCCTGCAAACTGGAAACACATGTGTGCCCACTCCATGGGTCTGGCCTTCCTCACAGTATGGTGACTGGGTTCTAACAGTGAATGTCCCAAGAGATTGGGAGTGGAAGCTGCCAGTTTCTAAGGCTTGGCCCCAGAAACATCCCTCCTCCTGAAACCGTGTATCTCTGACTGGGACTTGAACCCAAAGTTGAGGACTCAAACCCAGCCAAAACCCTGACTGGGGACCTGAATCCATGGTCTTTTAAGTGAGATCATGTTTGGTTTCAGGACTTTAACGAAGCTCAGGTTCTTCATGTCTCAATTCAGAAAAATTCAATGAGAGACAAAGTGATAGGTAAAAGGTTAATTTATTTAGAGAGAAACACACTCCACAGAGTGTGGGCCATCTTAATAGATGAGAGTGGCACTAGGGTATGGGGTTGTCAGTTTTTATTGGGGTGGGTGATTTGGTTGCAAAATGGTGTCTTGTCTAACTCAGAAATGAATTGTCTGAGGAGACACATGTGCTGACAAAACAAGAGATTTTATTGTGAAGGGGTGCCAGGGAAGAGAGCACTAGGGTAGGGGAACCCAGGAGAACTGCTTTGCCACGTGGCTCACAGTCTTGGGTTTTATGGTGATGGGATTAGCTTCCAGGATGTCTCTGACCAATCACTGTGACTCAGAGTCTTTGCTGGTGGTGCACGCATTGCTCAGCCAAGATGGATGCCAATGAGAAGGATTCTGGGAAGTGGTTGGACACATGGTGTCTCCTTTTGACCTTTCCTGAACTCTTTCAGTTGGTGGTGGCTTATTAGTTTCATGATCCTTACCAGGACCTCCTGTTGTAAAACAACTCATGCAAATGGTTACTATGGTGTCTGGCCAGGGTGGGTGGTTTCAGTCAGTGTGTGTCCCTTAACAATTTCATAGCCTAATGAGTGGAAAAAATATTCCAGTGATTTTGGGGAAGAGGTGAGGATTTCCAGAAATTGGGTCACTGACCACTTTTTGAACTTTATGACCAGTCTTGTAACTGCCTGCCTCTGGGTGTGTCATTTTGCTTGCTGATGTGTGATAATGAGTATACACTGAGGCTTATGGTCTAATGCGAGTTGATTGTCTTCCATCTTGGACCTGTTTGGTTCTAGTCAGTTTATGCTGCGTCCTCATGGGATTAGTTTCCAGGTTGTCTCTGATCTGGTTTATGACAGTTTATGGTGCCATTCCTCCAAATGCTGTGTCCTTCTCCCTTCCCTCCTGTTTCACTCATTTTCTATTGGTCAGTGAGTTCATATTCAAGGAAGAGAAGCACAGATCTCATCCTTCCTTGGAACAAGTATCAGAGAATTGGGGTGGTGAGGGACTTAAAAATGCAAAAGGAAGGTTTGGAATAGGTATTTTTAGAAATTACAAGATTGTGTACAGTATACAAACGCAGACGGATTCTGAAGAACCTGGTTCTTCATAGCTTTAATTTTTCCCAACATTCTGTTGAACTCCTTGGTGTTCCTTGAACTTATATGCCCCTCTAGGTGGCTGCTTTTGTGATATTGTTTATATGATGGCAAGTTGCATAAAGTCAAACTTACACACTCATTCACAGAAATCATATTGAATACTTAGGCTGGCATACTTGCTTTTCTTCTTCTAACTCCATTCCTCTCTTTTTATTTTATCACATTTTAGTTTTTGTTGTATGGCATTGGCAATTGGTTGTAAGGGACAGAAGTACAAACAAATATAGAACATATAATTTCCTTTCATTCTAGAATTGCCTTCTCCCCACATGTCTGCTACAAAGCTTTCAAATCTCAGTTCAAATGTCATCACTTCTGTGAAGTTTTAACTGATTTCATTCCTTGTTGGTGCTTGCCAAGCACTTGGTTTGTGTTTTTAAGTACCTGGCCAGTTGTCTCCAAGTTTGTTTGTACAGTATAATCTGACACAAATCATTTTTAAAATGCAGATTTCAGGGGGACACTCCCAAACCAACTGAATCGCATCTTTTGGACATGCAGTGACCAACAATTATTTAAGCATTAACTGATTTATTGGCACTTGTATCTATGTATTTAAACCCATTACACTCTTCAGCCCTTAAAGTCAGAGACTATTTTCTTTGATATCCTCTGTGGTGATGGGCATAGTGCTTGGCACATAGATGCTCTTTAGATGTTTTTGTAGTCTGTCTCTATTTTCTCTTAGAACTACTGTTATCTAGAGACTTCCTCTATACTATTCTTTTCCTCCTGGGTGTCCAGCAGGTGCCACCAAATGAGATATATATATATAGATATATATATATATATATATATGTATATATTTGTACCTAGCCATTTGGGAATATATATATATATATATATATATATATATATATATATATATATATTTGTGCCTAGCCATCTGGGGCCTGATAATCACAAACAACAATAACAACAAATCACTGGGGTATGTAAAATTTGTAATTCAATTTAGTAAACCTATAATTTGGATTTTGCTTGCATTTAGGGGAACTCTTTTATATATGTCAAGAGTCAAAGAAGTTTCATATTTTGAAAATGTTAAAGGCAATATATTTGATGTCATCAAGGTAAGATTGGTGTCTATCATGGAGATAAATGAATTTTCCAGTGACTGTGTTGATGGGTGTTGTTTTGTTTTCTCTTAGTTTTATGATAGGGTTGTACTATCTGGAAGACAGCCTGAACATTGCGTTCCCTGAGATCTGCTCACCCTGCTTGGCAGGGTAATTGGAAACTGGCTCTACCAGCAAGTGTTACTGAACAAAAAGTCATGTGCCTGACACACAATGAAGCCAAACAAACCAAAATGCTAAATTTCAGAGCAGAGAAAGCAGGGCCAAACAGGGAGAATGGGTGGCTCATTCCCAAAAACCCTGATCTCCCCAATGGTCTGAAAGGAGAAGTTTTTAATAGGCAAAATTTGAGGTGAAGGCTGCAAGGTGTGTGACTTTCTTCTGATTGGTGGGTAGTAAGGTAACAGGGTGGTGCTCCAGGAATCTGGTGCTCAGAATTTACATCCTCCACCTGGGTAGGGATCTTAGTCCCTGCAGAAGAACTCAAAGATATTGATATGTTTATTCCCTGAGGAGGGACCAGGAACCTGACCCAAGCCTACACTACTGTTTCATTTCTTGTCTGCTTCCTTGTTTCTTAGTTCAGTTCAGTTACTCAATTGTGTCTGACTCTTTGCGACCCCATGAAATGCAGCACCCCAGTCTTCCCTGTTCATCACCAACTCCCGGAGCTTGCTCAAACTCATGCCCATCAAGTCAGTGATACCATCCAACCATCTCATCCTCTATTGTCCCTTTCTCCTCCCGCCTTCAATCTTTCCCAGCATCAGGGTCTTTTCAAATGAGTCAGTTCTTTGCACAAGGTGGCCAAAGGATTGGAGTTTCAGCTTCAGCATCAATCCTTCCGGGAGAAGGAAATGGCAACCTATTCCAGTATTCTTGCCTAGAGAATCCCATGGACAGAGGAGCCTGGTGGGCTGCTGTCCATAGGGTTGTACAGGGTGGGACACGACTGAAGCAACTTAGCAGTAGCAGCAGCTGCATCAGTCCTTCCAATGAATATACAGGACTGATTTCGTTGCAGGAAAGGGGATCCCTTCTGGGGCCTGAAACTGGGCTCTTTGAGTAGAAAGGAATTTGTCCAAGGAGACACATGTGCTGACAAAGCAAGAGATTTTATTGGGAAATGGCACCCAGGTGGAGAGCAGAAGGGTAAGGGAATCCAAGAGAACAGCTGTCACACGGCTTGCAGTCTCGGGTTTTATGGTGATGGGATTAGTTTCCGGGTTGTCTTTAGCCAATCATTTTGACTCAGAGTCCTTCCTGGTGGTGCACGCCTTGTTCAGCCAAGATGGATGTCAGAAAGGATTCTAGGAGGTGGTCAGACATGTGGTGTCTCCTTTTGACCTTTCCCAAGCTCTTCAAGTTGGTGGAGGCTTATTAGTTCCGTGTTCCTTACCAGGACCTCCTGTTGTAAAACAACTCATGCAAATGGTTATTATGGTGCCTGGCCAGGGTGGGCAGTTTCAATCCGTGTGCTCCCCCTAACAATTTCCTTTAGGATGGACTGGTTGGATCTCCTTCCTTGTTTCTACATTCCTTGATTAGCAACTGTTGAAACCTGCCCTTTGAAACCCAGATAACATGGTGGCTCAGACAGGAAAGAATCTGCCTGCAATGCAGGAGACCTGGGTTTAATCCCTGGGTCGGGAAGATCCCTTGGAGAAGAGAATGACAACCCACTCTGGTTTGCCTGGAGAATTCCACGACAAGAAGCCTGGTGGGTTACAGTCCATGGGGCAGAAAAGAGACATGACTGGGTAACTAATACTTTCACTTCACTTTGGAACCCAGGGAAGGTCAAGAAGGCTGAACAGAGCCTATTTCCTACAAATAGAAACAGAGGACATGGAAAGGATTTGTACCTACAGGGTCCTGCTCGATTTCACAATGATTGACAATTTTTTTTTTTTTTTGTCAGTCTGACTGACAAATGGAATTGGACTTTTTTTTCAGCTGCAATCCTGGCTAATCACTAAACAGTTGGATAATGATCTCAATGCAGTGGTTAAAAATTGTTGACTCACTAGAGCAATGGCTGACAATCCTGCTAAGTCTGTGTGACATACGTGGGAAGCAGTTACTTTCCCCTGTATCCCTGTGTTACACACTGACAGTTGCAGCCACCATCCTTTCTTTTTCCACCTTCAAGTCTTTGTTTGCGGTTCCTTTATAATGCCAGGCACTTGTGCTAAAAATAGCTGCTCCATTTTCTTGTGACTCCACCCAGGTTAGTCTGCCTGCTTCCCTTCCTCCCAGGAGGCCATATCCTCAGTAAGGATTTGTTAGCAAGCCTTTGTATTTCTTTCCCCCTCCAACTACAGACAGCCCACCCCGCCCTTCCTCCCTAAGGCTGCGGGCAGCTTTCCTAAATAGCGCCTTAGAGTGGATGTAGTGGCAGCAACGGCGCCATGCCAGGGACTCTCAGAGGGAGTGGGCACCAGAGGAAACATTCAAGTGGCAGAAGGTCCCTGCCAAGGGAAGCAGTCTCTTTTAATCTTTGTAAAATGTTGAGAGACCTTGTTAGAGAGAGCAGGGGCAACACCATGCGAAAGGAAACCCAAACAATGGGGCGGGGGCGGGGGTGTCACCAGACAAAAAACAGGAAGGCACTTGTGAGGAATCCATGGTCTTGATTCTCAGATGGACATTTTTTTTTCATATTTCTGTGTTGCAGAAGTTGAAACATAGCTTATGCTTGCTGGGCAAGCTTCACATCATGGTAGTGCTTCTTTTCTCCCCTGCTACCCTTCCAGCCTCACTACACTCCCAAAACAAAAGCATTATTAAAGAGAAGGCATGCCTCTTGCAATGTTTGGTGTCCAGCTTTGAAGAAACAATAACTTCACCAAGGTAAATTCAACACTGTCCGGGGTTTACTTCTAGCCTTGTGAACCAAGAATCTTAATTTGTAGGCACACAAAATGGCATTTTCTAAGAAAAAAAAAAATCTACTATTTCTTTGGTTTAGAAAGGCCAAAGTATAAATTTAGATTGTCCGTTGAACAAACATAACAGACACACTGGAAGGGTGGAGGAGTGCTCATGTCAGACCAACCAGGTTTCCCTCCTACAGCTGGGAGCCAGACATCCTAGTGTGCAAAGTCAAGTGGACCTTAGGAAACATCACTACAATCGAAGCAAGTGGAAGTGATGGAATTCCAGCTGAGCTAATTCAAATCCTAAAAGATGATGTTGTGAAAGTGCTGCATTCAACAAGCTAGCAAATTTGGAAAACTCAGCACTGGTCACAGGACTAGAAAATGTCAGTTTTTATTCCAGTCCTAAAGAAGGGCAGTGCCAAAGAATGTTCATACTACTGTACAATTGCGCTTATTTCATGCTAGCAAAGTAATGCTCAAAATTCCCCAAGCCACGCTTCAGCAGTACGTGAACTGAGATCTTCCAGATGTTCAAACTGGATTTAGAAAAGGCAGAGGAACCAGAGATCAAATTGCCGACATCCGCTGGATCATAGAAAAAGCAAGACAATTTCAGAAAAGCATCTACTTCTGCTTCACTGTCTACGCTAAAGCCTTTGACTGTGTGGATCACATTAACTGTGGTAAAGTCTTAAGAGAGGGTAATACCAGACCACCTTACCTGCTTCCTGTGAAGCCTGTATGCAGGTCAAGAAGCAACAGTTAGAACCGAACATAGAACAATGGGCTGGTTCCAAATTGGGAAAGGAGTATGTCAAGGCTGTGTATTATCACCCTGCTTATTTAACTTATATGCTGAATACATCATGAGAAATGCCAGACTGGATGAAGGACAAGCTGGAATCCAGAATGCCAGGAGAAATATCAATAATCTCAGATATGCAGATGGTATCACCCTTATCGCAGAGAGCGAAGAGGAACTAGAGAGCCTCTTGATGAGGGTGAAAGAGGAAAGTGAAAAAGCTGGCTTAATACTCAACCTTCAGAAAACTAAGATCATGGCAACCGGTCCCATCATTTCATGGCAAATAGATGGGGAAACAGTGGAAACAATGGCAGAATTTATTTTTGGGGGCTCCAAAATCACTGTAGATGGTGACTGCAGCCATGAAATTAAAAGACACTTTCTCCTTGGAAGAAAAGCTATGACAAAACTAGACAGTGTGTTAAAAAGCAGAGACATTATTTTGCTGACAAAGGCCCATCTAGTCAAAGCTATGGTTTTTCCAGTGGTAATGTGTAGATGTAAGAGTTGAACCATAAAGAAGACAGCATTGAAGAATTGATGCTTTTTGAACTGTGGTGTTGGAGAAGACTCTTGAGAGTGCCTTGGACTGCAAGGAGATCAAACCAGTCAATCCTAAAGTAAATCAGTCCTGAATATTCATTGGAAGGACTGATGCTGAAGCTTCAATTCTTTGGTCACCTGATGTGAGGAGACAACTCATTAGAAAAGACCCTGATGCTAGGAAAGACTGAAGGCAGGAGGAGAAGGAGACGACGGGGGATGAGGTGGTTGGATGGCATCAGCGACTCAATGGACACGAGTTTGAGCAAGCTCCAGGAGTTGGTGATGGACAGGGAAGCCTGGCATGCTGCAGTGCATGGAGTTGCAAAGAGTCAAACATGACTGAGCAACCGAACAACAACAACAGCCGGGCTGGTACACGGATGCCTCCCTTTCATCAGAAGATGGCTGGATTGGTCTCTAGGTAGCCTGAAAAGTCCATCTCCACAGGACAGAGAGCCTTGCCAACAGGCCTGTAATACTCATCAGCCTCTAAAATCTTCCTCTCTGAATTCCGAGTGGCAGGCACCTCTGAAACAGGGGGCAAGAGGGCAGGGGACAGCATTTTAAGGAATGATAAAGTGGACAGGACGGGGCTTCCCAGGTGGTGCTGGTGGTAAAGAACCCACCTCTCAATGGAAAAGATACAAGAGACAAGGTTCAATCCCTGGGTCAGGAAGATCCCCTGGAGAAGGGAATGGCTACCCACTCCAGTAGTCTTGCCTGGAGAATCCCATGGACAGAGCAGACGTGTGGGCTACAGCTGGTAGGTTCACAAAGAGTCAGAATGACTGAAGCTACTTAACACACATGCACACACATGGCGATAGGACATGATGAAAACTGGTTAGAACTAACTAGGTCCATGATGGCAGAATATTCCGCTTCCAGGGGATCTTAAGCCTCATCATATGCTCACTGTAATGCCATAAATTAAGTGACATACCTACCAGCACCGTGATAGTTCCCAGATTGACCATCAAGACTGAGAGTTAGGCAGTGGCCCAGTTTCTGAAAATCCCCACCCCTTCCCCCAAATAGTTGGAATAATCCTCCCACTTATTGGCCTAGGAAATTATCCAGCCCATAAAAATGAAACATGCCGTGTTTTAAGGCCTTTCTCCTGAGATGGTCCACACTCTGTCTGTGGTGTGTGTTTCTCTCTAAATAAATCCCCACTTCTTACCCATCACTTTGTCTCTCACTGAATTCTTTCTGAGATGAGACAACAACAACAACAAAAAACAAGAACAAAAGCTTTTAATACTCAACCTTGGTCTTTTTTGTTTTTGGAAATCACACTCTCTTAAGAAGCAATATAGGACTTATATTCATATATGATCTCCCCTCTCTTTATATATCCATACAGAAAAATATTTTGCTTTAGCTATACTCAGTATTGAGGCTTCTCTGGTGGCTCAGATGGTAAAGAATCTGCCTGTAATGCAGGAGACCCAGATTTGATCCCTGGGTTGGGAAGATCCCCCAAAGGAGGGCATGACAACCTACTCCAGTATACTTGCCTGGAGAATCCACAAACAGAGGAGTCTGGTGGGCTACAGTCCATGGGGTCACAAAGAGTCAGACACAACTGAGTGACTAACACACTTTGTACTCAAGTTTACAACCTTGAGAGATTCTCTGTTTCTTTATTGTTTTCATTATATTACACTGCTGATTTTCAACCTTGGCTTCAAATGATCTCTCCACCAAACCCCTCCAGTCCTTTTTTTCAGGTGAAGAGTTATTTTTGTACATTGTCATTTAGTTGCTCAGTTGTGTCCGACTCTTTGGTGACACTATAGACTGTAGCCACCAGGCTCCTCTGTCTATGGGATTCTCCAGGCAAGGATATGGAAATGGGTTGCCATTTCCTTCTCCAATTTTTGTACATTATATGACACTATGTGGTATTGCTCTTTCTTGCCTGGTTTCTTTCATGCAATGTAATATTTGTAAGAACATCAGTGTTGTTGCTTGTGATTGTAGGTTGTCAAATTTTGCAAGTGTACAGGGTTTCATTATATGAATACTCTATGTATCTGACTACTATTGGTGGACATTTGGGTAGTTTCCAGCTTCTGTCCCTTTTGAATGCTATGGATGTTCTAGTCCATGCCTTTTGGAGATCATACGTACAGATTTCTTTTAGGTATATACCTAGGAGTGAAACAGATTGATTGTAAGATTTGCCTATATTCTGGCTAAGTATATATAGAATATATTTTTAAATTAACACCAGACCACGTAACTCACCTTTTGAAACCCTCACTGGCTTGCTTTTATAGTTTTTTTTTTTTAAGTGAAAACAAAAAACATGCTTTTCCAAACCTAGCATTAAAATCAATACTTAATTTTTAACACAGTCTTAAATTCTAAATGCATACTTCTGAATATCTAAACTGTGTGTTAAGCAGATGAATACATTCTACTGACATTTCAGATCTTTAAAAACCAACTATCTATTAATATAGGCATTACTCCAGGACACATTTGGATAGAGTTCTTAGAGATCTTAGATCATTTTTAAGCTCACTTGAAGAACACCAATCATTAACAATCATTTTTGCATTTTATTCATAAATGTGGATATAATTTATGATAAAATAAAAATGAATGTATATTAGTTTCATTGTTAGAGTAGGCTTTATTCCAATCTCTGCTTAAAAAACACACTATTTTCAAAATATTGAAATCTACTTTTAGGTCATCTTTACCATCATTGCTACAAGATATTTTTTTGAATTATTAGAATTATTTTCTTCAAAGAGAAAAATGATCGAATTCAGCTCTGTACATCCTTTTTTAAAACATGAGTTAGTTAATTAATTTTTGACTGGGCTGGGTCTTCATTTTTGCTCATGGGTTTTCTCCAGCAGCACTTCCTTGCAGTGCTCTGGCTTATTTTGGTGGCTTCTCTTGTTTCAGAGCACAGCTTCCAGGTGCATGGGCTTCAGTAGTTTTAGCTCATAGGTTTAGCTGCCCCTTAGCAGGTGGAATCTTAGTTTCCTGACCGGGGATCAAACCCATGTGCCCTGCATTGGCAGGTGGATTCTTAACCACTGGACTGCCAGGGAAGTCCTCACTCCATACATCTTACACAGGCTTTACATCTAACACACTCATCTATGCAGTGCCTGACTATAGGACCCTGTGTCTAATTTGTTCTCTGCACTCAGTCTTTTTCTCCCATTTACATATTTGTCTGGATGCTTTTCCCTCTCTTTTGAATATTCTTTTTGTCCGATCCCCTGCCTGGCATGCCCACAGCCCAGACAGCTCAGCTCCTAGTAGGTAGCCCCTTCTCATTTTGCAAATGTCACTTTCTGGGGGAAGCTTCTTAAGATCGTAATTACTTATGTTAAGTACTTCCATTTTATTTTTGCTTCTTCTACCAATTTTTTTCATAGCACTCATGACAAATTTGAAACTCTACACTTATTTTTCTTTTTTACTCATCTGTGTCTTCTTCTAGCCTTGGGATATTTTAAAAAATACGTATGTGTGTACTCCACTCCCAGATATCATGGTATAATTAGTTTGGTGGGGAATCCTGGCCTTAAAAAAAAAAAAAAAAACTCCCAAGTTAATTAATGTGTCACATGCACAGCATTATAAATACTGGAGGAATGATATAAACGGTTTTTAGTGATTGATGTATGCAATTCAAGGCGCTTCCCAGGTGGTGCAGTGGTAAAGAATCTGCCTGCCAATTCAGGAGATGCAAGACTTGGGTTCGATCTCTGGGTTGGGACAATCCCCTGGAGTAGGAAATGGCAACCCACTCCAGTATTCTTGCTTGGAAAATTCCATGGACAAAGGACCCATGCATCCATGGGGTCACAAAGAGTTGGACATGACTGAGCAAACAGTGTACATGCAATCCAAAATATTTGCAGCCCATTGGGATGGCCCACATAATACCTCATTTTATGTAGGTATTATAGGAACAGTGTTACACAGAGTTCTGTTACACAGAATCTCTGAATTAGGTTCACAGTTACACAACTGGTTACTGGTATAGCTAAGGTGATTCTAATTTCCAATCTCATTGCTTTTCCGCTGTGTTGCAAACTCTGGGTGTTTCATATTGTAGTTATCTGTGCATGTCTCCCTGAACTGTAAGAACTTGGGCTGTGTCTGCTTCATAATTTCACTCTCACAATTTTACTCTTCTTAGAACCTGTTGCATGTAATCCTCTGCCTAGCAGACTGTCAATAAATGTGTTGAGAGCAAATAATATGACAATGTAAATCACTTACGTGACACATATATAATGTACTTCCCTGAGCTGGTTTTGACACTGTATACCTTGGGCATTGATATTTCATTATTTCAGAATCTTTTTCTTTGCACAATAAAGTGTTAAATTAGTTTTAAGAGTCTTGAAGTCAAAGAGGTTTGAGGATGTTTGAAAGTATAGTACCGTGTCTGGAGTATTAAGTGTCAGTAGCAAGAGGGATTATCTTGGCTCATGGTTGAACTATTTTTAGCTGCAATATTGGGCAGTGTCAGAGTATAAAGAATCTCCTTAATCAGAGTTGTCATTTCAATAACTACACAGTACCATGAATTTAGGGGCATCATTTGACTCACTGTATTTTGACTCAAATTAAAATGAAAAAAAAATCATTGTATAGTTAAGTAGTTTCTGATGATTTGTATTTTGTAAAAAAGGCAAAACAAAACAATAGTTAAACACTCAAGCTACTATCTTAAATTAATGAGGTAGTTCTGGCTTTAAGAATTTTTGGTCTGGGCTCTTTCCAAAGAGAATGAAAATATAATTGCCAATAAAATTCAAGGAATTTTGTGGTTGGAAATATATGGTAAACACCTTCTCTTAGCTGGTCTGGAGGTTAGGTTTCTAAGAAATAGAGTACTTGGTAATTTTTTCTCAGCAAGATTAAATTCCATTAGAAAACAAAAGGTTAGGGGAAAACATCTAAAATAGCACTATAAGTTTTCTTTAATGTCAATTACATCACAATAAAATTATTTTAAAGAAAAACACGATTAATAAAAAATACAAAAGGAACCCATTTCATTGATATAACAGTCTGCTCCAGAATCATCCTCTTTAATTGATAAGGAAATATTGCTCTTGGCTGGATGATCTGCTGAAGCCATAGGTTTTGTTTCATATGAAATATGCTTCACTGAAAATTTTCCAAGCTTGTCTTTGCTGGCTTGAAAGGTAAGGTCTTATGCTCTTGCATTCTTGTTCTTGCAAGTCTTGGCAAAATGTTAAGCTCCTCACAAATTATCGCGGTACCCAAGGGCACGCTTTCCAGGCTTGATCTTCTGGCCATTTATCTGGAGAGTTAAGTAGAGACAAATCTTTCTGCACTTCTACTCAGCCTTGGCTTCTTGAGAAGCAAGGATTGGGGGCGGGGATAAGCATGTGCCAAGAGGAACTTCAAACCCGCAGAATAACAATAAAAACCTGATTGTCCCAAAACCACTGCTGCAAAGAGTTATAGGATCTTGACATGTCACCCTTTCTACTCTTAAGGCCCTTGAGAGCTATATTTTTTTTCCTTTTTACACTCTTAGCTCTTGTTAGAATGTTAAGTGACTATCAGTGATTATTATGCAATTGTTAAATGAATTATGCATGTGACATCGGAAGAGTATTAAAAAGGAATAGCCCTGTGGGCTGCTGTCTATGGGGTCACACAGAATCGGACACGACTGAAGTGACTTAGCAGCAGCAGCAGCAGCAGCAGCAGCATCTCTTGCACCTTTGCAAATCACCTTTTCTCTGTAATTTTTGCAATCCCCCTCAAGAAGCGAATCAAGTCAGAAAGCAAATTAATTTTTGCTTCTCATTGTCAATGAGAATTTACTCTGGAAGTAATTTATCCACTGAATGAAATTTAAGGCACGTGCCTTAATGTCTCTCGTCACACTCAGGGAATAAAATTGGTCAGTAATTAAAATGTCCAGTTGCATTAATAGTTAAACTTTAATTCTAATTCCACTAGAAGGGAAGTGGCAGGAGACTGGGGAGAGAGGAAGGGTCTGGATTGTGATCCGGTGCTGGTTTTGGCCCGAGTTCAAAGCTTGTTCTTTTCCTCGTGTTCCTTCCTCAGCTCCATCTCTTAGGATTTCTCACCAGCAGCTCCCAAGGCTCCTGGCTAATGCCTCTTTGCTCCCACCAGGTGCTTCATGGTAAATAAATTCACGTTCTCTGCCCAAGTGTCTTTCTGTAGGGCATGCAAAGCAGTCACTCCTTATTTGATTAATCCTTACTCTCTATTTTCCAGGGCATGTACTGAATCACCAAGGATCCTACATGACATCAATCTTCTTCTACATCCCTCTTGGCATGTGATGAAAGGAGGAGTTTGCTTGGGATTGTCCTGGTAACAAGGAACACTCCCAATCCCTGGACCCCCTTCCTGGGAAGCAAAAGTCCTGGTTTTCTGCAGAGGGCATGGCAGGCTGGGAGAAAAACACAAAACCGATGTGAGTTTTGGGGCGCAACCCCCCTCTCCCCCAAAAAAGGGCTGAAACAACATAATTTCAGTGTTGAACATATATGGGCGCAGATTATCCATCTCTTATAATTGCTGTCACATGATTCGTGGCGCAAAACAATACATCATTCATTATAGCATCACTCCAGGTGCTAACAAAGACTCTCTCCTTGACCAAATTTTAATCAGCCTCCTCTGAGCCCTCTTCTTGAGTAGTCCTCAACTTTGGCCCATGAGAACTGTAGGGTCTCAGCACCAGTGACTTCATCTACTCCCCACTTTAAGAGATTTGAACAAACACGAGTCTAGTTTCTAATAGCTCAAGGTCACATCCCTAAGATGACTCCAGCTGCCTTAAGAACCTTCCTGTGAAAGCCCAACCCTACCAGAAAGATTTACTGTCTGATCCAGCTAATAGGATCTCCCTATAGGAGGTTGACCTTCCTTTTCTTAGAAGTGTTTCCTTAAAAAAGGAAAAATACAAAAAACTTGCAATTATAAATCCTTTCAATATACTTTTGCAATGTGTCTTTTACAACTCAAGCGTGTCTTTCTGAAGAACCTGGAGGGGAGGTGTCATCCTTTTGAAATGTAATCATCAAGATAAGGCCCCTGCCTCCCAGTGTTTGTTGGGGGTAGGAGCCTAAGCTTGATAAGCTAATCCGTCGACTTTCTCCTTTTGAACCTTCAGAGTTTTTCCTTTAGTTCATCCTAGCGCTGCTAAGTCGCTTCAGTCGTGTCCGACTCTGTGTGACCCCATAGATGGCAGCCCACTAGGCACCTCCATCCCTGGGATTCTCCAGGCAAGAACACTGGAGTGGGTTGCCATTTCCTTCTCCAATGCATGAATGTGAAAAGTGAAAGCGAAGTCGCTCAGTCATGCCCGACTCTTAGCGATCCCATGGACTGCAGCCTACCAGGCTCCTCCGTCCATGGGATTTTCCAGGCAAGAGTACTGGAGTGGGGTGCCATGGCCTTCTCCATTAGCAGCAGCAGCAGCATTTCAGAAGCCTCCTGCCTTTTGTTTTGGCAAGGTTGTTTTTTCACAATTCATATTTTATCTTAAAAAATTTTCAGCTTTATTGATGCATAATTGACATATAAAATTGTAAGTTATTTAGTGAACACTGTGGTGATTCTGTTCACTGATTAGTGAACACATATACACTGTGAAAGGAGTCCCCCCATGAAGTTAATTGTCACATCTGTCATCTAATAGATTTATTTTTCTATTGGTTTTTGGAATATTTAAGTTTTACTCTTAACATTTCAGTTATACAATACAACTGGCCTTCTATATCTGTGGGTTCCATAAATGAGGATAGAAAATATTCAGAAAAACATTGCAGAAAAGTTCTAAAGAGCAAAACTTGAGTTTGCATCGTGGTGGTGACTATTTGCATAGCATTTATCTTGTATAAGTTATCAAAATAATCTTGAGATGACTTAGTCTTAGATTATATGCAAATACAGTTGCCCCTTGACAGTTGAGGGCTTTAGTGGTGCCTACCCTCCACGAGTTTAAAATCCACGGTAACTTTACAGCTGGCGCTTCCCAGGTGGCGCTAGTGGTAAAGAAGCCGCCTGCCAATGCAGGTTAGATGTAAGAGACACCGATTTGATCCCTGGGTCAGGAAGATCCCCTGGAGAAGGGAATGGCAATCCACTCCAGTATTGTCTCCTGGAGAATCCCACTGACAGAGGATCCTGGAGGGCTGCAGTCCATGGCGTTGCACAGAGTCGGCATGACTGAAGCGACTTAGCACACACTATTCTCTATTGTAGGATTACTGAACAAAATCTCCCCAACCTTTAACTAGCATCTGACTGTTTCTCTTTGACAGCATGTAACTTACATGTGTTATAGTTGTGTCAACAGTCCATCTTTGATTTTGGATTGACTGTGCTATGTACTGAGATAGAGCCAGTTTAATGTTTTAAATTGGGAATAGTGTGTGTTTGCCAGGGATTCAGTTCATGAAAACGGGAACTATGGCAAAGACCAATGCCAGCATACCCAGACATCACTGGTAGGGGGAGGAGGGAAAGAGTGGGATGTATGGAGAGAGTAACATGGAACCGTACATCACCATATGTAAAATAGACAGCCAATGGGTATTTGGTGTACGACTCAGGGAGCTCAAACTGGGGCTTGGTAACAACCTAGAGGGGTGGAATGAGGAGGGATGTGGGAGAAATGTTCAAGTGGGAAGGGACATAGGGAAACCTATGGCTGATTCATGTTGATGTTTGGTAGAAACCAGAACAATACTGTAAAGCAATTATCCTTCAATTAAAAATAAATATTAAAAAGAGTAACTATGTCATTTTGATGACAGAAAGATATGTAAAAGCAAATGAAAGAGTTGAGCATGCTGCACAAAACAGAACATACTACACAATATTTGGAAAAGAATTTGGGTCTGGCATGGTGAGGAAGGAGATGTGAAAACTGTCAATGAAAATTCAATAAACTATCAAGTTAAGAAGACAAGACTTTATTTGAATCAAACTGAGGACTATAATCCTGGAGACAGACTCTCAGAAGCTTTGAGAACTTTTAGAAGCTGAAGGCACAGTCATATACATTTTTGAGACTAAGAATCTTACATCAAAATGACACACTGATATTTTGTATAAAGTTCACCAAGGATACATAGCCCAGGTAAGTAGCTGCAAAGTGAGCAATAAGGTCCATGACCCCTTACACAGCTGGGAAAAGTTATTCTTTTAATAAGTTACATTGCTATCATCAAAGAAAGGGGAAAAATTATCTTTAAGATGGAGGAGGCAATCCCATCTTTGAGGACTCTGGGTAATGCGCAATTCAGAGACATCCTACACATTAGGGAAAGAGGGAAGAAACCGAAACAAACACACAGAGAGGATTTTATGTTTAATTATTTCCTTTCCTGCCTTAAAATATAAATCCTATTTCATCAAACCACATATGGACCTCAATTCTCACAAGTCTGGGATACACTATGAACATACTTTGAAATCAATAAAAAGTTTTATTGATTCCGCCAAAGGCACCAGTAACATAGTTGCCATTGAACTAACTTTGGCGTTCTGTAGGAATGAACAGTTACAGCAATTCTTGATTGTTCTATTAAATCTAGTGGAGCCACATTTCTGGAGTGGAGGTTGCAACTGAAATGTCCAATGGATGAACAAAAGGGAAATTTTGATCACAGATGTTTTGGCCCCTCACAGTGTACATCTGATTCTGTCAGATTTCACTGTAGAAATCATGGTTTCTACAGTGTATCAAGTGATGTGTTGAATGGAGACAACAATGTTCCTGCTAGCTCTTAGATACTTTGATTCAAGAAAAGGAGTTTCAAATCTTCTTAATCTCTTTTAAGATGCCAATGAAACCACAGAAATTGTAGAATAAAAGAGGTACTTCCCTGGTGGTCCAGTGGTTAAGAATTTGCCTTGCAATGCAAGGGACTCAGGTTTGATCCCTGGTTGGTGAGCCAAGAGCCCCCGTGCCATGGAGCAGCTAAGCCTGAATGCCACAAGTACTGAAGCCCCAGTGCTCTGAAGCCCACGTATCACAACTAGAGAGAGTTCATGGCTTCACTTAAAGACCCCGCATGGCACAGCAAAGATCCTGCATGGCACAGCAAGACCTGCCACAGCCAGATAAATAAATATGTTAAAACATCTATAATACTGAATCCCCAAAATGACAGAATGATTTGGTTCATTTTCAAAGCAAGCCATTCAACATCACAGTAATCCAAGTCTATGCCCCAACCACTAATGCTGAAGAAGCTGAAGCCGAACAGTTCTATGAAGACCTACAAGACCTTCTAGAACTAACACCCCCAAAAGATGTCCTTTTCATCATAGGGGACTGGAATGTAAAAATAGGAAGTCAAGAGATACCTGGAGTAACAGGCAAATTTGGCCTTGGAATACGGAATGAAGCAAGGCAAAGGCTAACACAGTTTTGCCAAGAGAATGCATTTATCATAGAAAACACCTTCTTCCAACAACACAAGAGAGGACTCTACACATGAACATCACCAGATGGTCAATACCCAAATCAGACTGATTATATTCTTTGCAGTTGAAGGTAGAGAAGTTCTATACACTCAGCAAAACCAAGACCTGGAGCTGATTGTGGCTCAGATAATGAGCTTCTTATTGCAATATTCAGGCTTAAATTGAAGAAAGTAGGGGAAGCCACTAGACCATTCAGGTCTGACATAAATCAAATCCTTTATTGTAGAGAGGAGGTGATGAGCAGACTCAAGGGATTAGATCTGGTAGACAGAGTGACTGAAGAACTGTGGATGGAAGTTTCTAACCTTGTATAGGAGGTAGTGACCAAAATCATCCCCAAGAAAAAGAAATGCAAGAAGACAAAGTGGTTGTCTGAGGAGGCCTTACACATAGCTGAGAGAAGAAGAGAAGTGCAAGCAAAGGAGAAAGGGACAGATATACTCAACTGAATGCAGAGTTCCAGAGAACAGCAAGGAGAAATGAGACAGCCTTCTTAAGTGAGCAATAAAAAGAAATAGAGGAAAACAATAGTGAACAATAAAAAGAAATAGAGGAAAACAATAGAACGGGAAAGACTAGAGATCTCTTGAAGAGAATTGGAGATATCAAGGGAACATGTCGTGATAAGATGGGAACAATAAAGGACAGAAACGGCAAATACCTAACAGAAGCAGAAGAGGTTAAGAAGAGGTGGCAAGGAATACAAAGAAGAACTATACAAAGAAGGTCTTAATGATGGAGATAACCAACAGAGTGGTCACTCACCTCTAGCCAGACATCCTGGAGTGTGAAGTCAAGTAAGACCTTCCGAAGCCTTACTACGAACAGAGCTAGTGGAGGTGATGGAATCCAGCTGAGTTATTTAAAATGCTAAAAGATGATGCTGTTAAAGTGCTGCACTCAATACACCAGCAAATTTGGAAAACTCAGCAGTGACCATAGGACCGGAAAAGGTCAGTTTTCATTCCAATCCCTAAGAAAGGCAATGCCAAAGAATGTTCAAACCACCGTAAAATTTCCCCTATTTCACATGCTAGCAAGGCAATGCTCAAAATCCTTCAAGCTAGGCTTCAACAGTACGTGAACTGAGATCGTTCAGCTGTACAAGTTGGATTTAGAAAAAGCAGAGGAACTAGAGATTAAATTGTCAACATCTGTTGGATCATAGAAAAATCAAGTGAATTCCAAAACACATCTACTTCTGCTTCATTGACTACTCTAAAGCCTTTGACTGTATGGATCACAACAAACTGTGGAAAATTCTTATAGAGATGGGAATCCCAGACCACCTCACCTGGCTCCTGAGGAACCTGTGTATTCAGGACAAGAAGCAACAGAAAGGGGTACAGAACAATTAACTAGTTCAAAATTGGGAAAGCAGTACAACAAGGCTATATATTGTAACTCTGCTTATTTAACTTATATGCAGAGTACATCATGCGAAATGCTGGGCTGGATGAAGAACAAGCTGGAATCCAGATTGCCGGGAAAAATATCAATAACCTCAGATATGCAGATGATACCACTCTAATGGCAGAAAGTAAAGAGGAACTAAAGAGCCTCTTGATGACAGTGGAAGAGGAGAGTGAAAAAACTGGTTTAAAATTCAACATTCAAAAAACTAAAATGATGGCATCAGTTTCCCATCACTTCTTTGCAAATAGATGGGGAAACAGTGGAAACAGTGAAAGCTTTTATTTTCTTGGGCTTCAAAATCACTGTGGATGGTGACTGCAGCCATGAAATTAAAAGATGCTTGCTCCTTGGAAGAAAAGCTATGATAACCCTAGACAGCATATTAAAAAGCGTAGACATCAGCTTATTGACAAAAGTCCACATAGTCAAAGCTATGGTTTTTCCAGTAGTCATGTATGGATGTGAGACTTGGACCATAACGAAGGCAGAGTGCTGAAGAATCGATGCTTTCAAATTGTAGGGCTGGAGAAGACTCTTGAGAGTTCCTTGGACAGCAAGGAGATCAAACCAGCCAATCCAACTCATTGGAAAAGACCCTGATGCTAAGAAAGATTGAGGGCAGGAGAAGAAGAGGTGACAGAGGATGAGACGGCTAGATGGCATCACCGACTCAATGGAGATAAGTTTGAGCAAACATCTGGGAGATGATGAAAGACAGGGAAGTCTGGTGTGCTGCAGTTCATGGAGTTGCAAAGAGTTGACACGACTTAGCCACTGAACAACACATAATATTGAGACAAACAAAATATTATTGATATTTTATTTATGTAAACTATTAATAGACGTTCTTCATTTATCTGCATATTCCACAGTGCAAATGTAAATGTTGGCAAATTCTGTTTTATCTATAAATTTCTTACAAAATAAAGTGAAAAAACCTCACCTGTTCAATGTCTAACATACCTTGTATATAGCACTGATAAGATGGGTGTGTTTTGTTTTCCTGTGACATTGAGGCTTTGTAATGACAGTTTTGGTCACTCTTCAGTTTCCCAAAATGCACAGAGACAATTCATGAGATTTTGGACTGTAAAAAAATGGAAAACTAGTCCCTTAGACATGCACCCACAAGCAGGTGTCAGTGTTGTCAACCAAAGGAAAGATGTAAAAATATTGGTCTGCTGTCAAATCAGCAGATTTTCCACTTTACTTTTTAGAATATGGGTCAAAAGTATGTCTTCCTCTAATTTGGAAATACATTGAGGATAAAAACCAAAAAGGGTTACGAACCAAAATGTATTTGCTGTTTTTCTAAAACTGCTTGATGATCTTTGAAGGGACACAAGAGTCTTTAATAAACATGAGTTGATTGTACCCGGCTGTTCAATGCTGTGTGGGTTGCAACCAAAATTCATACAGGAAAAAAACAAAAAACTAAAAAAGGCTGATTTCTTTGGAAACAATATTGCTTCAAAAATCAAAGTGAAGTCACCAGGAGAAGACAATCAAGTTAAACAGGGATTTCTTGGGAGTTCCCCGGTGGTCCACTGGTAAAGACTCCGCCTTCCAGTGCAGGGGATACGGGATATCCTTGGTCAGGAACTAAGATCCCACACTGTCGTTGTTGTTTTTTTAGGACAAAAACACTAAGTCCTAAGTCCTGTCTGACTCTTTGTGACCCCATGGACTGTAGCATGCCAGACTCCTCTGTCCTTCACTGTCTCCTGGAGTTTGCTCAAATTCATGTTCATTGAGTCTGTGATGCTATTTAATCATCTTATCCTCTGCCTCTGTCTTCTCCTCCTGCCTTCAACTTTTCCCAGCATCAGGGTCTTTTCCAATAAGTCAGCTCTTTACATCAGGTGGCAAGAGTATTGGAGCTTCAGCTTCAACATCAGTCCTTCCAATGAAATTTTAGCATTGATTTCCTTTAGGATTGACTGATTTGATCTCCTTGTTGTCCAAGGGACTCTCAAGAGTCTTCTCCAACACCACAATTCAAAACCATCAATTTTTCGGTGCTCAGACTTTTTTATGGTCCAACTCTCACATCTCTAACATGACTACTGGAAAAACCATAGGTTTGACTATATGGACCTTTGTCAGCAAAGTGATGTCTCTGATTTTTAATATACTGTGTAGGTTTGTCCTAGCTTTCTTTCCAAGGAACAAGTGTCCTTTAATTTCCTGGTGGTGCTCATTATCCACCGTGATTTTGTAGCCCAAGAAAGTAGAATCTATTACAGCTTTCTCCTTTCTATTTGTGTTGAAATGATGGGACCTGACACCATGATATTAGCTTTTTGAATGTTGAGTTTTAATCCAGCTTTTTCACTCTGCTCTTCCACCCTCATCAAGAGGTTCTTTAGTTCCTCCTCACTTTCTGCCGTTAGAGTGGTATCATCTGTGTATCTGATGATATTTCCTATTGTTTTCTTTCTATGATTTATATCTAACATTTATGTAACAGCAAAGTAAATACTATGGAATCAAAAGTGTTTCAAAGACATCTGTTTCATATTTTTTATGTTAAAGTAATAACTTTTGTATATGAATACTTATTAACTGCTATATTGTTATGTGGGATTTTGGGTCTTATATGGCTGTGTCATGATTCCGGTGTTAAAGAGTTGATCATCCTAACCCCTTTCTGTTGGTATAGAATTATAGTTTGCCAACATCTGTCTTTCTAAGAATATCTCTCTTACCACCATGCACACACACACACAGAGCAAGCCCCTCAAGTCTGTCATATCATGCCCTGGATTCGGGTGGGTACCGCCACAGAAAATGCTGCTTTGAAATCTTGACCTACACCTTGGTGCCTCAGGCGGTGTTTCTGAGAAGCATCTTTTGAGTTCTTTTCTAAATTTCTAATAAGTTTCTCTTACGCTTGGCTGCCCTGTGGATTGTCCTTTCCCTGAATACCGATTCAGTGAAGCTTTGTGAATTCCCCGGCTTTGTATGATTAGGAACAAGCTCTACCAGGACTGCGGTTCATGTGGTTCATCAGGGAAATGCTGGGGAGACTTGTGCCTCCCATGATGCACCAATCAGCCCTGGGATGAGCTCACCTGCTTTAACAGATGCAGGAAAACTTTATTTATTTATTTTGATCATATTTATTTATTTTTGGCTGTGCTGGGTCTTCATTGCTTCACCAGGGCGCTTCTCTAGGTGTGGCAAATGGGGACTGCTCTCAAGTTGCAGAGCTGGGGCTTCTCATCGCAGTGGCTTCTCTTGTTGCAGAGCATAGGTTCCAGGGCACATGGGCTTCAGTAGTTGCAACACGTGGGCTCAGTGGTTACAGCTCACGGGCTCTACAGGGCTGGCTCCATAGCTGTGGCACACGGGCTGAGTTGCTCCTCAGCATGTGGGATCTTCCTGGATCAGAGATGAACCCATGTCTTCTGTATTGGCAGGCAGATTCTTTACTGCTGGGCCACCAGGGAAGCCCCATGGCTGTGAGCTAAGTCCCTTCTGTTGTGTCCTACTCTTTGACACCCTATGGACTGTGGCCCGTCAGGCTCCTCTGTCCATGGGATTCTCCAGGTGAGAATACTGGAGTGGGTTGCCACGCCCTCCTCCAGGGGATCTTCCCAATCCAGGGGTCAAATCCGCATCTCTTTTGTCTCCTGCACTGGCAGGTGGCTTCCTTACCACTAGCGCCACCCGGGAAGCTGAAAGAGAACTTGACTTACTGTGACGGATGTTTGAAAAGCTGCCCATGTCTTTGTCCATTTCAAAGCACACTTTGCTTACAGTTTTTCAGTATTTAATGTTTAGAAGAAAAGTGCACTGGATTCATTAACAGAGGCTTTGTATGGTTAACTTTTTTGTGGACTGTGTTCTCTTGAGTCTGGCCTCTCTGGGTGTGTGGTTTTTCTTCTTCAGGGGACCAGTCAACAAAAGCATATTGCTTTCCAAATTTGTTTATATTTTCATGGGTAATACATTCATACAGTTCAGAATCTAGGGTGTACAAAAAAGTGTAGAATAAAAACTCCATTTCCTGTCCTGCCGCCATGACATCCTTTCCCTGTCTGCTTCCTTGGAGACAAACAATGATAATCAGTTTCTTGCAAGCCTTCCAAACATATTTTATGTATATGCAAGCAAATATATTCTCTCCTTTTTCTTCCCATGAAAAGGGTAGCTTATTATTATATATCCTGTACTAAACATGACTTTTTTTCTCTTTCAAAATACATCTTGAATATCTTCAAGAACCATGCTTAAAAGTCTCATTCTTCTAATGGTTTCAGAGTATCCATTTTATGAATGTACCCCAAATTACCTAACCAGGTGTTTGTTGAGGAATACACAGGTAATCTAATCTCTCATTGTTATAAGCAATGCTGCAGAAAAGAAGCTCGTGTCTCAAACTTTACCCAAATTTGTGGATATATTCTGTGATAAATTACAAACAGACTTGATGGATAAGAGGGATGTGTTTTTAAATCTTGCTAGATATTTTAAAATCACTGTCTGCAGAAATTATATTTACTAATTTAACTGCCTATAACAATTTATGGGAATACCTATTTCCTATCCTCTTGCTCACATAGCATATTTTAAATTTTTTCTCTTTGCCAAGCTGACAAGTGAATAGCTAACATCTTGATAGAATTCTAATATACACTTCTTATGAGTGAGGCTGAACATTTATCAGGCTCCACTGCTGCTGTATAACAAATTACCATGGATTAGTGGTTCTAACAACACAAAAATCTATGGTCTCATTTTCCGTGGATCAGGAGACTGGGCACAGGTTAGCTGGGTTCTCTGATCAGGGTCTCACCAGGCTGAACTGAAGTGATTACTGTCTGTGTTCTCATCTGGAGTTTCAGCTGGGAAGGGCTGACCTCCTGGCTCTCACAGGTTGAAAATTCAGTTCCTTGCAGTTGTAGGGCTGAGGTCACCATTCTCTTGTTGCCTTTCAGCAGGGAGATCCTCTCAGGCCATAGAAACTGCCACCATTCAGTGCCACGCGTTCCAAAACACAGCAGCTCACTGACTCAAAGTTGGTAGGAGGAAGGCTCGGCTTGGTCTGCTTGGACAGAGTCCTGTAGGACATGTTGCCACCAAATGAGCGACGGTCCACCATCTTTGCCTTGTAAAGTAACTTACGTAAGGGAGTGGCTGTCCCGTTAAATTCCCAGTTCGTGCACACTCCGGGGGGTGGGATTACTGAGGCGGTGCACACCACAGGGCAGGAGATCAGGGTCATTTTAGAATTCTGGCTATCACAAGAATTTTTGCTTAATTTTATTTTTATTAATAATATTACTGTAGAATATTTATTTCTTTATTTTTATTGTTTATCTCTTGCATCATGTGGGATCTAGTTCCCTGACCAGGGATCAAACCCAGGCCCCCTGCATTGGGAGCTCTTAGCCACTGGACCACCAGGGAAGTCCGCCTTAAGTTTAAAGGCCATTTGTGGTTCCGTTCTGTAAGCTGTCTTTTGCTATTCCTTGTCTGTTTTTTGCATATTCTGAAAATAGCAAGACTGCAGAAATGAGTACAGGACAAGCACAGGGGGAGTCCAAGCTTTGCCTGTCCTTCAGAGAAACGCAAGTGGGTGAAGAGATACCTTTCTCTGAGAATCCACTTTGGAGGACCAATGTTGTGTCAAATAGGCCAATCCTCAGTCTCTGAATCCCTCTTCTAACTGAGGATGCACTACTCCCCATCAATATCTTATTGGGGAGTGGGCTGTGAGAAGCAGATTCTATTCCAACACTAATTTAATATTAGAACTCTTCTATCAGTATATTTTATGGAAGAATAGTTGATTTATAATGTGCTAATTTGTTCTACACTGAAGATTGTCAAGAGACCAGCAGGTCTGCTTATCTCCTGGGAGATGCTGGCAGCAGCTGCCTCAGCCACCTGACTCAGCAATGCCAGGCTCACCCCTGGCCCAGGGACCTGTGCAGGTAAGACAGTGGGAGGGAAAGCAGAACCTCCAAACACAGAATCCCCAAGTCCCCAAGGGAGACCAAAATGTTATCTTCCTGTTTTTTTCTAGAAGCAATAGCCTACCTCTGCCTCCAATCCAAAGAAATGAGAGTGATCTCAATTTGAACAAAATCTTTTCCAGTCCAGTCTCATGCATCAGGCACGGTTAGCTTCCACACTCCAACCCCACTGTCTTCCATGGGACCCCCTTGATGCTGCTTTTTCTGAAAATGGAAACGCCCATGTCTCACAGGCTCCAGAGAGGCTGATGAAGTCATGGATAGGAAAGCACAGTGCTCATGAGATGTGGGTCTGCACAGCTTCTGTAGTCAAGGGCTGAGTTGGAAATTTCCACAGATATCTCGGTTCGGCAGATAATGAGATTTTATAAGGAATGCATCCAACTAGGGATGGGCCCCCTCTGACTATGCCACTTTCCTTTTCAAAATATCCCTGGGGTTCTCCAGTGTTTACAGAGTCAAGCCCCAAATCCATGAGGCCGCTGAAACCAAACTCTAACCATGCTTGTCAGCCACTGGAGTCTCCTAGAGATGCTTGTGCAACTGGCAAGTGGAATGCTGGGGGCGAACCTTTGATCAGAATCCCCTTTCCACTTTCACACGAGATAAGATTCTGACCTCAGATACATTTTGTCCCCCCAGATGCAGCTGTGAGCTGCACTCAGCAGTGGTCAGCTCGGCCACATCCTTGTCCTGCCCCCTCCTGGCCTCACTTCTGCTCCCCAATACAGCAGTAACAGTGCATGAGGGCTTTCCTGCCTCAGGCTCTGCTTTCTGGAGAAACCAACTAAGATATCCTTATTTCCACCCAACAAAACACTCACCACTAATTTAATCATCGTATTTTGAGACCATTGTGTGTTTGAGGCCATAGAAGATTCTTTAGAAAGAAAAGGGCTCAGAATCCACAGTGGATTTGAATACTGATCCCATCCCTTACTGGCTGTGCAACCTTGAGCAAGTTGCTGTGGTAGATACTGTGGATCAGTTTGTCCAAACGTCATTCTACACTTCTTCTAGTGGGGCACTGAAATGTGCATCTTCTTTTTGTTGTTGTTTTTAAAAATTATTTTATTATACTTATGGTTACTTTATTTATTAATACTTTTATGTGTGGAGTGCAGTTTCTTAGTTTCCCGTCCAGGGTTTGAATCTGAGCCCCCTGCATTGGAAGCATGGAGTCTCAATCACTGGATCTCCAGGGAAGTCCCTGAAATGTGTATTTTCTCCATAGCGATGCAGCCAGCATTCTGGATGTGAGTCAGATGTGTGAGACTTGAAAGGCAGAATTGAATTGGAGATTATTTTCCTCCTTCTTGGCTTCTCCTGGTGAGCAAGCCTGTGATGACTTTCCTGTGATGATGCTCCGTTATCCTGGGTGTTGAGAGGCAGCCACAGTGACAGGATGGTCTGCATGCTTGCTTTCCATGCCCCTGGTCAGAAGGAAATGAACAGGCTGCTATTTTCAGTTGGTAAAAGACTATCGGCTGAATAAGCAGTGAATCTGAAGGTAGAACTTTCAAAACAACAGCTTTCAAGGAGCAACATCTGAACTGGCCCTAAGATTGGCGTAACTGCAAAAGTCAGCATGAGCAGAGATTCCTCTTTTGGAAATAAGGCTTTGCCTTTCTGGAGGACTTCCTTAGAGCATACTCTCAACTCTACTGTCTGTCATGATGTGACTGGGGAAAGCACTTGGACACGCTCAACTGTTCCTGTCTATAGCATGTCAGTGATGATCCTGACCCCGGGTGAGGTCATGGGTGCAGGAGTGTCTTTGGCAGACTGTCTGCCAGAAAGTCCTTGGCTGTAAGCGTGTCTGTCCAAATCTGCATCTGTGTGTAGATTGGTCCACGTGGGTCTCTATGTGTGTATCTGGATGAATCTTTCACGTCTGTAAATAGTTAGCTGGTGTATCTGTGTGAGTTTCTAGGAACACGTGACTGTATTCATGACCAAATTTGTGTGCACATTGCTGGTGGGTATATCTATCTATGTTGTGGGTGTGTGTGTTGTGTATGTGATGGTGCATGTAGTGTTTGGCAATGATTGTGCATGGATATGTCTTTGCCTGCACATTCTCTACCTGAATGATTTCAGATGAATACACCTAACTTTGTTATCAGGTCGACCAGCTGTCCTCCTATACTTGTGTGTGGAGTGTGTGTATGTGTGTATACACAGTACACCCTCCTCCCCCCAACTCCGATCCAACACACATGCCGCCCTCTAGTGCTCACCAGAAGAAAGTGCCTTGCCCAGGCGTCACAGCAGGACTTGGACTGCCTACAATAAAGCTGGTTTGTGGCTTGCTCCTCACATCCAGATGACCAAGTTTCCACGACTGTCCTTGAGCGGCAGAGGAGTATTGTGCCTTCTAGAGTTGGGAACCCAAGCATGAGAGAGCATTGTGCAGGCTCTAACCCACAGGAAGTTCTGAATAGTGGGAGGTGAAATATATACCCCCTGGAGGTGGGAACAGGATCACCAGGGAGTGGGCGGGATGGTGAAGTGGAGGCTGTTACACCACATTTCTGTTTAATGAGTCAGTCGGCAGTTGATGGTGGTGGAAGGGACCTTCCTTCTGGCCTCTACATGTGAGGGTTTCTGCCTCTGAGAAGCTGACCCCAGAATATGCTATCTTCCCATGTGACTCTGTATAGGAAATGTTGGAGCTACCAGCAACCCTACTACCCAGGAGCTGTTTGTGGGAGGTGTACTCCATGCCAGGTACTGAACTAAACCCTTTACACACTATCTCATTCGATTCTCCAAACAACTCTATGAGTGGATACTATTACTGGTTCCATTTTAAAAATGAGAAACTGAGATCTGCTGCTGCTGCTGCTGTTAAGTCGCTTCAGTCGTGTCCGACTCTGTGAAACCCCATAGACGGCAGCCCACCAGGCTCCCCCGTCCCTGGGATTCTCCAGGCAAGAACACTGGAGTGGGTTGCCATTTCCTTCTCCAATGCACGAAAGTGAAAAGTGAAAGTGAAGTCGCTCAGTTGTGCCCAACTCTTAGCAACCCCATGGACTTCAGCCTACCAGGCTTCTCTGTCCATGGGATTTTCCAGGCAAGAGTACTGGAGTGGGGTGCCATTGCCTTCTCCAACTGAGGTCTAGTAAAGCTAAATAACCTGCCCAAGTTCACACAGTTGAGAGGTAGTAAAGTCAGCTTTTGAATTAATTCACGCAGTCTAAATTCAAAACACTATTCATAATAGTCATAGGGCATTTCATGGTCTCCTGCCTCCATTTTGCAGAAGACATGAAAGTAGGTAGCAGGGTGCTTGCTAACAATTTGAAGTAAGATAAATATAAGGAAGATATTGGTGCCTTAAAACAATATCTTAAATTTTTAACAAGGGTGCAAAGTCTATACAGTCTTGCCAACAAACGATGTTGGGACAATTGGAAAATGATTTTGGACCTAGGAGTCCTTGTGCTGGCAAAGTATTCATTGAGTGTGAGGGTGGAGCACAGGCATTTTCAGACATGCAAACATTTTACTTCCTGTATACGCTTTCTCGGGAAACCACTGGAGAAAGTGTTCCCATCAAAACTGTGGGAAAAAAATAAGAAAAAGGACCACACAACACCCAGGAAATGGGGTTTCGCTATAGGAGAGCAACAAATGAAAAATTGTGGCTGACAGCTGGACAGGAGGTCTGGAAACACCAATCCATACAAAAATAAAAACACTGAAAATTTTAGGAGGAGGAATTCAGGGCAAACACACACACACAATACTTTGATGGTTTAGACCATGGAATAAATAGGTCTGAGAGAAAACATTTTTAGAAAATGAAGTAAAAGGAAAAAAGTGAGGAAATAATTGGCTCCAGAAAAAACAAATGTTGTACACAAAGTAAACACAACTGGAGTATACTACTTCACTCAAGAGTGAGTATTTAAAGTTACAGCAAGGTGGATAAACATTGATTCAATAAAAAATTATCAGAATAAAAGCCTTAGCTACTATTGTAAGCAGTCAATATGTGAGGTGCAAAATGATGAGTCAAGGGATATTGATAAAAACAATATTTATAAAAAAGAAGTAAAATAATACAAGCAGTAGTTTAACTTTATTTTTTTTTAGGATTTTAAAATGGTTGCTCTGGGACATAGGAGTTTAGGTCAAGAAAGCAGAAAAGTCCGCTTTTCCTATATGATTTTCAGTGGCGTGTGCACACACTTGGCTAAAAAAAAAAAAAACTAATGTAAAAATCAGCCAAGAAAAACCCCTCAAGTGTTTGGCAGAGGATTCGTTGTAAAATTCGCAAGTAACCCTGATATAGAACATAAATTAAAAATAAGCTCTTGACATTTCTATGTCCAGCACTTTATTGAGAATGGATATTCTGAAATGCACGTCCATGTCAAAACACAGATATTAGATAAACGAGAGCAAACATACTTTTAAAGACATTGCTGAACTTACGAGTTAAGGGGAGTCTTCAATGAACAAAGAATCAGATGTTTAATAACAAAAGTCAAAGTGGTTCAAAAGTAAAACGAAACACACAGCTGAAACCAGCATGACAGTCAGAAGACTGGCCCAGGTTAGTATGAACCAGGTCTGTAGTCAGAGACTAGAGCACTGTTGGTTAAAACTTCCCCTTCTCCACAAGCAGAATTTCAACCTGACAAAGTAGGTGAACTTGAGAGCCCTCACATGAAACCAGGTTAAAAAGATAAATTTAGAAAAATCTGCCTGCTGGCGATGTAAACCAACAAGAAAGTCAGTCTGTCTTCACTGATACTGGGTTTTAAAAAATTCAGTAGTATTTCCTAATGTTTTGCAACACAGTGTTGCTGCTGCTGCTGCTGCTAAGTCGCTTCAGTCGTGTCCGACTCTGTGAAACCCCATAGACGGCAGCCCACCAGGCTCCCCCGTCCCTGGGATTCTCCAGGCAAGAACACTGGAGTGGGTTGCCATTTCCTTCTCCAATGCAGGAAAGTGAAAAGTGAAAGTGAAGTCATTCAGTCGTGTCCGACTTCCTGACCCCGTGGACTGCAGCCTATCAGGCTCCTCTGTCCATGGGATTTTCCAGGCAAGAGTACTGGAGTGGGGTGCCATTGCCTTCTCCGAACAGTGTTACTCTCATATAAAGTTGGGATCAGAATTTCAGCACATTCCCAGGCCGGGAAAGCCCAAGGCAAGAAATTCAGCTGAAGTGGCACTCTTAGTTGGTAATACCCTCTAGCAATTGGCAGAAACCAAAGCAATTCAGGTAATTCAGGATTCCTTCATTTAAAGTTCAACCAAATTTGAGCTCAGCATAAAATCTAGTGAGTCTTAGGATGTGTGCAAAACAAGTCAGCAAGAGCGATGCTCAAAAGGAAGTACAGAAGGAGTGATTAAGACACATGCAGAGACTAGAAAGTGAACCTGTTAAGCAAGTATATAAAGCAAGTATGTTTAAAGTATTTGAAAAGGATGTTTAAGATGAAAGAAAGAAGGGGCATTTATCCCAACCAGAAATTTCAGGGTAGGTTTCCTAAGGGGGATGATGACTGAGCGAGATCTGGACAATTAAGAATGACCCAGGTGAATGGGTATGGCAGAGGCACTTGCGTGATCCTGGCTGTTCCCCAACAATTCCCTTCCCTCCAAAGCAGTGGGGCCCACGGACTCAGCGGACCTCTGAGATAGAGGAAAAACCCACCGTCCCTGTGCAGCGGGTGACCATTGTGATGCTAGGGACGCTGGGAACAGCAAGACACCAACAAATCTAGAGGCACAAAAAGCAATAACACAGGCACAGGCCAACACTACTGACAGGCTGCGAAGGGGGGAAAGTGCCAGCTGTCAAAAACAAAACAAAACAAACAAACAAAGAAACAAACCAGAGGCAGCTCAGGTAGGACGATCCCAAAACTTGTGCTAAAGCGCCACCTAATGGAAAGCAAAAGAAAGGACTCCAGTTTCTAAACTTGAATCCTTGGTTAGTCGCTAAGTCGTGTCTGACTCTTCTGTGACACCATGGACATAGCATGCCAGGCTCTCTGTCCATGGGATTTCCCAGGCAAGAATACTGGAGTGGGTTGCCATTTCCTCCTCCAGGGAATCTACCCGAACCCCGCGTCAAACCTGCGGCTCCTGTTTTGTCTCCTGCATTGCAGGCAGCTTCTTTACCACTGAGCCACCAGGGAAGCAGGTTGAATCTTTAGCATCAAGCAGAAGGATGCTCCCAACTTCAAATAGCAGACAAATCATCAGACATCATGAAGAGCTACAGTAAAACTGTACCACAAAAATAAAATGACAGTCCTCCACAAACCAAACTTAAAGGTGTGGGATATTGTATTCTAACCGATGAAGAATGAATCAGTTCTTGGTGAAATAGCTATCATGATGAAACTCAACAAACTACAAGAAAACTCAGAAAGGCAGTCCAGTGAGTTTAAGAATAAAATGAGTGAACAAAAGGCTTTACCAAAGAGACTGAAACCCTAAAAAAGAATCCAACAAATTTTGTAGTGAATAACTCAGTAAATGATATGAAGAATGCGTTAGAAAGCACTGGAAATAGAGCAGACCACATAGAAGAAATCTAGAAATAATACATGGAGAGGAGGAGAGAGAAATAAGACATAAAATATAAGGAAATTCTGCAAGAACTATATGACCCTTTTAGGAAGGACAACATTAAAGTAACAGGTATCCCAGAAAAATAAGACAAGGAGAAGGGAGCAGTCAATGTAAACCATAAACAAATAAATAGGGAAATAAAATTATAGCTGAGAACTTCTCAAGCATGGGGAAGGAACCGGATATATAAGTCCACAAGGCCAGTGAAAAGAAAGCAGATGTAGCCATACCTAGAACAGACAAAAAAACCTCTAGAAAAAATGGACAGTATATAATGTTAAAGGGGACAATTCATTAAGAAGAAATAGCAGTTATTAATATATATGAAGACAGGAGCACTAACATATATAAAACAGTTATTAACAGATCTACAAGGAGAAATCGACAGCAACATAATATTAATAGTAGCATGGGACTTTAATATCCTACTTACATCAACGGATAGATCATCCAGAAAGAAGTTCAACAAGGAAACAGTGGCTTTAAATGAAACATTAGAACAGTTGAATTTGATAGATTTGTATGAACATTCCACCCAGATGTAGCAGAACATACTGGGTTGGCCAAAAAAATTCTGTCAGAACATCTTAGAGAAATGCCCGAGTGAACTTTTTGGCCAACCCAATACATTCTTTTCAAGTAAGCATGGAACTCTCTCAAGAATAGACCATATATTGGAACACAAATCAAGTCAATAAGTTTTGCTGTTGTTGTTCAATCACTAAGTCATATCTGGTTCTTTGCGACCCCATGAACTGCAGCACTCCAGGCTTCCCTGTCCTGCATTATCTCCCAGAGTTTGCTCAAACTCATGTACATCTCATCCTCTGTTGCCCCCTTCTCCTCTTGCCTTTAATCTTTCCCAGCAGCAGAGTCTTTTCTAATGAGTCAGCTCTTTGCATCGGGTGGCCAAAGTATTGGAGCTTCAACATCAGTCCTTCCAATGAAATTCAGGGTTGATTTCCTTTAGGATTGACTGGTTTGATCTCCTTGCTGTCCAATAGATGCTCAAGAGTGTTCTCTAGCACCATACTTTGGAAGCATCAGTTCTTCAGTGCTCAGCCTTTTTTATGGTCCAACTCTCACATCTGTACATAACTACTGGAAAACCCATAGCCTTGACTGTATGGACCTTTGTTGGCAAAGTGGTGACTCTGGGGCTTTTTAATAAGCTGTCTAGGTCTGTCAAGTCAATAACTTTAAGAAGATTGAAATCATATCATGCATATTTTGTAAACAAAATAGTATGAAACTAGAAATGAACAACAAGTAAAATGCTGGAAAATCATAACCATGTGAAGACTGAACAACATACCGATGAACAGCTATTGGGTGAACAAGGAAATCAAAGGAGAAATAAAAATACTTGAAGATAAATGAAAATATGATATCCCCAAATCTATGGAATGCAACAAAGGTGGTACTGAGAGAAAAGTTTATAGCAATACAGAATTATCTCAAGAAATAAGAAAAATTTCAAGTAAATGATCTAACCTTACATCTAAAGGAACTAGAAAAACAAGAATAAATGAAGCTCAATGTCAGTAGAATAAAGGAAATAATAAAGAGTAGAAATAAATGAAATTGAGACTAAAATAATAGGAGCAAGCAATGAAACTAAGAGCCAGTTCTTTAAAAGATACACAAAATTGGCGAACTTTTAGCTAGAATCACTATGAAAAAAGCTTTGATAAATAAAATCAGAAACAAAAGAGGAGAAATAACTCAGATACCACAGAAACACAAAGGATTATACGAGAACATTATGCACATCTATCTACCAACAAATTGGGCAACCTGGAAGAAATGAGCAAATTCTTAGAATCATACAGCCTTCCAAGACTGGATCACGAATAAACAGAAAATCTGAATAGATTGATCACTAGTCCAGAGATTGAAAAAGTAACGAAAAAGCTCCCTCAAAATAAAAGTCCAGGACCAGATGGCTTCACAGGTGTATTCCACAAACATTCAGATAAGAGTTAATAACCATAATTCTCTACAATAGAATATTATTCAGCCATAAAAAAGAACAAAGTTTTGCTATTTGCAGCAAGGTGGATGGACTTGGAGGGCATTATGCTAAGTGAAATAAGTCAAAGACAAAAACAAATATTGTATTATATCACTTATATGTGGAGTCTAAGACAAAGAAGGCAAACTAATGAATATAACAAAAAAGAAGCAGACTCACAGATACAGAAAACACTCTAGTGGTTACCAGTAGAAGCTACATACTTGGGTGTAAGATAAGCTACAAGGATTCATTGTGCAACTTGGAGAATATAGCCGATATTTTGCAATAATTGTAAGTGGAGTAACCTTTAAAACTTGTATAAAAATAAAAAATAATTATAGATACTTTGATGATAAAAAAATCCATTCTCTCAAACTATTTCAAAAAATTAAAAAGGAAAGAAGACTTCTTAACTCATTTTAAGAGGCAACATCACTCTGATAACAAAACCAGGCAAGAACAACACATAAAGAGAAAATATAGGCTAGTATCACTGATAAAAAAAAAATAGATGGCAAAAGTCCTCAACAAAATATTAGCAAACCAAATATAGCAATAGGATTATACACCATGATCAAGTGGAATTTATTGTAAGAATGCAAGGATGGTTTAATGATTTCAGGTCAATCAATGTGTTATACCACTTTACAAAAATAGAGGAAAAGGCCATATGATGATCTCAATAGATGAAGACAAAGCATTTAACAAGATTCAATATCCATTTATGATAAAGATCTGTCAATAAAATAGGGATGTAAGAAATGTACCTCAAGATGATAAAAGCCATATATGACAAACCAATTTATGGTTCAACATAATACTCAATGGTGAAAAATTAAGTTGTCCCTGTAAAATTAGGAAAAAGACAAGAATGTCCAGTTTGGCTACTCTTATTCAACACAGTATTTGAAGACATAGCCAAAGCAATCAGGCAAGAGAAAGAAATAGATGTTCAAATTAGAAAGGAAAAAGTAAAACTGTTGCTATTTGTGGATGACTTAGTCTTATATACAGAAAGCCCTAAAGACTCCACCAAAAAACTATTAGAAATAATATACAAATACAGTAAGCTTATAGTGTAAAAAATCAACATGCAAAGTCTATTGCACTTCTACATGTTAACAATGAGCCAGCTGAAAGAAAATTAATAAAACAACACCATTTATAATCACAACAGAGAGAATAAAATACCTAAGAATAAATTTAACTGAAAAGGTTAAACTGAAAACTATTAGACATATTGTTGAAAGAAACTGAAGAAGACAAGAACAAATGGAAAGGTACTCCATACTCATGAATTAGAAGAATTAATATTGTTAAAATGTCCATATTACCTAATAGAACTATTATATGATCCAGGTATCCCACTTCTGAATATTTATCCAAAAAACACAAAAACATTAATTCAAAAAGTTATACATGGGCTTCCCTGGTGACTCAGTGGTGAAGAATCCACCTGACAATGCGTGAGACACATATTCAATACTTGATCTGGGACGATCCCACACGCTGCAGAGCAACTGAACCCATGCACCGTGACTATTGAGCCTGTGCTCTAGAGCCTAGAGGAGCTGCAACTACTGAGCCCCTGTGCTGCAGCTACTGAAGCCTGCACACCCCAGAGCCTGTGCTCTACAACTAGAGAAGCCACAGCCAGGAGACCCCTGTGTGCCACAACTACAGAGTGGCCCCCACTCATTGCAATTAGACAAGAGTCTGCACAGCAACAAAGACCCAGCACAGCCAAAAATAAAAATAAGTAAAATTATAAAAAAATTATATGCACCTCTATGTTCATGCAACACTCTTCAAAACAGCCAAGATACAGAAACAACCTAAGTGCCCATCAATGGGTAAAGATGTAACACACACACACATACTTATACAATGGAATATTACTCTGCCATAAAAAGATGAAATTGTGCCATTTGTGACAATGTGGATTAGATGCTAAGTGAAACAAGTCAGAGAAAGAGAAATATCATGTGATTTCACGCATACATAGAATAAACAAACAAACAAACAAAACCCACACACAAAGCAAATCAATGAAAAAACCAAATCAAACAAAAAATAGTATGTAGATACAGAGAACACAGAGTAGCGATTGCCAGAAGGGAAGAAGGGGAGGACGGTGAAATGCTTAAAGGGGACCCACTGCATGATGATGAGTGGAAACTGAACCTGAGGTGATGAGGATGCTGTAGGGCAAACACAGAAATAGAATGTTGTACACATGAAACCTACATAATGTTATAAACCAATGGTACCTCGGTAAAAAAATATACATATAAAAAAAGGGAAAAGTATTACCCAGGTGAAGAAAAGTGTGAAGGGAATTCCAGGCAGATATATCACCATACACACAGACACACAAGCACTGAACAACACGAAGGGTTCATGGGGAACCACAAGCCTTTCTCTATTACTAGAGTAGAAAGTGCAGAGCAGGGCGCAGTAGTGGTAGGAGCTGGGAGGATGCCTAGCTGAAGGCTTGAACACTCTGTCAGGGCTTCCCCAGTGGTAGTAAAGAATCTGCCTGCAATACAGGAGACCCGGCAGGGCACTTGGGTTCCATCCCTGGGGTGGGAAGATCCCCTGGAGTAGGAAATGGCAGCCCACGCCAGTATTCTTGCCTGGAAAATTCCATGGACAGAGGAGCCTGGTGGGACAGCCCAGGGGATCGCAAAAGAGTTGGACACAACTTAGCAGCTAAACAAATGAAACAGTGCTGTGTTCAGAAGCACAGACTTTCCTTAGTAGGCAATAGAGTCACTGAAGGACTTGGGAAATGTCACGGACATTTGTGTTCTAGGTAGAATGCTCTGAGACTCATGAGAGGAAAGAATGGATGAGGGGAAAAGCTGGAGGGATGGAGATTGGCCTGCAAAGTTTAGGGGAGACACGATGGCCTGAATTACCAGAAGAGAAACACATCTGAGAAGTATTCAGCACATAAGACTGAAAAAAACCTGGTTAGTTACGGGCAGATTGAGAGGGGAAGGGCGTAGTACTCTGGTACTTTGGTACTTTTTGGGTGGCTGGGGTTGGGAGTTGATATAGGTCATACAAGAAGGGTAAGTTGGTGGTATAGAAAAATAATGGGCTAAGTTTTGAAGATATTAGATTTGAAGATATTAGTTGGGGCTTTTTTTTTTTAAATTTTCAACCCTTCTTTACTTTGAGCAGAAAAGAACAAAATAGCATTAATACATAAAACATAATACATTCAGCATGAGTGATGTTTTACTAAAGCTGTCTGCTACATTTCTTATTAATAGCTCATGAATGCATTTCCTAACAGTAATATGGTAATTCCCACTATATTTTAGACTGCCCATATTTAAAAGTTAAATGTGATATATTAAAAAAAAAGATGTAACAAGTGAATTTTATAAAAATGTAGAAATAAAACTTTTCATGGTAGAAATGCCTACAGTATAATAGTGAGAATTATTATAACACCCTCTATTTTTGAAAGTTTATCTTGTGACAACTGCTGAAATGAGATGTTCAATAAACACTCAGTCCAAGTATAGAGAGTCATCACCTCTATTATATGAGTTTTACTCTAAGGCACACATTTAAATATGCTGGGAAATAAGTCATTAAAATAATTATTTATAGATTTTTAATTAAAATGTATAGGTTTTCATGCATTTTTTGCTTGTTTATATTGGAAAGCCATTTGGCATGAGATAAAAATAATTCTCATTCAATAGTTAGCTGGGTTTTGAAGATGTTGGTTTGCTAGTGGGAAATTGATATTAGAATGCTTAACAAGCAATTGAGTTAATAAGTATGATGCTCAGAGGAGTAGTCAGAGCTGAAGTAACAAACTACATGCATAATTCAGCAAAGGAATCTAGAGACAGAGGAACAAGGAAATAACATTATACTTTTTGGAGTAAGACAGCTTATAAGCAAGAACAACCATGCACAAGATGTAAAGCAAGTTCTTATCAAAAAATTAAAAATCCCAGGACTTCCCTGGTGGTCCAGTGGATAAGAATCTGCTTTGCAATACAGGGGACATGGGTTCAACCCTTAGTTGGAGAACATCCAACAGTCCTTGGAGCAAAACAGCCCACAAGCCACAACTAGTGAACATGCGTGCTCTGGAGCCAGTGTGTCCCAGCCAGAGTCTGTGCATCACAACAAGAGATCCCACGTGATGCAAGTTAAATCCTGCAGGATGCAACTAAGACTCAACACAGCCAAAATAAATTAAAACAATCGTAAATCACTAATACCTACATCCAAGTACCAATTTTTAATGATTCTGATAGTTTATCAAATGGATATACCAGAAACCTGAAAATCCAATCTATTTGTGATGCTGCTTCCTAGACTACCTGGACATCAGGACTGAGGGAAGGGAGGCTACTAGCTTCTGAAATGGAGCAGGACCCTACGGTCCATACCCACTCCCCCAACCGCCACCCCATGTCCTCTGCTTGCCTTTTGTCTGTGGAAAATTTTAGTCAAAGAATAAGTTAAATCAGAGAAATGAGAACTGCAGAAACAAAGGAGAACAGTCAAGGAGACCAAATAATAGTCATGTAGTCATCAAGCAGAGTCAAGGACATTTAGTTCTCTCTCAAGGGCTACAAATAATATTCTGAGCTACACGCTATGAGCTGTCTTATAGATACTAAGACACCAGAGTGAAGAAGTTAACTATGTGATGACCAGAATCTACCCATGACACGAGGTTCCACAGTTCCAAGAATTGGCCTCAAAGAAATGGGAACAAACCGACCTTGGAACTGAAGATTCAGTTCAGTTCAGCCACTCAGTTGTGTCCGACTCTTTGCAACCCCATGAATCGCAGCACGCCAGGCCTCCCTGTCCATCACCAACTCCTGGAGTTCACTGAGACTCATGTCCATCAAGTCAGTGATGCCATCCAGCCATCTCATCCTCTGTCATCCCCTTCTCCTCTTGCCCCCAGTCCCTCCCAGCATCAGATTCTTCCAATAAGTCAACTCTTCACATGAGGTGGCCAAAGTACTGGAGTTTCACCTTTAGCATCATTCCTTCCAAAGAACATCCAGGACTGATCTCCTTCAGAATGAACTGGTTGGATCTCCTTGCAGTCCAAGGGACTTGCAAGAGTCTTCTCCAACACCACAGTTCAAAAGCATCAATTCCTTGGCACTCAGCTTTCTTCACAGTCCAACTCTCACATCCATACATGACTACTGGAAAAACCATAGCCTTGACTAGACGGACCTTTGTTGGCAAAGTAATGTCTCTGCTTTTGAATATGCTATCTAGGTTGGTCATAACTTTCCTTCCAAGGAGTAAGCGTCTTTTAATTTCATGGCTGCAATCACCATCTGCAGTGATTTTGGAGCCCCCCAAAATAAAGTCTGACACTGTTTCTACTGTTTTCCCATCTATTTCCCATGAAGTGATGGAACCAGACGCCATGATCTTAGTTTTCTGAATGTTGAGCTTTAAGCCAACTCTCTCCTGTACCTAAAACAACCAAGATGATGCTGGTCAGACCACCAGTGACCAATCTGAAGATGACTGTCAGAGCTGACTATGCTGTTTCTGCATGGAGCCCCCTTCTTCTGTCTATAAAAGCTCTTACCCCACCAGTTGCTTTTGGTCAGGGAGAGTTGGCCTTTGGACACATATCCACCACCCGACCCCCCAGTTGCTGGCATCTAAAATAAAGCAAACTTTTCTGTCCACCCACCTGGCCTGTTTATTGACTTTTGAGAGATGAGAAGCTGGTCCCCTATACACACTCTTTTGGTAACAGATTTTGGAGCCTAACGTGGGGCTGGCTACTGCTGGCTACCGCTGGCTACAGCTGGGTGCTATGATTTCATGGCACCTGGCTGTCCTGGGTTTTCCAGGGGACAGCTGTGGCCATGATTGTGTATCAGCCTGCAGTTTGTGGCTAGCTAGACCCAAGTAGGGGATTTGGGGGACATTCCTAGCAGCTGCCAAAACTATTTGTTTTGAGGATCCTCCCTTTTTCTCCCCTGCTTAGCACTGGCTGCCAACTTACATTTCTTCTTGGTGGAATGGAAACTTGTATTTGGGATGAGCTGATGAGTTCCAAGACCAGGTAAATCTGCTAATGTGCACACAGGCAATATTCCCATTTGTGAGTGCTAGTGCTCTTTGGGCATTCTTGCAACTGGTTCTGGGATGTGTTTGATGTTGAGAACTGTTTGTGGACTTGAAGTGCTATTTGGGCCTTATGCCAAGTGGTTCTGATGTGTGTCTGATGTTGAGGACTGTCTGTGAACACTGATTGGTATTTGGGCATTTTTGCCAATTGATTCTGACATCTGACTACTATTAACAAACATTTGTTTGGGACAATGTACTGGTCACCCTCAGAGAGGGTTTATGACAGATCTGTCCTTTGGTGTGTGAGTGTGTATTCCATTGGTGTGAAATGAACACTGACCTTTTCCAGTTCTGTGGCCACTGCTGATTTTTCCAAATTTCTTGGCATATTGAGAACCCCATGAACAAAATGAAAAGGTACATATACACAATGGAATATTACTCAGCCCAGAAAAAGGAATACGTTTGACTCAGTTCTAATAAGGTGGATGAAATCAGAGGCTATTATACAGAGTGAAGTAAGTCAGAAAGAGAAAAACAAATATCATATATAACACATGTATATGGAGTCTAGAAAGATGGTACTCATGAACCTATCTGCAGGGCAGCAATGGAGATGCAGACACAGAGACCAGACTTGCGGACATAGTGAAGGAAGGAGAGGGTGGGGCGAATTGAGAGAGTGGCATTGAAACGTCTACATTACCACATGCAAAATTAGATAGTGACATTTGCTGTATGATGCAGGGAGCTCAAACCCAGTGCTCTGGAACAACTTAGAGGGGTGGGATGTGGTGGGAGGTGGGAGGGAAAATCAAGAGGGAGGGGACATAGGTATTCTCAACTATGGCAGATTCATGTTGATAAATGTCAGAAACCCACACAACATTGTAAAGTAATTATCTTCCAATTAAAAATAAATAAATTTAAAATTTAAAAAACAGTCCATCTTGGATATAGGCAAAGGATGTAGATATTGTAGTGTATCAACACTGCTGCTGCTGCTGCTAAGTTGCTTTAGTTGTGTCCGACTCTGTGCGACCCCATAGACTGCAGCCCACCAGGCTCCCCCATCCCTGGGATTCTCCAGGCAAGAACACTGGAGTGGGTTGCCATTTCCTTCTCCAGTGTATGAAAGTGAAATCACTTAGTCGTGTCCCACTCTTAGCGACCCCATGGACTGCAGCCTACCAGGCTCCTCCATCCATGGGGTTCTCCAGGCAAGAGTACTGGAGTGGGGTGCCATTGCCTTTTCTGGTGTATCAACACAAAGGAATGTAATAAACGCATTTTAAAGAAATTAACTAACATTACATCTACAAAGATGAATAAATATATTAAATAAAATATATATTTAATATATAATATATTAAATAAACATTATGCTGAATATATATTCAGTGTGATACCAAATCAAGCTTAAAAACATGTAAAACAATAACATATTTTGTAGACATTCATGTTGGTATTAAAAGTATAAAAAAGATTCATCACTGACGTGAGCTCCAAAAAAGAGAGAGGAGAGTTAATAAATATAATAATCAAATCAATACAAAACAAAACAACCACAAAAAAGAATATCCAGGGGCTTTGTGTCAGACTACCGGTTATCTCTCTTTCTACCTGCTCTTTTAACAACTAAGGCGTTTTGCCGGCCCTGCCCCTTTTTTATGGCTCACATTCTCCCTCTGGTGGTAGCTTTCTGCAATGGCAGATTATTTCCTCCTGATGCAGAGGAAAACTTAGACTCAAAGCTCTGATGTAAACCTTGTAAACTCCAAGACTTGCTGTTCTCAGAGTAAAACGATAAATATCCCCCCCAAATATTTAAGAAGTTCTGTCTTCCTGAGAACTGAACAATTAAAGTGGCTTTGCTTGGTTACAAATGGGGATGTGGATTTGGGGTGTGGTGTAGTTTAGTTTGATTATTGAGAATTAAAGAGGAGAGGAATCTGGAGAAATATTGGAAAGAGCAGGTAGAAGACTGTGCACTTGCTTGCTTATCTGCACTGAAGCTTGCTTGACAATTTACTTTGCTTGTTAACCTAATTTTTTCCTAATAATAACTGAGCCCGTGTTTCTCTCATTTTTCTTTCCTCATAACAGACAACAAAGGTCCACCATTATACGTGTATTGTTCGTTCACAAACTGATATTTCTTCTTAAATTTTTTCTGCTTCTTACATCTCGGAACTAAACAGTTCTTATTGAGTATATTGGGCATAGGATCGGTTTCCAGTGCTTTTATTTCATTCATTCACCGTACTTGCCTTAATTCTTTCCAAGTATGTTAACATTCTTTTATGAAGCAAAGGCTATAAACTAACCATTTATTATACTAAAATATATTTAATTTCCCTTTCTTTTCCAAGAAAATTATTACAATAACTTCTTGCACTTCAAATCTTAAACTCGACTCTTCTAAATACAATTTGGGGTGTTAATATTATGAAAGTGAAAGTGTTAGTCACTAAGTCCTGTCCGTCTCTTTGGGACCCCATGGACCATAGCCCGCCAGGCTCCACTGTCCATGGGATTCTCCAGGCAAGAATACTGGAGTTATTCCCTTCTCCAGCGGATCTCCCTGACCCAGGCATCGAAACCTGTGTCTCCTGCATGCAGGTAGATTCTTTACTGTCTGAGTTATGTGTCTATGTTGAGGACAGATTATGGCAGAAGAAATTGATTGACTCAAGTGTCTGGTTGTTGGTCTCCCTGGATGCTTTCTGGTAAACTTGCTGTCTAAGTAAACCTTCTTCCATCAGTTCAGAATCTGTTGAGAGGTTTTACATTCTAAAACTTGTTGTCAAAAAATTAGTTGATCTAAGAATGAAATGGAAAATTCTATTTGAGCCAAATTTGAAGGTCAAAACCCGGAAGAGCCTCTCAGAAAGCCCTGATAACTATTCTTCCCATTAGAATTCAGCACACAATTAAATAAGTTTTTTAAGACAGAGTGCTATACATTAAATGACATATTATTACGATTTTCTAAAATGTGTTTTTAATTGTACGATGATTGCTTTACAATGTCGTGTTGGTTTCTTTCATGCAACAGCATGAATCAGCATAAGTGTACCTACGTCTCCTCCCTCTTGAACCCCTCTCCCATCCCCCATCCCACTCCTCTAGGTTGTCACAGAGCCCCATGTTGAGCTCCCTGTGCCATACAGCAACTTCCCTCTAGCTCTCTGCTTTATATTTGGTAATGTGTATGTCTCATGCTACTTTCTCAGTTCATCCCACCCTCTCCTTCCCCTGCGGTGCCCACAAATCTGTTCTCTACATCTGCATCTCTGTTTCTGCCATGCAAATAGGTTCCTCAGTACCATTTTCCTAGATTCCATATACATGCTTTTAATATTTGATACTTTTTTCTTTCCGACTTACTTCACTCTGAATGTATTATTGACAATTTACACAATCCAGATCTCAGTGTCATCATGGTGAGTCATGTGACCCCTTACAAGATCAAGAAGAAATGTCTCTTAACAAATTGCGTTGTTGATGCTGCAAGAATATTGCCGTTCTTGGTTGAGCATGTATTTCTGTCAATGGGTGAAGTCTGGTTGATGCATAAATGTAGATCCGCAATGCAGAGTGAGAGGAGCGTGCTCAGTCACTTCAGTCTTGTCCGACTCTCTGTGACCCTGTGAACCATAGCCCACCAGGCTCCTCTGTCCATGGGATTCTCCAGGCAAGAATACTAGAGTGGGTTGCCATGCCCTCCTCCAGGGGAATCTTCCTGACCAGGGATTGAACCTGTGTCTCCTGCATCTCCTGCATTGCAGGTGGATTCTTTACCCACTGAGCCACCAGGGGGAGAGAGACACCAAAAGATAGAGAGGAATTTTTTAGGTTTATATTTTTCTTGTTTTGCCATAGAATATGAATTTTATTTCACAAACCCTTATGAGGAAAACACTGGGCTGATAGCAGAACTGTTTTTCCCCTTGAATTGTGGTAGCTGGTCTCCCTTTCTGAAAATAAGTAATATTATATTTACATCTTGGGAATGTGCACAATGACAAGTTTTTACATTTGAAATGTGATGTGAAATATCGCTTGCAAAATAAAATCAAGTCTGAGTAAACAGAATAAAATTGAGGAGGAAATGCCCAATGTGTCAACAGGAAAGAGAGTTGTAGCAACAGGATTGAATGTCAGGGAAAGTGGTGGAAAAGGGAGCCCTACACTGTGTAATATTTAACTTAAATGTTAATTATTAAATATTGAACTTTGTATAACATTTAAACAGTCTACAAATACTTTGGGTAGTTCTTATTACTTTTGGCGTTTTTTACTTTTTAATTATTTTCAAGATAAATGATATTTAAGAAAAGGAATGAATGAAAACAATATTCCAAGATCCAGGTAACTTTCATGTTAGCCTTGGAGGGAAGAGGAAAGGAGTTTTGTGGGGATCATCAGATCTAGAAGGAGTTGAGGGTGCAACCCTGCATGTTGGTGGGTTGGGGATGGCATTCCCTCTGCTGGCCCTCCTGCAGGGGTCGAGGGTGGTTTTGGGGTGGCTGGACTGTGCATCACTTCCCCGTGCATTCTGGCCGGAAGCAAACTCCTGCAGGACGCATCTTGCATCAGCCCTCAGCAGACTGACAGCAAGAGAGGGGAGATGTACCTCCCCTCCCAGCTCTTCTCCCTAATTTGGTCCAGCCGACTCCTCATCCTTCAAGTCTCAGCCTAAACACCTCTTTCTTGTGGAAGACTGTCAATTTCTACCTCCCCACCTAAATCAGATACCTGCACTGCTATGATCGTGGTGTTTTCTCATGGTGTGACTGGCAGTTTGTATATGTCTGTTTGCTTCCCCCAGATTGTAAACTTCAAAATGGAAGAGTCCCCATCCATCAGATTCTTCACACGTCACTACGTCTGACCTACAGCTGTGCTCAGTAATAGATTAAATAAATGAAGAGCGGCTGTATCTGTGAGACTGTTGAATGGTTCATGAATCTAGTTATAAATCACTGTCTGAAGTGACAGTTTTGAAATTCTCATGTGAATCTACTTTGCAATTAAATCATTACCCTTTCTACAAGAGAAACATCCCACCTGTCTTCAGCACTGATAGATATTTCATTGTTATTGTTCAATCACCCAGTCATGTCCAACTCTTTGTGACCCCGTGGACTGAAACACACCAGGCTTCCTTGGTTTTCACCATCTCCCAGAACTTGCTCAAACTCATGTCCGTTGAGTCAGTGATGCCATCCAACCATCTCATCCTCTGTTGTCCCCTTCCTCTCCTACCTTTAATCTTTCCAAGCATCAGTGTCTTTTCCAATGAGTCCATTCTTTGCATCAGGTGGCCAAAGTGGATTATAACTAGATTCATGAACCAGCACTGGGCCGACCCAGAGGGATGGTACAGGGAGGGAGGAGGGAGGAGGGTTCAGGATGGGGAACACGTGTATACCAGTGGCGGATTCATGTTGATATATGGCAAAACCAATACAATATTGTAAAGTTAAAAAATAAAATAAAAAAAAATAGAACTGGAAAAAAAAAAAAAAAAGAACATACAAAGGCTTGTTCTTGGGCAATCATATTAAATCAGAAGATTGCAAAGTAGGAGACCAGTTGAGCTTCTCAGTTGCCTCACTTCTCTTTTTTAATAAATGAGGGGCTCTGGATCTGGGGAGGTGCTGTGGTGTATCTAAAGCCAGAGCTGGAGGGACTTTCCTGGTGGTCCAGTGGTTAAGACTTTGCCTTCCAGTGCAGGGGGTGGAGGTTGGATCCCTGGTTGGGGAGCTAAGATGCCACATGCCTCAGGGCCAAAAAACAGAAACATAAAGCAGAAGCAATATTGTAACAAGTTCAATAAAGACATTAAAAATAGTCCATGTTGGAAAAAAATCTTTAAATAAGTAACGCCAGAGCTGGACAGGGGCCAGGAAGCCAAGCTTTTCTGTTTGCCTTCTCAGGCCGCCCCTAGTCTAGTTCTTCTCTCTGTCTGATATTCTTTGCCAATGCCCATGCTCCCCCTGCCCCCATGCCCTGGATTGGCTGTTCTTTGACTGAAATAATCACTCCCTTGCACAGGTCCTGAGCCTGGGTTAGGTCTTTGTTATTTCTGTGGTGACCTCCTGTTTGGGCTCCATTTTCAGCCTTTCCTTGTTCCCATTATAAATTCTTCTAGAAGCAAAGGCTGGCATGTGCTTTCCCTGCTGGAAAACGTGGACATTGTCTAATGTCCAGACTCTTTAGCCTCACCATCTGATCTTACAACTTTTCTCTTTTAGTTTTCTCTTATTCCCCTTTAAACATTCTGCTCTTAGCCTAGCCAAGTAAAGATGATTCTGTGTTTGTCATGCACATTCCGTGTCTTGTTATTCTAAAACACGATTCCCTTCCTCATATATTCTCTATGTCAGGAATTTTTAGTCCCCCCTACTCCATCTAGCCTTTTATGTGTCCTTTATATGTCCAAATCCTACCATTTTTTTTTAGTCAAATTATTAACCTTTTTGTAGGAGTCTATGTATATTGGAGATTAACTCCTTATCAGATCTATGGTTTGCAAATATGTTCTCTCATTCTGTAGGGTGTCTTTTCATTTTATCACTAAGACAGAAAGTTTTCAGTTTTTTACCACTGAATGTGATGTGACGTTAGCTCTGTTGATTCATATTTATATAGCCTTCTAATGTTGACATAAATTCCTTCTATTTTTAGTTTGAGAATTTTTACACGAAAGGATGTTGCATTTCATCAAATACCTTTCCTGTTATTGTTTGAGATGATTATGTGCTCTTTACCCTTCATCTTGTTAATATGGTGAATCACATTAATTATGCATGTTGAACCGTCCTTCCATCCCAGAGATGAATCCCACTTGGTTGTGGTATGTGATCCTCTTAGTGTGCATCTGTGTTTGGTTTGTAATATTTTGTTGAGGGTTTTTGCACCCCTGCATCCATCAGGGACATTGGCCTGTGGTTCTTTTATTCCTGTAGTGTCTTTATCTGGCTTTGATATCAGGGTAATACTGGCCTCATATAATGAATCTGGCAGTGTTCCCTCCTCTTCTATGTTTTGGAAGAGTTTGAGAGAAGGATTAAAGTCACTCTTCAAATGTGTAGTAGAAGTTGCCAGTGATGCCGCCTGTTCCTTGGCTTTTCTTTGTTGGGAGGTTTTGATTCCTGAGTCAATCTCTTTATTTGTTATTGGTCTGTTCAGGTTTTCTGTTCCTTCGTGTCTCAGGAAGGTTGGCAGGTTGTATGTTTCTAATAATTTATGCATTTCTCCTAAGTTATCCACTTTTTGGGTGTATAACTGTGGTCTCTTTGTATTTCTGTAGTATCAACTGTAATATGTTCTAGACTTCGTGCCAAATGTTTCCTATGTAATTTACCTAAAGATCTTATCTCTTTGGTATTATAATATGTGAATATTTCCTTAAGTTGGGAGATAACATGACACAATGGAACACTGGTCATCAGAAATTCTCAGATCAAGTGAGGGCTCACTCAGTACAAGCCAGGGGTCACCTGGGGCCACCTGGGGCCATCCAACGTAGCCTTAAATTGTTTATAAGGTTTCATGTTCAAATGCTTGAGCCACTAATTTATAAGCCAGTTGAGTAACAAATTACAGGGCAGCATAATAAGTAGTTAAGAGCCGAAGGCCAAGAGTCCCTCTGGCTGGGTTAGAATTCTGGCTCCACCAACCACTGGCTTCCAACATTTACTCAGTTACTGTTGGAAAAGGTTTTCCAGGAGCAGATGCTGAGAAGCTTGGGGTGCACAGTGTTTAGGGATGGACCTAGGTGAAATTCGGAATTGCAAGTGTGCAAGACTGGTAGAGAAGTCAGACTGTGATGCAGGCTTGAGAAAGGCTCGGCCGACCCCATGGGGAGCTCTGGGTGGAATACACATACCTGTCACAGTTGTCCCATGGTGGGGTCAGGCCTTTAAACCTTTTCGTGATTTATTACTTGATATGGGATTCCCTGGAGAGGATGTCTTCTTTGGAAGGATGGCGTCTGCTGCTGGAGGAACAAGAAGGATCTTGGTGGTGCATGTCATTGCAGCTACCTGACCCTCTCAGAGCACATTTGCCAAGTAGTGATGTTAATAGAATTTACCTTCCAGGATATTTTGCTAATTAAATGGATTATTCTACATAAAGAGCTTCATGCAGGGGTAGGGTCACAGGGTAAGCTCTTGATGTACACTACTTGAGGATGATGATTCTGATGATGATTCTGATGACAAGGCTTAAAATTTTTGAACTGACGGGAAAGTTAAAATTCATAAAATTCAGTAGTTTGCAGTGCTCTGCATGTATCAGAATCACTTAGAAGTCTTGTGAAAACTCAGGTTTAGCCTCCAGAGTTTCTGACTCGGTAGCTGTTGGATGAATTTGCATTTCTGATTAGTTCCCAAGTGATACTGATGTTGCTAGGTTTGTTATCACACCTTGAGGACTACTGGTCTAAATGTTTCTTTCTCAGGGGAGATTGCTGGTTATGATTGGCCAATGTCCTGTAGTTTGGTTGAGGCAGACATGGGATTATACCCAGAATCAATATTCCCAGTCTGCTGGTCTTCCCACTGTTTGTAGCATCTATAGTTATCATGTCAGCATTGAAATGACTTCTTCAGAGCTGATACTGTCTGCTCTGGAGGATGAAAGTGTTTGTATTAAGATTTTTTGAATGTGACTAATATCATGTGTAACATTGGAATCAGTACATCTGTTTCATGAATTCCTGCAGTTAATTGCTATTATGGAATAATTCCTGGTGGTACTTTTCTCTATTCCAGCACTCCTGAGGTCATCTGAAGTAAAAATCAAGCAGTTTTGCTGTAAAGTTTAATTAAGAAGTTTAATTAAGAGAAACCAAGTAGCATATATCAAACTTTCATGTACTCTGCAGATGGGAGTCATGAGGGTTCCCGGGTCACCTGAGACCGTGGAGCTTGTTCACGACACCTGCAGTTACCTCAGTGCTATTCCTTCCCAGACTATCATCTGAGACATTGAAGCCTGCTTGCTTTTCTTCTTCCTTTTTAACTTTTCATTTTGTACTGCTGCTGCTGCTAAGTTGCTTCAGTCGTGTCCGACCCTGTGCGACCGCATAGACGGCAGCCCACCAGGCTCCCCTGTCCCCGGGATTCTCCAGACAAGAACACTGGGGTGGGGTGCCATTGCCTTCTCCATTTTGTACTGGGGTATAGCCAATGAACAATGCTGTGATAGTTTCAGGTGAACCGCCAAGGGACTCAGCCACCCATATACATTTATCCATTCTCTTCCAAACTCCCATTCCATCCAGGCTGCCACAAAACATAGAGCAGAGTTCCCTGTGCTATACAGTAGGTCCTTGTTGGTTATCCATTTTAAATATATCCGTGTGTCATGTCCATTCCAAACTCCCTAACTATCTCTTCCCCACATCTTTCATTAGAGCAATCATAAGTTCATTCTCTAAGTCTGTAAGTCTATTTCCGTTTTGTAAATAAGCGCATTTGTATCATTGTAGATTCCACATGCAAAGGATGTCATATGATAATTTTCCTTCTCTGTCTGACTTACACCACTCAGTATGACACTCTTTAGGTCCATCCATGTTGCTGAAAATGGCATTATTTCATTCTTTTTAATGGTGGCACCCCCTTGCTTCTGTACTCACCCTCCCAACTTTCTCGATCCTCCTGGCTGACATGACTTCCATCTTTCCTGCCTTCCCCATCACATATCCAACACCCACTCTGAATAATCCTCCTGCTGACGAATTGCTCTCCCTTTCTATTTCTTTTCTTCCACTTGCATGTGGCACATGTGAGCCTTGGGAAAAGTCAGAGTTACATTTGCTAAATTGCTATCTCCTCTCCTTTCTGACCCAAGACAAAAACTCTTATTTGTTCATCCTGCAAGATGGCCTATTTTCTCAGAAAGCTGGTATGAGGGCCTGACCATCTTATACCCCTTGGTCATGATTCTGCATCATGGAACAGAGCTGATTCTGCCAGCAGGAGGGGAATTGGGTCACTTTCTGGGTATGTCATCCTCTTTGTGCATTTACACCTTCCTAAGTGTTGAAGATCTCTTTTCATTTCTTTCTGGAAAGCCACCTGCACTTCTTTTAGAGTCTCTCCTTCCTGGTCTCCTTCCAAGGACCTCATGCTACAGTCCATTTCTACTCTGCAGTTCCCTTACATAAAATGGATCTTTCTAGTGAGTGTGAAAAAGAGACATGAATTTATATTTTACTATTGTTCTGTTTCTTATTTGAAATCAAAGCAGATTGCAATTGAGGAGTCGATGGGCATAATTTTAAAATGTGCTAAATGGCTCGGGCTGGGTAAAGGGGGCTGGGGAGGGAGAGAAGAATCTTAGGGTTCCCACAGCCCTAATGGATCATCGACTGCTTTAACTTTGCCTGATTATTCCTTTTCTATTCTTGCCTCATGGCATAGAAGAACTGACAAAAGATCTGGCTAAATAATTTCCAGGGTCCCATGCAAAATGAAAATGCAGAGCCCTTATTCAAAAATATTTAAGGATTTAAGGTGGTGACAGCAGAGCATGACCCAGCTCCAGACACATCTGATGGGACCTTGTGTGACTGAGCAGGTTGTGTGCCTGTAAGGCAGCCTTGGTGACAATCAAAGCCTGTGACCATGTGTGACATAGGCTCTTGGGTCAAAGACTTCAGGTATATTTGCTTTTCCTAATCTGCTCATGACTTCAGCCAGAAATTTCTGCTGCTCCACCTCACTTTCCTAGCTTGGTCAACTAGAGGCATTAGGAGCTGCTTTGACCACTGTCCTTAAAGTGCAGCTTAAGGGGCCTTTAGGGAAGAATATTCATCTATACCCCTTCATGGATCACAGCCTTGTCATGGGGAAGGGGCTTGCATAACTCAGTGAAGCTGTGTGCCATGCTGTGCAGGACCAGCCAAGACCAACGGGTCATAGTGAAGAGTTCTCACAAAACACGGTCCACTGGAGGAGAGAATGGAAAACCACTCCTGCATTCTAGCTGTGAGAACCCCAAGAGTCATACACAACTTAGCAACTGAACAACAACAATTTGTCTATAATATCATAACTATTGACCACACTTAACACCATCAACTGGAAACTGTTCCTCAGGAAGCAACAGTTAAAAGAGACAATAATCTTTAAAAGAAATATTTATTGGAGAATCAGTTCAGTTCAGTTCGGTTGCTCAGTCGTGTCCAACTCTTTGTGACCCCATGAATCGCAGCACGCCAGGCCTCCCTGTCCATCACCAACTCCTGGAGTTCATCCAAAGTCATGTGCATCGAGTCGGTGATGCCATCCAGCCATCTCATCCTCTGTCATCCCCTTCTCCTCTTGCCCCCAATCCCTCCCAGCATCAGGGTCTTTTCTAATGAGTCAACTCTTCGCATAAGGTGGCCAAAGTATTGAAGTCTCAGCCTCAGCATCAGTCCTTCCAATGAACACCCAGGACTGGTCTTCTTTAGGATGGACTGGTTGGATCTCCTTGCAGCCCAAAGGACTCTCAAGAGTCTTCTCCAACACTACATTTCAAAAGCATCAATTCTTTGGTGCTCAGCCTTCTTCACAGTCCAACTCTCACATACATACATGACCACTGGAAAAACCATAGCCTTGACTAAACGGACCTTTGTTGGCAAAGTAATGTCTCTGCTTTTGAATATGCTATCTAGGTTGGTCATAACTTTCCTTCTAAGGAGTAAGCGTCTTTTAATTTCATGGCTACAGTCACCATCTGCAGTGATTTTGGAGCCCCGCAAAATTATTGGAGAATAGCTGCTTTATAATGTGTTAGTTTCTGCTGAACAGCAGTGATTCAGCTGTATGTATACATATATCTCCTGTTATTTTTAGATTTCCTCCCCATTTAGGTCACCACAGAGCACTGAGTAGAGGTCCCTGTACTGTATAGTAGGTTCTCATTAGTTACTTGTTTTATGCATAGTATCAATATTGTATATGTGTCATTCACAATCTTCCAATTCATCCCTCCCCCCTTTTCCATTTGGTATCTATTAATTTGTTCTCTACATCTGTGTCTGTGTTTCTGCTTTGAATATAAGTTCATCTTTACCATTTTTCTAGATTCCACATATAAGTGATATTATATGACAATTGTCTTTCTCTTTCTGACTTATTTCACTCTGTATGACAGGCTCTAGGCCTAGCCAGGATGAGATAATGATCTTAAGACAAAGATCTGCTCAGACTCTTATCTGTTTAAAGCATGGAAGGGTTTTTTTTTTTTTTTTTTTTAAACTTTACATAATTGTATTAGTTTTGCCAAATATCAAAATGAATCCGCCACAGGTATACATGTGTTCCCCATCCTGAACCCTCCTCCCTCCTCCCTCCCCATACCATCCCTCTGGGTCGTCCCAGTGCACTTTTGAACTGAGTTCACTAGGATGGATGACCAGGATTGAAGAACTGATCATGACCTGGATATGCCTTTGAGCTGTGGTCCAGGGGCAGCTAACCACGTGCTCTGCGAGTCAGCAAAGACTGAGGAGAATTCTTTTCTCAAAATGTTACAGCATTGAATGCACAGGCTTTTTGTCCCTTCTCTAACAAAACACCTTGCTGCTGCTGCTGCTAAGTCACTTCAGTCGTGTCTGACTCTGTGCGACCCCATAGACGGCCTCCTACCAGGCTCTTCTGTCCCTGGAATTCTCCAAGCAAGAACACTGGAGTGGGTTGCCATTTCCTTCTCCAATGCATGAAAGTGAAAAGTGAAAGTGAAGTCGCTGAGTTGTGTCCGACTCTTAGCGACCCCATGGACTGTGGCCTTCCAGGCTCCTCCGTCCATGAGATTTTCCAGACAAGAGTACTGGGGTGGGGTGCCATTGCCTTCTCCAACAAAACACCTTAGGAATGCCCAAAATCAAGGGAGGAAGGACAGCCCATCAAGTGATATGAAGGGCAGCTTTAACATCTGATTTTTCTCACAGTGTTCAAGAGAGAGGCTGGACCCTGGACCTTCTTAGACAGGTTCCTGAAGTTCAGCAAAGAAAAAGCAAATACAAAACCTGCTGGTACAAGGCTGACTCAGTGATTAAGTGAGGCAGATGCAGAGCTCAGAAATTTCAGGAGGTGCAGGTGAGAAGTCATCTCTTATAGGGTTTTATAAGATGATAAAGTTAATTCCAAAGGGCACCCGAGATCATATATCTTGATTCTGTTGTCCTGCCCACTGTTCATGTTTGTTGTAACTTACATTTTTTTTTGAAGTAAGAAGCAGTCCACATGAGGTATGGATGTTTCTAATCCCTTAATTTAAAAATAACTTCTAAAACAGTTTTCCAGAAAGAAAACAAGATGTTCAGAGCTGCAGCCACTGTTTTGTGAGCCACTAACAAGCAGAAGTTTGATTTCATTGTGTTTATAATGGCATAAATTGGAAGGAAGGAATGAAAGGATGGAGGAATATTTAGTTTGGTCACAAAAGGTCAGGGACCATCTGAATATTATTCTGACCCCACTGAATTATTTCCAGGATGAGGAATGTGGATAGGAAGACCCAAGACATCCTGGAGAAGATAGGTGGAAAGTCTCAAGATGGAAGGTTCTTTGCAATCAAGGCAGCTCATAGAAACTGAGCATCTTCAGAGCAAAAAGTGCCTCCACTCTTGTTGTTTCTATCTCTTTTGCTTCTTTTCTCAGTGGGATCTCAGTGCCATTGGGTGAATGAACTTCGGAGTACTTAAGTGAGTTACAGTGCACTAAGGTGAGGGCAGTGAGGAGCACTCCATAAGCAGCTATGTGGTTAACTTTGGCAGTTTATCTTCTGTTTCAGTTCACAGGTCAGGTGTTCATCTCTGAAGCTTAGCTACCGTCCCCACCAACTCAGTGAAGTCTGCCGTAACCTGTAAAAACAGCCTAGATGGCAGAGTGAGTGTACAGGAAGAAGGGGTCTGTAAAGTGCTGGAGTTTTTCTTAAAAATGTTGTTTGGCATTCTCATGACATGTTTTAGTCTTAAAAATATGGCAATGGATTCCTATATCACAGTAATTATTTTATTCTAATACTTCTATAGTTCTTTGAATTTAGATCTAACTGAAATTTAAATGCTGGGGAGGGTGTGGAGAAAAGGGAACTCTCTTACACTGTTGGCGGGAATGCAAACTAGTACAGCCACTATGGAGAACAGTGTGGAGATTCCTTAAAAAACTGGAAATAGAACTGCCTTATGATCCAGCAATCCCACTACTAGGCATACACTGAGGAAACCAGAATTGAAAGAGACATGTGTACCCCAATGTTCATCGCAGCACTGTTTATAATAGCCAGGACATGGAAGCAACCTAGATGTCCATCAGCAGATGAATGGATAAGAAAGCTGTGGTACATATACACAATGGAGTATTACTCAGCCATTAAAAAGAATACATTTGAAACAGTTCTAATGAGGTGGATGAAACTGGAGCTTATTACCCAGAGTGAAGTAAGCCAGAAAGAAAAACAGCAATACAGTATACTAATGCATATATATGGAATTTAGAAAGATGGTAACGATAACCCTGTATGCGAGATAGCAAAAGAGACACAGATATATAGAACAGTCTTTTGGACTCTGTGGGAGAGGGAGAGGGTGGGATGATTTGGGAGAATGGCATTGAAACATGTATAATATCATATATGAAGCAAATCGCCAGTCCAGGTTTGACACAGGATGCAGGATGCTGGATGCTTGGGGCTGGTGCACTGGGATGACCCAGAAGGATGGTACAGGGAGGGATATGAGAGGGGGGTTCAGGAGGGGAACATGTGTACACCCATGGTGGATTCATGTTGATGTATGGCAAAACCAATACAATATTGTAAAGTAATTAGCCTCCGATTAAAATAAATAAATTTATATTAAAAAAACACAATTAACAAAACTTAAAAAAAAAAAGGGCCCTTAACAGATACAGAATCTACCAATGTCTTGATCTTGAGCTGACCAACCTTCATAACTGTGAGAAATAAATGTTTGTTTAAAAAAAAAAAAAGAATGAAATAGAGGACTTCCCTGGTGGTCCAGTGGTTAAGAATTTGCCTACCATGCAGGAGACACGAGTTTGATCCCTGGATTGGGAAGATCTCACACGCCTCAGGGCAACAAAGCCCGTCTGCCACAACTACTGAGCTGGCATGCCTAGAGCTCGTGCTCTGCAACAGGAGAAGCCACTGGAAGGAGAAGACTGTGTACTGCAACTAGAGAAAGCCGGTAAGCAGCAACACAGACACACTGCAGCCAAAAATAAATAAATGTAAGAATGTAAAAAAAGAATGAAATAGGGATCCAGCATTATTTTACAGCATTTGCTTTGTTGCATTTGCATCACTTTGCTTTGTTTGGTTTATAGGGTTTAATTGTTTTTACCTTCAAACCATGTGTAATTAATGCCTGGGTCCCCTGGATCTCCTGGTTCAGCTGTTTTGATTGCATTAATTGTCATTTAATAAAGTTAGGTACTTAGTTCCCTGAGCCCACTACTCTAAAGGATTTTTATTTCCTCTTCAGTCTTACTCTCTTTCTTTCAGTCTCAGGAGATAAGATGCCATTTCTAACATTTAAGGTCAGTCTGTCCTTTGACACCATATGCTCTCTCCTCCAGGAACCTGCTACACTAAGCATTCTGTCTTTTGTCTGTATCTTCAGCTTTATCCCCTCGAATGACTCTTTTCTTTCAAGACTGTAAACTTAGTAATGGAGGTGTGTTTTACTACTTTATCTGCCAAAAGTCTGGAGTTTACTCTTTACACTTTGACTTGAATCCAGAGGTAGGGTGGATTTCTCTTCCTAACAGCCAAAGCCTCTTCAGGGCAACAAGGGGAACTGTTTAGGGGTTGAGATTGAAAGCTGTGGTTTTTCCAGTAGTCATGTATGGATGTGAGAGTTGGACTATTAAGAAAGTTGAGTGCCAAAGAATTGATGCTTTTGAACTGTGGTGTTGGAGGAGACTCTTGAGAGTCTCTTGGACTGCAAGGAGATCCAATCAGTCCATTAAAGGAAATCAGTCCTGAATATTCATTGGAAGGACTGATGCTAAAGCTGAAGCTCCAATACTTTGGCCATCTGATGTGAAGAATTGACTCATTGGAAAAGACCCTGATGCTGGGAAAAATTGAAGGTGGGAGGAGAAGGGGATGACAGAGGATGAGATGGTTGGATAGCATCATTTACTCAATGGGCATGAGTTTGAGCATGCTCCGGGAGTTGGTGACGGACAGGAAAGCCTGGCATGCTGCAGTCCATGGGGTCACAAAACGTTGGACATGACTGAGCGACAGAACTGAACTGAACTGGGACAGCTGAAGAAGGAAGCCACCAAACAATTAGGCTGGATGTGCTTTGGCCTTACAAATCAAAAGGTTTTTCCCAACTATTTTATAGTAAATGGATTTCAAAACCTTATCCTGAATTTACTGGGATTCTAGACAGAGAAAAATTAATCAGCAAAAGCTAATCTATGATGGGAAAACCACAGGATGCTGTTTTCCTCCTGGGAGCGAGAGTTGACACAGAAAGGGAAGGATGGAACTTTGTGGATAATGATATTACTTGATATCTTGTTAGGGTTATATAGGTATATACAAGTACACTCACCCAGACATTTTTATATCTACCCAGATAGTCATCATCTCTAATGATCTAATGCCCCTTCTGAAGATCAAAGTTTTAGTCTATATCATTTCTCTCAGCCTGAATAAAACTTAATTTTTTTTTTTTTTTTTTTTTGTAGAGGAGCTTTACTGGCAATAAATTCTCTTAATATTTTTTAACAAAATATGAAAATGTCCCTTTATCTTCACATTTAAAGAATATTTTCACTGCATATAAAATTCTTAGTTGTGAGTGTTTTTATTTCAGCACCCATGGTGGATGCATGTTGATGTATGGCAAAACCAATACAATATTGTAAAGTTTAAAAAAAAAAAATACAATGAAGCACAACCTCTGTTTGCCATAGTTTCTGGTGATAAATTTTGAATCTTTGCTTACCTGTGTGTAATAGGTCTTTGTCCTGAGGCCGTTTTGAAGACTTTAAGTCCAGTATCAGCAGTTTGCTTATGATATGCCTGGATGAATTTGTTTGTTTTTTGCTTTTGTTTGTTTACTTCTTGCTTGGGTTTTCCTGAGCTTTTTCGATATGAAAATTTGTCTTTTATCGAATTTGAGAAATTTTGGGACACTGTCTTTTTTTCTATTTTTTTTTTAATAAAAAGAAATAGATCTTTATTTCTGCAAATGGTTTGTATCTTTTGTGGGTTGGTAGATGCATGTATGTTTCCCAGGTGGCTCAGTGGTAAAGAATCCGCCTGCCAATGCAGCAGACATGGTTTGATCCCTGGGTCGGGAAGAGCCCCTGTAGGAGGAAATGGCTACCCACTCCAGTATTCTTGCCTGGAAAGTCCCATAGACAGAGAAGCCTAGTGGGCTACAGTCTATGGGGTTACAAAACAGTCGAACATGACTGAGCATGCATGTAGATGCATGTATGCATTATATATCTTACCAAAATATCTTATATAATTATCTTACATATTTTACAATGTTTCTCTTATAGTCAACCAGTAAAATACTAGACCAATGGTTCTTTTTAAAATGTATCATCTCTTCCTGTTTGTATGTTGAGTAATTTTGGATTTTATTTCCAGCTTCATGAAAATTACTTTATGGAAACTGTCAATTCTGCTATATTCCTGCTATGAGAGTTTTATCAATTTGTTTTTTTTTTTAAAAAAAAAATGGAACAAGGTTAAAAAATATTTATGTATTTATATAGTTATTAATTTTGGCCACACTGGGTCTTCATTGCGGTGCAGAGTCTTCTCTAGTTGTGACACTCAGGCTCTAGAGTGCTTGGGATCAGTAGCTGCAGCTCACATGTTTAGTTGGGGTTTATGGGATCTTAGTTCTGCCACTGGGGATTAAACCCAGGTCTCCTACATTGGGAGTATGATGTCTTATCCACTGGACCATCAGAGAAGTACCCAATTTATTTTCTTGGACTCAACTTAAAACTCTTTTTTTTGATGGAGGTTCAAATCAGTTTTCAATTCTTTTAATTTAGCTACACTATTTTAATGTGGGGCAGCCAGAGACTTTGACAGAAATTATGTACATAACATGGTGTTGATGCACTCTGCTTCTCTATTCCCTTATTTTCTAGATCCTAAGGCTGTTGTGAACTGTTTTCTTTTTCTTCCAGCCAGAAATACGTGAGTTTTTATATCAAAGTTTCAGTTACTTGTTGCCATCTTCATCCTGCTTGCTAGTTAAAATCCATAAAAAATGCAAGCATGACCAAATCTTCTTCCAATTGTTGTCTTGTTGTCTTTTCTCCAAAAATTTCCTGCTTTTACTTTTTTTTTTAACTCTCCAGTGCCTTCACATCATTACTGTATTTTATTTTACTCACAGTTCATAGCTAATATCTGAAGACAGATTAGGTCCAGTAAGGACTGACTTAGCTGTACTGGAAAATGGGTACTAGTTTTATTTTGAAAGAAGTATCATAATCATAACCCTGCCAGAATTTAGGGTACTTACAGCCAGTCCAGCTGTAGGTACACTGCAAATACCCAACAAATGCTGAGTGAGTAAATGAGCTAAACATCTGGCCTGATTACTTTTTCACTGAAATAGAAGGTTGTCTGATTTAATTAGATACACCGACTCTTTGACTTTTGTTATTTTGTTAACCCAATTATGGTCTTGGAGAGAGGGAAGTAGTGATTTCTATTTATCACCATGTTGTTAAATTAACATTTCTGAGAATACCTGCCATTGTTTCTCAGCAGTGGAAATCAGTCAGCCAGAAGGGAAGAATATCTTTAGTTTTGGAACAATAAGATAAACTTTCATTGTCATTGTTCTTAAGAAACAAGATTTAAATTAAGAAGCAAGTCACTTGGGTAAGTAAAAGTGCTTTCAGTTCAGTTCAGTTGCTTATTCGTGTCTGATTGTAACACCATGGACTGCAGCACGCCAGGCCTCCATGTCCATCACCAACTCCCAGAGCTTACTCGAACCGATGTCCATTGAGTCTGTGATGTCATCCAACCAGCTCATCCTCTGTCATCCCCTTCTCCTCCTGCCTTCAATCTTTCCCAGCATCATGGTGTTTTCAAGTAAGTCAGTTCTTCGCATCAGGTGGCCAAAGTATTGGAGTTTCAGCTTCAGCATCAGTCCTTCCAATGAATATTCAGGACTGATTTCCTTTAGGATGGACTGGTTGGATCTCCTTGCAGTCCAAGGGACTCTCAAGAGTCTTCTCCAACACCACAAAAGCATCAATTCTTTGGCGCTCAGCTTTCTTCACAGTCCAACTCTTGCATCCATACATGACTACTGGAAAAACCATAGCCTTGACTAGACTGATCTTTGTTGGCAAAGTAATGTCTCTGCTTTTAAAGATGCTATCTAGTTTGGTCATAAGTTTTCTTCCAAGGAGCGAGCGTCTCTTAATTTCATGGCTGCAGTCACCACCTGCAGTGATTTTGGAGCCCCAAAAAATAAAGTCAGCCACTGTTTGCATTGTTTCCCCATCTATTTCCCATGAAATGATGGGACCAGATGCCATGATCTTCGTTTTCTGCATGTTGAGCTTTAAGCCAACTTTTCACTCTCCTCTTTCACTTTCATCAAGAGGCTCTTTAGTTCTTCACTTTCTGCCTTAAGGGTGGTATCATTTGCATATCTGAGGTTATTGATATTTCTCCTGGAAATCTTGATTCCAACTTGTGCTTTATCCAGCCCAGCGTTTCTCATGATGTACTCTGCATATAAGTTAAATAAGCAGGGTGACAATATATGGCCTTGACATACTCCTTTCCTGATTCGGAACCAATCTGTTGTTCCATGTCCAGTTCTAACTGTTGCTTCCTGACCTGCATACAGATTTCCCAAGAGGCCGGTCAGGTGATTTGGCATTCCCATCTCTTTAAGATTTTCCACAGTTTGTGGTGATCCACATAGTCAAAGGCTTTGGCATAGTCAATAAAGCAGAATTAGATATTTTTCTGGAACTCTTTTACTTTTTTGATGATCCAATGGATGTTGGCAATTTGATCTCTGGTTCCTCTGCCTTTTCTAAATCCAGCTTCAATATCTGGAAGTTCACAGTTTACATACTATTGAAGTCTGGCTTGGAGAATTATGAGCATTAATTTGCTAGTGTGTGAGATGAGTGCAATTGTGTGGTAGTTTGAATTTCTTTGGCATTGCCTTTCTTTGGAATTGGAATAAAAATGGACTTTTTGCAGTCCTGTGGCCACAGCTGAGTTTTCCAAATTTGCTGGCATATTGAGTATTTTCACAGCATCATTTTTTTTTAGGATTTGCAATAGTTCAACTGGAATTCCATCACCTCCACTAGCCTTGTTCGTAGTGATGCTTCCTAAGGCCCACTTGACTTCACATTCCAGGATGTCTGGCTCTAGATGAGTGATCCCACCATTGTGATTATCTGGGTCGTGAAGATCTCTTTTCTTCTTTGTATTCTTGCCAGCTCTTCTTAATATCTTCTGCTTCTGTTAGGTCCATACCATTTCTGTCCTTTATTGTGCCCATCTTTGCATGAAAATTTCCCTTGGTATCTCTAATTTTCTTGAAGTGATCTCTAGTCTTTCCCATTCTATTGCTTTCCTCTATTTTTTTGCATTGATCACTGAGGAAGGCTTCCTTTTCTCTCCTTGCTATTCTTTGGAACTCTGCATTCAAATGGGTATATCTTTTCTTTTCTCCTTTGCCTTTCACTTCTCTTCTTTTCTCAGCCATTTGTAAGGCCTCCTCAGACAACCATTTTGCCTTTTCGCATTTCTTTTTCTTGGGGATGGTCTTGATCCTTGCCTCCTGTACAGTGTTGTGAACCTCTGTCCATAGTTCTTCAGGCACTCTATCAGATGTAATCCCTTGAATCTATTTGTCACTTCCACTGTATAATGATAAGGGATTTGATTTAGGTCATACCTGAATGGGCAAGTGGTTTCTTCAATTTAAGTCTGAATTTGGCAAGAAGGAGTTTGTGATCTGAGCCACAGTCAGTTCCTGGTCTTGTTTTTGCTGATTGTATAGAGCTTCTCCATCTTTGGCTGCAAAGAATATAATAAGTCTGATTTCAGTGTTGACCATCTGGTGATGTCCATGTGTAGAGTCTTCTCTTGTGTTGTTGGAAGAGGTTATTTGCTAAGACCAGTGCGTTTTCTTGGCAAAACTCTATTAGCCATTGCCCTGCTTCATTCTGTGCTCCAAGGCCAAACTTGCCTGTTATTCCAGGTATTTCTTGACTTTCTACTTTTGCATTCCAGTCCCCTATAATGAAAAGGACATCTTTTTGGGGTGTTAGTTCTAAAAGGTCTTGTAGGTCTTCATAGAACCGTTCAACTTCAGCTTCTTCAGTGTTACTGGTTGGGGTATAGACTTGGATTACCGTGATATTGAATGGTTTGCCTTGGAAATGAGCAGAGACCATTCTGTCATTTTTGAGATTGCATCCAAGTACTGCATTTTGGAGTCTTTTGTTGACTATGATGGCTACTCCATTTCTTCTAAGGGATTCTTGCCCACAGTACTGGATATAATGGGCGGCTGTGACCGGCGCACTAAGCGCGGCCGAGAGGAGCTACCCCACATCCGAAGTCAGGGGCAGAAGCCGGGAGGACCCCATGCCTGAAGGGCAGCAGCCAAGAGGAGTTACCCCAAGTCTGAGGTCAGGGGCAGCGGCTGAGAGTGCCAGGCTGTGACGGTGCAGGAACGGCTGAGAAGAGCTACCCAAGTCCGAGGTCAGGGGCGGGGGCCAGGAGGAGCTACCCCACGTCTGAGGTCAAGGGTGGCGGCTGAGAGGAGCTACCCCACAGCCCCACGCCGGAGGCCAGGGGTGGCAGCTGGGAGGAGCAACCCCATGCCTGAGGCCAGGGGCTGCGGCCAGGAAGACCAACCCCACGTCCAAGGAGCGGTGGCTGTGCGGGCGCAGGAGGGCCTAGAGGAGCTATCCCACGTTGAAGGTCAGGAAGGGCGACAGTGAGGAGATACCCCTCGTCCAAAGTAAGGAGCAGTGGCTGCGCTTTGCTGGAGCAGCCGTGAAGAGATACCCCACACCCAAGGTAAGAGAAACCCAAGTAAGACAGTAGGTGTCACAAGAGGGCATCAGAGGGCAGACACACTGAAACCATACTCACAGAAAACTAGTCAATCTAATCACACTAGGACCACAGCCGTGTCTAACTCAATGAAACTAAGCCATGCTCGTGGGGCAACACGAGACGGGCAGGTCATGGTGGAGAGATCTGACAGAATGTGGTCCATTGAAGAAGGGAATGGCAAACCACTTCAGTATTCTTGCCTTGAGAACCCCATGAACAGTATGAAAAGGCAAAATGATAGGATACTGAAAGAGAAACTCCCCAGGTCTGTAGGTGCCCAATATGCTACTGGAGATCAGTGGAGAAATAACTCCAGAAAGAATTAAGGGATGGAGCCAAAGCAAAAACAATACCCTGCTGTGGATGTGACTGGTGATAGAAGCAAGGTCCAATGCTGTAAAGAGCAATATTGCATAGGAACCTAGAATGTCAGATCCATGAATCAAGGCAAATTGGAAGTGGTCAAACAAGAGATGGCAAAAGTGAATGTTGATATTCTAGGAATCAGCGAACTAAAATGGACTGGAATGGGTGAATTTAACTCAGATGACCATTATATCTATTACTGAGGGCAGGAATCCCTCAGAAGAAATGGAGTAGCCATCACAGTCAACGAAAGAGTCCGAAATGCAGTACTTGGATGCAATCTCAAAAATGACAGAATGATCTTTGTTCATTTCCAAGGCAAACCATTCAATATCACAGTAATCCAAGTCTATGCCCCAACCAGTAACACTGAAGAAGCTGAAGTTGAAAGGTTCTATGAAGACCTACAAGACCTGCTAGAACTAACACCCAAAAAGATGTCCTTTTCATTATAGGGGACTGGAATGCAAAAGTAGGAAGTCAAGAAACACCTGGAGTAACAGGCAAATTTGGCCGTGGAATACGGAATGAAGCAGGGCAAAGACTAATAGAGTTTTGCCAAGAAAATGCACTGGTCTTAGCAAATAACCTCTTCCAACAACACAAGAGAAGACTACACATGGACATCACCAAATGGTCAACACCAAAATCAGATTGATTATATTCTTTGCAGCCAAAGATGGAGAAGCTCTATACAGTCAACAAAAAAAAAAGACCAGGAGCTGACTGTGGCTCAGATCATGAGCTTCTTATTACCAAATTCAGACTTAAGTTGAAGAAAGTAGGGAAAACCATTAGACCATTCAGGTATGACCTAAATCAAATCCCTTATGATTATACAGTGGAAGTGAGAAATAGATTTAAGGGCCTAGATCTGATAGATAGAGTACCTGATGAACTATGGAATGAGGTTCATAACATTGTACAGGAAACAGGGATCAAGACGATCCCCATGGAAAAGAAATGCAAAAAAGCAAAATGGCTGTCTGGGGAGGCCTTACAAATAGCTGTGAAAAGAAGAGAAGTGAAAAGCAAAGGAGAAAAGGAAAGATATAAGCATCTGAATGCAGAGTTCCAAAGAATAGCAAGGAGAGATAAGAAAGCCTTCCTCAGAGATCAATGCAAAGAAATAGAGGAAAACAACAGAACGGGAAAGACTAGAGATCTCTTCAAGAAAATTAGAGATACCAAGGGAACATTTAATGCAAAGATGGGCTCAATAAAGGACAGAAATGGTATGGACCTAACAGAAGCAGAAGATATTAAGAAGAGGTGGCAAGAATACACAGAAGAACTGTACAAAAAAGATCTTCACAACCCAGATAATCACAATGGAGGGATCACTCATCTACAGCCAGACATCCTGGAATGTGAAGTCAAGTGGGCCTTAGAAAGCATCACTACGAACAAAGCTGGTGGAGGTGATGGAATTCCAGTGGAGCTATTTCAAATCCTGAAAGATGATGCTGTGAAAGTGCTGCACTCAATATGCCTGCAAATTTGAAAAACTCAGCAGTGGCCACAGGACTGGAAAAAGTCAGTTTTCATTCCAATCCTAAAGAAAGGCAATGCCAAAGAATGCTCAAACTACCTCACAATTGCACTCATCTCACATGCTAGTAAAGTAATGCTCAAAATTCTCCAAGCCAGGCTTCAGCAATACGTGAACCGTGAACTTCCTCATGTTCAAGCTGGTTTTAGAAAAGGCAGAGGGACTAGAGATCAAATTGCCAACATCCGCTGGATCATCGAAAAAGGAAGAGAGTTCCAGAAAAACATCTACTTCTGCTTTATTGACTATGCCAAAGCCTTTGACTGTGTGGATCCCAATAAACTGTGGAAAATTCTGAAAGAGATGGGAGTACCAGACCACCTGATCTGCCTCTTGAGAAATATGTATGCAGGTCAGGAAGCAACAGTTAAAACTGGACATGGAACAACAGACTGGTTCCAAATAGGAAAAGGAGTACGTCAAGGCTGTATATTGTCACCCTGCTTATTGAACTTCTATGCAGAGTACATCATGATTAACGCTGGGCTGGAAGAAGCACAAGCTGGAATCAAGATTTCCAGGAGAAATATCAATAACCTCAGATATGCAGATGACACCACCCTTATGGCAGAAAGTGAAGAGGAACTAAAAAGCCTCTTGATGAAAGTGAAAGTGGAGAATGAAAAAGTTGGCTTAAAGCTCAACATTCAGAAAATGAAGATCATGGCATCCGGTCCCATCACTTCATGGGAAATAGATGGGGAAACAGTGGAAACAGTGTCAGACTTTATTTTGGGGGGCTCCAAATCACTGCAGATGGTGACTGCAGCCATGAAATTAAAAGATGCTTACTCCTTGGAAGGAAAGTTATGACCAACCTAGATAGCATATTCAAAAGCAGAGACATTACTTTGCCAACAAAGGTCCATCTAGTCAAGGCTATGGTTTTTCCTGTGGTCATGTATGGATGTGAGAGTTGGACTGTGAAGAAAGCTGAGCACTGAAAAATTGATGCTTTTGAACTGTGGTGTTGGAGAAGACTCTTGAGAGTCCCTTGGACTGCAAGGAGATCCAACCAGTCCATTCTGAAGGAGATCAGCCGTGGAATTTCTTTGGAGGAAATTATGCTGAAGCTGAAACTCCAGAACTTTGGCCACCTCATGGAAAGACTTGACTCATTGGAAAAGACTCTGATGCTGGGAGGGATTGGGGGCAGGAGGAGGAGGGGACGACAGAGGATGAGATGGCGGGATGGCATCACTGACTCGATGGACGTGAGTCTGAGTGAACTCCAGGAGTTGGTGATGGACAGGGAGGCCTGGTGTGCTGTGATTTATGGGGTCGCAAAGAGTCAGCAATGACTGAGCGACTGAACTGAACTGAGTTAAATTCACCCATTCCAGCACTTTTTAGTTGGCTGATTCCTTAAATGTCGATGTTCACTCTTGCCATCTCCTGTTTGACCACTTCCAATTTGCCTTGACTCATGGACCTATCATTCAAGATTCCTATGCAATATTGCTCTTTACAGCATCAGACTTTACTTCCATCACCAGTCACATCCACAACTGGGTGTTGTTGCTTTGGCTTCATCTCTTTATTCTTTCTGGAGTTGTTTCTCCATTGATCTCAGTAGCATATTGGGCACCTACTGACCTGGAGAGTTCATCTTTCAGTGTCCTATCTTTTTGCCTTTTCATACTGTTCATGGGGTTCTCAAGGCGAGAATACTGAAGTGGTTTGCCATTGCCTTCTCCAGTGGACCACATTTTGCAGAACTCTCCACCATGACCCATCTGTTTTGGGTGGCCTACATGGCATGGCTCATAGTTTCATTGAGTTAGACAAGGCTGTGGTCCATGTGATCAGATTGGTTAGTTTGTGATTGTGGCTTTCAGTCTGTCTGCCCTCTGATGGAGAAGGATAAGAGGCTTATGGAAGCTTCCTGATGGGATAGACTGACTAAGGGGGAACCTGGGTCTTGTTCTGGTGGGTGAGGCCATGCTCAGTAAATCTTTAATCCAATTTTCTGTTGATGGGTGGGGCTATGTTCCCTCCTGTTATTTACCTGGGGCCAAACTATGCTGGAGGTAATGAAGATAATGGTGACCTCCTTCTGAAGGTCCCATGCACAAACTGCTACACTCAGTGCCCCCAACCCTGCAGCAGGCCACCGCCGACCGACGCCTCCACTGGAGGCTCCTGGACACTCATGGGCAAATCTGGGTCAGTCTCTTGTGGGGTCACTGCTCCTTTCTCCTGGGTTCTGGTGCACACAAGTTTTGTTTGAGCCTTTTGAGCGTCTCTGGCATGTATGAGGTTTGATTCTAAACATGATTTTGCTCTTCTTACCATCTTGCTGGGGCTTCTCCTTTGCCCTTGGACATGGGATATCTCCTCACAGCTGCCCCAGCGCTGCACAGCTGCACCTCCAGTGCCTACTGTCTTGCTGGGGCTTCTCTGCCCTTGGACTTGGGGTATTTCCTCACAGTCACTCTAGCACCATGCAACTGCTGCTCCAGTGCTGCGCAGCCACCACTACTAAAACAATGGAATAAGTGATTTGTATAAAAAACAACCTGCTCACTTAAGTGTCGTAAGGGACATAAAATATGAACAAATCAGCAGTCTATGAGAAACTAATTTGATTGCTTTTCCAAAAGGAATTCAATTGCTGAAGTAATAGTCAAAAGAAATGGAACAGATGTTTGATCCAGTACCTCATAAAATACTTAGCCACATATGAATGAATTAAAGTTGATTTTTATGGATGTCAGTTCAGGAATTGCTATACTTTATAATTGAACCCCAAATTACTCAGAAGATTTATTTTTCAACAACACTATGTAACTTGGAGTGGAGAAAGTTTATGGAAAATTGGAGAAAGGAATTATTAGCCAAGATTTGAAAACCATATATTGTTTATGGGGATATTTAAAATCTAGGAACTTGTGTTTTAAAAGTCTTTACTTAATCTTTGCTCAAGAGAGCATATTACTAAATAGACAGGTTTAGTCCTCTTTACTATCAGTAAAGTCTAACCCTCCACCCTCCTATTCTTAATGTGAATGACAGTGACCTCAACAAGAAAATATAGCAGGAATTGTGGTGAATGGCTTTCAAAGCTAAGTCATCAAAAACATTTCTGCCTTGCTTACACTGGAGTCACTCACGAAAGGGGAATCCAGCCACAGTGAAATTAGGACACCTGAGAGATTCTACTGAGAAGTCCTTGTGTGATGAACTGGAGCCTCCTGCCAACAGCTAGCAGACTTACTGGCCATATAAGTGAGTCTCAGATCGAATTTCAAACAAGCTCTTAGAGAACTTCAGATGGCTGCAGCTCCAGGGGACAACTTGAATAAAACCCCATGAGAAATCCTGAGCCATAACAACACAGATAAGTTACTCTTGAGATGCTGACCCATGGAGACTGTGAGACAAATGTTTCTTGTTGTTTAAATGACTGGATTTTAAAGTAATTTGTTATGTAGCAATAGGAGGTCACAAAATCTAGTTTTCCATGAATTTCCATTTATGCTTAGAAATGACCTGAGAGCTTACCTTACATTATGTTATGTTTAACTAGATTTTTTACTGTCTCTTTTTAGGTTTAGAGGCCAGTTTCTTCAAATGAGGGCACAGATTCTCTCTGTATCTCTCTGAGGGAGATTGCATGTGGGGTGGAGGGGTGGGGTGATGGGGTGTGTGTATGTAGGTATGTGTGTGAGAGAAAGAGGGAGACAGAGAGAATATATTACAGATAAACAGGAGCTAAATGGAAGAAAAATGATGTCTTTGAGTGGAATGTGGTGAAAGATGAAATGTATACACGATGGATAGAGTAGAGATGTTGGCAGAGCTGTCTGGACAGAAACTCGAGGCTGCTCCAATGAATGGCTACATCACTGATTAATTTCATAGTGTGCGCAGCTGGATGCTTTGCTTTCAGGGAGCCGACATGGGGACTAGATTTAAAATAATAACGCTCATTTTAAGGATGGAGAAGGAAATGGCAACCCACTCCAGTGTTCTTGCCTGGAGAATCCCAGGGACAGCGGAGCCTGGTGGGCTGCCGTCTATGGGGTCGCACAGAATCAGACATGACTGAAGCGACTTAGCAGCAGCAGCAGCATTTTAAGGATCTGCATGTACCGGAGTGAAGATTAGGAAAGCCAGGGACCAAGGCCATTCCAAACGTCTGTGCCCTCTCTCTTGGCTTGCTTTTCTTTCTCTCTGACCCCCCAGCCAGACACAGAGGTTCTCTAGTCCTCAACCTGAAGGGAGGAAGCTCTGCAGGCTTTGCTGATCACCACCCTCTGCTGGGCAGACAGCCCATGGGCCGGGACAAATGAGTTGTCCATTCTGTACCTGTCCTGCTTCTAAGACCCTGGGTAGCTTCCTTGAGTGAATGTGGTTTCCATGCTAGGGGGAGGTGGCACTGTGATGAAAATGTCCAATTTCACTATAAAAGATTATCTGAAAGGAAAAGAAAATAAAACCCTGAATCATGTTTACAGGCAACCCACAGTACAACACAAAGAACCACAAACGTGTCTGAAAAAGACAGCTACTCCTGTTACTTCTCCTTGACTCCCCTGTACTATTTCATAAACTCCTTTGAACTTGTTTCAGATTTTCTCCAGCACTCTAAGCCCTGCACCGTGTGTGCTGGATGGTTTTTCAACTTTTCAGCAATGCCCTCTTCACGTTGAGAACAAAGGAAGTATCTGCAGCTCTGTGGAGATGAAACACAGGCAAGCTCTTCTGACTCTGTGGGTGGGCATGCAGAGACAAATAACTCCACACCTGACATCTGCTTCCTTTACTACTCTTCAGAGTCTCTGCCCTGTATTTCTTGAAACCCCTTCAAAATCACTCCGAACCACAGCAGACTGTTCAGGACCAGTAAACACTCCTGCAGCATAAATAGTTGTTCCTGTCAAATTGTTCGACTGTGTCTTAGGGAAAGAATATGAATGCCTTTTCCCTCATACCTTACAAGCAAAAATTCATTAAGGCAACAGGTAAGCCACAGAAACATATTTCTCTCGTGAGCTTTTATTGTTACGCTGTGGGAAGTAAATGTTCCTGATGCTGTAATTGCTGGTATAATAAAAACCTGAGTGAGGATGGTCTTGAAATTCCAGGTGCTAAGGACTTTTTACTAGCTCTCTCCAGGCACCATGGACTCATTGAATTTTAGAGTTCTCTTGTGTTTACACCAGCCGATACTAAGGTCCTTCTTGGAATCCCAGTGGGCGTGGAGCACGGTTTGTGCAAAGCCAGTGTGTGACAGGCTCCAGAAGACCCAGAGGAGGGCCAGCGTTGGTTGACAGAGGACCACAGTTCACATCTGCTGTGTGCCTTGCCTCAGGTGGTTGGAGTGATGTCTCAATCCCAAAGGATCTTGAAAAGCAAAAGGCAGCCCCAGGCAGACAGGGGAAGCAGAATAAATCTGTTCAATGTAAAGGTGTTTACTCTGCAACTTAGCCTTAGAAGTGCTCCGATCCCTAGGACAGAAGGGAGCTTATAGAAACATATTGTGAGTGGAGAAGACAGAGGGGAGTGATTTTCAAATGTCTGCCGTAACCTTCTGGTTCAGTGTTTGTTTCCCCGAGGGCGAAGTGGTGAGATTTTGTATTTTTGTCTTGGTAGGAGTTCACATCTAGATAAAGCATACCTTGGTTCCTTGGGCAAATAATTGAAGAGATTGTTTGTTTCAAGGGTGAGGGTAATTTTGGAAACCAAGGTATGTTGATTGACGACGCAGAGCTTAGTGGTATTGAGGTAAGTTTTGCGTCAGCTGGAAAAGGCTGACAGCATGATGACATGTAACTGACTTGGACAATTGCAAAAGAGAGTGATTAAGAGACCAGGCTTGGGAGCCAGACTGCCTGGGTTTCAACTCCTCCTCTACCACCTACCAGATACATGACTATTCTGCAGTCCAAACTCATACTGTTTGCCACCCGACAGGCCAGTTAAGTTGAGAGACGACTTGTTGGAAAAAGGAATAGTGACTTTATACAGAAAGCTAGTTGACAGAGTAAATGATGGACTCGTGCACCGAAAAACCACTTGCCTGAGTTAGAATTCAGGCTTCTTTTATACTAAAAGGGGAAGGAGCAAAGTCAGACATTTCCTGGTTCCAGCCAGACTGGAGCTGCTGCTGCTGCTACTGGTGCTGTATCAGTCGTGTCCGACTCTGTGTGACCCCATGGATGGCAGCCCACCAGGCTCCTCTGTCCCTGGGATTCTCCAGGCAAGAACACGGGAGTCGGTTGCCATTTCCTTCTCCAATGCATGAAAGTGAAAAGTGAAAGTGAAGTTGCTCAGTTGTGTCCGACTCTTGGCAACCCCATGGACTGCAGCCCATCAGGCTCCTCCGTCCATGGGATTTTCCAGGCAAGAGTACTGGAGTGGGGTGCTATTGCCTTCTCCGAGACAGACTGGAGAGGAGGTGTTAATTCCTTCCTGCAGTCATTCACAGGTAGGTCTGGTCAGGATGTTTCCTCTGAGCTAAACAAAGGTATTTTAGCTTAATGCTCATCACCTGGGAGGCAGGTATTTCAGTAAAAGGGGATGGTCTAAGCTCCATCCTAGCTGTGCAAGTCTGTGACCCTCTCTTAGTGTTTGGAACTGGTAGTTAAGGCATGAAGAACACGATGGAAATAATCATCTGCAGAAATAAGTGGAGGTGATTCAAATGCCTCTCCATTCTCCTCGTATCTGAAAGCACGGAGTGGTCTGTAGGTGATCTCATATTTAGGAGCTGATCTACATAAGCAGCTGCCAGATAAAAGGAACAGACAAGTCATTAACCATGAGATTCTTTTCCATTAAAAGTGAAAACTTGATGACCCAGACAGTGTAAAGGCTGCCTAAAGTTAAGATGAGAAAATATCTACATCTTAGGAGGAAAAAATCCAAAAATTTAAAACAGCAGGAATGCTTAGCCACCATCCAGGCTGAGTCAGCTATGCAGGGGACACAGACTGTCCAGCAGACTTACACTGATGCCCTCAGGTGATGCTTCAGGTGATGCCCTCAAGGAGGAAACTGGGAAATGAAGCAACTGACACAGTTGCTTTTTATGACAATAAATTTCACACTATTTAGAGAGTTCATATCTTGTGAAACTGAACAAAGTTTAAATCCTCAAGTTGGGTAGAAAAAGAGAGACAGCCAGAGACCACACCATTTCACTTCAAAAGAGAACGGTGTATTTTATAATGTATACCTTATTAAGTCAGAGTATCTTTAGGATTCTTAAAATGTTTTTCCATTTTTATTCCTCCTTTATCCTTTGGCTGAAATCAGAGGTGTGTTTTGAGTGTGACCTTAGCTCTTGCTGGTGAATTTGAGCTCCTTGCAAAGAAAAGAACATTGCTGAAAGAGCCATAAATAAAAAAAGAAGTCAGTGTATATTTGCAAATATTTCCTCAAAAGTCTAAGGGTCACTGAAGTAATGGAAAATGGAACAAAGGAACAGTTGCAAGAAAGAACATCAACAAAAAATGAAAACTTCAAGAGGAAATACACAGAGAAACAGAAATACTTAGTTAAATTAACATCTACCGAAGGAGCTTTTGAACTGTGGTGTTGGAGAAGACTCTTGAGAGTCCCTTGGACTGCAAGGAGATCCAACCAGTCCATTCTGAAGGAGATCAGCCCTGGGACTTCTTTGGAAGGAATGATGCTAAAGCTGAAACTCCAGAACTTTGGCCACCTCATGTGAAGAGTTGAATCATTGGAAAAGACTCTGATGCTGGGAGGGATTGGGGGCAGGAGGAAAAGGGGACGACAGAGGATGAGATGGCTGGATGGCATCACTGACTCGATGGACGTGAGTCTGAGTGAACTCCAGGAGTTGGTGATGGTCAGGGAGGCCTGGCGTGCTGCGATTCATGGGGTCGCAAAGAGTCGGACACGACTGAGCGACTGAACTGAACCGAACTGAAGGGGCAAGATATTATAGGAATCGCATGCTGCTGCTGCTGCTAAGTCGCTTCAGTCGTGTCCGACTCTGTGCGACCCCATAGACAGCAGGCCACCAGGCTCCACTGTCCCTGGGATTCTCCAGGCAAGAATACTGGAGTGGGTTGCCATTTCCTTCTCCAAAGCATGAAAGAGAAAAGTGAAAGTGAAGTCGCTCAGTCGTGTCTGACTCTTAGCAACCCCATGGACGGCAGCCTACCAGGCTCCTCCATCCATGGGATTTTCCAGGCAAGAGTACTGGAGTGGGGTGCCATTGCCTTCTCCAGGAACCGCATAGAGAGATCTTTGAGAGAGAAAAAGACAAACCAATAAATAAAAAGCACTGTTGTGATAAGACTTTAAATGGATAAGGCTGTGAGTGAATTTACTGTTTTCTAAACAGGCTGATTTTCAAAACCTAGGCACAGGCTTTACTATTAGAAAGTCATGAAGACTTTTAAAAAAGCCTAGGATGTTGTATTCAGTTTGAGGCATTTCACCGCCAGGAGGATGAAGGCAAACAGAGATGAGAATTCAGAGAAAAAAAGCACACGACAGAAGTATTTCAGGGTCTATGGAGGATAGACTTTTCAAGAGAAAGTATGAATAAATAGAATAAATAATAGCTTAGTTTGCAAAGTCTAAAGAGAGGGAGGTGATATGTTGTATGTGCCTAAAATTTAACAGCAACATGTAACAGACAGTGTCTCATTCAAGTCCCATAAACTTCGTTATCAGTGTGATTCTCCCATTCATGTTAGCATTTGGACATTGATTTATCAGTGTTTGAGTATGTGGAACATTTGTACGCACACACATCCATATACCCACTTTTCTTTTCCTTTTCCCTGCATTTTATTCTTGAGTTGACCTCTAAGACTAATGAAAATGATGCTTTTTACATTTCCTCTAAAGGGATTTAAGAAACCCACATCCTTGGCTAACCTGAAGGTTGCGGGTCTCAGGTCTGGCCAAATTGAGCTGCTATTGTTTTCCATGAGATTATACAATGCATATTTTTAAAAGGTCTAGCTTTTTTTTTTTTTTTTTTTTTTTTACTGTGAATTATTAAAGGAAGTTGCTTTAATTAAGGGAATTAAGTATATGTTATTTTTTACTCTCACAATAGAGAGTAAAACAGAATCTCAATAGAGGACACTGAAACCCACCAAAATAAATTATTGAACATATATGAAAAGGTAAGAGGCTCAAAATATACAGACCTGATGCTGTTGCACATACGCTACCACTCTGTTCTATTTTGTATTACTCAGTCATTCTCTTTCCTGCCCTATTTCAAGCCTTTTACATAGTAGGTGTACTAAACGAAAAAAAAAATTCAATAGACAAATGCCAATGGTTTTACAGATAGAGAGGTTTAGGGAGGCTACGCCGTTGATTTCTGAAGCGCTGTGATGTTCCAGCCTTATTTACAATCCTTTCTGCTATGTAAGTCATAGATTACCTTGCGCTATGGTTGAGTAGCTATGGATGTTCCATCAGTGGGAGCATCTGGCCGAGGCTTAAGCAAATGTTGTTTTGTGCCGCCAGCTGAGCTTCAAAACGTGTCAGTCCCCGTGTTGGTTGCCGACTCGTATTTTTAAAGAAAATATAAAAATTGTCATCTCCTCTGTCAGCACGAGATTATTGAATCATTAAGATTCAACAGCACAGAGATATTTTCCTTTCCTGTGGATTTCAGCAAAGGAACTCCTTTCCATGGGGAGCAGTTTTCAAAACCCTGAGTTTAATGCGATGAAAATGACATTTAACGCACGACAGGTATTCACAGAAGCTATCACAACTAAGTAAAGGAGAATTGAATCTCTCAGAAAGCGGCGGTTACAGTCTAATGACGGAATTAAACCCAGAACAAAATGAGCAAAGGCGGCAACATCTCCCAGTGACCAGCAGGGGTCGCCCGACAACCAGCAAACGAACAGGAAGCGCGTGCATTCGGGCAACTGAATCGGTCAACCGAAGATGTTCGGATGCGATACAGCAGGATGCCCTCCCGGGACACACAAAACCCACTCAATATCCTAACTTAAAACTGAAAAACAGAAATGCACTTCTCAGAAACGACGTTTTCCTCTATGTAAAAGGGAGAAACCTCGGGGCCAACTCTGGGGCTCTGTGTGGAGTCGGTGGGGCTGGAGTCCAAGAGGGTGGACGAGACCCGAGGGGAGAAGTTCTCTGCTGGGTTGGATGCTATTGATCCGACTTCAGAGACGCAGAACAGAGAGCCCAGCCTCCAGGCAGGCTGCCTTTGCCATGTTCTAGTGCAAAGGATTAAAAACGGCTCCTGATCCCTTGTGTTTCAAAGGTTTTTGTAAAACGCATTTTTAAAACATTTTTCAAAAGTTCAGATGGCTATTTTTTTTTTCTTTTTTAAACAACGACTCTTTTCTTCTTGCAGCTGCTCTGTATTCTCTTTCTCTTCAATGTCTGCCGTAAAAAAAGGTGTGTCCTAATTGATGCTTTGTGTTTGGATTTCTGAATCATTGTCTGAGAGGATCTTCAAGAGGATAGAAGAGTTGTGAAGGGAGCAGTAATGTTCCTGAGAATGTGCTGTATTTGGCTCTGCCCTGAGCTCTCACCGTGTGCAGCTGATAACCTCAAGTGGACGCTGTGATGTGGACATGGCTTCAAGGATGTTGGGAAAAACAGCTCCACTGAAAGCTGAAGGAGAGTCCAGGTTTGCCGGATGAATGTTCTCAACCCTCATGCTATTTGATGCTAAATCTCAGGCCAGAGGAGATAACAGAACTTAAAATTCAACTGTTCCAACCACCTGTCTGATGATCGCTTTCCTTCTGTGGCACCTCTGTCAGCCGGTGGCCTGGCTGTGGTTACAATTACTGTGATGAGGACCCACGGGCACATCTCTGGCTGTAAGAGATGCCTTATAGCTGGCTGGAAAAAAACCTTAGCACCTAGAAGGTCAATAAAAGAAGATTGGTTTCTCTTCCCCTGACAGACATTTGAAGGGTATTACTCTGAATTTGCCATGTGTTAATCAGCATTCTCCAGAGAAACAAAACCAATAGAAGACACACACATGTGTGTGGAGAAGTGGGCAGAAAGGGCGATTCATTTTCTCTGAGTTGTCCATCCTCTGCCCTTGGACATCAGCCTTCAGACTCCAGGACCTACACCATCAGCCCCTGATTCTTGGGTCTTTGGATGTGTCCTGGAACTCACAGTACCCACCAGCTCCCCAGGATCCCAGGACTTCACTCAAACTGAACCACACCACCAGCTTTCCTGGTTCTAAGCTTGCAGATGGCAGATCATAGACCTCCTTGGCCTCCACTGTCACATGAGCCAATTCTTATAAGCTTTGTTTTCCATTCAGACCCTCAACAGATTAGATGCTGTCTACCTGCCTTGGTGAGGATGGAATTCTTTCCTCAGTCTACTGATTCCAAAGCTGAATCCACCTCTGTACCCTGACACTGAACTGAATCTTGGAGACAGAACTTTGAGTGAAGGAGAAAAGAATAGCCTTACTGCTTTCTCAGGCAAAGGGGGCCACAGCAGGCCCCTCATGCCCTCAAAACTGTGTGTCTCCATCTGGAGAGGTTAGTAAGGAGTTTTATAGGAATGGTTCAAAGAGGAGAGCTTGATCAGCTCATGGACACTCTTCTGATTGGCTGGTGGTGAGGTAATTGGGAGTCAACATCATCAAGTTCTGGTTCCAACCAGTCTAGAGTCTACATGCTTGTGGGCAGCAGACAGTTAACTTCTCCCACCTGGTGGGGATTTCTGAATCTGCAAAACAGCTCAAAGACATTTTTATGTGTATCCCTGGATGGCATCACTGACTCAATGGACATGAGTTTGAGCAAACTCCTAGAGATAATGAAGGACAGGGAAGCCTGGCATGCTGCAGCCCATGGGGTTGCAGAGTCAGACACGACTGAACGACTGAGCTGAGCCGAGCTAGAGGAGGAACCAGGGCCCTGCCCCAAAGAGTTATTGTTTCTTGGCTGCTCCTTCCTGGTCTCTTCATCCCCTCTCTTCTCTGATTAGCAACTGTTTGAATCTTCCCGTTGATACTCAGGGAAGGTCATGGAGGCTGAACGGGACCTATTTCCTATAATCAAGATATGGGGGATACAGAAAGGATTTTGTGCCCAGCAGCCCCACAGGGTCCTGCTCAGTATCGATTCCAATGCCAGCTTCTTCTGGAGACACAGTCACAGACATACCAGAAACAATATTTTACCAATTATTTGGGTATCTCTCAGCCCAGAAAAACTAACCATTACACTCTGAGTCTTCTCTGTCAAATGTGTTAATGATCTCTCAGAGGTCTTTTTTAAAACATGATATCAGAAGTCCCCAGGTGGCACAGTGTTGAAAGAATCTGCTTGCCAATGCAGGAGATGCAAGAGGTGTGGTTTCTATCCCTGGGTTGGGAAGATCCCCTGGAAAAGGAAATGGCAACCTATTCCAGGATTCTTGCCTGGAAAACATCATGGTCAGAGGAACATGGTGGGCTGTCCATGGGATCGCAAATAATTGGACATGACTGAGTGCATACACACATCATTTTCAATTCTTCCTCCATCTGAATGACCCTAATGCTCCACGTTCTTCCTACATGTGGTCCCCAGAGTGGATCTGAGGTCAGCGTATGGCAGTTCTATCATCTCTGTTTTTAGATACTTGTTTCTATTGATGCCTCTTTTCTAAGAAACCCTCAAATTGCTATTTTTTTCTCCTGCTGCTTGTGTATTTTCACTTTACTTCCAAGAAATGTTTTTTTGTTGCTGTTGTTGAGCCCTTATAATCAGGTAAAAAAGCCCACACAACAAAATGATGAAAGACAACTTAGCAATGGCGTATAACAAAAGGCAAAAATGTCTTCATAATATTAGGCTCAGTGCTGTTCAATGGCAGGATTCACCCTCAGAAACATTCCTTGACTTTTATAGCATCTGCGCTAACTGTGCTTTACAAATTATGGTGAACATGCTAGGCTTGTTTGAAGTAGTAAAGTTTAGGAAATTAACACTAAATTCTTGGCCAGTTATCTCTATGCTTTTATAAAAATTCATATTTAAATAACCTTAGTTGTATAGATTATAAACATAACATGCTAAAGCCATTGCCTTCTTAGGAACAATTCGCAAGTATAATTTAGAAAAACTACTCAGCTATCCCAAGAGAGTATTTTGAACAAGTTGGAAAACAGAATTAAACAGCATGTCATACAAAGTGGTGACTGAGTAAATGTTTCTTTTTTCTTTCTAAGGGACTCTTAGAGTGTTATATGCAAACAATCTGAACTAAGGTTGCCTAAGATGTCAATTCAAAATTATTAGAGCCATTTTATGGGCATTAAAAAATGCCTGATGTTGTCTTTTCATTCTCAAATTTTGTAAGTGGACAAAATCTATTTGCACTTGGTTGTGCCCAGATGACATTAATTTTTAATGCAGTTAAACTCCATTTGAATGTATACCAAGATTGAAGCCATGATTAGCTTATTTTGCAAATGACCACTTCATTCTTTCCCATTATCAGATAATCTCTGGTGGAGAGAGAGCTTTCTTGACATCTTGTATGACCTCTTGAATGGTCATAATATCAAAGTTCTGAGCCTGACCTTTAGACCTTATGTTGACTCAAGGTGAATTAGACCTTCTTTAGGACTTGAAAGATACTGAGCCAGTGCTCGGAGGAGTCATTATAAGGCTTAAGTCACAGAGCAGAAGAAGACAAAGAATATGATTTAAGAACATTTTCCTGCTGGTAAGGAAAAGGACCTTCTTCACACGAGAAGGTCAAAAGAGAAAGATATAAGGGATGGAACCTGGTGGGACCTGAATATCTCAAAAAGAATCCAGTGCTGTAGCTCTTAGGGTCTCAAACAACAATGAGATGGTCAAAACCTAAGATAAGTAGAGGGGCTTCAGAGATCTGTGTCCACCTGAGATTCAGAGAAGAGGCACCCTTGCCAAGTGCCTCATACCATGAGCAGCTTTAGAAGGAAAGAAGATGTGTGTTCTGAAGTGGCGATGATCTCATTAAATTGCACAGTTCTTGAGGTGGTGCAGAGAATCCATCCATGCTGTTAGGACTCAGGGAGGAAGGGCAGGTGTGTGGGGTAGAGAGGGGACAGGTCTGATGGGACGTTATCAGACACGGCATAATCAGAGACCAAGAAATAACATGGGGTGGCTCAGAAAGCTTACAAATGCAGATACCAACAAGGGCTGGTATGTAACCTGGGTGAGTCAGTTGGCTTGACCCTCAGTTCCTCCTCCTGCAGCTCTGAGTCCACTCTGGGGAGGAGCCTGGGTGAGCCTCCTGGAGGATAAGGGAGTGTATGGAGCAGAGGCTGCCCTCCAGCTGAGGCCCCTTAGACCAACAGTGTGTGTCCACATGAGGTGTGAGAGTGAGGCCATCCGGTACCATCCCGCCTCAGCTGCCAGCTGACCACAGAGAGTAGCTCCACTGGCCCAGAGTAGAGGAACTGCACAGCTCATCCAGAGGAGAGAAATAACAAATGACAACAAGTATATTTAAGTACTGAGATCACTTCACTGTTTCAAAGAACAGAGCCAGATTCACCTGTGTTCAGTAGCCTCTGAAGGCAAGGGCTTAAGATACACTGACAAAGTGAAAGTGAAAGTGAAAGTCGCTCATTTGTGTCCGACTGTTTGTGACCCCATGGACTATACAGTCCATGGAATTCTCCAGGCCAGAATACTGGAGTGGGTAGCCTTTCCCTTTTCCAGGGGTTCTTCCCAACCCAGAGATCAAACCTAGGTCTCCTGCATTGCAGGCGGATTCTTTACCAACTGAGCTATCAGGGAAGCCCATACACTGACAATGTCCACTTTATCTTTTTGGTCTGAACTGGGCCAACTTAATTAAAATTCTCCATGTAAATTATTGCCTTTTACTCAATGAGAGGCATGTTAGTATGGTTTATGTATAGCATCAAATAAAGAATATTTAGCATTTCTAAATGAAAGTTGCTCAGTCGTGTCCAACTCTCTGTGACCCCAGGGACTATACAGTCCATGGAATTCTCCAGGCCAGAATACTAGAGTGGGTAGCCTTTCCCTTCTCTAGGGGATCTTCCCAACCCAGGGATTGAACCCAGGTCTCTTGCATTGCAGGTGGATTTTTAACCAGCTTAGGCACAAGGGAAGCCCCACATTTGATAGATGATCTTTAAGATCAGATGCTTTTAAAATTCACTGTGATAAGATATGTTAGCAAACTTTGCTAAAACAAAACAACAAATAACACAAACGTGAAGAATGATAAATTCTTGATAATTTTAAGAAGACCTTTTGTTATTATTCTCAAGTTTCATAATCAGAAAAGATTTGTTTGCACAGTTTTTAATATAACATTACCCTGATGATATTGATTTCATTTATTTATATATTTTTTATTTAAATATAGTTGAATCATTAATATAATGTTGTGTTAGCCTCAGGTGTACAACAAAGTGATTCACTTATGCATATATATGTATATATATCTGTACAATGATATTAATTTTAACATAGCTAAACTCTATTTAAATTTGGGTCATGATAAAAGCAACAATTTATTCTTAGAAATGACCACTTTCAGGTTTCACCACATCAGAGAGCTTCAAGTCTTACAAAGATGAGGTTAATCATATACATTGATGTAGTATTTATTTGCTGAAATTTGAAAGACACTCAAAGCAACCTGATGGTACACACTAACGCTTACCTCTGATCTGCCCTTTGGTCTAGAACTCCATAAATTTAGCAATTATGTCCTGAAGATGAAGGCATCTTAGATTTCCCTCACAGTTAAAGAGCCAGAGAAAAGCCTTGGAGATTGTTGAGTCCAGAGAGTACCAACCAATCCTTCACAGGCTAAATCTGCCTGGCAGATGTGTTTTGTTTGGCCTACACGGTGCTGGCTCACAAATATAAAAGAAAAATTTGAATTAGTTGCATTGCCAAATTTTTGGAAATTGGATAATTATGTACAAAATCTGCATTTCCAAATTCTCTTGAAAAAATGTGGATGATCTGGCAACACTGAGCCTACAGGACAACAGTTTATTGAAGCTGGATATAGGTGGGGGCTGGCTAGGTCACCAAGGAAACCATCCTGCCTCTGCTACCCGACACCTGGTGTGCATCACTCACCCACAGCCTCAGCTTTCCTAGGTATGTGAACGTATGACCTCAGATCTACTCCAATGAGTTTACTTTTCAGGTAAGCAAACATAGGTTCAGATACAAGTGGTTTCAACATTAGCTAGTGAGGGACTGATGTTGGAAAGGTAAAGCTCTGTAAGCTGTGGAAGTGGCATTAGTTCTCCTTCCCACCTGGCATCGGGCTGAGGGGAGTGTTGACTTTGAACGGGTGTGAGCAGAAGGGAAGAGTCTGGAATTGTCCAAGAAGGACAGGCTGGAAAGCAGCTTGGGGGCCCCAGTGTCAGGGTCAGACCCTTGGGTTAGGAGGTGGGGGGCCCCAGAAGGCAGAGCAGGAGCTAAAAGACTTGGAGAGCAAAGAAAACAAGTCTCTTATTCCATTGGTTGCTCCCCACCGGCCATGTTGGGCTTATCATCTTCATTGGATAAACATTGTGCTGCTCATGACATTCGTAGACTTTGGAATTCAGAAAAGTCTCTAAAAAATGCAAAAGAGACTGTGAAATTCAAGCTAATCCCACTGATGCACAAGTCTTTTTTGTTTTTAACTTTTATTGATGCATAGTTGACTTACAATGTTGTGTTAATTTCTGCTGTACAGCAAAGAGACTCAGTTATACATATATATACCTATGATATATATATTATATTCTTTTCTATTATGGTTTATCACAGGATATTGAATGTAGTCCCCTGTGCTATACAGTAGAACTTTGTTGCTTATTCATCCTGTATATAACAGTTTGTGTCTTCTAATACCAAATTCCCACTCCTTTCTCTCCTTCCCCCCTCCTCCTTGGCTGAGGGAAGACATGGGCAGGAGGGGGACCTCGCTGGACCAGGCTGGTTCACTAAACTTGGACTTCTGGCCTCCAGAGCTTCGGGAAATGCTTCTTATCTAAGTCGTCCATTCTATGGCACTCTGTGATAGCCAGCCAGACAGGCACTAGGCCTGTCTCCTCCACTTCTCTCCATCCCTCATGTTTTATCTGATAGGTTTTTTCCTTGAGATGTTTATGTGACTTCCTGAGTCTGGATTGGTTACTCTTCCTAACAGCCTCCATAACACCTTGCATTCACTTTCGCATGGTTGCTTCACTATATATCTGTATCTATAGCTATATCTATCTCTATATATCTTACTGTTCTTTATCTTCTACTTGACCTAAGGCTCTGTCAGGGCAGATATTGTGTCTGGCAGGTCACAGTTTATCCTTAGCTTTTAGCAGGTGGTAACAAATATGAAAAAATTTCTGAATATTGACTGGATAAATGAAGCAATTAGGCAAGAAGAAGCAGAGATATTTAAGACATCAGTCAAGCAAAGGAAAACAACAAAAGAAACCCTTTTACTTCTGAGATTCTTTATCTTAGATATTCTTACACCTTTAAAGATAACTTTTACTTGGCCATGGTCAGATAAAGTAATTAGCTGGTAGATTTGTTATGACCAGTCTAATTCCTTTGAATTTCCTGCCTTTATATTCTACAACTTTTAAAAATTACACACTTTAAAAACTCAGCAAGAGGAGGACTTCACAGACTGTGTCTTCCAACAACTATATTTTTATATACATTAGGCACTTACCCTTTGCAAGCTTGGGGATTCTTAGGGCCTGCAAGGGATTATATTAATCTAAACTCTAATCATTTCCTTTGGCATAAAAAATCCAGCAGTTAGGAAGAGGCCAAAGGCCCTAGTAGCCATGTTAGCACAATTTGGATGGATGCAGATGACATTACAGAGTCACATTTTACTCGCTGGATGCGGTCCCAGTTATGAGCTTGGTCACATCCCAGAGTTCAGAGGGCTCAGAGACAGGGCTGAGGGAGGTACACAGCTCCCAGTAATTATTCCGTGATAAAACGGGCTTTCCTCTGTTCTGACCAACACGGGTATGAGCTCTGGAACTCTGACTGTCTGATCCTGTGTGGTTTAAAAAAAAACATTCTCCAGTCTTCCCAAAACATTCATTATCTTTCCTTTGTGAGGTTTCATGCTTAGGTAGCTGGTGGGAAGAAGGGGTTGGGGCAGGATTGGGGGAATGGCTGTTTCAGATGCTGCAATTATTTCAGGACTGGAAACAGAATTGAAATGACCCAGATGGCTGGCCTAATGAAGCTGAACCAAAATCTATGCCAAGAGGAGCCAGAGCTGTGTTTCATCTCTCTCTGTGTATATGTGTGTGTGTGTGTGTGTATGAGAGAGAGAGGAACCAGTGTGCACGCATGGTTGATTTTTGGCTGAAAAGGGCTTGGGGGTTGTTGGAACGAAAGTGCAGCAGGCTGAGATGAATGCGCTTAAGCAGAGAAAAGAAATCACAACCAAACATAGAGCCTTTTCCTGCCCTGGTCTGGCCTCCGGCAGGCCTACTCCTTCTCAGTTGCATCCACATGGAAAATCCACTTTCCTTTGGCTTCTAAAATAAACCATGTTTCCTGGGAGTGTGTGGTGCCATTTGGAGAAGGTGCTTGAAGTGATTAAGCTGAGTGGGGAGTTGGGGGGAATCATGCTGCCGACTGGTGTGGGGGCATTGACCCAAAACCCCATGGCTAGAGGAAAACACACGCTGTGCTACCTGCTGGAGCGATGGCCATGGTCACCTTGTCAGTGGACTCTGACTTGCTGGCACCAAACTCCCCCCCCATCCCCCTCCCAAACAACACTGAGGGCAAGAGTGAGGCAGGGCTCAGGACCAACTCCATATCTCCTTGGGTTTTGGGACCATAAGAGGATCTTTTATTTTAACTCCAGTAGTTAATATAAGTGAATCCTTAGAAGACTGTCTGGTTTATAATATACACTAATTACATTTTGGCTATTATTATTATTACTGTAAGTAGCTCTTTGCAGGAACCTGCCCTTAGCAGGAAGTTCCTTTTCTTGTCACTTTAGCAAAGCTACATTGCAACTAACTTTTACTTTATTTACAATTTATTTATTTGACCGTGCCGGGTCTTAGCTGTGGCAGGTGGGCTTTTGCTTGCATCATGTGGAATCTTTCCTTGTGGCGCCACATGAGCTCAGAGCACACAGGGTCAGTGATCGCATTGCATGGGCTTAGTTGCTTTGCAGGATGTGGGATCTTATTCCCTGACCAGGGATCGAACCCATGCTCCCTGATTGCAACAGTGGATTCTTAACCAATCAACCACGAGGAAGTCCCTGTAACTAACTTTAAGCCAGGCACCGTGCTGTACTCATGTCCGGCCCTAACAGCTTTCACATCTTCTGATCACACAATTCCTTGCCTAATCTGCTGGTTCTCTCTGTTGAGCAAAGAGGTAGAAATGAAGAATAAGTAATTAACAGCTGACCAGATCTCTTCCCTAGCTTCCCCTTCAGTAATCTCCTGAACAAACTGTGTGAACAAGACAATATCTGAAGAAAGATCATGAGTTGAAAATCCTACACACAGCGGGGATGGTGACGAATCTGACCTCTCCCATCTCAGTGATTAGCTGAGATTACTTCCTTTTTTCCCTTTAAAAACTTTCATGGCCCAGCCGTTGAAGATGGTTTTGGGGGTACGTTGAGTCCACCTTCTCCCCAGATTGCTGACTTTTCTGATTAAAAGCAACTTTCCTTTCTACCAACACTTGCCTCTCACGCATTGATTTTCCACCAGTGAGCAGCTGGACCTGAGCCTGGCACCATTATTATCACTTATTGTCTATTTAACATCTTAGCCTTGGGCCTACTGTGCTTTTCAGTGGAAGGCGACTTCTTTAAGAAACATAAAGCGCCATGAACTGCCAGTTGGACAAGAGAGGAAATTGCCTTCAGAAGTGGCAGCTCTGGATCTGAGATAACCAAGGATAAGTCTTCGTTTCCCTAGCTGTAAAATAAAATTATGAAGGCACAGAGGATCCCATCCACCCCTCATTGGCAGAAAAATAACATTATTGCCCACCTATCTACTATGTGTTATGATCATGTGGTTTACTTTACATATATTACTTCATTTAATCCTCACCATTTACTTGAATTTGGTTTTATTAAGAGAATGAAATTCATAGAACCCAAGAAACATTAAAATAGCAATTATTTTCACTTATTGAGTGCCTAATATGTGTCAAATTTTCTACCTACTATATTTTATTATTTCCTCATGGTCACCCTGCAAGTTATTATTATTGTCCAGATCTGTGAGTGAAGTCTGTGGCTCAGAGTGGGTCAGTGATTCATCCTGGTCACACAGCCAGTAAGTACCAATGCAGGGATTTGAACTCATACCTCTTCAGTTCTTGAGCACACATTCTCATGATTAAAACTGGGCTGCCTTTTGAGGTTGTCTTCTTTTTAAATCATATTGTTTCTAAATCTACTTGAATGGATCCAAGATGCACTTGCTTGGTAATAAATTCTATTGATACTATGTAAGAGTTAAGGAAAGGAAAGTGTCCTAGGGAGAAGCATGGTTCAAACAGCGCATTATGCCATGTGTGCAAGGAGAAGGGGCAAGTGGGAAGAAACCAAACAGTTAAGGGTTTCCAAAGATCTGGTGATAGAAACAATGTCTAAACTGGAGATATGCTGGGGCATTGGCCACAGTGAGAACGTGCCCTTGTGTGTTGAGGGGAGGTGTGCAGGTCTGGGGCTTTGTCTGATGTGTGCATAGTGGGGATGAGGGTGAAGGCAGGTGGTGAGGAGGAGCATGACTACCCAGACACCTGCTCTGGCTCGGAGGACACCACCACGTGGATTCCCTCTCCAGCTTCCAATGTGGGAAGGATCTCTTTAGGAGATACATTGAGGGGAGATGGTAAGAGTTTCAGTTCTGTTGGAGTCTGGACCCCTGGCCTCTGCTGATGAATTGCTTGTGGTGACAGTGTGTGTCTCTGGGCTACACAGCCTGCCGGAGCCCCAGTTCAACAATCCCAAGGATGTTGGTTCATCTCACAGGACACTTAGGATAGCAATGAGCTTATCAGAGGTGCTTGCTGACTCCCAGGGATCCTGCAAGGAAGGAACAATAAACATGAATATCAGTGTTACAAAAATGCCAAGTATGGCCATCAGTCCTCTGGTGGATGGTGGTGTGCCCATCCAGTCTGCTCAGTCTCTCTGGAGTGCCATGAACACAGGGGCCCAGGAGAGCACGTTCTTGCAGACACACAGCTAAATCCACAAGGCAGTCATGTTGGGGGTCTGGCTCTAAGCAAGGAGATGAATGGAAGGAGATGAGGCTGTAGAAACATCACTAGAGTCGTGTCCAGGCTCCAGAGTCTGTCACGCACCTTCCCCTGTGCTTCAGCGCCTTTCTGTTTATGAAGTCACTTCCTTAGAGTGCAGATCTTTACTTGCTTTCATCATGCTAAACAAAGCTTATATTCTCAAGTTGAGTTGCACATGTCTATAAGAAAAATTGCACTGCATGTGCAGAATAAAGGTGGGGACATGTCTGCCCAATCTTCCTGTGTGCTCAGTTCAGACAGAACTGCTCAGCTGTTGGCAGTGATATTGGAAGCTGCTGGCTACCCTGGGATCCTAAGTGGTTTTGAAGCTGCTGGAAACCACAGGAATGCACAGCGGAGGGAGACAGCCATGCTTGCTGCAAGGGAATCTGGGCTCCGAGATGCTGGCTCCTCTTCACGTCACCCTCACAGGGGTCTGTGCTGATAGTGAAAAATGCCTCCTTCCAGTGGGATTCTGGTACATCTATCAATCTTCAACACACACGTGGTGAGCCTGTTTCAACCAAAATGGTTATTGCTTCAATTTGCAACATGTATAGTTAACCTTTAACTTAACTATACGTGGACAGAGGAGGCTGGCAGGCTACATATTCCCTGGGGTGGCAAAGAGTCGGGCATGACTGAGCGACTAACGTGCACACACACTTAGTTAACTTTTAAGATGTAGTTTACTGTTTTCTCTTAAGTGTATGATGTATAATTAACTGTTTTAAAATTAGGATAAGGGAGACTTCCCTGGTGTTCCAGTGGCTAAAACTCTGCACTCCCAATGCAAAGGGCCAGGGTTCCATCCCTGGTCAGGGAACTAGATCTCACATGCTGCAACCAAGACCCAGAGCAGTCAATTAATTAAATAAATAAATATTTTAAAAATATCATAAAATGAGGATGGAGACAGATAGTCTTGTCTTCAAATGGGACTCTTTGGTCTGATGTCCAAAGCTGGAGTGTTGCTGCTTCTGGAAACTGTCTTTCCTGGGTTCTGCAGCATCACACTGTCCTGGTTCTTAGTCATCAGTTTCTTTTCACTGGCTCCTACTGGAGCTCTAAATGTTGGGCTGATTTAGTCAGTGCTTGGTCTTTGACCCTTTTCTCTTTTTGGACCCTCTTTAATTAAATATTGGGAAGGCATTAGATGTTAATAACTCTTAAGTTTATATCATGACCCTTAACTTCTGCCTTGATTGTTGTTTTCATACATCCAACTCTCTGCCTGAGTCTCCACTAGGATATTGAATTAGAACTTTCTTTCTTTTTTAAAATATTTTTTAACAGAAGTACAATTGATGTACATTGTTGCATTAATTTCTGCTGCATAGCAAACTGATTCAGCCATACATATATAAACATTCTTTTTTTAAAATATTCTTTTCCATTCTGGCTTATCATAGGATATTGAATTTCCTATACAGTAAGCCCTTCTTGTTTATCCATCCTATATGTAATAGTTTGCATCTGTTAACCCTAACCGCCCACTCCATCCCTCCCCCAACCCCCTCCCCCTTGGGGAGTCTATTCTCTATGTCCCTGTAAATTGGAACTTTCAAATGAGCATGTCCAGAACTGAACTTTTGATTTCGCTTTTGCCAAAGCTGCTTCTCTCCTGTCTTTCTTAAAAATAACACCATCCATTGGGTTGCTCAGGCCAGACACTGGAGGAGTACCTTGCTCTCTTTTCCTTCTGTTCCTGTAAAACCCACCTCCAAATTTGAATTCCAACACTTCCCACCATCTAAACTGCCAGTATGGTTCAAATTATGCCCACCTCTCCTTTGGGTCATCTTCAGATAGGCTCCTAAATCATACACCCCTCTACCAGTCTCATCTCTTAGATTATCCTCCATATAGCACAGGTGGACCTTATCATTCATATTTACTATTTATAGAAGAGACTTCAAGTCACACAGATGTAAGTATGGAGTAAGGACTTGAATCCAGTTCTCCATAGTCCTAAAAAAGCAAACCTTTGAATAGTTTTAATCTACTCACCTAATAGATTAAATTATAAAGTTTACTTTTAAGGTTTTACTAATAATGGCTAATAATCCTATGGCACTTAGTATGTACTTGGCAGAGTTCCAAGAGCTTTACATAATTTAGACTCATTAATATTATAATAGTCAAACAGACCATGTACTATTTTACTGGTATTTAGTATGAGGAAACCGAGGCTCAGAGCTGTTAAGTGACTTGTCCAAGTTTACACAGCCGGTAGGCAGCAGAGGCAAAATTCAGACCCCAGCCACCTGGCTCCAGAGTTGCGCCTTACTGGCTGGGTTATACCAACCCTCAGTTGAAGCCATGAGTTTGATCCAGCATGAGTCATTAGTCTCTTTGGGGGCATATATTTTTCTTTGTGGACATTGGTTATTTTATTGGTGAGATGAATTGACTGTAATAACAAAATCTACCCTCTATTTTACCAATTTTCTTTTCCAGATACAGCTAAGAGAAGAACTGTAGGAACTTTCTGATTTTTTTCTATGTTCATGTGATGTTGGGTCCATATTTTTGAGCTTTAGGTGATATTTACCCCAGGGGCAGGCTCCAAATGAACTCCCAAATTGCTTCAAATATTTTTCTATTTGGTAACATTTTCCCCAAAGGCTCTGCCCTGAAAGCTGCTCCATGAAACAGCAAATTCTATTACATCCCGGTTTGAAAAATAGTTGGTCTCTCTCTTTTGCACCTGTGCTGTATTCTTAGTAGATTTATTTAGCCAGGAAAAAGTTCAAAAAGGATTGGTGATTTGAACTGAGCCTTGATAAACTGAAAGGATTTTGAATATCGAAGGAAGTTTCACCCATGCCAGTTCCACACTGTGGGATGTATAGAAACTGTGCACCTGTTTGCTATTTAATTTAACTATTTTCATCCTAATCTCTTTATGTCCCAAAGGCAACACACTGCTAGTTCACCTGGCTCAGCATCTGTAATGTCACAGCACCCAGAAACAGAATTTCTCTTCCTTTCAATCCCTGCCTGCCTTGCCAGCCACTCCATCCTTATGAAAAATTCTTTGTTAATAAGGGACTATTATCATTATTGATTGGGCTTCCCAGGTGGTGCTAGTGTTAAAGAACCTGCCTGCCAGTGCAGGAGACACAAGAGACACAGGTTCTATCCCTGGGTTAGGAAAATCCCCTGGAGCAGGGTGGGGCAACCCGCTCAGGTACTCTTGCCTGGAGAATCCCATAGACAGAGGAACCTAGGGGGCTGCTGTCCAGAGGGTTGCAAAGAGTTGGACATGACTGAAGCGTCTTAGCAGCAGATCATTATTGACTAAGTTTTTCCATCTCTGTTGGGTGTGGGTGAGTCCTTTGCTCATTTTACTCTGTCTCTAGACTATATTTTAATTTGTCACTAAGATTGGTTGGCCCAGTGCTGATATAAAGATCAAGGACCATCTCAGTGGTTTGTTTGGAGATATTTCATGGTCTTGGAGGGAAAGCTTGGAGTTTCATAAACGAAACTTCTCCCTGTGCCTGCTGCTGTGAAACTGTACTCATCAAATCAAGCAGGGAATACATTCCTGTAATAAAATCTTTAATCTGCTTCCATCTTTAACTCAGGGGTGATTTTTTTTTTTAAACCTCAATCCTGAACACTTTTCTCTCTCTGGGGCTGTCTGTAGTTCTAAGTAGTAATGAAAATCACTCAGTCATGTCTGACTCTTTGCAACCCCACAGACTGTAGACCATCAGGCTCCTCTGTCCATGGAATTCACCAGACAGCAATACTGGAATGGGTAGCCATTCCCTTCTCCAGGGGATCTCTCCAACCCAGGGATCAAACCCAAGTCTTCTGCATTGCAGGCAGATTCTTTACTATCTGAGCCACCAGGGAAGTCCCTAGGTACTTCTAATGACCTCTGCAAACATCACCTCAGATTACGATGAGTCCAGAATTTTGTCATAGGCTTGGAAGATAATGCTATTTGGGGGTAACATTTTATTTTGAAATAATTTCACATGTAGAGAAAAGTTGTAAGAATAGAAGAACAAACTTCTGTGTACCTGTCGCCTAGATTCCCCAGTTGCTGACTTTTACCACACTTCCTTTCCACAATCCTGTTTGAAATGATCATCTTTTAATTCTCTGAATTCTAGCTAGTTCACTACCTGTAGAGCATAGAAGTCTAAACGTGAAGGGTCTCTGGATGCTAATAAAAGGAGGATTAGGGGGTTGAGAATAGTAGTGTTGGGGGAGATGATGAAAGGTGGATCATTATGAGAAGAAACAGCAGCAGAGCAGGAGCTCTGTTCCTGGTGTGCACAGTCCTCCAACAGGCATTCCAGAAACAGGGCACCAGGGACACTGCTTCTTCTTACTTACTCAGGATGCCTTACTTTCTAAATAAGCTTGAGCGTCCATTTTCCCATATAAATTGGTGACATCTGTGGCGCTAGTGGTAAAAGAACCTGCCTGCCAATGTAGGAGACATATAAGAGATGCTGGGTTAATCCTTGAGTCAGGAAGATCCCCTGGAGAAGGAAATGGAAACCCACTCCAGTATTCTTGCCTGGAGAATCCTGTGGACGGGGAGCCTGGAGGGCTATGGTCCGTGGGGTCACAAAGAGTCAGACATGACTGAAAAGACTTAGCACGGATTTCTATTCAGATAAGAGTGATGCAGAAAACAAAGTCAAGTGCAAAAGTCACAGAGATACATAGATTTTGCTTGCTGCTGTCCATTGAAGACCCCTCTGAGGAGCATTCTGGGGTCTCCCCATGGACCCACAGGTCACACAGCAGAGACTGTCAGGGAAGCGGTGGCTTGCCAGACCTCTTAGCGGTGCGCAAACATCCCAATGGGTGCAGCCTCTGGCTTTGCCGCTCTGCCTGGGAGGGGAATGCGTAATGTGATTTGAATTGGCAAAAACCATGATTTTCACTTTAAAAGGGATCTTTTATTCTTGAACCAAAGCCAATTGAAATGCCCCGAGCCTGGGCCTTTTTATTCAGACAAGAACAATGAGATCAATTTCCAAGAGAAAATGAGGAAAGGGGAGAGAGAGATGGCAGCTGAGGTAATAGGCTGTAAAGGACAAAGTCTGAAATTAAATATTATGGCTTAAATAGTCCTGCAATTCAAACCACCCTGTCTCTCTCCCACCTCCACACCCCCACAATCTTGCATTAAAGAAATAAAACAAAAAACTCGTCACAGCAAAAGGGAAGACAATCTTTTTTTCTAATAGCAGAAAATTCTCTCTGCGACATGAATTTGAGCTATGGCGATTTGATTTCTATGGAGATAAAGAGGCAGAGAAAGTTAGCGCTGTTTGGAACAGAATGGAAATCTGGGGTTGAGGAGGAACGGAGGGGGGAGGAAAGCTCACGCGTGCTGCCTTATTAGGATGGGCCATATTTTATCCTGTTTTCACTGAGCAGCAGAAGGGAGGTAGGGAGCTTTTTATTTAATTTGGGGGCAATTAGGAAATGGAAACTCAGTCTGAATGACTTAAGACTGCTCATTACCTTCTGGCGGACAGAAGGAGAGTACATATTTTAAATGTTAATATCTGATTATTTGTAAGTTTCACTCTGAAATTCAAGGGCATAGAAGGACCAGTGACTTGATTAACAGAGGAAGCAGCCTTCTGCACACAGCTGGTTTCATCTCTGTAATAGGTCAGAGTCTGAACAGCAGCCTTTCTTAGTGTCTTCTTGGAAATGACAGATGCTGGGGAGCCAAGGAAATTTAGAAAAAGATAGCAACTTTTGGAAGCCCCCACCCTCCCCAAATCATTTAAGTAATGTTATGATATGGGTAGTTGTTCCTAGAAGATCTTGCTTGGCTATCCTAGAATCACGATTTCAATTCTGCACTTCATCTGGGATGAATTACTGACATCCCTAGAAGTAACTGGAAGCCTCTCACATCAGTAATTTCGATATCATGTGTAACAAGATGTTTTGAATTGCTCCATAAAATGAATGCATCTCGATTGTATATGAGAGAATTCATGGTCATTTTGTTTTCTGGCAATAGTGGCTGACTCCCTCCTTGACCAGAGGACACAGGCTGACCTGAATTTTCTAAAAGAAAAAAAAGTGCTGATTTTTCTATCCTGAGAATTTGTGTGTATTTTGTGTGTGTGTGTGTGTGTGTGTGTGTGTTATCTGAAGGCTTTGTTCATCAAAGGGTTTTTAGGAAAAAGTAATAAAAATATACACTACCTGGTTTAAGCAGCAAACTTTGGGGTATCCACTGGATACAAAAAAGAGCAGACCACCTTGGAGAAAGAAAAGGCAACCCACTCCAGTATTCTTGCCTGGAAAATCCCATGAACAGAGGAGCCTGGCGGGGTACAGTCCATAGGGATACAAAGAGTCAGACACAACTTAGCAACTGAGCACGCACAAACGTAGGTGACAATGGTTCTCGTGCATGTGTGCTAATGTGTGCTAAGCTGCTGCAGTTGTGTCCAAGTCTGTGAACCTTTGGATGGTAGCCCACCAGGCTCCTCTGTCCACGGGATGCTCCACGCAAGAATACTGGAGTGGGTTGCCATGCCTTCCTTCAGGGGATCTTCCTGAGACAGGGATCAAACCAGCATCTCTTATGTCTCCTGATTTGATAGGCGGGAAGCCCCAGCAATGGTTCTTAACTGAGATTAATTTTGTCCCCCAGGGACAACTTTGAAGCCAATATGAGGACGAAAACAAAGTGAAATGGCCTGAAAGTTATCTTGTGTATGATTCGGCCTAAGAACAATCTCATAAGACATTATTTTAAGGGCATGACATTTTAAAAGATTTTGCCAAAGTACAACATGGTTTTAACTTTCTGCTCCCACCTGAAATTTTTACCTTATTTTTATAAACTGTTAATTTCTCAATACTTTTAAAAATACCTGTAGTTTAAGAAAATCAATAATGTGTCTTTAGCTAAGTTTAGTTCTGTAGTGTGATATTACGTATCAATTCCTTTTTTGGGGGCATTTTAAAAAACCTGATTCTTGTGTGACTTTTAATCTCTCTGTGTATATTTTCAATTATTAGATTCAGTTCAGTTCAGTCGCTCAGTCGTGTCCGACTCTTTGCGACACCATGAATTGCAGCATGCCAGGCCTCCCTGTCCATCACCAACTCCCGGAGTTCACCCAGACTCACGTCCATCGAGTCAGTGATGCCATCCAGCCATCTCATCCTCTGTCGTCCCCTTTTCCTCCTGCCCCTAATCCCTCCCAGCATCAGAGTCTTTTCCAATGAGTCAGCTCTTCGCATGAGGTGGCCAAAGTACTGGATATAAAAAAACAAAAGAGCAGACCAGCCTCACCACAGGCTTTCACAAGGCTTTCTCTGACTTCAGGCCCCGTATTTAATTCCTGGTCCCAAGCCCTCCAGTTTCCATCAGGGGTCCCCTTGAGGCTCTGCAGACATGGCTGAGAGTGGGGAAGATTTACAGAGGACAGACGTGGTCCCACCCACCACTCTCACATATATGGGGGTTCTTAACAGAGGATTGGAGACTCTTGAGAAGGGAAAACCCCTTAAGAATTGTCTAGCATACCAGACTAGTCTTTGTGTGAAGGAAAAAAAATTTGTTATTTAAACTCCTAGCAGACTGTATCCTCTTCTAAATCCTACAGAAGTGGCAGAATTTCTCTTTGGAGTAGATTAGCTGTTTAGCTGTGAAAAACAGATAAGCTTCAGGGAATGGCTTGGAAATCATAAGAATGAGAAAAAGAACTAAAGTGCCTTTACCAACAAAAGGAATTTGAAGGTTTCCAGGGACTGGACAAGAGAAGGACAGTCCATCTGTAACGAGGAAGCTAAGAACTTACAAATAGTTTTTATGGTTGGTGGACATAGTTGAAGGGGATTTGTAATATGAATGCCTTACATACATTAAAAAAAGATTATTTTTACAGAAGTATAGTTGATTTACAATGTTGTGCCAATTTCTACTGTACAACAAAGTAATTCAGTTGTACATATATGTGCATTTTTTAAAAATTTTCTTTTCCATTATGGTTTATCATAGGCCTCCCTGGTGGCTCAGAGGGTAAAGAATCTGCCTGCAATGTTGGACACCTAGGTTCGATCCCTGGGTGGGGAAGATCCTCTGGGGAAAGGAATAGCCACCCACTCCAGTACACTTTCCTGGAGAATTCCATGGACAGAGGAGACCAGTGGACCACACTCCACTCCACGGGGTCACAAAGAGTCGGATATGGACTGAGTGACTAACACTATTGAATGTAATTCCCTGGGCTATATAGTAGGACCTTGTTTATCCATCCTATGTATAATAGTTTGCATCTGCTAATCCCAAACTCTCAATCCACCCTACCTCCACCCCACCTCCCCCTGGGCAACCACATGTTTCTTCTCTATGTCTGTGAGTCTCTTTTTGTTTCATAGATAAGTGCATTTTTGTTATAGGGCTGCTTTTTTTTTTTGTTTTGTTTTTTTCCCCTAACACTGTTCCTGTCTTTGCAGGAGAAACAGAGGTGTGATTCCCACAAGTCCTCAGGCTACCATCCTTGTGTTGGATGTAAACTCAGAGAGGAGAAGTAAAATAGGTTTGTAGAAAATTCAGGTTAGTAAGTTGTTCTGAAAAGACGTTTTGCTTCATCAGTTTCCAATTTCTCATTCTCTGGATGACATTGAGTTTCTAGGTGTCATTTTTAAAGGTGACAGAAAACCAGGATAGTTCCACCAGGGTAATGAGTTCCTGCTACTGACGTCTTCATTTAATCAGTCAGTCCTTTATCAAGCATGCATTTAATGCATATGGTGCTTTAGAAAGATGCTGGATACAGAATGCATAAAATGGCAGACAAATAAGGTATTAAAATAATGATATAAGTGACGATAGAAGGCCACAGAAAATGCTAAAGGAAACACTGAATGCAGTCAAATAAAATAGTCATGCTTGTAATGATCAGGATAGGATAAGATGGAGAAGAGAGAATATTATGGATGCTTCATGCTACCATTTTTTCTTACCACTTATCAGAAAGGGTATCCTTTTTTTTTTTTTTTTTAACTGCTTCTAGGCCACTATGTGACTTCTTTTAAGACACTGCTTTTGTTATAGAAATCTCATTTTATATGGTAGTTTATTTTTTGTACTTTTTTTTTCTGTGTTAGGCTTTTGTAGACTAGCCTTAGGACTGTGACCACCAGGCATAGCACTGCTTCAATAGGAGGTTGGTTTTCGGGTTTCAAATTAAAATGCAGCAAGACCCTACGGTCCTTGTTCCCTGTGCTCTCCACCTGCTTTTTGTCTGTGGAAAAATTTTAGCCAAAGAATAAGTTTAATCAGAGAAGTGAGAAAATGCAGAAACAAAGGAAGATAGTCAAAGGAGACCAAACAACAAAAAAGTTTAGTCATTCAGCAAAGTCAAGTATCTCTAGTTCCTTTTCAAGGGCTATAGATAATATTCTGAGCCATATCCTGTGAGCTATTTTGCAGATACTGAAACCCCCACAGGGTGGAAGAAGTTAACTACATAATGACCAGGCTGTAGCCATGACATAAGTTGCCACAATTCAGAGAATGGGCCTCAAAGAAATGGAAACAAACCAACCCTGGAACTGAAGATTAACTGTATTTAAAACAATCAAGATGATGCTGGTCAGACCACCACTGACCAATTTTAAGATGACTGTCTGAGCTGACTGCACTGTTTCTACATGTAGCCCTCTTTCTCAGCCCTTGAAAGCTCTTGCCCACTGGTGGTAGTTGGGGGGAATGGGCTTTTGGACCAAAGTTCTCCCTCCTCCAGCCCCCCTCCCCCCTACCAGGGTTTCTGGCAACCAAAGTAAAGCAAACTTTCCTTTCTACTAACCTGGCCTCTTTATTGGCTTTTTGAGCAGCAAGCAGTTGGACCCCACTTTTGGTTACAAAATGAATCTTTTCTTGAAATAGAATTTAAGTTGGAACTGTCTTTAGTGGTGATAACATTTTAAATATTAATTGATAGTCATTTTGTTGTTGTTCAGTTGCTAAGTCCTGTTAGACTCTGTGACTCCATAGATTGCAGCACACCAGGCTCCCCCTGTCCTTCACTATCTCCCAGAGTTTGCTCAGATTCATGTCCATTGAGTCAGTGATGCTATCTATCCAACTCATCCTCTGCTTCCCCCTTCTCATTTTGTCTTTAATCTTTCCAAGCATCAGGGTCTTTTCTAATGAGTCTGCTGTTTGCATCAGGTGGTCAAAGAATTGGAGCTTCAGCTTCAGCAACAGTCCTTCCAATGAATATTCAGGGTTGATTTTGTTTAGGATTAACTGGTTTGATCTCCTTGCTGTCCAAGGGATTCTCAAGAATCTTCTCTGGCACCACAATTTGAAAGCATGAATTTATTGGTGCTCAGCCTTCTTTATGGTCTTTATTGTCCAACTCATATCGGTAGATGACTACTAGAAAAACCATAACTTTGACTATAGGGACCTTTGTCAGCAAAGTGATGCCTCTGCTTGACTGCAGTAATTTTTCCAAAGTGATTTTGGAGCCCAAGAAAATAAAATTTGTCACTGCCTCCACTTTCCCCCCTTCTATTTGGCATGAAGTGATGGGACCAGATGCCATGATCTTAGTTTTTTGAAAGTTGAGTTTTAAGCCAAATTTTTCATTCTCCTCTTTCAACCTCATCAAGAGGCTCTTTGGTTTCTCTTCCCTTTGTGCCATTAGAGTGGTATCATCTGCATATCTGAGGTTGTTGATATTTCTCCTGAAAATCTTGATTCCAGCTTGTGATTCATCAAGCCTAGCATTTCACATAGAAATGTAATTGTAGTTAAAAAAAATATATATATTTCTACCCTGACCCCAAAAGCCTGCAGTACCACATTTGGATTACCGTATTTCCATTACTTTAATTCTTTGTATATTATTTAGGCTGGATAAATTAAGCTTTTTGAATTCAATGTTGAATATTGATTTTAAAATTCTACCCATTTTCAACAACAAAAATCATACAGCTTAGTTCAGAGTGGGCAAGGGACTTGAACAGGCATTTTCCCAAAGAACATATCCAATTGGCCAAGAAGCATGTGAAAAGATGCTGAGCATCACTAATCATTAGGGAAATGCACATCAAAAGCACAAGATAACACTTGACACCCATTAGAATGGCTAACATTGTAAAAATGGAAAATGACAATCATTGCCAATTATATAGAGAAATTTAAACCATTGTATACTGTTGGTGAGGATGTAAATAGTGCAACCACTATAGAAAAGAATATGGCAGCTCCTCAAAAAATTAAAAATAGGATTACAATATGATCCAGCAATTTCACATCTGGGAATATACCCAGAATAATTGAAAGCAGGGTTTTGAAGAGATTTTTGCTCTCATGTTCATAGTAGCATTATTCATAATAGCTGAAACATGGAATCAACACAAGAGTCTATTGATGGATAAATGGATAAACAAAATGTGGTCTAAACATACAGTGGAATAACATTCAGCCTTAAAAAAGGGAATTCTGACACATGCTATAATATAGATGAAACTTGAGGACATTTTGCTAAGTGTAATAAGCTAGTCATGAAAAGACTAATACTATATGATTCCACTATTATGAGGTGTCTCAATTCAGTTCAGTTGCTCAGTTGTGTCCGAACTTTGCAACCCCATGAATCGCAGCATGCCAGGCCTCCCTGTCCATCACCAACTCCTGGAGTTCACTCAGACTCACATCCATCGAGTCAGTGATGCCATCCAGCCATCTTATCCTCTGTCATCCCCTTCTTCTCCTGCTCCCAATCCCTCCCAGCATCAGAGTCTTTTCCAATGAGGTGTCAAAATCACAGAGACAGAAAGTCAAATACTGATTCCCAGGGACGGGGTGGGGGAGGGGAAATGAGAAGTTACTGTTAGGTATTATGGGCAGTTATGTGTATAGAATTCTAGTTTTGCAAGATAAAAAGATTTATGGATATTGATTCTGGTGATGGTTGCACAATATGAATGTATTTAATACCATTGAACTACACTTTTAAAAATGGTTGAGATGGTAAATTTTATGTTACATACACTTTACCATGATAAAAACAAGTAGAAAAAGAGGAAAAATAGTTTACCCATTTTCTTTCCAAAACTGTGAACTCTTGTTCGAGAATAATCAATACTGTTGTTTTTTGATTCAGATCTTATATGTTACATTTGTGGTTTTAGCTAGGCTATTTTAAAGCAAGAAAATAGTCTTCAGCTATTTGTAGTGGATACTGTGGTATGCTGCAAAGCTGCCTCCTGTAAGACAAGAGTCCTGCTGCTCCAGATACCCATGACTCACAGCTGAGTCCCTCCCCAGGAACTGCTCCAGCAGAAGGGAGTTACATCATTCAGAATGCATCCCTCATCTAGAAAAATGGTACTGATGAATCTATTTGCAGGGCAGGAATATAGACACAGACTCAGAGAACAGACTTGTGGGCACAGTAGGGGAAGGAGAGGATGGGACGAATTGAGAGTAGTATTTAAATATATGCATTACCATACGTAAAATTGATAGCTAGTGGGAAGTTGCAATATAACACAGAAATCCCAGCTCTGTGATGACCCAAGAGGGGTGGGATGGCAGAGTAGAAGGGAGGCTGAAGAGGGAGGGAATATATGTAAACTTATGGCTGATTCACAATGTTGTACAGCAGATACCAACACAACATTGTTAAGCGATTATCTTCCAATTAAAAATTTAAAAAACCCAATAAAATACATTCTTGCCTACATTTATTAACTGGTTGATGTTGAAGTCAGAATGCCTATCTACTTTGCTTTAATTTGGGACAATTCTGAAGGGCTACCTGTAATGGGAAACAAAATATCATGCCTTGCTAGAGATGGTGTGTCTAAGCCTGGCGTTAGAGTTAGTTGTCCACTGTGAGAGAGGTTTGGTAAGACCCACCAAGTCCTTGATGTACAGGATCAGCAACAATTTACCAACAGATGGAAATGATACATTTATGATCAGTCATGAGCAGGGCCAGAAGGCACAGGAAGTATAGAAACCCCTGCCAACTACCAACCCTGCACTGGCATAAATCCCTTTGCTCACTCCTATGGCCTCATGGAGGGTGTTTTATAACCAGCTATCAGTCAGTTCAGTCACTCAGCTGTGTCTGACTCTTTGCGACCCCATTGACTGCAGCACTCCAGGCCTCCCTGTCCATCACCATCTCCCAGAGTTTAAACTCACGTCCATTGAGTTGGTGATGCCATCCAAGCATCTCATCCTCTGTCATCCCCTTCTCCTCCTGCCTTCAGTCTTTCCCAGCATCAGGGTCTTTTCCAATGAGTCAGTTCTTTGCATCAGGTGGCCAAAGTATTGGAGTTTCAGCTTCAGCATCAGTCCTTCCAATGAATATTCAGAACTGATTTCCTTTAGGATGGACTGGTTGGATCTCCTTGCAGTCCAAGGGACTCTCAAGAGTCTTCTCCAACACCACAGTTCAAAAGCATCAATTCTTTGGCACTCAGCTTTCTTTATAGTCCAACTCTCACATCCATACATGACTACTGGGAAAACCATGGCTTTGACTAGATGGACCTTTGTTGGCAAAGTAATGTCTCTGCTTTTTAATATGGTGTCTAGGTTGGTCATAACTTTTCTTCCAAGGAGCAAGCATCTTTTAATTTCATGGCTGAAATCACCATCTGCAGTGATTTTGGAGCCCCCCAAAATAAAGTCTGTTACTGTTTCCACTGTTTCCCCATCTATTTGCCATGAAGTGATGAGACCAGATGCCATGATCTTAGTTTTCTGAATGTTGAGTTTTAAGCCAATTTTTTCACTCTCATCAAGAAGCTCTTTAGTTCTTCTTCACTTTCTGCCATAAGAGTGGTGTCATCTGCATATCTGAGGTTGTTGATATTTCTCCTGGCACTCTAGATTCCAGTTCGTGCTTCTTCCAGCCCAGCGTTTCTCATGATGTACTCTGCATATAAGTTAAATAAGCAGGGTGACAATATACAGCCTTGACGTACTCCTTTCCCTATTTGGAACCAGTCTGTTGTTCCATTTCCAGTTCTTACTGTTGCTTATACCCAGCCAATTAAGGCAGAAAAGTTGTAGCTTGGTTTATGGGTAAATCAACTTAGTACATGGATGCAAATTGAAAGCAGACTGTTGCTTCATGACAGATGGGGCCACTGAAAGGCAGCAATGGAGGGGAATTACCACCACTGTGAGTGTTTTGTAACAAGAGAGCTGAGCTCTGTGTATAACAACAGACTGCTGATTAGTGGCAAATGTGCTGTGCTTGTGCTTAGTAGCTCAGTCGTGTCCAACTCTTTGCGATCCCATGGACTGTAGATCACAAGCGCCCCTCTATCCATGGAGATTCTCCAGGCAGGAATACTGGAGTGGGTTGCCACACACTCCTCCTAGGGATCCTTACAATCCAGGGATCTAACCCAGATCTCCCACATTGCAAGCAGATTCTTTCTCTACCATCTGAACCACCAGAGAAGCCCCAAAATACTGAAGTAGGTAGCCTATTTCTTCTCCAGGGCATCTTCCTGACCCAGGAATCGAACCAGGGTCTCCTGCATTGCAGGTGGATTCTTTACCAGCTGAGTTACCAGGGAAGACCTAGTGGCAAATGGCTTACTATTAAAGCAGAGACTGAACAAGAAGGATTTGAAAATCAAGGACAAGGAGATCTGACCATGTAGAAATGGGCATAAAGTATAAAGATTCTTGTAACTCTTTAGCTCTTGTAGCTCGCTCTTCCCACTAGAGAATATCTACTACAGAGGGGATGCTACCCACCAAAGAGACCCTCAGTGTCAGCCAGGCCCCATTATCTATTGCTATTGCTGGTAGAATGTGGTCATTGTGGTAGAATGTCATTGTGGTCGGGTAAAGGTCATTCATGGCCCCCAATGCATGACTTGTCACTCATAAAAGCTGATCTAGTGACTACTGCTACTGAATGTCCAATGTGCCAGCCATGGAGATCAGCATTGAGCCCCACAACAGAGCATATTTCTCTGAGGAGGTCAGTAAGCCAGTTGGTGGTGTGTTGATTGTGATTGAATTCTTTCTGCCGTGAAAGGGATTTGTTTCAACTGGAGATGATACATATTCTAAGGATGGATTTGCTTTCCTTACTTGCAGGGCTTCACTGTCTGAAGGCTTGATCCACGAACATGGTAACCCAAATAACATCACCTCACACCAAAAGGCACACATCTAGGAAGGAGATGGACAATGGGCTCATGACCCTAGGATTGCACTGACCATGAAGATTCTGCACCATTCAGAATATCCTGGCATGGTGGAGGTGATGGAGTGAAACTTAGAAGGCTCAACTCAGGTGCTCATTTGCAGCTAAAACTGAGAGTAAGGCACTATTCTCCAGTCTGTATTATGTACAGCAAATCAATCACTAATCTCAGAGGCAGAAATGACCCTAATCATTATAAGACTTAATGATCCACTTGGGAAATCCATGCTTCTTTTTCCTGTAATTTTAGGTATTGATCATTTCCATCAGAGGACATAGGAAGAGCTCTTTTAAATGGTCAGCTGTGACTGTCACATGGGCACTTTGGATGTCTTGTGTTAAGAGACTAATAGGCAAGGAATGGAGCCATCATATTGGCAGGGAAGTTGACCTTGGTCATCGAGAGCCAGGAGAGAGGCTTTTACAAGATGGCAGCAGGAAGAACCCACATAACACTCAGATGATCTGCTGAGGAATCTCTGGATACTCAGTTTTGATTTTATTTATTTATTTCTGGCTCTGCTGGGTCTTTGTTGTTGCTCAGGCTTTTCTCTAGTGATGGAGAGTGAGGCCTGCCATCTAGTTGCAGTGTATGCCCTTCTTACTGTGGTGGCTTCTCTTTGTTGTGGAATACAGGCTGGAGGTGCACAGGCTCAGTAGATGTGGTGCGCGGGCTTAGTTGCTCACAGCATGTGGAATCTTTCCAAATCGGGGACAGAACCTGTGTCCCCCTGCAGTGGCAGGCAGAGTCTTTACCACTGAGCCACCAGGAAAGCCCCTGGATATACAGTTTTAATGACAAATAGACAAGTGTAGCAATCGTAAACTTAAAAGGGCCTAATGTCTAGGGGATCAGATCCCTCAGGGATGAGGGTTTGGGTCACATCGAGATATGTTATTTAGACCACTGTCTCACAGAGTCATGAGATAGTGGATGAGGAAGAAGATGGATTCAGTTACGGTCCTAAGACTGGCTTCAGTGGTTGCTATAATGTGTTCTTTTGCAAGTTTCCTTGGAAAAAATGCCAATTAAAACTCTGAAGAATTATCGTTACCATCTTTCTAAATTCCATATATATGTGTTAGTATACTGTATTGGTGTTTTTCTTTCTGGTTTACTTCACTCTGTATAATCGGCTCCAGTTTCATCCACCTCATTAGAACTGATTCAAATGTATTCTTTTTAATGGCTGAGTAATATTCCATTGTGTATATGCATGGACGACCCAGAGGGTTCAGGATGGGGAACACGTGTATACCCGTGGCAGATTCATGTTGATGTATGGCAAAACCAATACAATATTGTAAAGTTATTAACCTCCAATTAAAATAAATAAATTTATATTAAAAAAAACAAACAAACCCTGAAGGAGTTCTTCCCAGGAGAGTGTGATTACTATATGATACAAACAGATCTAAGTGGTACAAAGGACGGACTTTAATTGACAAGGTGGTGGGTCTGGCAGCTGTCACCTCCAAGTTGGAGACACTCATTCTCTACCTGGTTGGAGTATCGGCTGTGATGGTTCCCAGCTGAGCTGTCTCGGAATTGTTCTTGCCAGTGGGAATTGTCTCACCCAGGCAATTCGTATTTCTGGGGAGGCCTTCCCCTAATGACTGGTCCAGAGAGGATAGGAAGACTCAGGCCTCTTTGCTTCAAGTCAGGCCAACTCTGAAGGGCCATTCCACCTCCAGAACTCCTTGTAGAATTGGCAACTGTACACGCAAATTTCTGGTGCATGGTGTGTTTCCTAGGAACCTGACCCAGGCCCAAGGAGATCTCAAGGGTGCACAAAACCCAAACTCAGGAAAAGCTGAACTCCTCAGATTCAGGAGCCAGAGGAATCACAATAGAGCTGGACCACATAGCTGGAGTCATAGTTCTGGAAGTAGAGGTTTTGATCTTCATTTGAGGGATTTGCCACAAATCTGAATTTATAGTGCTATATGAATCTGCTCTTCTCTGTCTCTGTTTGGTCGCACCACTCAAATTCCTTGCATACTCCTGGCTCAAATGGTATGAAGAGAGAATCTGTGTCTCTCCCCCAAATAGTAATCATATATAAAGGGGGAAATCACAGATTTACACTGGAGTAATCTGGCACATACCAGCTGGATCATGGAGTCAACATGCACCTCACCTTGGGACAGGTCAACACTAAGGAGATCATTCCAGAACAAAGGACACTCAAAAGACATTATGAACAAAAGCAATATGTGTTTGCAGGTAGAATTCCAACTCACAGACCCCATTCAAATGGGGCCATCTATGGGTGCCAAATTAGTCATCTGTCTAAACAGTGGCTCTTTCACTTTTCTAGTTTAGGATTCCATCTGCAAACACATATTGCTTTGACTTGTCATGTATTTTGAATGTCTTTTTTTTCTGGAATGGTTCTTTAGATTTTTCCTGTCTCTGCTTCTTGACAGCCTAAGAGCACAGGTCTTCCTTTCTACAAGCTAACTTCATCCACTGTTTGTCAACCAGGATCAAGCCACACATCCACAGCAGGAATGCCAGCAAGGTGACAATGATCTTCTGAGTGTTGACCTGTCCCAAGGTGAGGTGCACCTTGATCACAATTACCGCTGGTATTTGCCAGATTTCTTCAATGTAAGCCTGTGAATTGAATTGGATGGTAGGATTGTGTCAACTGGGCTTCCCAGGTGGCTCAGCTGGCAAAGAATCTCTCTGCAGTGTAGGAGACCAGGGTTTGATCCCTGGGTTGGGAAGATACCCTGGAGAAGGGAATGGCTACCCACTCCAGGATTCTTACCTGGAGAATCCCCATGGATAGAGGGGTGACTTGTGGGCTGGAGAATTCCATGGCCTGTATAGTTCATGGGGTCACAAAGAGTGGGACACAACTGAATGACTTTTACTTCACTTCATTTCACATCATTGTATCAGTGCTTATTTCCTGACTGGGAGGAGTGTATGTAATAGGAATATAACCCCTTGTTTTGAAGGAAAGAAGCATACACTGCAGTATTTAAGGGTAATGAATCAACACACCTTTCTTTCTCTCTCTAAAGGAAGAGAGAGATAGATGGGCCAAATGAGATCAAGTTTAACAATTAGGAAATCTGCATGAAGGGCTTGCAAGTACTATTCTTACAACTTTTCTGTAGGTTTGAATCTACTTGACAATTAAAAAATTGAAAGACTTAGAATTTCAATTCAATTGGCAATTGAAAGGAAAGAGAATCTGATTAATGCAGCTAATAACCACCCTTTCTGTTTACACTGGTCCTTTAACTTTCCCCATTGGATAATGCCAGCCAGCAGATGGTTGATATCAAGATGCTTGGCTGGTCTTGGTTCTGCTGTGTGGCTTGGATGGCATGGCAGCTTCAGACATGAAAGATTTGCCTAAGTTCCCCCAGTGGAGCCTAGGATGGGGGCCACTAACAAGGATGTTTTGTGTATTTCTTCACAAGGAATTTGAAATCTTTCTCTTCATTATAACAACAAACATTTTTCAGGGCATTTATATTCCCAGTGTTCTGTTTCTTGCCTACCAGATTTTTTTGTGTGTGTTCTTTAATTTTTTTGATTGAAGTGTAGTTGATTTGCAATGTCTAAGGTATAGAGCAAAGTGATTCATTTATACATATACACATTCTTATTTTTCAGATTTTTCTTCATTATAGGTTATTAAAAGATATTGAATATAATTCCCCGTGCTATACAGTGGGTCCTCGTTGTTTATCTATTTTATGTATAGTAGTGTACCTGTTAATCCCAAACTCCTAATTTTTCCCTCCATGCCCTTTCCCTTTGGGTAAACATAAGTGTGTTTTCTATGTCTGTGAGTCTGTTTCTATTTTGTAAATATGTTCATATGCATCATTTTTTTAGATTCCACATATAAACCTACCAGATTTTATGTTCAGATGGATCCTTATATAGATATCAGCTCAACTACTTACTGTGTGATCTTTAATTATTAAGTTCCTTTTTTTTATAAGATAGGTATAAATATACCTAGCTGGTGGGTGTGTTTTGATGAGTAAATAACGGAAGTACAGTGCTGGGCACAATGCCTGGCGTGTAGTAAGCCCTCAATAAATCACAAGGGTGGTGGGTTACTGTAGTTTTTATTTTCATTCCTTGCCATGCTTCCATCTGGGAGACTTTTTTGTTTTGTTTTGTTTTCATTTTAATTGTATTTGAGTGGTAAACCTTTGACACTTCTTTCAAGGAGAGAGATTTGCTTTGGAAATTGTCAGCCATTTCTTCCCCCATCTCTATGCTTTTAGGTCTGTAATCAATGTTTTTCCACTATGAAGGATTAAATGAGGACACCAAAATGTTGCTATTATAGTGTAGCTCCAAGCCTTTTGGTTCTATTTTCTTAAGTGCTTTATGATCCATTTTATTTGTTAGTTCCAACACAGCCTTATGAGGTGCATAATTATTTTCATTTTTACTACATAGAAGGTTTTTTAATTAGCTTGAGTTTGTGCAACCTCAAGAAGGTCAGCGGGTGATGTTAATCCAATTCCTTCAAATCCTAGCATTTCACCTGGTCCTTTGGACCTTGCCATTTCTCTTGATTTCTGTATTTTTGACATGGTTATACATGTAAGCTATTGTTCAAAAGGAAAAGGTAAAACCAAAGAAAGCCATATCAATTTAATGAAAGAAGCTAAATCAAGCAAGACCCAGTAAATGACATTGATTTTTTTGTTTTAGTTTATGACTGCTTTTCTTGAGTTTTTCTCACATGCCTATTTTTTTTTCTTTGCGGATTCATTGTGTCAGACCACTCAAATAGTTTCAGTATTTAATATTTGACTTTTTGTGAATTTACTGCTCACCAAAGAGTTGCAGAGTGTTTTTCTTGGCAGGTGCTTTTCTTCTGCTTTCAGGACAATGTAAAAATTGGCTCTATTCTCACCTTCTATTGAAGAGAATGAGAGAATTACAGAAGTAATGCATTTGAAATGCTGCTAATACTATACAATGCTATGCAATTTTGAGATCTTAAAATGAAGGCTTGGCTTTTCAGAAACCCTGGAGAAGGGATTTTTTTTCGGGAAGAGGTTTTTAGAAATGTGAGGCAAATTTTTGAAAGTCAAAGATTTTAATGAAAAAGTGGAAGTTCTTGCCCCACCCCTTCCTATCCCCTAGTCCCGAGATACAGAGGCAACCACTTTCAACCTTTTTACCTGTGCTGTGTGCTCAGTCTCTCAGTTGTGTCCAACTCTGCACAACCCAGGATCTGTAGCCTGCCAGGCTCCTTTGTCCATGGAATTTTCCAGGCAAGAATACTGGAGTGGGTTGCCATTTCCTTCTCTAAGGCATCTTCCTGACTCAGGGATCAAACCCAAGTATCTTGCATCTTGTGCATTGGTAGGTGGATTCTTTACCACTGTGCAATTATAAACATAAAAACCCCTTATGTATTTAAATAATAAGAAAATAATGTTATTTCTTGATTATTTTCAATTTTTAACATTATCTAATGAAATAATCACAGAGTCGGACACGACTGAAGCGACTTAACAGCAGCAGCAGCAATGAAATAATTAGATGAATTAGATTAAATAATTAGATGGACTAGATGAATTTTAAAAGCAGCGTATTCATTACATTGTACTGTGTAGCAAATTACCTCCAAATTTGGAAGCAACAATCATTTATTTTCTCACACTTTCTCTGAGTTAGGACTGCATGTGCAACTTAGCTGGGTAGTACTAGGTCAAATTCTCTTATGAAGTTCCCATCAAGCCACTGGCTGAGGTTGTGGTTTCATCAGAAGGCTCATCTGAGAGAGGAAAAATCCCAAATTTATCCAGGTGGTTCTTGGGAAAATCCAGTTTTGCAGACTGTTGGACTGAGGAGTCATTTCATTGCTGGATGTTGGCTGGAGACCTCTCTCTGTTCTTTACCATATGAATATCCCCACAAGGCAGTTCGCAACATGGTAGCTAATTTATTTCAGAATGAGCAAAAGAGAAGGCAAGAGACAGCATAAAAGTTGGGAGCCCCAGTTCTCTGTTTTTACTGTAAGAGTCAGTAAATCCAGCCAACACTCAACTGGAGCATATCGAACTAGGGCTTGAATAACAGAAGAACTATTGGGAGGCATCTTAGAAACTCCTTTCTATAGTTTATCCTCTAGAGCCCAATAATTCATGTTCTTTTCACATGCAAATACATTCATTCCAACCAATAATTTCCCAAATTTTATCTCATTATGTAGCATTAGCTTAAAATCCAGAACCTCACCAAATTAGATCCAGGTGTGGATTGGATTCATCATCAAGGACCGTTTCTCAAATACAGCTCCTTAAGGATATATATCCATTCAATCTGTAGACCTGTGAAACTAAAGAAAGAAAGAAAGTGAAGTTGCTCAGTCATGTCCGACTCTTTGTGATCCCGTGGACTGTAGTCTACCAGGCTTCTCTGTCCATGGGGTTTTCCAGGTAAGAGTACTGGAGTGGGTTGCCATTTCCTTCTCCAGGGGATCTTCCTGACCCAGGGATCGAACCCAGGTCTCCTGCATTGTAGGCAGATGCTTTACCCTCTGAGCCAACTAAAGAGACAGATTATCTGCTTCTCCCTTTCCTGCCCTTCTGGTCTCCACAGCCAATGAACAAAGGTGGGATAGACATAGTCTATTTATTATAAAAATTTCTGTTAATAAAGGGAGTGGGGAAGTGGAGTGCATTAAGAAGTCATTGCTTGATGGAAATTCTGGAATCCAGCTAGGCAAATGTTTGAATATTAATTCATTCTTGAGGTATGGGATAATTCTTTATGGCTTTTGCCTGTGCTCCTTGGGTTTTTAGTTCTACCTCATGGTCATCCTTTCTTCATGGAAAGTATCATGTGTTTAAATAGTCTTCTTTTTTCTGTCCAGGATTTTGACCTTGTTCCAACTGCTTTTAATGTCATAGGTTCTTGCTTTATCTCATAATTCCTTGTGTCATCAGTTCCTTGTTCAAAGTCTAAGACATTGAGTCTCTTGGGCAAGTCATAGATCATATTGACCTATTTCCAAGGGAGGTAAAAACTTAAAAATCTTAAATTTTCAGAATGGAATGCTGAGTCTCTCCTGAGAATTCTCCCACACAGGAGAAGGGCTAGTCAATCACAAAATTGGTAAATGTTCCTTACCAATGTCTTTTGTGCTTTAAGAAATGCATTTGCTTACATATTTATCTTTGAGGTGTACTGATCTTTACAATGATACTTCACAACTGTTGTTTTTTTGTTTTATTTATTTTATTTTATTTAATTTTACAATATTGTATTGGTTTTGCCATATATAAAAATGAATCTGCCACAGGCATACATGTGTTCCCCATCCTGAACCCTCCTCCCTCCTCCCTCCCCGTACCATCCCTCTGGGTCGTCCCAGTGCACCAGCCCCAAGCATCCAGTATTGTGCATTGAACCTGGACTGGCGACTCGTTTCATATATGATATTATACATGTTTCAATGCCATTCTCCCAAATCATCCCACCCTCTCCCTCCCCCTCAGAGTCCAAAAGACTGTTCTATACATCAGTGTCTCTTTTGCTGTCTCGTATACAGGGTTATGGTTACCATCTTTCTAAATTCCATATGCGTTAGTATACTGTATTGGTGTTTTTCTTTCTGGCTTACTTCACTCTATAATGGGCTCCAGTTTCATCCACCTCATTATGACAACTGTTGTTTTACTTTTATGTTAAATCTGTAGTGATGGAATTCAGAACAAAGCACCATAGCTTCTGCTGGTCTACCAGAATTCAGCTGAAACCTTGCCTCCTCCATGGAAGCCTCCATGTGCATCCTTATTCAGAGACATCTTCCTCCACACTTCCTTCAGCAACCTCTGAAACAACGGGCACGTGACACAGTATGTTTGAAGGATCCCGTATCTCTGAAGAGTGAAATGCTCCACACACAGTGTTCTCTGCATGAAAATGAAATAACACCATCATCAAAACTGTCATTTGTTATCACAAGGATGTTAAAGCTAAAAAAAGAAATACAGAAAGGACATCAGAACTATCATGACCAGGAATGTGTGCTATTTCTTAGGCACTGGGCTAAGAGCCTTACATGGATTAATTCTCACAATACTTCACCAAGGTTTGTTATCTTTTTTTTTCCAATTTCTTTATTGTGGTAAAATACAGCTGGCAAGGTTTGTGTTACAATAACCACTTTTAAATGTACACGTTAACCATTTTAAAATGTACAGTTCAGTAGTGTTAAATACATTAATATTTTTATGCAATCTTCACCACCATCCATCTTCAGAACTCTTTCCATCTTGCAAAACTGAAGCTCATCACACATTACATAATAACTCCCTATCTCCCCTTTCCACAGCCCTTAGAAATCACCATTGTACTTTATGTTTCTGTGATTTTTGACTTCTCTAGTGGACTTATGATGTATTTATCTCTTTTGATTGGTTTATCAAATGTTTATATTATATTGGTTTATAATGAAATAATGTTCTTAAGGTTCATCCATGTTGCAGTATGAGCTTCCTCCCTTTTTTAGATTGAATTATATTCCATTGTGTATAGGTACCACATTTTGCTTATTCATTCATCTGTTGATGGACACTTGGGTTGTTTGCACATTCTACCTATTGGGAGTAACACTATTGTGAACACAGCGTACAAGCATCTCTTAGAGAGACAGGTCACTTTGCTTTACTCTTTTTTTTTTTTTTCATCTCGTTTCATACACGACATTTCACATGTTTCAATGCCATTCTCCCAAATCTTCCCACCCTCTCCTTCTCCCACAGAGTCCATAAGACTGTTCTATACATCAGTGTCTCTTTTGCTGTCTCGTATACAGGGTTATCATTACCATCTTTCTAAATTCCATATATATGCGTTAGTATACTGTATTGGTGTTTTTCCTTCTGGCTTACTTCACTCTGTATAATAGGCTCCAGTTTCATCCACCTCATTAGAACTGATTCAAATGTATTCTTTTTAATGGCTGAGTAATACTCCATTGTGTATATGTACCACAGCTTTCTTATCCATTCATCTGCTGCTTTACTCTTTAGGATGATTGTCTGGCAGTGGCTTCCACTGACGTGACACATAATTTACACAGCAACTAAGTAAGCTGATTATATCAGCTAGCACCCAGTGGAAAACAAAATTTAACTCAAGTGATGCAAGATATTTTCATGGAGGGAGTACATACAGAGATGTGTGTGTTTGGATGTATGGGCTTAAGAAAATTTATTAATAAGGAGTGTTGAGATATCAAGACATTAGTAACAGCAGGAAGCTGTTAGCATTTTTAGTCCTGAATGGGCAAGGAGAGGAAATAGTATCAACAGAGCTCAGTGAGAGACGAAACTAAAGAAAATGAATCACAGCAGCTGAGCCCATGAAAGAATGCAGCCATAACTATAAGAGTAGCCCAGAGTGGGTAGACAGGGGGACAGAATACCTCAGCCTCTTTTTCCTCCTGCTAATAAAGCCCATTGGTTAAGCCCAATCAGAAGTCAAGTAGCCTCTATGGAGAGCAATATGGAGTTTCCTTAAAAGACTAAAAATAGATATGGTCCTGCAATCCCACTCCTTAGCACATACCTGGAGAAAACCATAATTCAAAAATATACATGCACTCCCATATTCATAGCAGCATTATTTACAATAGCCAAGATATGGAAGCAACCTAAGTGTCCATTAACAGATGAATGGATAAAGAAGATGTGGTGTATACATGGAATGGAATATTCCACAGCCATAAAATAATGAAATAATGTTACTGCAGCAACATGGATGAATCTAGAGATTATCATACTAATGGAAGTAAGTCAGGCAGAAAAAGACAAAAATCATGATGCCACTTACATATGAAGCCAGAAAAAGTGATACAAATGAACTTATATACCAAACAGAAAGAGACCTACAAACATAGAAAACAAACTTGTGGTTAGCAAAGGGAAAGGGAGTGAAAAGGGATAAATTAGGAGATTGGGATTAACATATGTATACTAAAATATGTAAACAATGAAGACCTCCTGTATACAGCACAGGGATCTATATTCAATATTTTGTAATAACCTATGAAGGAAAAAAGTCTGAAAAAGAATCAGTTCAGTTCAGTTCAGTTGCTCAGTCGTGTCCGACTCTTTGTGACCCCATGGACTGCAGCACACCAGGCTTCCCTGTCCATCACCAACTCCCGGAGCCTACTCAAACTCATGTCCCTTGAGTTGGTAACACCATCCAACCATCTCATCCTCTGTCATCCCCTTCTCCTCCTGCTTTCAGTCTTTCCCAGCATGAAGGTTTTTTCAAGTGAATCAGTTCTTCCCATCAGGTGGCCAAAGTATTGGAGTTTCAGCTTCAACATCAGTCCTTCCAATGAATATTCAGGACCGATTTCCTTTAGGATAGACTGGTTGGATCTCCTTGGAGTCCAAGGGACTCTCAAGAGTCTTTTGAACCGCAGTTCAAAAGCATTAATTCTTCAGCTATCTTTATAGTCCAACTCTCACATCCATACATGACTACTGGAAAAACCATAGCTTTGACTAGATGGACCTTTGTTGGCAAAGTAATGTCTCTGCATTTTAATGTGTTGTCTAGGTTGGTCATAAATTTTCTTCCAAGGGGTAAGCGTCTTTTAATTTCCTGGCTGCAGTCACCATCTGCAGTGATTTTGGAGCCCTTCAAAAAATAAAGTCTGCCACTGTTTCCCCATCTATTTGCCATGAAATGATGGGACCAGATTAGTTTTATGAATGTTGAGTTTTAAGCCAAACTTTTCACTCTCCTCTTTTACTTTCATGAAGAGGCTCTTTAGTTCTTTTTTGCTTTCTGCCATAAGGGTGGTGTCATCTGCATATCTGAGGTTATTGATATTTCTCCCAGCAATCTTGATTCCAGCTTGTGCTTCATCCAGCCCAGTATTTCTCATGATGTATTCTGATATAAGTTAAATAAGCAGGATGACAATACACAGCCTTGATGTACCCCTTTTCCTATTTGGAACCAGTCTGTTCTATGTTTTCATGTTCTATTACGAAAAAGAATAGATGTGTATATATATACAATATTTCTACAATTATATGTATATCTATCTGAATCACTCTGCTGTACACTAGAATTAACACAACATTGTAGATCAACTATATTTCAATGTAAAAAAAAAATAGATAAAGAGATAAGAACTAACTGTCCAGGTGATGTGAGCTCACATAAGCCAGTCTCCTGAGGAGGAAGCAGGGCAGAGAAGGGCAAAGAGTTATGAGAAAATATCTCAGAAGAGGGAGAACTCTTCACTGAACAATTTCAGCTGTTAGAATTTAAAGACACGGATTCATGACTTATTCTTCTCTTAGAATTGAAGAAGTTTCATTCAATCATTTCTTATCTCCACTGAGATGCGGAAATGAAGCACATTATTTATCTTTGTTTGTTTTTTCTTTTTCTCACAGCGATGTGCCTTTAGGACCTGGATTAGAAAGTAGAATGATCAAAAATGGATCATTTAGCATTACATGCTAAAAGACCTGAACATTTTAAAATTTATTTATATCAAACCCACTCCCAAGAAAGAACCGAAGGCTGCTCTGTACAGGCTGTAGTCACAGCTTCTGTTTCTGGGCAGCTCATGCATGGATGAGGAGAAATGCTGACTGGGGAGAAAAAAGCTGAAATTGAAGCGATTCTGTCAACGTGATGAAAAATGAATTGTATGGGCTTTTAGACACACTGGATGGCCAGATGGGTAAAATTAGAGATTGTTTGAAGAAGCTTCTGAAAAGAAAATGTGATTGAATGAAAAATTTTGTGATGTGTAAAATGCAAAAAGTGATGTATGAATGTGCATGTTTCTGGAGAGGTATGTAAGGGGAAGGAAGATTAATAATACTGAAGGCAACATACAGAGAAAGTGTAACAATACCTAAATTTTCATTAGCTAGGAAGGTGGTACTCACAAGAAACCCACGGTGAAAGAATTTCTATATTCATAGGAACTTTCATGATATTCTTGACTCTTTTTTTCTTTTTTTTCATCTTGTAGAACCACTGTCAATATCCTATCAATTGTCCAATTTTCCAGGAAGGCAATATCAGGGAATAGGCAATTACAGGCTGGATTTGCACACAAGAGAGATAGAGATAGATTCAGATTCTGACTCAAGTTGAGATTTCAACAAAACTTTCTGCCTCTAAGTTCAGTGCTGAAAAAGCAGATCTTGCTGAATTTCCTTGTCTTTAAATGATATTTGCCTTACTGATGTAAACACGTGTGTCTATCACATCTTCCCAATGCAGTTTGCTGTGGGTGAGCCCATTTCAAAGCAATGTTTGTTTAGAAAAAGTAATTTGCCCTTGCAAAGTTTTCTAAATAGCTCATAGATGATTTCTAGCAACTGAGAAAGAAATATTGATCTCCATATATGAAAAAATAAGTAGTGAATGTTCATCTTTAATTAGACAGAGTGCCTTCATCAAAGGGAATAATATGTAACTAAAATTTAGAAATAATTAGTGCAATTTTCATAATGCTATTACCTGTCATATAAAGTGACAAATAATTGTCAAAGCCTGTAGAATAATGGGAACTGTTCTACAGCTTGGAACTCTAAGTTTCTTGGTGTAGAGGTGTTAAGAGTATTGAGCTTATTTGTATTGAATATTTACACCATCAGAGAATAGCTTAACAGTTTGTGACTCCATCCTTAAAACAATATGCTACCAAATTATTCCCACTTATCTACGTATTTGAAGTAAATGAAAAGTGGAATGAGAAAGAAGCAAAAAATACTGGGAATCAGTATTGCAAGTTTACCTTCTGCTACCACAGGCTTGTGTGATTGCTTCCAATAGACCTCATTCAAAAATTTTCTTGTTATTTTGTAACAGCACTGAAACTGAATTAAACCCCCAACACTAGACTTAATGAAATTAAGGATGCTTTGACATCCCTAAGTATAGAAACTAATAAGTAATTTAGAACTCTTCATTTACCATGACTTTAAAAAATGGATTGTAGAAAAAAGTCAATCCTTAAACAAGTCAAAATTTACAAGAATGACTGTGCACTTTATGGCCTTATCTTAATGTGAATATCTTTAGTCCTCTCAACTACTTGCAGTTCTTAATAGCTTCATGCTTTTTTGGTTTTGGATGTTTTATACTTTTTTTTTTCTCCCTGTGTCCTGCCTTCACTGGGTAAATGATGCATTCTAAGTCCCTTCTGCAAGCTGGATTAATTGATTCTGAATGAACCTCATAATTGTATAGGCAGTATGTCTGTGTCAGGGTGGTAGTAATAAATAGTTCCAAAATCTCAATAGGCTTAACATAATAAGTCTTTAATTCTCATCTGTGTGACACATACAGGGCTGGTTCACAGGAGTTTCCTCCTCATTGTAACTGCTCAGGCACCCTGGCAATGGAAGCTTTACTTGGTAAATACACCCATGATCACCTGTTTCCCACAGTAGATGATGAAAATGACTCATCACTGCTCATTTATCATTGGCCAAACAAGCCCTTGGCCACCCCTCTGCAAGTTCAACCCTTGTTCAGTAGCACCAGTGAGCACCAGCTCTCACAGTGGTGAAGGTTAAGACTGGCATCCAATCGATTAACTCAAATTCTATTTCTGATCCTCACTGACTGATTTTTGGAGAGTTATGTAGTCTTTTATCTCAGGTTCTTATCTGTAAAATGATGCTTATAATAGTAACTTCTTGGATTTTGAAAATTAAATGAGTTAATACATGTAAAACACTTATCTTACAGCACTACTTGATGTTAAATTAAATCAATACTGCTGCTGCTAAGTCGCTTCAGTTGTGTCCGACTCTGTGGGACTCCATAGACGGCAGCCCACCAGGTTCCCCCGTCCCTGGGATTCTCCAGGCAAGAACACTGGAGTGGGTTGCCATTTCCTTCTCCAATGCATGAAAGTGAAAAGTGAAAGTGAAGTCGCTCAGTTGTGTCCGACTCTTAGCGACCCCGTGGACTGCAGCCTACCAGGCTCCTCTGTCCGTGGGATTTTCCAGGCAAGAGTGCTTGAGTAGGGTGCCATTGCCTTCTCCAAAATCAATACTAGCTATATTTAAATTTACCATATTTGCAGCTTTCAGTGCATCACAATATAACTTATTTACAGGATCATCACCCCTACTGCAGTATTCTCTTTGTTGGTGAGCATCTCCTTGCTGATGTTGTAAGTTTAGAGCTTGTAGAGTATGAACACAAGTTTTTAGGTATCTGCACTAAAATTTTCAGATCATTAGAACTCTGTGCAGCAAACTGCACTTGAAAAAACACTTGAAGATTTATAAGAATTTTTCTTATAAACTCGGCCAACATCAGAATGCCTTATCCACTGAGATATTTTTGCTTAGATAGGAGACTCACAGAAGCAAACAACTACTTTCTTCTATCTGTTTATCTCTTATTTCTGAGAGGTTAGAAGAATTTGTGAAAAAGGAAAAACACTTCTAAAATTCATGGTTTCATTAAAAATAAAATAGTTCCAAAGTCTTAAAATTGGAAAATAGTTTCTTCTTCCAGATGTTTTCACTAAAGTTTCATGAACAATATATGAATTACATAGAGTTTAAATGACGTGTGAGTAACGAGAACATCAAACTCTAATACAATTTCACTCATGATTTGATTTGGCAAGGTGAGAAAAATAGGTTACTTAAAAGCTGTCAGAATTGCAGTACAGGGTTGTCGACAGCTGTGAAAAAAGTTGAACAACGCTGTGCTGAAAATGTCAACGTTTCCTGTTGGTACTGGTTGGTGGGATGGGAAGGGACTCTGGGATCATCAGTGCTCCTTCTGGGGGCATGCATTGTGCTGGAAAATTTAGAGGTCAGACTCTCTGAGATAAGGGGCAGGACTTGTTTTCTCACAATAGTTCTGAACTCAGAACGTCATTCATGAACTCTTTTGAATCACTTTTCCCCAAAGGCTTAAGCAAAGAATGTGGTTTAATAAAACTGGGTAATAGTAAGATTTGCAGGAGACATGGAAATCATTATCCTGTGCCTTTTAACTGAGTTTAATATCCTGTTTGGAGAGAAAGTAAAAATACAGAAAAACCAATCTATCTATATACACATATTAAAAAATAAATGTATCTGGTTCAAATCTTTTTTTTCATTACAAATGCCATCATTATGGATCATTTTCCTTGAAATACCTTCTTGTCCAGGATTCATGGTTTTTGAGGACAGATCTATAGTCCAAACAAAATGATTGGCTATTGCCAAATAATTTCAAAGTTTAATGTAAAAATTAAATGTTTTTAATATCAAGAAGCTATTTAACTTATATGTAGAGCACATCATGCAAAATGTGGCACTGGATGAAGCACAAGCTGGAATCAAGATTGCCAGGAGAAATACCAATAACCTCAGATATGCAGATGACACCACCCTTATGGCAGATAGTGAAGTTGCTCAGTCGTGTCCGACTCTTTGCGACCCCGTGGACTGTAGCCTACCAGGCTCCTCTGTCCATGGGATTTTCCAGGCAATAGTCCTGTAGTGGCTTGCCATTTCCTTCTCCAGGGGATCTTCCCAACCCAGGGATTGAACCCGGGTCTCCTGCATTGTAGACAGATGCTTTACCGTCTGAGCCACCAGGGAAGTCTCATGGCAGATAGTGAAGAAGAACTAAAGAGTCTCTTGATGAAAGTGAAAGAGTGAAAAACTGGCTTAAAACTCACCATTCAAAAAACAAAGATCATGGCATCCAATCCCATCACTTCATGGCAAATAGATGGGGAAACAATGGAAACAGTGACAGACTTTATTTTGGGGGGCTCCAAAATCACTGCAAATGATGACTGCAGCCATGAAATTAAAAGATGCTTGCTCCTTGGAAGAAAAGCTATGACCAACCTAGACAGCACATTAAAGCAGAGATATTCCTTTGCCAACAAAGACCCGTCTAGTCAAAGCTATGGTTTTTCCAGTAGTCATGTATGGATGTGAGAGTTGGACTGTAAAGAAAGCTGAGCACCATAGAATTGATGCTTTTGAACTGTGGTGTTGGAGAAGACTCTTGAGAGTCCCTTAGACTGCAAGGAGATCCAACTAGTCAATCCTAAAGGAAATCAGTCCTGAATATTTATTGGAAGGACTGATGCTGAAGTTGAAACTCCAATACTGTGGCCACCTGATGAGAAGAACTGACTCCTCTTGGTAAAGACCCTGATGCTGGGAAAGACTGAAGGCAGGAGGAGAAGGGGACGACAGAGGATGAGATGGTTGGATGGCATCACCATCTCGATGAACATGAGTTTGAGTAAGCTCTGGGAGTTGATGTTGGACAGGGAAACCTGGCGTGCTACAGTCCATGGGGTCACAAAGAGTCAGACACAACTGAGCGACTGAACTGAACTGAGCTGAATATCAAGATGAGTGTCAGCTAATAAGGAAATATGTCTTTTGGCCAATAATTTTTTCTGATCCATGCCTTGCCTAAGTAGTTTGCATTTAGGAGCCTAGAATGTTCTGTGAGATGCATAGTTTGCATTTAGGAGCCTAGAATGTTCTGTGAGATGCATCAGTATAGGTTTCCATTCACTTAATAAATATGGATATTGATACTATAAAACTGAAACAGGAGGAAGGGAGCAGGACACAACCTTTAAAAGAATGATATAGCTGGTCTTCCCTGGTGGTCCAATAGTTATGATTCTGTCCTTCCACTACAGAGGGCATGAGTTTAGTCCCTGGTTGGGAAGTTCCTCATTCAGCCAAAGAGGAAACAAAACAAAACAAACAAAAAAATAATAATTGTTTTTTTAAAAGAATGACAGAGCCATGACAAAAACTGGTTAGAACCCATTAGGTCCAAGATGGCGGAAGATTAAACTTCCAGTAAACCTTGAGCCTCATTATATGCTGTTTTTAATTCATTAGCATCTATATGACACACCCACAGTCACCATGACAATTCCCAGGCCAACACAAAAAGTGACTGATGGCCCAATTCCTGGAAATCTTGGCTCCTTTTTCAAAATAATTGGAATTATCCTCCTACTTATTAGCCTATGAAATTACCCAGTCCATAAAAAGTAGCCATGCCACATTTCAGGGCCCCTCGCCTTCTGTGAAGGCCCACACTCTGTCTGGGGAGAGTGTTTCTCTCTAAATAAATCCATTTCTTACCTATCACTTTGTCTTGCATGAATTCTTTCTGTGCTGAGACACCAAGAACTTGAGCTTCATGAAGTCCTGAGACCAGGTGTGTGATCTCAATTATAAGACAATGAGTTCAAGTCCCAGCTTGAGTTGTGTGGTCTCAAAATACATGACAGTAAACATTGGGATGAATTGAAAAAATAATTGATACTTTTCATTTAAAAAATACACTTGGAGGTTTTAAGATTGATGGTGTAAACGTGGTTTAACACCTTCAATCCCGGTGTTCGTATTGTACAGACTTGGGCCAGTGGCAAACTCAAGCTACCCTTCCCCCTGTTCTAAAGCCTAGCTCAATACCATAGCAGCAGGAAGATTCACCAGTCATTTGAGTCACCAGCTCTCCTGCAGGTCATGCATACACCTTTCCTGACATTCTCAGAGCCATAGAAATTGGCTGCAGGCTGAAGGAATGTAATAAAACTTTAATCTATAGGAATAAACATCTGTTTCACAGAGAATGGAAGTGGTTGCCAGGGACTGGGGGTTGGGGGAAATGGGGAGATGTAGGTCAAAGGACAGAAAGTTAGAAAAAGAATTAAGTTCTGAGGGTCTTATGCACAGCATGGTGACATAGCTAATAATACGGTGCTGTATATTTGATTGTAACTGAGAGTAGGTCTTGTAAGCTCATCACACACAACAAAGAGTTAACTATGTGGGGGTGATGGATGTGTTGATCCATTAGGATCAAGTAACTTGATCTTGGTCATTGTTCCATGATGTCTATGTACATCAAGTCATCACCTTGTACATTATATATGCAGCTATATTTATCAATTACTCCTCAACAAACTTGGAAGAATGAAAATCTGCTATTTTAGTCTACTGTCCCCCCCATCTCATTCAAGGTTATTCCCTGTAAAAACGTTTTGATAGGTTAAATTTTTTTTTTTTGAAGTTTGGTCGGAGGTTTGCAGAAGTCAATATTAAAATTCTGTAACTCCTAGCATTTAAATAATAACAAAGTCGAACTTCAATTATATCTACCCACATCAGGTAATTAATTTGCTGCTCCACTGGTTTCTTCTCAGAGACCAGATAAGAAAATACTATCAATTTGTTTTGAACTGCTTTTTAATAATTATTTATTTACTTATTTTTGGCTGTGTTTCATTGCCGCTTGGGATTTCATATAGTTGAGGTGAGCAGGGGCTACTCTGTAGTTGAAGGGCATGAGTTTCTCAATGTGGTGGCTTCCCTTGCGGACTGTGGGCTCTAGGGTGCATGGGTTTCAGTAGCTGCAGTGCGTCCTTTCAGTGATTGTGAATCATGGGCTTTAGAGCACAGGCTCAGTAGTTGTCATGCCTAAGCTTAGTTCTCTGAGGCATATTCCTGGACCAGGGATCGAACCTGTGTCTCCTGCACTAGCAGGGAGATTCTTGATCGCTGAGACACCAGGAAGCCCCATTCTTTTTTAAAGAAAGTTTATTAGAGTATAGTTGACTTACAATATTGTGTTAGTTTCAGGTGTACAGCACAGAGATTCATACGTATAGGTGTATCTATTCTTTTTCAGATTGTTTACCCATGTAGATTATTACAGAGTGTTCAGTAGAGTTTCTATGTTATACAGTAGGTCCTTGTTGGTTACCTATTTTATGAAGTGAGAATGGGGATGGAAGGCATGAGTGAGAAAGCAGGATTTAATTTTCTCTAAATACCAGTGGCCTTCTATCACAATTAGAATATGGAAAGTCTAAAATGACATGGTAATTTCTTTTGTTATCAAATAAAACATTCAACAATAGTTAAAGCAAAGCCTAGATGTACACATTAACTGAAACAAATTTGCCTAATATATTTTGCTATTTATGAGTTCATAGAATGTGAGGTATCTGAGACTCTGTATTTCTGAAGTGAAGGAGGATTATTATAGAGCTGAGCAAAAAGGATGAGAATCTGGGCAAAGAGGCTAAACAATTATTTTTATCAAAATAAAAATTTAAAAAAAAATCCAGAAGGCAAAAATGTGCATTAATCCTGCTCACTTTGTGCAGTCAAATATCTAATTGTATCTCTCAGTCTTTCCATTTTTAATGTTCCAGGCAGGTGTCATGTTGGCCAATGTTTGTCATAATTATACCACATCTTACCACCTGAGTAGAAAACTGCTGAAATGTTGCATATAAATCTTTCAGTGTAATAAAATTGTGTATAGGACATACATCTAAAGATAGAGAAGCTGTAAGCAGAGCACTATATATATTTTACTAACAGTGACTATATAATTCCTTGAAAAATTTACAGTCTTGTTGACTTTCTCTTACCCTTGTTCTCTGGACAAGAGTCAGACAGACGTTCAAGGTCACTGCCATTCATTGTCCATAGTCCCAGAGAACTTTAAATGATTCGGCATAACCAAGTGGCTGTACAGTTGTAAAAGACATTAGCATTCCTATTAAGCTCTTGAGAATTCTGACCTTTCTTAAATGTCAGAAAAGGGACATTCTGCAGATAAATTGTGATTGACTGGATGTATAATACACCAAGTGTTTGGGCTCCTCTGTCTACCTCAGACCCCGTGAGGGTGATACGTTGAATGAAATGCTGTTTTCTATTATGAAGGAGTACTTGATAATTTTCCTAGGGGTTCTCTTGGCAGAGAAAATGCTACAAGATCTGACACTAGTGATCATAGAATTATATTCATCTAAACCAGTCCTCACGTTTTACAGTGGGAAAACTGAGACTCAGAGACCTGAAATTATTTGCCCCAAATCAGTCAGCCTGTTAGCAGCAGAGCTGAGCATAGACTCCAGATCTCCTGATTCCAAGCCTGATGTTCTTTCTACTTTATCATGCTGAACAACACTTTTTCTCCCCTGTACTTTTCTGTCCTTTTAGGCAATTCATTATATGCTGAAATTCCAAGCAGAAGAATAGAATTTTTCATTTCAATTTTAATAAGGTGCCACAAAACATGAAATTCACATTTGAATCCCAATTTTCATTCCTAGACTATAAAGAACTCTGAATAGTAAAGACAAATGTAACCACATAAATTACTGTTGTGTCTGGACTCCCCAGTTTTGATGGCTATATACGTGTTACTATAAATCCAAACACATCTCTTACAGTACATTTTAAAGGTTTATAAGCCTATATGCAGCTAATTATCAGCCGTGTTAGCTCTTTGACTAACTTTGCTTTCTTCTGGTTCAAATATCCTGGCTTAGGTCCTAGAAATCTCTGGATTTCTTTAAGAATAGCAAAATATCTTTCAGGAAGAATGAGAATGTGGTGTGTGCATGCTTGTATGTGTATCTTTTCTGTCCACAAAACCCAAGGAATTTACTTTTTCCTCCTTAAAACAGCCAAAGTATTTCCACTTTCTAAGTGTTGATTCTCCTGCTCTTTAATTGCTGGTTTCCTATACATACAATCCTGGGTAGAGTTGTTTTTGGCAGTTGTCGATATGGTTGGCATTCACTGGGATTAAGTGAAAAATCCATTGCCTAAAAGATGACATTTTAAAGAAAGAATGTTCTAAACCAAATAGGAAACTATATGAAATCAGATTTATTCTCTCTCAAAATTAACTGGAATCCCTGCAAACTGCACTTTAATCTCAAAGAATATACTTGTAATGTTATCTCTAAAGCTAATTTTAATATATGCATGGTATTTTAGAGTTCTGAGAAAGTGTCTTTATCTAATTTAAATTGATTATACAGAGCGAAATACCATTGTTTGGACAGTGTGCCAGTTTGCACATTATCAAGATAAATTTTGCACTGAAATGGCATTCCTTGGCCTTCCTGTTGGTTGGCAGCCTCCCCTACTCTTACTGTCAGCTCTAAAAACCACTTTGCCTTTTCCCCAAATCCCCTGCTGGGTACAGTCATCTTACTAACTGAGGAGCAGCTTTGTTTTTGTCTTTTATTTACGATCGGTTCCTTTCCCCGGTTCTCAAAGAGAACCATATATTATTACCAAAATAAATTGTTAGATCTAAAAAGGCCCTTGACAATCAGCCAGTCCAGGCTTATTATGTGATAAATGAGGACCAGGGAAGGTAAGAGCCTTGTCCAAGTTCAGAACTTCTTGGTGGCATCAGTGGGAACAGAATCTTTATGTGTCCAACTTTAACTTCCCACTAACTTTGCCTTTCCTATTCTTTTCTCTTTGATAGGCTAAAAAAATTCAGACAGATTTGGTATGATAAACTCTGATAGAATGGATGGGTCATTTTAAAGCAACAAGGCTAAAATCCTCAGAAAGCCCCAAAGTACCCATTGGCAGCAATCTTCAGATATTTCTTTGAATTTGACAAATTGCACTCTTCTGTTTTAGCAGATTCTGTGGCTCATGTGATTTCTGCATCATATTTCACTGAGGGCTCCCCCTTGAATCTGACCTTTGCACTGCACACTGCGAGGTTGAGGGTGTTAGGTCTGGTGGGTGGAACTGCCAGGAAGATATTCAAGTAAGAGATTAAGGAGTATTTTGGAAATGAAAGGAATCTCTGCTACTGAATGAAGAGGGGGTAAAATATAGAAGCTGTCTTGATAGTCTCATTGAGGAATGAATGGGGATTAAAATACGGGTGAGCCATGCTGAGAACAGCCAGGGTTCCCTCAGTAATAGTCATCCTCTGGCAATGCCACAAGAACTAATCCAAAGGAGAGAGGGGTTAAATAAAAGTAAAAAAGATATTACATCAGAAAAAGCTATTTTAACTAAAATCTCTGTAAGACATTTTGGTGTATAAATCAGCATCTTTTTGGAACGTATGTTAAGATAGGAATGCACAGAAAAGCACAAGAAATTCAGTCTTTTAGCTTCCATGTGGAATTCAGCCTTGCTTAAATTTCTGGTGGCCTTTTGGTAACTCACAGCTCTGATGTCAGTGGGATCTGTTCCTTACTTTTCCCCTGGAACAGACCCCAAACACTTAACAAAGCTCTTGTGTGATAAAGATGACAGATGGCTTGAAGAACATGGGCATTGTTTGGGTGAGAGGCTGGACAACTTTTGGAAGAGGGACTTTTCTGGAAGATCCAGGCAAAAACAATTGTGCTTTGATGTCTCTCTTAGAGAATGAGCCATAAAAGGAAGGAGAAGAAATCTCTCCTCTTTGCCACCCACTGCCACTCAAGTTTTGCACTGGGAAGGGCCCCATGCTGCCAATGGGGGCTTCCCCGGTGGCTCAGCAGTAAAGAGTATGCTGCAGTGCAGGGAATGCAGGAGACTCGAGTTCTATTCCTGGGTGGGGAAGATCCCCTGGAAGAGGGCATGGCAACCCACTCCAGTATTCTTGCCTGGAAAATGCCATGGACAGAGGAACCTAGAGGCAAACATGACTGAACACAGCATAGAGAATAGAAATGCTGTCAGTGGTGGGGCTGCCCAGCCTTGCTTGCTGGAAAATGATAGTCGTGCCTGGTGGACAGCATGGGAATTGCAGGGCAGACTAGCTGAGCAAGAGGTGACTTTGGGACCTATTCACAGTTGAGGTAGGTAACATCTTGCCCAGAGGAGATACCCTAAGAAGATGTGGTCTTGGTACCTGGGGATGCTCATCAGAGTCTCTGCAAAAACTTGGGACACATTTCATGGGACTCTTGGGAAGAAAAGCTCAGAAGCTGCTAAGAATCTTTGTGAGTGGGTGAAGGGAAGATGCAAACGAGTTATGTTTGCTCTCTACTTCTCAGGTCTTCTGATCCTACTTGTTCTGAGATTAGAAGCACATCTATTTACTTGCAGTTTCAAAGTTATAAATTAAAGAACATTTCCATGGAACAGATTTGTGGTTGTCAAGATGGAGGGGATTGGGGGATAGAAGGATTGGGAGTCAGGGATGAACAGATGCAAATTATTACACACAGAATGGATAAATAACAAGGTCCTACTGTATAGCACAGGGAATTATATTCAATATTCTGTGATAAATCATAATAGAAACAAATATTTAAAAAATATATGTATATGTACAACTGAATCACTTTGCTGTACAGCAGGAATTAACACAGCATTGTAAATCAACTACCATAATGAAAAAAGAACACTGCTATGAATACTAGCATTATCATAAATGATTGCAATGTATTATTATTATTTTCTTAATTTTCCTAAAATAATATCCTCTGAATGAATAAATCACATGTTAAATGCTCTGTACCTCCACTAGAATCTTACAGAGTTTATTTATCTTGTCTTTTATAGCTTCGCACATCTAGGTTTTAAAGGAAAATTTCAGTTTTTGAATTTTCAGTTGCCTCTTGGCTGCAGTGATAAGCAGCAAAAGAGCCCTGAGAGAAACAGAAAGACTTCATCAGCATACTTTTCAGTATCTGTGTCAAACTTTCCTTAAGATCTCATGTCCTTGGTCAAACCGGGTCTCCAGATGGCACTGTTGTCAGAAAGATCTAAGCAAATAGATGACCCAAATATATTTTTACATTTGTGCTTCAGTTTATAAATCACTTGTTTCCCTTTTGAAATGTTTTTCAGGTCATAGTAGCTTTAAGATCCCTCTTCAGCAGTTACTTGCCATTCTTGCCCTATTCTTCCTATTTTCTGTGTATTAGATACTTTTTCAGTCTGGAATTTATGGTTCCCAGCGCAATACAAAGACTTTGTTGAGAATCCACTTTTCCTTCCCTGGTTAAGTTATTTTTGGTGACAATGAAAGCACTTAACTATTTTGTTTTACAGAATATTTAATCAACAAAATCTCTGAAATCGACAAAATCACACATCTCTGTGGACCCACAAGAGTGTGTCTTAAAAAAAAAAATACTTTAAGAACATTTAATGTCAGACATACCCTCTTTACATATTTTTATTTTAAAAAATTTAACTAACAAGGCTTTTTAAATTTTATAGTGGTGTGTAGCTGATTTGCAATATTGTGTTGATTTCAGGTGTACAGCAAAGAGATCCAGTTATACATATATAAATCTATTCTTTTTCAGATTCTTTTCTTTTATAGATTATTACAGAATATTGAGGATAGTTCCCTGTGCTATACAGTAGGTCCTTGTCGGTTATCTATTTTATACATATGTGTGTATATGTTAATCCTAAACTCTTAATCTACTTCCTGTTCCCCTTTGGTAACCATAAATGTGTTTTCTATGTCTGTGGTCTATTTCTGATTTGTGTATAAATTCATGTATATCTCTCTCTTTTTTTTTTTTTTCCACTCAGCAGGCTTTTTGGGATCTTAGTACCTTGACCAGGGATCAAACCTGGGTTCCCTCAGTGAAAATGCCAACTCCAAACCACTGGACCACCAAGGAATTCCCTATTATTTATTTATTTTAGATTCTGAACATAAGCAACATCATATGATGTTTGCCTTTCTCTGTCTTACTTTACTTAGTATAATTATCTCCAGGTCCTCCATGTTGCTGCAAATGGCATTATTTCATTCTTTTTACTGCTACTGCTGCTGCTAAGTAACTTCAGTCGTGTCTGACTCTGTGCGACCCCAGAGACGGCAGCCCACCAAGCTCCCCCATCCCTGGGATTCTCCAGGCAAGAACACTGGAGTGGGTTGCCATTTCCTTCTCCAATGCATGAAAGTGAAAAGTGAAAGGGAAGTCACTCAGTTGTGTTCAACTCTTCTCGACCCCATGGACTGCAGCCCACCAGGCTCCTCCGTCCATGGGATTTTCCAGGCAAGAGTACTGGAGTGGGGTGCCATTGCCTTCTCCCATTCTTTATAAGGACAGAGTAATATTCCATTGCTTATATGTGCCACATCTTCTTTAACCATTCCTCTATTGATGGACATTTAGGTTGCTTCCATGTCCTGGCTATTGTAAACAGTGGTGCAGTAAACATTGAAGTGTTATGTATCTTTTCAAATTACAGTTTTCTCCAGATATACGGGGGCTTTCTTGATAGCTCTGCTGGTAAAGAATCTGCCTGAAATGCAGGAGACCCCAGTTTAACTCCTGAGTCGGGAAGATCTGCTGGAGAAGGGATAGTATACCCACTCCAGTATTGGGCTTCCCTTGCGGCTCTGCTGGTAAAGAATCTGCCTGCAATGCAGGAGACCTGTGTTTGATTCCTGGGTTGGGAAGATCCCCTGGAGAAGGGATGGTTACCCACTCCAGTGTTCTGGCCTGGAGAATTCCATGGATTGTATAGTCCATGGGGTCACAAAGAGTAGGACACCACTGAGAGACTTTCACTTTCACTTTCACCAGATATATGCCCATGAGTGGGATGGCTGGATCATATGGTAGCTCTGCTTTTAGTTTTTAAGGAACCTCCATACTATTCTTCACAGTAGCTGTACCCATTTACGTTCCCATCAGTACTCAAACTATTACAGATTTTTAAATACACAAGTGTGTTCATTTCAGTTCAGTCACTCAGTCATATCCGACTCTTTCTGACCCCCATGGACTGCAGCATGCCAGGCCTCCCTGTCCATCACCAACTCCCAGAGTTTACTCAAACTCATGGTCCATTGAGTCAGTGATGCCATCCAGCCATCTCATCCTCTGTTGTCTCCTTCTCCTCCCGCTTTCGATCTTTCCCAGCATCAGGGTCTTTTCAAGTGAGTCAGTTCTTCGCATCAGGTGGCCAAAGTATTGGAGTTTCAGCTTTAGCATCAGTCCTTCCAATGAATATTCAGGACTGATTTCTTTTAGGATGGACTGGTTGGATCTCCTTGAAGTCCAGGGGACTCTCGAAAGTCTTTTCCAACACCACAGTTCAAAAATATCAATTCCTCAGTGCTCAGCTTTATAGTGTGTTACCTATGGACATAATCTTGAACAGCAAGTCTGTAAATAGAGAGTGTTTGTTTGTATTTCAGAGTATTTCTGAATTCTTCTCCAAGAGCCGCCTTTTTGTAGTATATAAAAAAGCTATATTTTGCAATAGCCTTTGCAAACATCAAATATCCAGATGATAAGCAGAAGCAGGCACTTCTGAGAAAGTTAGCCAAACATTGTGTGCTTTCTTTCCATGCAAATGATCATACACCTCTGTTCTAGGACTTACTTCTTTGGGTCAGGGTAAGCATTGTGAGGACAAGAGGGCAAATGTTTTCTGGTATACACTAATTTGCAGAATTTATTTATTCCTGTTTCTTACAATTCGCATCTCATTAGCATGACAAATACAAAGCCTAATGGCATATTCTTAGTTGGATAAGTGATTCAGACAGATTCATTAATAAACGATCTCAGAGTATTGCTAGGTTCTGCCTCCAAACCACCTGCCCTGGTTCTAAACCCATGCCACTGTATCTCAGCCTCTTCAACAGCAATTTTGTGTTAAGGCTTTGGTGGAAGGTCTCCTGGAAGCCCCAGTGAAATGCTCACACTGCCTTGGAGGAACAGGAGGCCTGTTTCATTACCATAGACTGGCAAGCTGCCACCTCCAGTCACTTTACATCTACTCACTGAGTTCCTTTTCTGTGCAAGGCTGGGTAGTCAAATGAGGAGAAAGGTGGCTCCCTGAGGACATGGTGGGTTGTTAATATTCGGTGGTCACAAAGGAAAAAAAATATGAAGCAGAGAAAGATGCTCCAAGGCCCAGAGATACCTTGACAGATTGCTGCAGTGGGGCTCACTCATAGAGCAGTGGATATGAGTGGGGACTAGAGGGTGATTGTAAATAATACTGAAATGGAGACAATGGTATTTTTCTTTTCCTTTTTTTCAGGATTTTAATTTTGTATTAGAGTTTAGAGGCATAAAGTATGAAGGATATAGTACATTTACTTACACATGTTCATACATTTACAGATTGTCCACAAGCCTAAAGTTCCGATAACTATTTGTTGAATGAATAGAAAGACTCTAGAAAAATGCCATCCGGGCCTGGTGCTCTGTGATGGCATTTGTGTAGTCTTTCTATTCATTCAACAAATAGTTATCAGAACTTTGAGGCTTGTGGACAGTCTGTAAACATAAGAACAGGTAAATGAGTAAGGGCAGATAAAAGGAACAGAGAAAAAGACAGTTAGGTGGGAAGATGGGCAGTGGTAGGTGACAGGCTGTGAGTGCTGGGGAGGTGGTGGTTGCTATTTTCTTCAAGGAAGGCAAGTGAGGCTGGATGGAAGTAAGGGACCAAGCTTGCAGCTGTGGGAGGGAGCAGATGAAGCATTCAGAATCGGAACCACAAGTTCAGTGATCAGTGGCAAGAAAGCACTTGGTGTGTCCAAGGAAGAGGAAGGAGGCCAATGTGGGGAGCTAGGAGGAGAATTTAGGAGAGGGAGTTAGAGAGGAAGGAGGTGTGGGGCACATACAGAGAACCTGGAGACCTAGTATAGACTTGGGATTTTTCTCTGAATAAGCTGTCAAGAAGCTACATTAGAACTAGACATGGAACAACCGACTGGTTCCAAATCAGGAAAGCAGTACATCAAGGCTGTATATTGTCACTCTGCTTATTTAACTTATATGCAGAGTATGTGCGTGTGCATGCTAAGTCACTTCAGTTGTGTCCAACCCTTTGGGTCCCTGTGGACTACAGCCTGCCAGGCTTCTCTGTCCACGGGATTCTCCAGGCAAGAATACTAAAGTGATTGCATGCCCTCCACCAGGGGATCTACCCAACCTAGGGATTGAACTTGGGTCTCTTACATCTCCTGCCTTGGCAGGCAGGTTCTTTATCACCTGTGCTACCTGGGAAGCCCCCTATATGCAGAGTACATCATGCAAAATGCTGGGCTCAATGAAACACAAGCTGGAGTCAAGATTGCCAGGAGAAATATCAATAACCTCAGACACTCAGATGACACCACCCTTATGGCAGAAAGTGAAGAAGAACTAAAGAGCCTCGTGATGAAAGTGAAAGAGGAGAGTGAAAAAGTTGGCTTAAAATTCAACATTCAGACTTCCCCGGTGGCTCAGACGGTAAAGCGTCTGTCTACAATGTGGGAGACCCAGGTTCTATCCCTGGGTCAGGAAGATCCCCTGGAGAAGGAAATGGCAATCCACTCCAATACTATTGCCTAGAAAATCCCATGGACAGAGGAGCCTGGTAGGCTATAGTCCATGGGGTCCCAAAGAGTTGGACATGACTGAGCGACTTCACTTTCACTTTCAGAAAACTAAGATCATGGCATCCGGTTCCATCATTTCATGGGAAATAGATGGGGAAACAGTGGAAACAGTGACAGATTTTATTTTTGGGGGCTCCAAAATTACTGCAGATGGTGACTGCAGCCATTAAATTAAAAGAAGCTTGCTCCTTGGAAGAAAAGCTATGACCAACCTAGACAGCATATTTAAAAGCAGAGACATTACTTTGCCAACAAAGGTCCATCTAGTCATAGCTATGGTTTTTCCAGTAGTCATGTATGGATGTGAGAGTTGAACTATAAAGAAAGCTGAGTGTCAAAGAATTGATTCCTTTGAACTATGGTGTTGGAGAAGACTCTTGAGAGTCCCTTGGACTGCAAGGAGATCCAACCAGTTCATCCTAAAGGAAATAAGTTCTGAATATTCATTGGAAGGACTGATGCTGAAGTCAAAACTCCAATACTTTGGCCACCTGATGTGAAGAACTGACTCACTGGAAAAGACCCTGATGCTGGGAAAGATTGAAGGCGGGAGGAGAAGGGGATGACAGAGAATGATGGTTGGATGGCATCACCGACGCGATGGACGTGAGTTTGAGTAGGCTTTGGGAGTTGGGGATGGACAGGGAAACCTGGCGTGCTGCAGTCCATGGGGTCACAGAAAGTTGAACACGACTGACTGACTGACCTGAACGCAACTGAGCTGGTCATTGATTGGAGGATGTTCAGCTGGTGAATGACAGCATTGGACATATTTTAAAAGAATACTCTGGCTTCTGTGTTGAGATTAGACTAGATTATGTTCAAGGACAGAAACAGGAAGATGGAAAGTATTACGAAAATCTAAGAGAGGAATGATTGCAGCCTTGATCCAAATTGTCTTGTTGGAGGAAGTGATTAGAAGTCAGCTTTGGGATTTTTGTTTGAAGGTAGGATTCGCAGGATTTGCTGTTCTTTACCTTGGACATTACACGTCAGTACTTTTTTTCTTTGAAGGTGAAGGTGTGTGGGGCGGGCTCTGAGCAGAGAGAACATCCCTGGGCTTCCTTTAGCCAGAACTTAGGAATCTAAACTCAACACTTACAGTTATGTGGTCTTGGAGTTTGTGTAAAATATCCAGGAACTGAAATTCCCTCCTCCATGACTGCAGTCTATTGTGGGGAGTCCACTCTGACAGTGTATCTTTAGGAGCCATGAGCTGTTCTGAAGAGCCCCTTGTTAACAAAAGCGAGATCCAGGTAGGGTTAAAGCGTCCATGTTGGATATTGTGCATGCTACATTTTCCTCTAGTTCCAGTATAGTTTAAGAATTCAATGTCTTCTCTAATTTTTTGGGAGTTATGGTGGTTAATTTCATCAGTCAACTTGGCTGGGCCATGGGGTGGCCAGATGAAACATTATTTCTGGGGTGACTGTGAGGATGTTTCTGGCAAGATTCGCATTTGAATTGGTGGCTCAGTAAAGTAAATTACCCTCCTCAATGTGGGTGGGCATCATCCAATCTCTGGAGGGCCTGCATAGAACACAGAGTGGTAGGAGGGAAGGCTTGGTCCCTTCCTGCCTATCTGCTTGAGCTGGGACATCAGTATTCTTGCCTTGGCCCGGGGTTTATTCCCCTGGTTCCTGGTTCTCAGACTTTGAGACTCAGACTAGAATTATACCTTGAACTTTCCTGGATTTCCAGCTTGCAGATGGCAGATTAAGGGGCCTCACAGCTTCCATAGCCATGTGCTCCAAGTCCTCAAAGTAAATCTCTCTCTCTCCCTGAGAAGAAATATGCTGCTGCTGCTGCTGCTGCTAAGTTGCTTCAGTCGTGTCCGACTCTGTGCAACCCCATAGACGGCAGCCCACCAGGCTCTCCCGTCCCTGGGATCTTTCAGGCAAGAACACCACAGTGGGTTGCCATTTCCTTCTCCAATGCATGAAAGTGAAAAGTGAAAGTGAAGTCACTCAGCTGTGTCTGACTCCTAGCGACCCCATGGACTGTAGGCTACCAGGCTCCTCTGTCTATGGGATTTTCCAGGCAAGAGTACTGGAGTGGGTTGCCATTGCCTTCTCCTGAAGCAATATGCTATTGGTTCTATTTCCCTGGAGAACTCTGACTAATATAAGAATCCTTTAAGCTGGAGGAGATTTCTAGTTGAAGACAGAGTCATTTGAAAGTCAAGAGGGATTCTTAAATAAATTTTAAAGGCAGTCAGAGCTACCTTTGATCCAACTTCACATTCAGGGGTTTCTTTCTATCTGTAGGTATCTTTGTCAAATGTGTTTTCTATCACATTCACATTTATCTTAGCCCTACCTAGCTGCAATTCCTGGCTAAAATATTTACTCATTATTTACTCTATTTAACAGACATCAAACATCAGACATCAAAATCTTATTTGACCTGCAGAAAATTTCCAGAAGTGGAGCTTTGTGACTGATAGTAACACAGTAATTTTTATTTTGGGTGGGAGGCAGATACCTCTGCCATGTGCTCAAAAATCATATATTTTTTTGCAATCATTTATTGCAAATAAATGGTTCTTGCTGAGCACAGATGCTAAATCCAAAGGGCCATTTCTTTATCAACAAATGTCTACTGAGAGCTGCCTGTGTTTCAGGCCTGGTGCTCAGTCTGGTGTCACAGTTATAGTGAGACACTCAAGACAAGGATTCACGTATCATGATTTATTAGGAAGTATTCCTGGAAAAACACTTCTAAGAGAGTGGAAAGGTCACTTCCATGGTGAGAAAGGAGGTCGTCAAATCTTCAAAGAAAATTTCTTAAATCTTGTTTAAAATCTTTAAGATAAAACAAAACAAAACAAATTCTTTGAGGACCAAGGAAGCCATTTTCTTGTTGACATGTGGGGTCCTACTTATCTGACCAGAGACCAAATCAGTGCCTCTGCACTGGGAGTGCAGAGTCTTAACCACTGGACTGCCAGAGAAGTCCCTTTTCTTTTGGTTTTGCTTGAAAGAGACAATCTGTACAGCTAGTACAGCTCATCCAACTATTAGACTCAAATTCACATGATTAGCTGAAGTGCACAAAAAGGAAAACTTAAAGAATCAGGCTAAGAACAAGACCAGAGAGGGTTAGCAATGCTGCAAAGCTTGAGAGATACTGGGGCCCTGGGAAAATGTAGCTTTCTCCGAAGGGCTGCCCCACTATAGTATTAGCCAAAGTCATTTAGGGGGTAACTTTGGGTCAATTCCATAAGGAGCCCCTGGAGACATTGGCCAATTTAGCATTGTCCTGAACTTGGAGCAAGGAAGATGCTCCAAGAAGAAGGTAAATTCCAAGATACTTCCTGTTCTCTCATTCAAGCAGGCCAAGTGAGTTCCAGAAAGCTCAAAAACGTGCAGGAGTTTGAGGTTAGGAATAAAAGCTCACCTAAATACCTGTTGGCATGAACGAGGAGAAGGGATCAGAGGGCAGTTAGTGGAGTTCCAACAGCGCCCTCTTCAGACTACCCAGTGCACCACATGTTGAACTGATAGCACACACAGAAGCACTTTGGAAGAGAGGCAGACTGGTGCTTAGAACTGTGGAGTGGGTCTGACTTAATAAGCTTGCCACCAAATGGCTGCTTGGTCTCCATGAGGAAGGGCACCATACTGAAGGTTCAGTATCTGTCTCTGGGGCTGACTGGATGGGTCTTCAACAGCCTCCATCATTGGACCAGCTTTGAGTGAGTGACAGCACAGGCGGTTGGGTCCATGGATAGCCTCATGTCTGCTGTGACCGGGTCTACCATGCTGGTATTGGGAAGACCAAGGACAGAGGCTACCTGACATTTACATGAGGCATCCCACCCACAGGTTATTTATCTCATGCTCTGCAGTGGATGCTATCCTGTGGACATCGACACGCAGAGCTAAAGTTCACAGATTTTGTGCACATTTGCACAGAACTGCCCAAGCATCAGGGTCACTTACACTGTAGCCTAAGCCTGATGCAAACCCCTCTCTTGAGCAGACAGCATCAGACAGTAAAAGAGATGAAACAACTTTCCTAAGCGCAAAACCTGAAGAGGGCTATCAACGTCTGTTCTTTATCCTAGTGGTAGCTGGAAGAGGTATAAGGTGTAATAACTTGTTCTTTATTTTTTTTAAATATAAATTTATTTATTTTAATTGGAGGTTAATTACTTTACAATATTGTATTGGTTTTGCCACTTGTTCTTTATTTTACAGAGGATCTGTCACTTGTTCCAAATCACCTACTGCCTAAGAAGATCACTGATGTGGCAAGTCCCTGAACCTTAGTGGGTTTTGATCTCCCATCCCACGTAGTACCTTTGCTTATCAGGCACCCAGAATACTGCTAAATTAGTACTGTGCATTGGGTACAATTATCATGAGGTCACTGATTCAGTGAGCCAGTGTGATGTTCTGCGGAATATCTAGCTGATAAAAGCCCTTCTGAGTCGTATTGTTAAAAGGGAGAATTCTACCCATTCACTTGAATGAAATCTTCTGATCCTTCTTATTGATAGTTGTGTACTATCAGTGGTACAGCTAACACAACAGGAACTCAACTTAGTTGTAGTCATTTGCCACAATGAATTGGCTTTTCCCAAGGGCCAGATGAGTCCAATAAAAGGAATGTGATGGAAATTACCCCTGTGTATATTTTAAATCTTTGAGCGAATCACTAGTTCCTTACATTCCACGTGGCTGTGGTATTGTTTCTGATTTGTTATCTTTGGGCACAAGTTTAGGGGCTTATACTTGGATTTTTCTAATATGATGGCCTTTATTCCACAGGTCAAAGAATCAATGTAATCACTGCTGGCTGCTAAATACATTATCCTGTGACTGTGTTCAGGATCATAGAAATGCCACTGTGGGGCTAGGGACACAGTGTGAGAATGACTTGGGTCAACACCACATTATCATCTGGCCCCCATCTACCCCTGCTCCTATAAGCATTCTGTGGTGGTGTTTGGAAACTCCTGGTACCAAATGTTAGTGTAGACTCAGGATTTAAAGTCCAAGGCACATGTAGGTACCCCCTATTTGCTAGTGTGCTGTTATTTGTGTAAATGTTCATAGTTCTCTTTGGGGAAGAATGAGAGAATCAGTATTGTATTTCTTTGCTGTGGATTGCAGGATCCTCCTTCAGGGGGACTTGGTCTTCCCTCTAAACAATGGACTCTATGTCTGAAGACTGACTCAAGTCTGTACATTAGGGAGGAGGCAGTAATTTGTTCATTAGTACAGATGACACCAGCCATCTGTTCATCTGCTCTTCATCTTCTTGAAGAACATTTTTAAATTAAAACATCTTTTATTATATATTGTCAGGCAATGCCCTTGTTGTCTGCTCATCTATCTTGTCCTAGAAATACCATGGGTTATTAGAGATCACCATAGAGAACTGCAGCTTTGATGTCTATTGTGGTAACTGCTCTCCTTGCCTAGTGATTAAGTGCTGCCATCTTCTACCTTTCCTAGCAACACAAGGCCATCAGTTCTATAACAGCATCCTACCTTCACTTCCAACCTACTGAGAATGATCACCAGTAAGCTTCTCAAGGATGCCTCCTCACTGGAGGACACTCTATATGTGCACTCCCTGACTCATAGTGGAGGGGGGTCCTCCAGAACTTCCCAGGGTAGATAGCCTCCTGGTGGAGTCCTAGATGTTGCATAACTACCTTGGCCCCCTGTTTTGAGCCTGCTGATTACGTTCTCAAGTTCCACCAAAGGAGTGCTGGTATTTCTACCTCAGTTAATGGGATTTGCTGTTTTTTTCAAAGTTCCTGGGAACAAAGCAAGCAAAATACATCAGGACTGGCTGTTGCTTGGGTATTAAGGTCAAGAGCATGCCCCCAAGCAGCAAACTCTCCCCATGCACCCTTCTGGTCTACCACACTTCAGTGACCACTTCCAGGCACACCTTTCATTTCCTCCCATGCCTCTTAGTCAGGTTCTGTATTTCTTTGAGTAAATAATTCCTTTCATCCCTAGCAGAGGCATACTTTGTCAATAAGCTCATGCTGGTCTAGTAGTCAGGAAGGGAGCCCATCTTGACAGGCAAGTATAATTTTGCAAAGCATTGATTTCAGTTGAGGCTTCCGCCATCTGCAGCCAGAGGAAGCTGCTGTTCTCCAGTTAGAAGAATAGAAACACATTTTCAGGCTCAGGGTTTTAAGGGCATTGTGGGGTTCAGTGATTCTGGTGCATCCAGGTATCTCTGTCCCAAGTCCCAGGATCCTATCTTTTCTCTGTCAGAATCTGCCTTCAATGTAAATAACTTGCCAAGCTGCACTCCAGCCTCTCTGCAGCTTTGCTGCTCTCACTCTCCAGTCTTGGTTGTGGTCCTCAGCATGTTTTCCCTGCAGCTACAGACATTGATGTTCTCCTCAAAGGCCACCATGGAGAACTTGTGGCTTTCACACTATGTTCTGAACTAGTAATTGGCTGATCTAAATGTGTAATTTTCTTTCTACGGCCCATTAATGGGACTTCATAATAACTAGGAATGCTGCAGTTCTTGTAATTACCCTCCCTACCGTATGTCCCAAATGCTAGAGATACTGTACAATCCAGTGAACCACTTCCTCTCATATCTCATTCTAATTTGCCACATCCAGAAGTTTTAGCAGTAGCCGCTGTTTTGTCACTTTATCTGTCACTAATAGTGGGGTTCCTATCGCCATCTAGCCAGTGAGTCAACCAACTCCAGAATCTTATCTTGAGTTTCAGTCGGATCATTTTTGATACCAGCTGTTTCAGGTTGGCATTTCCAGGAGCAAATCCTGAGATAAAGATTTTTGTGAAAGTGACTTATGAGGAAGGATCCCAGGGAAGATTGGCAGAAAAGTGGAAAGGTGAAGCCAGGAAAGGAAAGATAGTCAAGGGTGAGGTGCCAGACAAAGTATCACAGTCAATGGTGAGGTTCCAGACAAAGTACCACTAGGAGAAAGTTGGACTCCTTCCTGCAGGGAGGTCCAGAGATGCCTCAGGGCAGTCATGACCAGGAGGCAGGGGAAACAAAGTGTTGGTGCCTCTGCAACTCTGGGCAATGGTGAAGGTGGTTGTCACTGCTGGAAAATCAATTTCCAGGCAGGTCCAGTTCTTTGTGGACACAGGAAAAGGGTTCTGGTCTTCTGAAGTCCATCCTTCTGTAAAGAGATATGGTTCCTGGCTGTTGGGAGTTAAACTGCACTACTGGACATTCTAATATGCACAAAAATGTAAAGAATACTAAGAGGATTTGGGAGAATCACTGAGGCTATCTTTCAGACAATAGACAAACAGATAATTAATTGTCAGAGTGAATGATATCTACTGATAATATTGTTCAGCATAAATAATTCTCCTTTCCACTGCCTTTGGACATTATTCTCCAGAGTAGATTTTTAGCCTCCAAATTTCCAGATAGTCTCTCACTGTTGAACTCTGTTACTTAACTCACTCCTTCTTTTTACCTCCTTTTCCTTTCTTGTTCCTTACTGTACCCATTAAAAAATCTATGCAATGATGAATTATTGACCATTTGTGCATATTTTTGGTGTTTAATCTTTTTCTGAACATAATTTTTAATAATTTTATTATTTAAACTATTTTTAAATGGTTGTCTTTGTTCAAAAGAAACTTGACTAATATGAAGCGATCATTTGATAAAAATGTATTGAGTACTTTATATGTGCATGATAATGTTCTAGCCATTGATGTGACTAAAATAAACAAAGTTGGCAAAAATACTTGTCCTCTAGTATGGATTCAAAAATAATGAACTAATATATACTACGTTCGATGGAGAGAAGATAGATCTGAATGGGGGTGGGGGGATTTTGTGCATATGTGTGTGTATGCTTATGTGTGTGTGTGTCTTTGGAGTATGATCAGAGTGAACTCCTGGATTTGGGTGAGAAGGGGTCTAAAAGATATGTACCAGACAGAGGCTATAATGAGCACAGATTCCTTGAGATAGGAGTATGTCGGATGGGGTCAGGGAACACACAGGAATCTGGTGTTAGAGCTGGAACTGGCTTCAGTGGAACAGACCAAGAAGAAAGCTGGGCTGCTGAATATACAGGATTTTAGGGGCCATTTTAAGGACTCATTTTTTTACTCTAAGATGGGAGGTCACAGGAAAAATTGAAAGAGAGTGCCATGATCTGACTCATATTTTAAAAAACTCACTTCTAATGCTTTGTGAAAAGACTCTCCAGGGACAGAAGCTTGTCAGAAGGTTGTTGCAGTTATGACAATAAGATGAGGGGGATAGCATTGGATGAGTGAAAACAAGTCAAATTGTGGGGAAAATGGTAATAGGATTTGCTGATAAATTATATGAATTAGATACAGAGTTTTAAATAGTTTTAAATAGATACTTTTAAATAGTCATCTCCAATTCCTATTTCCTCTAATGTTGTACCATAGTTTCTAACTTTAGGAAAGACAAATTCACTTACAAAGAGAAATGCTAAAACTATAAGCATATCTGTGTGTTACTAATAACTTAGAGTAGCAATTAAGCAAAGAAGCATAGTTTTAAGTTGTAGAGGGAGCTACACAGAAAGCAAGATTCTTGATAATGATGAAGATATGAGGTTAAGGTAGATAGTGCATGTCATAATACATCTGGAGAGATTTTCATATATGAAACACCTGTGAAAAATACACATGCACACACATAAATTCTGTACGTGACTTCTTTAGACTCTAAGTATGCTAAGAAGAAATAAGGTGAAATCAATCTGGGTGAAAATCTGTCACTGAAGTTTTACCAACGAGGTACTTTAGAACTGCTTTGAGAGAAGGGCAACCCATGCAATAGGGAGCCAGGCCAATGAAATTAGTCAGAAGTGGAAATGAGCAAGGTGTGTAACGGGACAAAGGTTGGCCTGATGAGAGTTGATGAACAATACTAAAATAAATATGAATGACTTTTCCTGAGATAAACAGTTGTGTAAGAAGCATTAGTTTTAATTTTCCTTGTATGACCAAAAGACTCAAGGATGCTTAATCTGATTTGGTTTGCAGATACTTTGAAAATCTAATACATGGTAGGAAATGAACATTAACACAAAATTTTACATTTGATCTAAGGAGTTTGTAGATATTCTGAAGCAAGAAGGTCCATGGAAACCAGCTGGTGCATGCTCAGAGTGTTTTGCTATTAAGCAGCAACTAAGCTTTAATATCTCTTTCCTCCTGAAATATTTCAACTAACTTTGCCAGAAACCTTATCAAAATTAGAACATCATAGATCCAATTGAAAGTTACAAAATAGATTGACTGTGTGGCTGGAGAATAACGAGTAGATCTCTAAATTCCTCCATTTTTTGAGCATAAAGAAGGGAAAATATGCTTTGATATCTTTAAACACTTGATTATGTCCCCTATATAGAAGGGTTGCTGAATGTATTGTTATTTATGCATAGATGAAGTTTTTTAGTGAAATATATTTAATTAAAGAATGGAGATGAGTAAGGACATTTAAGGAAAGCTTAGGAAAGATCTATCAACTAGTAATTTTAAAGAATAAGCTAAAAAATGAAATCCAGCTTTTCTGCACCACAGAATTCTGCAAGTAATCACTGGAGGCATCAGGCTATGGACCACCAGGGCAGCGAGTCATGGTTGCTTTTTTGCTAGTAAATTACATATTACCTATGAGCTGTTTATTTATTTACCTATTCCAGGCTCTTTAAAATGCACCCTTGGTAGAGCTCTCTGGGCACAGGTACAAAATAATAATGGCTTGGTAAGCTGTGTGCTCTGGAAACGCTGCAAGCAAGTAGATTCAGGTGGAATTGACACAGCTGAACTGGTGGCTGTCAGTGAGGTGTGGGCTGACCTCCAAGGATGTAAGTGTCAGCTCAGCGAAGCACTCTGTGAACAGAGTGAGATGAACAGCAATTATCTCTTTCGGAATAGCCATCTTGGGAACAGTCATTTTCTCTCTCCGATTTCTGGGTTGAAAACTGTACTGCATGCTTTAGAGAGATGCCTTGAGTTTTATGTAGTACCTTATTCTTTTGCATGGCACCCTGCCTTGGATATCCATATGGCAACCAGGTGAAATTGGTCTGAGCCAAGACAAAGAAGCAGGCTGCACTGATTTGACTAAGACCTGAAAAATAAGTGAAAAAGGTACAAAGGCAGTGCCCACATTATCTACTCTGACTTATAAAATGGCTAAAATATATGGTTTTGGGGATCATGCAGGTCTGAGTTCTGGTCTTGGCTTTTCCATGTACTAGGTACTTACTTGGAGAAGGCAATGGCACCCCACTCCAGTACTCTTGCCTGGAAAATCCCATGGACGGAGGAGCCTGGTGGGCTACAGTCCATGGGGTTGCTAAGAGTCACACACGACTGAGCGACTTCACTTTCATTTCTCACTTTCATGCATTGGAGAAGGAAATGGCAACCCACTCCAGTGTTCTTGCCTTGAGAATCCCAGGGACAGGGGAGTCTGTGGGCTGCCATCTATGGGGTCGCACAGAGTCGGACACGACTGAAGCAACTTAGCAGCAGCAGCAGCAGGTACTTACTGGCATTAACTTCTTGAGTGTTGGTATTTTCATCTCAAAAATGGAGATAATAACATTTTATTCTTAAGGTTATTTTGAGGATAAAACAAGTAATTTATATGTAAAGCAGATTGCCTTGTATATAGCAAGCTCTCTATATATGTGTCTTTTCTGGTCAGGGTGACCTTGGGCTCACCTCACTACTGTGAACACCTGGATGTGGTCCCCTAGTATTTATCCCTTTCTAGAAACTACTAAGGATGGGTGGGACTCTTTACTCTTCTTGACTGCTCTTGCAGTGGTGGTAATGTCCCTGCTGATCGGAGTCCAAGAGAGAGAAGAAAAACCCTGTGCTCATTGTCAGGGCTCCATGCAAAGAGGTGTGTTTCTAGCCTGGTCTTGCAGTTTGCAGCTTAGATCAACTTTCCCCCTGAACATGGCACTATGAACATTTTTGTTCAAAAATTTCATGTTTAGCTTCTATGTATGAATAAATTTAGAAGACCACAATTTTGCTGCCTATACTGGTAAAGAAACAGATTCAGATGAAAACTGATCATGGGCATTTCCCAACATGATGAAACATTCCTTCAATATGATTTAAATAAAATTTAAAATGAATTGTCTTGTATATTTTCTGAAAATAAAGACATCTTTACTTTATTTTTTAAAAAATATTTTATAAGCAATCTGTCATCACACTCTTCTAAAGTAATTGCTGTTAAAATTTTCACTTTATATCTTAAGATGCATCTGTAAGTATAAACTGTAATGTATATATTTTTATAAATGTAGTTACACCACACAGTCTAATACCTAACCTGTTTTTTTATCTCAACAAAATATTGTGGGTGTCTTTCCATGTCAATATAAAAGTCTATCTTGAAAAAAAATGTTAAATAGTATTCTATTATATGGATGTATCCTTATTTATTCACTCAATCTCTTATTATTGGACATTTTGATTATTTTATCGATTTACTATAGAGCATTAAATGAACATCTCTGTATAACATATTTTTATACTCATACATTTATTTCTTAAATAATAAGAAATAGAATTTTAGTATCAAATGGTATGCACATTTTTAATATTGGTAGAAATAGCCTTCCAGAAATGTTTAATATTTTATATTTCTTTTCAAAATGCATGAGATGTCCCATTTCCCTACACTTTTGCCAACACTAGGCTAATTTTTTTTTAAATTTTATTTTATTTTTAAACTTTACATAATTGTATTAGTTTTGCCAAATATCAAAATGAATCCGCCACAGGTATACATGTGTTCCCCATCCTGAACCCTCCTCCCTTCTCCCTCCCCATACCATCCCTCTGGGTCGTCCCAGTGCACTAGCCCCAAGCATCCAGTATCGTGCATCAAACCTGGACTGGCAACTCGTTTCTAATATGATATTTTATAGTTCGATGTGTCCTTGTAAGCTGTGCTACATCTGTATTGGAAGTCAACAGTGTGTACATGAGAGCCAAACATTTCACAAAATAATGTGGTATATTAGTCCTTCTGTACAGACTTTCCTCTTCCTACATAGCCTACACGTTAATTCCATGAGAAAATATTTTCTATTTTCCAGACCACTGGAAAAAATATCAGGCTTGTAAACTTTTTTGATACAATGGCTGAATTTCTCAATAAATATTTATTCCACATATGACTGAGTGACTGAACTGAACTGATGTGTGATTTCATACCAGTTCATTAATCTGGCTTCCATTAAAGGTATTGTGATCCATTTTTAACACTTTAGGAGACGTAAGAAGTTATCTCAGTAGGTTAACTTTCAAAGAGTTTACTAAAAGACTTCAGGAAAACTTGAGGGCTCAGTTATTCCTTCTAGACAGGCTACATACAATGCATTTATTTTGTCTGAGTCTGTATTTATTTCGAGACCTCATTATCTGGGAAAGTGCCATAGCTCTGTGGCTTGAACTCCTGAGGGAGATATTTTCACCCACCATAATATCAGCCTCTCAGTTTTGAAAGTGGAATATGAATCACAAATTTATACTCTTGTCTCCAATTTGTGAAAAGATAGTGCACAGAGAAAATGAAAGCAGTAAGTGGATGAAAAAGCTCTTGCGCTTGTCTCCAGCGCGTAAAGACTCTGTGCCAGGCGTTCACCACATGCTCATGTTCAGGAAAACTCTGTTCATTAGAAAGAGTATTTGAATAATTCTGGCCATCAGATGAGTAAAGGGAGGATATAAAAATGCTCCACAAGTCTCTGCAGAAGATATTATTTGACAACAGGCAAGTTGTGAAAGAGGAGAGTGAAAAAGTTGGCTTAAAGCTCAACATTCAGAAAACTAAGATCATGGCATCTGGTACCATCACTTCATGGGAAATAGATAGGGAAACAGTGGAAACAGTGTCAGACTTTATTTTTGGGGGCTCCAAAATCACTGCAGATGGTGATTGCAGCCATGAAATTAAAAGACACTTACTCCTTGGAAGGAAAGTTATGACCAACCTAGATAGTATATTCAATAGCAGAGACATTACTTTGCTGACAAAGGTCTGTCTAGTCAAGGCTATGGTTTTTCCAGTGGTCATGTATGGATGTGAAAGTTGGACTGTGAAGAAAGCTGAGCGCTGAAGAATTGATGCTTTTGAACTGTGGTGTTGGAGAAGACTCTTGAGAGTCCCTGGGACTGCAAGGAGATCCAACCAGTCCATTCTAAAGGAGATCAGCCCTGGGATTTCTTTGGAGGGAATGATGCTGAAGCTGAAACTCCAGTACTTTGGCCACCTCATGCGAAGAGTTAACTCATTGGAAAAGACCCTGATGCTGGGAAGAATTGGGGGCAGGAGGAGAAGGGGACGACAGAGGAAGAGATGGCTGGATGGTATCACTGACTCGATGGACATGAGTTTGGGTAAACTCCAGAAGTTGGTGATGGACAAGGAGGCCTGGTGTGCTGCAATTCATGGGGTCGCAAAGAGTTGGACACGACTGAGCGACTGAACTGAAGTGAACTGAAGTTTTAGCTTTCAGTTAAAGGGCTATTCTAATCCTTACAGATTATGAAACAACTGTGAGCCTTGGCAGGTCCCTGAGCATGTATTGTTTAAAAGTACTTCTCTTCCTCATTCCCTCTCCCCCCTCACTTCTTTTTTTCCCTCTGGAGTAAATTCATGCATATCAGTTATGGCATGATACTGAAATGTTGTGTTTATCTTTTCACATTTTGGAAGAGTTATAATAAAAAGTTTTCTTTTCCTGACTGATGTTTAGAAAGTCTTTCATATAATGGTAAAGAAATTTAGAAAAGAGTAAAGGAGAAAAAAAAGAATCTTTTCTGACATCATGCTGTTATTTTAGTATAATTATGTTTATGCTGCTGAATAGTACTTACCATATTGTGCCTTCCACCAAGTTATTTTCTTTGCACAGAACAAGTCTTATTCCTCTCTTTGTTTCCCAAGAACATCTTGCACAGAATGAAGCATAAATAATTTTAAGAAATATGTTTAATAGCATCTAAAAGAGTAAACTACCTCAGTACAGTTCAGTTCATTTTAGTCGCTCAGGTGTATTGAACTCTTTGTGACCCCATGGACTGCAGCACGCCAGGCTTCCCTGTTCATCACCAACTCCTGAGCTTGCTCAAACTCATGTCCATAGAGTTGGTGATGCCATTCAACCATCTCATTCTCTGTTGTCCCTTTCTCCTCCTGCTTTCAATCCTTCTCAGCATCAGGGTCTTTTCAAATGAGTCAGTTCTTCACATCAGATAGCCAAAGTATTGGAGCTTCAGCTTCAGCATCCATCCTTCCAATGAAAATTCAGGACTAATTTCCTTTAGGATTGACTGGTTTGATCTCATTGCTGCCCAAGGGACTCTCAAGAGTCTTCTCCAGGATCATAACTTTAAAGCATCAGTTCTTCAGTGATCTACCTTCTTTATGGTCCAACTCTCACATCCATACATGACTACTGGAAAAATCATAGCTTTGACTAGATAGACATTTGCCAGTAATGTCTCTGTTTTTTAATATGCTGTCTAGGTTGGTCATAGCTTTTCTTCCAAGGAGCAAGCGTCTTTTAATTTCATAGCTGGAGTAACCATCTGTAGTGACTTTGGGGCCCCTCAAAATAGCCTGTTTCCATTGTTTCCTGATCTATGAAGTGATGGGACCAGATGCCAAGATCTTCATGGTTTGAATGTTGACTTTTAAGCTAGCTTTTTCTCTCTCATCTTTCATTTTCATCAAGAGGCTCTTTAGTACCTCTTTGATTTCTGCCATAAGGGTGGTGTCATCTGCATATCTGAGGTTATTGATATTTCTCTCGGCAATCTTGATTTCAGCTTGTGCTTCATCCAGCCCAGCATTTTGCATGATGTACTCTGCATAAAAGTTTAATAAGCAAGGTGACAATGTATAGCCCTTATGAACTTATTTCCCAATTTGGAACAAGTTTGTTGTTCCATGTCTGGTTCTAATTGTTGCTTCTTGACCTGCATAGATTTCTCAGGAGGCAGGTAAGATTGTCTGGTATTCCCACCTCTTTAAGAATTTTCCACAGTTTGTTGTGACCCAAACACAAAGGCTTTAGCATAATCAATGAAGCAGAAGTAGATGTTTTTTGGAGTTCTCGTGCTTTTTCTATTATCCAATGGATGTTGGCAATTTGATCTCTGGTTCCTCTGCCTTGTCTAAGTCCAGAATGAACATCTAGAAGTTCTCAGTTCACATACTCTTCACGTACTATTGATGCCTAGTTTGGAGAATTTTGAGCATTACTTTACAAGAGTGTGACAAATAAATGTAACCAAGGAATTAAAAAAAAAACTATACTCTGAAAATGATAAGACATTGATGAAAGAAATTGAAGATAACACAAATAAATGGAAAGAAATACCACGCTCAGGGCTTGGAAGAATTACTGTTGTTAAGATGTTTATACCACCTAAGGAAATCTGCAATACAGTCCCTATCAAAATACCAATGGCATTTTTCACAGAACTGGAAAAAATAATTTTAAAATTTATATGGAACCACAAAAGATCTCAAGTAACCAAAACAGTTTTGAGAAAGAACAACAAAGCTGGAGGTGTTGCTACTGAGTTCAAGCTGATTCTGCCTGCCACATGAAAGGCCAGTAAGTCAGGAGACAGGTGTTGGGGCAAGGAATAGTGATTTAAACAGGAAAGCCAGCAGACCAAGGAGATGGCAGACTAATTTCCAAAAGAACCATCTTTATTGAGGGTAAAATTCTGGCTTATTTTATGTTAAGGAAAAAGGTGAAGCCAGCAGGTTTATTATTAAATGGTAAAGGCAAATTTTAGATTTCTTAGAGCCACTTGGCCTTCAAAGAGAGCATAACATTTCTTTGTTCTTCTGCTTTCTCAGGTAAGCTGGATCACAAGGTTCCTGCAAAGCATGAAAGTTGTTAGCTTTAATTTTATTTTTCCAGACTCATATCTGCTTATTTGCAAGGTTTCTAGGCTGAAAGTAACCTTATCAACAACAAGTAATAGCTATAACTAACCCAAGACTGTGGGATGGGAACTTTCTTAAGGAAACTTAATGAGCTATTTGTACATCAGCAACATTTCTCTAATGGGCAGAACTAAAGTAATGGAATATGGCCAAAGAATGAGGTAGGCAGTTTCAGTGTGGTGTGAGTTCTGTTTTTCCTCTTTACAGTATCAGGCTTCTTGATCTCAAACTACACCACAAAAGAACAGAAATCAAAACAGTATGGTACCAACATAAAAACAGACACATAGATCAATGGAACAGAATATAGTCCAGAAATGAACCTACATTTACATGGGCAATTAATCTACAGCAAAAGAGGCAAGAATATACAATGGACAAAAAAAGCTTCCTCTTCAATAAATGGTGTTGGCAAAACTGAAAAGCTCCATGCAAAAGAATCAGAATGGACTCTTCCCTGGTAGTCTAGTGGCTAAGACTCTGCACTCCCAATACAGGGGCCTGGGTTCCATCTCTAATCATGGAACTAGATCCCACATGTCACAACTAAGAGTTCAGATGCCATAACTAATGATCCTGCAAGCCACAGTGAAGATCAAATATCTTATGTGCTTCAGCTAAGACCCTGTGTAGCCAAACAAATAAATAAAATCAACCTGAACCACTTTCTCACACCATATACAAAAGTAAACTCAAAATGGATTAAAGACAAAAATGTAAGATTTGCAACCATAAAACTCCTAGAAGAAAAAATAGGCAATACACTCTTGGACATTGATCTTAACAATTATTTTTTCAGATCTGTCTTCTGAGGCAAGGGAAACAAATGCAAAAGTAAACAAATGAGACTATACCAGATGAAAAAACTTTAGTACAGCAAAGGAAACCATCAAGAAAATGAAAAGCAACATATTGAATGGGAGAAGATATTTCCAAATAATATGTCTAATAAGAGATTGATATCAAAAATATAAAATGAACTCACACAATATAAAAAAGAAATCCAAAACAATCCATTTAAAAATGGGCAGAGGACCCAAATAGACATTTTTTCAAAGAAGACATACAAACAGCTAATAGACACATGAAAAGAGGATCAACATTGCCACTCATCAGGGAACTGTAAAGTAAAACCATGATGAGACACTACCTCACACATGTCAGGATAGCTATTTTCAAAATGACAGCACGAACAAGTGTTGGCAAGGATGTGGAGAAAAGGGAACCCTCATGTACTGTTAGTGGGAATGTAAATTGATACTTCCACTATGGAAAACAGTATGAAGTTTTCTCAAAAAGTTAAAAATAGAATTACCATATAATCTAGCTATTTCACTTTTTTGGGTATTTACCCAAAGAAAACAAAAACACTAACTAAAAAAGATATGTGGAGCTCTATGTTCATTGTAGTATTATTTATGATAGCTCAAGATATAGAAACAATGTGTGTTCATTGGTAGATGAATAGATAAATTAGACATGGCACATATATACAATGGAATATTGCATGTGTGTGTGTGTGTGCTAAGTTGCTTCAATTGTGTCCAACTCTGTGTGACCCTATGGACTTAGCCCACCAGACTCCTCTGTCCATGGGATTCTCCAGGCAAGAGCAATGGAGTGGGTTGTCATGCCCTCCTCCAGGGGATCTTCCTGACCCAGGTATCAAACCCGCATCTCATGTCTCCTGTATTGGCAGGTGGGATCTTTACCACTAGTGGCACTTGGGAAACCCACAATGGAATATTACTCAGCCATAAAAAGAATAAAATCTTGCCATTTGCAACAACAAATGGAGTGCTCCAGAGGTATTATGATAAGTGAAATGTCAGAGAGCATAAGACAAATACTCTATGATCTCACTTATATGTGGAATCTAAAAACAAACAAACAAACAAATGAACAAACAAAAGAAAAAGAAGGTAGACTCATAGCTACAGAGAACAAACTGGTGGTTGCCTGATGGGTGAGTTGGGGTAAAATAGGTGAAGTAGTTTAAGACACACAAACTTCTAGTTATAAAATAAATCACAGGAATGTAATACACAGCATAAGGGATATGGGCAATAATATTGTAATAAATTTGTATAGGGTCAGATGGTTACTAGACTTATCATGGTGATCATTTCATAATGTATTTAAATATTAAATCACTATGTTGTATTCCTGAAACTAATATAACATTGTACATTAACTATGCTTCAATTAAAAATAGTATGTTCAATAGTTGAGTAATTTATGGTTTACAAATATAGAAGCTACTAGCAGCCTTTCCTTTTGACAAAAAAGGGGAGATTTGTAATGAGAAGGGCCCATATAGATAAAAAGAAAGTTGATAGATGAAAGGAAAATATACAGGGAAATTTTAAGAAATAGTTGAGTTAGAGAATGAATTAAAAAATGTTTGAAAAAATAGTTTAAAAAATAGTTTAGTAGGAGAATGAATTGAAAGAAGTGGGAAAAAATGGAACTTGACGGTTTTTAGAAAGGAGCTTTGGTGAGGGTAAGAATCATTTCAATGATAACGTACTCCCAAAAGACGAGTTTCTTCTGTAATGTGAGAGTAGTGATGATTGATCTCTACTTGAGATACATTCCAATATTCATAGGTCTCTTGGTGTGGAAATCGTCATCTTGTTGAAAATAATGAGCAATATGCCATAAGGCTATTCGTATAAAGGTGTTCACTAATTCAACACTTTTTTTCTTTAAAATAAACCTTCACTAATCAATTAAACAAACAAATCTACCAAGTGTAACCCAAGAACAACCATAGAATCTGGCAAATAAGCACTAAGTAGTTTATACATGAGCTGTTTTCTGACCTACATCACCCAAACTCTCTGCTCCTCTTAGGAACTGACACTAATTCAATTCTGCCTGGCAGAGCACTGTAAGCTGTGGAGCTTTTGAACAGCTGTGGAAAATGGCTAAGAATGTGATTCTTAAAATCTGTTTGGAAGATTAAACAGGGATTTCATGCAGTATTTCAAGTATTTGTAAGCAATTTCTATTTGGATACTTTTCAACCTTTTTTTCTACCTTATGATAATTCAGCTATAGAAGATCTCTGCAGAAAAAAATTAAGTTTCTGGGACAGAATCTCAATTTGAGCTAAAAATGTGTTTCAGAACTGCTTCTTAACTCATAGACTACAACCCATACCTGCATCTTTTCCCTTTCCACCTCATTTAACGCAGAGAGATCTTGCCTGAAGAAATATTTAATCACTTCTCTTCTTTGGAATCCTAGTGCTAGGAATATTTGCAGAGAGGATGTGCAGAGTGGGAGTAATGGTTGATAATGTCTTCCATGAGAAGGGTAAATTTAAGACTTCTTACCTAAAATTATACAGTCATGGTTTTTCTTTCTTATTCATATTGACTCTGAAGATAGCTAAGGCAGGCTAAAGGTAGGCCGGCAAGTTCCCCACCTTGTTTCAAAATGAATTTTTATTCAAAATTCCACAGCTTTCCTGAAAATGATTGAGCAAATTAGGTATGCAGACATTTTAATGTTTCTCCTCTTCCTCCTTCTTCTTCGATATCTGTGGTCATGGCAATGTAGGTCAAATGTATCTATCATAATTTACTTATTCCTGGCTTAGAGAAATATTTGTTGAATGTTCTTTGACTTACAGAGGTTCTATCTAATAGTGATATTGAGTTTTCTCCTAGATGCCAGGCCTCTTTCCCAGTCCACTCTCGAATAGACATATTGAAGGGAGGCTACATTATTGTAATCATTTTAAGAGAAAAATTGAAGCTAGGAATGTTGCAAATTGCCAGAGGTCACAGACCTCATGAGCACCTTTATTAAGATTTACACTCAGGTTTTATTGCACTTAAATTTCTTAGTTTATTGCTTTGATCACAGTTTTGACCACAACATCTTAATGTCTATAAAAGACCAAGTTGTTTATCATGGTAATCAAAATCCAGTAAAATTTGGCTGGAATATATCACTTTAACTTTCTCAATGTGCATGCTAAGTCACTTCAGTGGTGTCCAACTCTTTGCAACCCTAGGGACTGTAACCCACCAGGCTCCTCTGTCCATGGGATTCTCCAGGCAAGAATACTGGAGTGGATTCTCATGAGCTCCTCCAGGGGATCTTCCCGACCCAAGGACTGAACCTGAGTCTCCTGCATCTCCTGCTTTGCCCGCAGATTCTTTACTGCTGAGCCACCAGGGAAGCCTCAACTCTGCCAGAGAAACCCTGAATTCCAGCCTTACAAGTTCAAGTCAGAGCAGAAAGCAGTGCAGCAAAAAAGACAATTGGATACAGGCAAATGCCCTAGCATTTGGTTGAAAGGAAGTCAGTAAACACATATATGTGGGGAACGTGAGTATTTCCAGGCGCTGGTTTTTCTACTGATAGACACCCTATAGAGTGATTTTTCAATAATTATTTTTCATAGTTAAGTAGGTTTGTTCATTTTCTATATTTATCTCCTTGGTCACACTACTGTACACATCATCTTTTGCACATACTGTAAACATTCTTGACTGTTGCTTTCATAAAAGCCACTTTCCTCATATTTAAATTCTCTGTTTTCCATTGATTTTCTGAAAAATTTCCAAAACTCACAGCTTCTCTTATATTCTATATTCTATATGATGCCCACCCTACTCTCCTCATTTCAAAAGGAATCTCTGTTCCACTAACTTGGTATATACATTATGTTGTTTTCCATATCCACATCTTTTTAATTTAGAAATGACTTTAAGCATTCAGAAAAATAATAATACTATGAACTCATATATTCCTCACTTAGGATCACCAAATGTGAATACTTTACCATATTTGTTTCCTTCCCTCCACATAAATGGGCTTTCCAGTTGGTAAAGGATCCACCTATAATGCAGGAGACACAGGTTCAGTCCCTGGGTGGAGGAGATCTCCTGGAGAAGGAAATGGCAACCCACTCCAGTATTCTTGCCTGGGAAATCCTGTGGACAGAGGAGCCTGGTGGGCTACAGTCCATGGGCTGGCAAAGGGTTGGACACTACTGAGTGACTGAACCACCACCCCGAGTGCATACACATGCATTATTATAAGAACAACAAGGGATTGATTGGGTCCACTTATATACACATTTGGTCCAATAAATACACTGTGTGTCCAATAAATAAATTGTGTGTATTAACACAATCCATAGTTGGTTGAATTTGTGCGTATGGAATCACAGATACATAGGGACAATCGTAAAGTTATACACAGCTTTTCTACTGTGCAGGGGTTGGCGCTGGTAAGCCCTACATTGTTCAGGGGTCAACTGTACTTTCTGACCATTTGAGATTAAGTTGCAAACAGTAGCTGCTCTACTCCTAGATGTTTATTATTATTTTTTTACTTTGATGTTTAGCACTTATTTTCTAGAAAAAGCTATACACTTATGTCATCATAAGTCAATTAACATACTCGGAAATTTTAACCTTGGTATGGAATTCTTCTTTCTGTAAAAGTGGGTTTGATTTCTTGCACTTTTTTGGGATACTTTCTTAGAATTTTTTTCTCTTGGCTTACATCACCCATTTGTTCTTGCATGTTGTCCACTTTTCCCATTAGAAACTTTAGAATGTTAATCAAAATTATTTAAAATTCTCCGTCTGATAATTCCAAAATCTCTGTCATATCTGAGTCTTGTTCTGATGCTTAGTTTGTGCCTTAAGATTCTTTCTGACTTTTAGTATGTCTTGTAATTTTTTGCTGATAACTGAATGAGATGCACTGGGAAGTGGTGGTGGTTGTTTTTAACTGGGAGGTTTTGATTACTGATTCAATTTTCTTACCAGTAACAGTTTTGTCTGGACTTCATGTTTCTTCAGGACTCAGACTTGGTATGTTTCATGATTCTAGGAGCTTATCCATTGCTTCTAAGTTATCCATATGTTGGTGTATAATTGTTCAAAGTAGTTTCTCATGATATTTTGTGTGGTACCAGTTTCTTCTTTTTATTTATAATTTTATTTATTTGAGTCTTCATTCTTTTTTTTTTAGTCTAGTTAAATATTTGTAAATTTTATCTTTTTTCCCAGAAAATCCACTAATTTTACTGATTATTTCTTTTGTCTCCCGTTCTCTAGCTCATTATTTCTTCTATAATCTTTATTATTTCCTTCCTTCTTTCAACTTTGATCTTTTCTTCTTGTTCTAGTTATGTGAGGTATAAAATAAGGTTCAGGTTATTTATTTCAGATTTTTTTCATTATTAATGTGGGGTTTATTGCTAAAGAAAAATCTCTGCTAGTACTGCTTCTGCTAATTCCTATATGTTTTGATATATTGTATTTTCATTTGTCTCAAGATATTTTCTAACTTCTGCTTTTGTTTCTTCTTTGATCCATTGGTTGATCAGAAGTGTGTTGTTTAATTTCTACATATTTGTAAATATTCTAGTTTTCCTTCTGCCTTTGATATATAGTTTTCATTCCATTCTGGTCCTAAAAGATACTTAGTATAATTTTGATCTTTTAAAGCTTGCTAGGTCTTGCTTTGTGGCCATTAGCCATCATGTGATCTATCCTGGAGAGTTTTTTCTGTGTTTAAGAAGAATGTGTATTCTACTTCTGTTGCATGGAATTGTCTGTATAAATCAACTAGGTGCATTTCAACTAAAGAACTGTTCACATCTTCCATTTCTCCATTGATTTTCTGTCTGATTGTTCTATCTATTATTAAAAGTGAAACATTCAAGTTCTCTACTATTACTGTATTGTTCTCTATTTTTCACATCATGTCTGTCAATGTTTGATTTATAGATTTAGTATTGTGATATGGGGTTCACATATTCTTGTTTTTAAGTTTTATTTTCCTTCTCTTAGCCCTTTTAAATTTAACATCCTACTTCCTTCTGGCCTTCATTCATGGTTTCTACTGAAGACACTGCTCATTTTCTTACAGGGCCACATGTATGTGACAGATCTCTTTTCTCTTGCTGCTTTCAAGATTCATTCTTTGTCTTTGATCTTTGACAATTTGATTATAATATGTCTCAGTGTTTATGTCTTTGGGTTTGTCTTATTTGTTATTTTTCAGGCTTTCTGGGTTTGGTTGTTCATTTTCTTCAGTAAGGTTGGGAAGTTTTCAGCCATTATTTCTTTGATTAAGATTTCTGTTTCTCTCTCTTTTTTTGTCTCTCTTCTACTGGGATTCTCATAATGTCCATTGAATGATGTCTTATAAGTCTCTGTCTATTGAATGATGTCTCATAAGTTGCTTAAGCTTTCTTTATTCTTTTTCATTCTTTTTCTCCTTTGCCTTTCTAACTGAGTAGCTTCTAATGATTTGTCTTTGCATTCATTGAGCCTTTATTATGCACAGCAGCAGAGCATAAGAAGGTTAGACAGCATCACCGACTCAATGCACATGAATTTGAGGAAACGGTGGGAGGTAATGGAATACAGGGAAGACTTACTTGTTTCAGTCCATGGGGTCACAAAAAGTTGGACACATCTTAACGACAACAACAAAATGCTGGCTCTAACTTCTTGCTGAACTCCTCTAGTGAATTTTTGTTGTTGTTCAGTTACTTTATTATTTAAATCATTCTATGATTTATTTGGTACTTGTAAAATATTTTCTTTTTGTTTAAATTCTCACTTTGTATAAGCATTGTTCTCTTGACCTTGGTGAGTGCCTTTATGATGGTTATTTTGAATTCTCTGCGAGGTAAATTATATAACTCCATTAAAGTCAGTTTCTGGAAGTTTATCTTTTAGAAGGATAAGAGTATGTAGCATATTTTCCTGCTTCTTTATTTTTCTTGGCTCTCTGTTTGGTGTGCACACATTCAACAAAACATCTACCTCTCGCAGTCTCCACAGACTGACTTCATAGAAAAGAAGACCCTCAGTGATCACCCAGCCAGAGATTCTGGGGTGTTCTCAAACCTTCATGCTAATCCAAACTCCTTGTTACTAGCAATCCCCAGTTGTCTTGTGTATGCCAGGTCTCACCAGTACTCTGAGACAGACGACAATGAATATATTTCCTTGGGCACTTCCCTGAAAAACTGAATCATTGGATTTCCTGTCCAACTCTTTCCCTCTGTAGGGAGGATAGAATATGGCATATTTCAACCGCTTGCTCTGTGTTGAGTTTAGGTGAAGTACTATGGTAACTGTAATCCCAAACCTTTGTCTCTGTTCTAACTAGCTTCCTAGGTGGCTAGACTCTCCTGAGTCTTGTCATCATCCTGAGATAGGCAAGACAGAAGCCGGTCCTTTGTGAAGCCCCCAGAAAATTTTGGGTATTTGATAAGTATACCAATTCTTTTCCTTCCCAGGGAGATGCTGGGAGCTTGGAGGTTTCTTCTCAACTGTATGGAGCTGAGATGGAGGTAGGGATTACATTGAGAAGATGTCTTAAATTTGCCTACCATTTCAGTGTATTTGATTTCATGCTTGCCTGGTGTGCATGAGCCTTTCATCTGGATTTTCCATGAAGGGAATTTGTCTGTGAATTGTTGTTGAATTGGTGTGTTCCTGGAGGAAAGGAGGGTCCAGAGCTTCCTTCTGCCATCTTGCTGATGTCCTATATCTAGGCCTTGATCTTTTAGTAAGCCTGTGCCCTTGGGATGGGACCTTCACAAGTGCTTCTCAGAATTTTTCCCCCTTAAGTAAGATAGGAAGGCTATAGGGGGCTGGAGATGAATATTTTCTTTCCCTCAAGTTAGTTAGGCTCTGGTAAAAACCCAAGTGGATTTGGGTTTTCCTTGGGGAGGGTTATTGTTAAGCAGAACAGGATGCTCTGAGTTCATTCCATGTTGGCTACTTTCCCTGCTCCCTGTCAGAAGCATAGGAGATTTTTCTGTGATCTTCACTCTGAGAACTCAGTGGCATTCCTGGATGTAATTAATTCTAATTGTAGGAGCCCCAGATGGCCAATAGGCACATGAGATGATGTTTAACATCACTAATTATTAGAGAAATGCAAATCAAAACTACAATGAGGTACCACTTTGCACTGGTCAGAATGTGGAATGTTTCTTAATATGAGTTTGCCTGTTATTTCTTCAGGATAAAATTTGGGGTATGGTTTTTGGGCAGAAACATTACTTAAGTGAGTTGTGTACTTCTTTGTGCATCATTTACAGGAGACACATGATGCCAATTTGTTCAATAATTAGTTATAATAACTTTGATTAATTAATCAAAATTAGCAGTTTTCTTCACTATAGAGATTTTCTTATTCTATCATTCATTCTATACTTACTATGAATATTTGACATTCTACTGTAAGGAAGAGTTCTATTTCTATTTCTATGAATCTTTTTTTTAAATTTCCTTAGCAGCTTACCATAACAATCCAGATTCATCTTGATCTTCCTTGCCAAATTCCTGGAACCAGCCTTCCCCCGCCCCCAAGAAATCGTGCTGTATTTGGTTGTAGAAAAGTGTTTAGAAACCAAGATCAAGGCATGCTTTATGTTTTTAATTGTTTCTATGTTTGTCCTTATCATACGAGGTTCCTGGGTCAGGAGGATCCCTTGGAGAAGGGATAGGATACCCACTCCAGGATTCCTGCCTGGGGAACCCCCATGGACAGAGGAGCCATGGGGTTGCAAACAGTTGGACATGACTGAGTGACTAAACACTACAAGTGTCTTTGAAGGACTTTGATGAAGTTCGCCCAATGTCTGATTATATATGTTTATGTATTCCATAGGATTTAGTAAAGCAACTGTCTTTTACATATTAGGGTTTAGAACTGGAATGTGCCCTTAGATATCCCTTGCTCATTGTTTCATCTTATACATGAGAAAAGTGGACTCAGGATAAATGAATGTTTTGACTAAGACCACTCATTGGTGACAGATTTGATCTTAGAGTTTCAGTCTTTTGGCTGTCAGTTTACTTATCTTTCTGTCATATGACACATATGCTCAGTAATAAAAGTGTTTGCTTATTATTGTTGTTTAGTCACTAAGCTATGTCTGACTCTTTGCAATCCCATGGACTTCAGCATGCCAGGCTGCCCTGTCCTTCACTATCTCCGAGTTTACTCAAATTCACGTCCATTGAGTTGGTGATGCTGTCTAACCATTTCATCCTCTGCCACTCCCTTCTTCTTTTGCATTCAATCTTTCCCAATACCAGGGTCTTTTCCAATGAATTGGCTCTTTACATCAGGTGGCCAAAGTATTGGAGATTCAACTTCAGAATCAATCCTTCCAATGAACATTCAAGGTTGATTTCCTTTAGGATCGACTGGTTCAATCTGCTTGCTATCCAAGGGAATGGTGGTGGTGATGGTGGTGGTGATGGTTTAGTCGCTAAGTCATGTCCGACTCTTGTGACCCCGTGGACGGTAGCCTGCCAGGCTCTCTGTCCATGGGATTTTCCAGGCAAGCATACTGGAGTGGGTTGCCATTTCCTTCTGCAGGGGATCTTCCCGAGCCAGGAATCGAACCCAGGTCTCCTGCATTGCAGGCAGATTCTTTACAGACTGAGCTATGAAGGAAGCCCATCCAAGGGACTATCGAGAGTCTTCTCCAACACCGTAGCTCAAAAGCATCAATTTTTTGGCGTTCAGCCTTCTTCATGGTCCGACTTTCATATCTGTACATGAATACTGGATAAATCACACCTCTGACTATACAGATCTTTGTGGCAAAGTAATGTTTCTGCTTTTTAATATGCTGTCTAGGTTTGTTATGGCTTCCTTGGTGGCTCAGATGTAAAGAATCTGCTTGCAATGCAGGAGACCTGGGTTTGATCCCTGAGTTGGGAAGATACCCTGAAGGAGGGCTTGGAAACCTACTCCAGTATTCTTGCCTGGAGAATCCCCTTGGACAGAAGTGCCTGGCTGACTACAGTCCATGGGGTTGCAAAGAGCTGGACACCACTGAGCGACTAAGCACACAGGTTTGTTACAGCTTCCCTTTCAAGCAGCAAGTATCTTTTAATTTCCTGGTGTTAGGGAAATTAAGTAGTCTTTTTTAGGCTTCAGAGACAAAGCAGAACTCTGACCTTACTTCTAACCTATCTGGACACTGCCCTGATTGGGAGTGATTGTGAGTTACTGCCTGCTGCAAGTGCAAGACTTGCAGCACCATAGACACGGTGGGGAGAAATCTTGACATTGTGGAGCCCCTGGAGGGGGCCTGGCCAACCAAGCCCCAGGGCTAACTACATTCCAAGTTGTATACAACAAAACAAGCACCATTAACATGAAACCAGAACTGCAATTTGGTCACAGATTGCTGATGATATCTGTTTACATCCTGGGATTATAAGAGGGAACCCTGAACTGCAATCTTTGAAGTCTCACCCATGGAGCAGACTTGCTGCCTGGAACATTTTCCCAGTTGTGACACAGGACTTCCCAGAGCTGTTTAAGTCTGGATGTTGGTGAAAACCCAATTTGCTTTGGCTGCAGTCATCATCTACAGTCATTTTGGAGCCCAAGAAAATAAAGTCTGTCACTATTTCAATTTATTCCCCATCTATTTGCCATGAAGTGATGGGAGCAGATGTCATGATCTTAGAGTTTTTATAATGTTGAGTTTTAAGCCAGCTTTTTCACTCTCCTCTTTTACCTTTATCAAGAGGCTCTTTAGTTCTTCTTTGCTTTCTGCCATTAGGATGGTGTCATCTGCATAACTGAGGTTATTGATATTTCTCCTGGCAATATTGATTCCAGCTTGAACTTCATCCAACCTGGGATTCGCATGATATACTCAGCATAGAAGTTCAATAAGCAGGATGACAATGTACATCCTTGACACACTCTTTCCCCAGTTTTGAACCAGTTCATTTTTCCATGTTCACTTCTAACTGTTGCTCCTTGACCTGCATACAGATTTCTCAGGAGTAAGGTAAAGTGGTCTGGTATTCTCATCTCCTTAAGAATTTTCCACAGTTTGTTGTGATCCATGCAGTCAAAGGCTTTAGCATAGTCAATGAGCAGAAGTGGATGTTTTTCTGGAATTCTCTTACTTTTTCTATAATCCAATGGATGTTGGAAATTTGATTCCTGGTTCTTCTACCTTTTCTAAATCCAGCTTATGCATCTGGAAGTTTATAATATAGTATTAGCTTTAAAACATTGACACTCTAAACAGTACACCCATTTCTAGGAATCTCTCCTTATAAAATAATCTGAGATGTAGATGAAGATTTATTTATGAAGTCATTCATATCAGCATGGTTTTAAAACAGCAAATGTCTGTCATATATTAAATATTAAACATTGAAAAATAGATATTATGAACTATTTATACCATGGAATATTATGCAACCAATAAAAATAATTTTTAAAATCACTCATTAATGTTTACATTAAAAACTACATTAGGTAGCGTCAAAATGGAGCACAACCCTATGATCCTAGCCCATGATGTCCTCAATCTGTCTTTTGGTTGTGGAAAAACTTTAACCAAAGAATAAGTTTAATTAAAGAAGTAAGAAAATGCAGAAACAAAGAAAAACAGTCAAACAAAACCTAATAATAATAGTTGTGTCATTAAGCAAAGTTAAGTACCTTTAGTTCCTTCTCCAGGGCTATGGATAATATTCTGAGCCACATCCTGTGAACTATCTTATAGATGCTGAAGCATGATGACCAGACTGTTGCCTTGACATAAACTGCCACAATTCTGAGAATTGGCCTCAAGCAAATGGGAACAAACCAACCCTGGAACTGAGGATCAATTGTACTTAAAACAGTCAAGATGGTGCTGGTCAGACCACCACATGACAATTCAAGATGACTGTCAGAGATGACTGTTCTATTTCTGCAGGTAATCCCCTGCCTTTGTCTATAAAAGCTCTTGTCCACTGATTGTCCAGAGGGAGGAGGAGTCAGCCTTTGGACATGAGTTCAGCCTCCTCCTCAGTTGCCAGCATCCAACATATAGCAAGCTTTCCTTTCCACCAATCTGGCCCCTTTATTGGCTTTTGAGCAGTGAGTAATCAGACCCCACTTTCAGTTACAATATGAATTCAATTTTGTAATATGTAAAATATGTTTATCTCTGTATATATAAATATGCACACACACACACACACAAACTCAAAAGGTAATATATCTTCATTGTAACAAGGTTTCTCAATAGGATTACAATTACTTTTCCAAAATACTTTTCTCTGTATTCCAAACATATTCAAAATTAAGCTAATGTAGTCTCCTATGAATAATATTAAAGATGAAAAATAATTTCAATCAGCTTTTCAAAGTGCAGTCTATCCACGTTTACATATAATTATGTTGTTCATAAGTCAGCATTTCTAAAGTAGTTATAGGAGTTCACATTTTCCCCCCAAAAGATAAAAATTTCCTTTGCAGTTTTACTTATGGTAAGCAGTTTATTTCCTCCCCCATCTTGCTTCCCTCATAATAAAAAAGTAAACTTCAGACTAGATTTAGTTCTAATCATAAATCTAAACTGATAAAATCAAAGCTAATTATCTAAGAATGAGTTTAATATATTGTTAAAAATCCTTAAAACTTTCTTTTAGAGAAGTAATATCAAGTTTCTCCCTATTCAAAATAAATTTAATATAAATAATGTGTTTTCAAGATTGCTATTTAGAAATAATTGGCAAATTTGCAGTCAAAAGTTAAGGTTTTTCTATATTTCTATTTAAAATTTTTATGTTCTTTAAAGATACATAATGCCATCATAGTATCAAGATTAACTTGAATTTTCTTCAAAACTTTTTCCCTTTTCCACTTTAAAAAGACATGATAAGTTTCAAATACTATTAGCAGATGTTATCATCATAACTTTTTCTCATATGCCAAATAACTGCAAATGAGCAATCAATGTAGAAATCCTCAGCACCAAATCATCTACTTTACATATTCATACAGTGAAGGCAAATATATTAGAGCTGGGTCATGTATTTTGAAGGTTCAGAGTTTTTTTTTTTTATGGCAAATATGAGAGGCAGAAAATAATGTCAAATAATTCTGAATTACTGAGAAAATTATAGATGTTGTCTTCAAACACATTTCAATCTCAAAATATTTTATAGAAGCAATTTTGAGATAAAAATGCTGTAGCTTTTTTAGAAAACAACTTCACTATAGTTGTTTAGTTGCCGGGGTCCAGCCCCAGCTGATCCAGGGTATTCGAAGGGGGATGGCGTCGGCAAGGATCAGGATACAATAGCTTCAATTAGATATTAATTAAAGATGTAAAAAGTAATAGAATAAGGATAGCTCAGTAGGAAAATTCAGTGGAGAAAAGAGGCTGTGTAGCTTGGTTTATGTGGGAGACCAATAAAACTTCAAGACAAGAAGTTTGCACCACTTACGTAGGCCGCAGGCGTCCTTCCGTTCTCCCGAAGGAGAGGAGACACTGAGGCCTCCCCGGTCGGATCTTAGAAGCCCAGGCATAATTAGTAAGCATGGTGGGTTCCGCGCTCCAGATGTAGACTCAGCCAGAGTGAGAGAGAGCGCGACATGGGGAGACCAGTATTTCGAGAAACTGATCCCAATTCTTTATTTTCCATGGTCTACTTTTATACACTGAGATGTTATGCAAAAGTCACGTGGGGTCAGCAGTCCTGACTTTTATCAAAGTCAGGTGCTTCATACAAATGTATACAGAGGTCTTACGGGTGTTACATCATCTTCTGGCCGGGGGGCCTGCTGACAATTTATGACCCTTTCCTTGTGACAGCGGTCAGTCAACCAGGACACTTATTTCTCCAGGGGTGATTATTCTTAAAACAGACGCCACCCAAATAAAGTTACATTCCTATAGGGTGAGGGTGTAGTGGGTTTTAGTTAAAGAAAGAATTTACCTAGCCTAAGGTCTAACGTGATTAATATCAAAGGTTAATACTTATTTCTTCTATATATTCATTAACGTGTGTAAGGGCAGGGGATATGGAGACTTAGCAACAAACATTGGCTCAACAAATGAAAAACCCTTCACCAATACAATTTCTAATCAGCCCACTATACTTATAGTTTTCTAACTTTTCTAAGGAACTTGTTTTTAGAAGGTTTAAAGCATCTCGTGCCTCTCACGGTTGGGAGGCTGTGAGCAATCACATGTGGCCGGACGAGCCTGTAGGCAGGCCAGAGAACCTTCAGAGGAGTTTGTAGGTTAAAATACTCTTGTCACGCCCAGGAGTTTTTATTAACTGGAGCTCTAAGTTAACTCCTTCTCCGAAAGAGGTGATGGGGGACAGCCCCCCGTAAAGTCAGAGGTGTAGGTGAGAACACAAAGTAGTAAAGTAGGCAGCCTCTGGTTATGGGGGTAGATGCTCGAGGATTTCCAGAGGGACTCCTGAGGCTCGATCCCGCCTTTGCGTATGTGGAGCCTCCTTCCTCATGACCTTTGCCACGGGCGGAGTACCTCACTCTGGCCCCCAACATTTAGTGAAGTTTTACATGAGTTCTTAAGAAAGAAGAGAGTAAGAGAGGCTTTGAACAAGGTTACACAACTTATTTTCTCCATGAATTTTCTGCTACCCTCTGGGCCTTAAAAGGCAGAAGTTGGACGTTGACAGTAATTATTTTGGATTGCACTACATGAAGGCGGCTGCATGTAATCCTATACTTCAAAGAAGTGCAACCATGTGCCACTTTGAACAACCATCATGAATATAACTTGAGGTGTTCAGGGATGCCTGTAGAGAGATATCTGTGTAGATAAATGGTTTTCTCTAAGTGTTAGATGTAACCACATGCATGTATATTTGAAATTTTTTTTAAAGAATAGAAAAGTTGTGACTGTGAACCAAATAACCTGTTGAAAATATTGAGTCAAAATGAGATTTTAAGTACACCATTAGAAGGAGTTAAAAACCATAAATAGTACTAAAATAGATGTTGAAATTTTTAAACAGGATATTGGTAAGATGGCTTTCTTTTGACTCCTCATAAAGGCAACCCTGCTCAAACTCAGCTCTGAGTAATTTGGAAAGAATTTTACTTTCATTTTTATACACCAGCAAAATATGAGTATAGAACTAACTTCTTTCTATTGAGAACTGTCAAACTGAAAGCAGCAGGTTCAATTCTCTTAAACTCATTCACACGTGTGCATTTTCCACACATACACCTGCATGCACACAAAACACATGAAAAAGTTTCCATATTATTTTACCAAAGTAAAACCATTCCAAAGCTTGACATTTTTTCATAAAACATTTCTAAGCAATTTTTGCAGCAGGCATTCTAATAGGGTGTGGATTTAAGGATGAATAGGATATGGAAAAAAAAAAAAAGATCCTGCCTTAGAGAAACATATCTAGTGATTGAGAGAGATATGTGATCAGTTTAATTCCTAACAGTTCGAAGTTTGCATTCCTGAAAAACATAGATATTGGCAATATTCCTGGAAAGATCAGTATCTTTTGGAAAATAGAAGGAAAGCAACAAATATGAATGCTTTTTCAAACCAATATGAATATGAGTAATAGAAGCCACTCTCTTCAAAAATAGAAGAAAGACTTGACTGAGATAGTAACATTTTCCCAGGCGACATTTCTCTGCTATTCAGGAAGTAATAATGTGTCATCAGAATTGCAAAGAAAAATTCGTTCATAAGTTTTGTAGTTTTTGTTTTGTTTTTTCTTTTTAGTATTGATATCAGGCTTTAATTTGTATCTTTCATAACTGTTGTTGCTGTTGTTCAGTCACTAAGTCATGTCCAACTCTTTGTGACCCAGTGAACTGCAGCACATCAGGCTTCTCTGTCCTTCACCATCTCCTGGAGCTTGCTCAAACTCACGTCCATTTTTTAATGATGCCATCCAGCCACCTCATCCTTGGTTGTCCCCTTCTCCTCCTGCCAGCAGATTTTCCCAGCATCATGTTCTTTTCCAGTGAGTTGGCTCTTCACATTAGATAGTCAAAGTATTGGAGCTTCAGCTTCAGCATCAGTCCTTCCAATGAATATTCAGGGTGGATTACCTTTAGGATTGACAGATTGATCTCCTTGCTGTCCAAGGGATTCTCAAGAGGCTTCTCCAGCACCACAGTTTGAAAGCATCAATTCTTTGGTGCTCAGCCTTCTTTATGGTCCAACTCTCACATCTGTACATGACTACTGGAAAAACTATAGCTTTGACTATACAGACCTTTGCTGGCAAAGTGATGTCTCTACTTTTTAATGCACTGTCTAGATTCATCGTAGTTTTTCTTTCAAGGAACAATTGCGACTATGGAATTGGTTAAAGTTTTGAGATACTAACTGAGACCACTTTCCTTTGGGCTTTCTTATCTCTTTATTCTTTTCATGGAAGAGAGATGGTTGAGCCAAGGAAAGTCAAATTTTTAGTTTTAAGTCCCAAAATATGCCTTTGAATCCCATATAGGAAAGTAGGAAAGACAACATTCTTCAAGGCCAAAACTTTCATTGACAAAAGCCAGGTTTTCTGAGAAATAAATCACTTCTATATGGGAAAAGCAGCAAAGAATTATGGCCACTCTTATTCTATTAAAACTAAATGTAGTAATTTGCTTATGCCAACTAACATACCTTCAGCAGTGGCCACAGGACTGGAAAAGGTCAGTTTTTATTCAAATCCCAAAGAATGGCAATGCCAAAGAATATTCAAACTACCATACAAGTGTGCTCTTTTCATATGCTAATAAAGTTATGTTCAAAATCCTTCATGCTAAGCTTCAGCAGTATGTGATCTGAGAACTTGCAGATGTAAACCTGGGTTTAGAAAAGGCAGAGGAACCAGGGATCAAATTGCCAACATTTGTTGGATCATAGAGAAAGCAAGGGAATTCCAGAAAAACATCTATTCTGCTTCATTGACTATGCTCAAGCCTTTGATTGTGTTGTTGTTCAGTTCCTCAGCTGTGTCCAACTCTTTGTGAACCCATGGACTGCAACATATCAGGCTTCCTTGGTCTTCACCATCACCCAAAGCTTCATCATCACCATCACTCAAACTAATGTCTATTGAGTCAGTGATACTATCCAACTATCTCATCCTCTGCCATACCCTTCTGCTCCTGCCCTCAATCTTTCTCAGCATCAGGGTCTTTTCTAACGAGTCAGCTATCCGCATCAGGTGGCCAAAGTATTGGAGCTTCAGCTTCAGCATCAGTTCTTCTAACGAATATTCAGGATTGATTTCCTTTAGGATTGAGCAGTTTGAGTTCCTTGCAGTCCAGGAGACTCTTGAGAGTCTTCTCCAACACCATAACTCAAAAGCTTCAATTCTTTGGCATTCAGCCTTCTTCAGGGTCCAACTATCACATCCATACCTGACTACTGGAAAAACCATAGCTTTGACAAGACAGACCTAGGTCAGCAAAGTAATATCTCGACTTTTTAATACATTGTATTGATATGTCATAGTTTTTCTTCCAAGGAGCAACCACTTTTTAATTTCATGGCTGCAGTCACCATCTGCAGTGATTTTGGAACCCAAGAAAATAAAGTCTTTCACTGTTTCCATTGTTTCTCCATTTGCCATGAAGTGATGGAACTGGATGCCAGGTTCTTCATTTCTGAAGGCTGAGTATTAAGCCAGTGTTTTCACTCTCCTCTCTCACTTTTTTCAAGAGGCTCCTTACTTCTTTGCTTTCTGCCATAAGGGTGGTGTCATCTGCATATCTGAGGTTATTGATATTTCTCCCAGCAATCTTGATTTCATCTTGTGCTTCATTTAACCCAGCTTTTCCCATGATGTACTCTGCATAGAAGTTAAATAAGCAGGATGACAATATGCAGCCTTGATGTACTCCTTTCCCAATTTGGAATTAGCCTGTTCCATTTTTGGTTCTAACTGTTGCTTCCTGACCTGCATACAGTTTTCTCAGGAAGCAGTTAAGGTGTCTGGTATTCCCATTGAGAGAGTCAATTCCTAGGCAGGTTGATAGGAAGTCCTGGGTCCCCAGGGAGGAGATGGGGGTCTGGGGCCCTCCAAGAGGAGATAGGGATCTGGAATTCTGAAGAAGTAGGAAACAACAAGCTTTTTTCTACATTCCTTAGTAAGGATTATATAACGATAATGTAAATCTGCTTGAGGACATATTTCTCTTTCCTGAAAACCTTCTGATTAATCCTATTATCTTAAAATGTATATTATGGGAGTGGGTTTAGTAAGATCTTTCCAACCTTGAGACATTCTTTTGATTTATTGTAATAACTAATTAAAATGTATATAATTGCCTTGCTAAGACTAGGGATTGGGGCACTCTCCATCCCCATTCTGATGTCTATGTTGGAAGCATTCTCTATCCCTTTTCATATTTTAATAAAACTCTTCTACACAAAAGCTCTTGAGTGATCTAGCCTGGTCCCTGGTCCCGACGCTAAATTTATTTTGGAGATCAAGAATCTGACACCATTCACCGTAACCTATCACCATCTTTAAGAATTTTCCACAGTTTGTTGTGATCCCCACAGTAAAAGGCTTTAGCATAGTCAATGAAACAGAGTAGATGTTTTTCCTTTTTCTATGATCCAATGAATGTTTGCAATTTGATCTCTGATTCTATTGACTTTTCTAAATCCAGCTTGAACATCTGGAAGTTCTTGGTTTACATACTGTTGAAGCCTGGCTTGGAGAATTTTGAGCATTACTTTGCTAGCGTGTGAGATTAGTGTAATTGTGTGGTAGTTTGAACATTCTTTAGCATTGGTTTTCTTTGGGATTGGAATGAAAACTGACCTTTTCCAGTCCTGTGGCCACTGCTGAATTTTCTATATTTACTGGCATATTGTGTGTGGCACTTTAGCTGCATCATCTTTTAGCATTTGAAATAGCTCAGCTGGAATTCCATCATCTCCACTAGATTTATTCATAGATGCTTCCTAAGGGCCACTTGACTTTGCACTCCAAGATGTCTGGCTCTAGGTGAGTGATCACACTATCATGGTTACCTGAGTCATTAAGATATTTTTTTGTGTAGTTCTTCTGTGTATTCTTGCCACTTCTTAATATCTTCTGCTTCTGCTAGGTCCATATCATTTCTGTCCTTTATTGTGCCCATCTTTGTATGAAATGTTCCCTTTGCACCTTTAATTTTCTTGAGGGGATCTCTAGTCTTTCCCATTCTATTCCTTTCCTCTATTTCTTTGTATGTCAGGAAGGAACAGTTAGAACTGGACATGGGACAACAGACTGGTTCCAAATAGGAAAAGGAGTACGTCAAGGCTGTATATTGTCACCCTGCTTATTTAACTTATATGCAGAGTACATCATGAGAAACACTGGGCTGGAAGAAGCACAAGCTGGAATCAAGATTGCCGGGAGAACTATCAATAACCTCAGATATGCAGATGACACCACCTTTATGGCAGAAAGTGAAGAGGAACGAAAAAGCCTCTTGATGAAAGTGAAAGAGGAGAGTGAAAAAGTTGGCTTAAAGCTCAACATTCAGAAAAATAAGATCATGGCATCTGGTCCCATCACTTCATGGGAAATAGATGGGGAAACAGTGTCAGACTTTATTTTTTGGGCTCCAAAATCACTGCAGATGGTGACTGCAGCCATGAAATTAAAAGATGCTTACTCCTTGGAAGGAAAGTTATGACCAACCTAGATAGCATATTCAAAAGCAGAGATATTACTTTGCCAACAAAGGTCCATTTGGTCAAGGCTATGGTTTTTCCAGTGGTTATGTATGGATGTGAGAGTTGCACTGTGAAGAAAGACGAGTACCAAAGAATTGATGCTTTTGAAGTGTGGTATTGGAGAAGAGTCTTGAGAGTCCCTTGGACTGCAAGGAGATCCAACCAGTCCATTCTGAAGGAGATCAGTCCTGGGATTACTTTGGAAGGAATGATGCTAAAGCTGAAACTCCAGTACTTTGGCCACCTCATGCGAAGAGTTGACTCATTGGAAAAGACCCTGATGCTGGGAGTGATTGGGGGCAGGAGGAGAAGGGGATGACGGAGGATGAGATAGCTGGATGGCATCACCAACTTGATGGACATGAGTTTGAGTGAACTCTGGGAGTTGGTGATGGACAGGGAGGCTTGGCGTGCTATGATTCATGGGGTCGCAAGGAGTTGGACACTACTGAGAGACTGAACTGAACTGACTGATTTCTTTGCATTGTTCACTTAGGAAGATTTTCTTATCTTTCCTTGCTCTTCTTTGAAACTCTGCATTTAGTTGGGTATATCTTTCCTTTTCTTCTGTGCCTTTTGCTTCCTCAGCTATTTGCAAGGCCTCCTTAGACAACAATTTTGCCTTTTTGCATTTCTTTTTCTTGGGCATAATTTTGATCACCACCTCCTGTTTAATGTCATGAACCTCTGTCCATAGTTCTTCAGGCACTCTATCTATCAGATCTACACCCTCGAACCTATTTGTCACCTCTACTGACTAATTGTAAGAGATTTGATTTAAGTCATAACTGGATGGCTTAGTGGTTTTCCTTACTTTCTTCAATTAAAGTCTGAATTTGGCAATAAGGAGTTTGTGAACTGAGCCACAGTCAGCTCCTGTTCTTGTTCTTGATGACTTTATAGAGCTTCTCCATCTTTGAATGCAAAGCATATAATCAATCTGAGTTCAACATTGACTATCTGGTGATGTTCATGTGTAGAGTGTTCTCTTGTGTTGTTGGAAGAGGGTGTTTGCTATGACCAGTGTGTTCTCTTGTCAAAACTCTGTTAGCCTTTGCCCTGCTTCATTTTGTACTCCAAGGCCAAACTTGCCTATTACTCCAGGTATCTCTTGACTTCCTACTTTTGCATTCCAGTCCCCTATGAGGAAAATAATATCTTTTTTTTGGTGTTAGTTCTAGAAGGTTTTGTAGGTCTTCATAGAACTGTTCAACTTTATCTTCTTTGGCATTTGTGGTTGGGGCATAGACTTGGATTACTGCGATAAGGAATGGTTTGCCTTGGAAATGAACAGAAACCATTCTGTCATTTTTGAGATTGTAGCCAGATACTGCATTTCAGACTCTTTTGTTGGCTATGAGGATTATTCCATTTCTTCTAAGGTGTTCTTGCCCACAGTAGTAGATATAACTGTCATAGGAATTAAATTCACCCATTCCGGTCCATTTTAGTTCGCTGATTCCTAAAATGTAGATGTTCACTCTTGCTATCTCCTATTTAACCACTTTCAATTTCCCTAGATTCATGGGCCTAACATTCCAGGTTCCTATGCAATATTTCTCTTTACAGCATCAGATTTCACTTTCACCACAAGATGCATCCACAGCTAGGTGTTGTTTCTGCTTTGGCTCAGCCTCTTCTTTCCTCCTGGAGCCATTTCTCCGCTCTTCTCCAGTAGCATATTGGGTACCTACCAACCTGGGAAGTTCATCTTTCAGTGTCATATTCTTTTGCCTTTTCATACTGTTCATTGGTTTCTCAAGGCAAGAATACTGAAGTGGTTTGCCATTCCCTTCTTCAGTGCCTCATGTTTTTTCCAAACTTTCCATCATGACTTTTCCATGTTGGATGGCCTTACATGGCATGGCTCATAGTTTGATTGAATTAGACAAGGTTGGGATACATGTGATTAGTTTGGTTAGTTTTCTGTGATTATGGTTTTCATTCTGTCTACCCTCTGATGGATGAGGATAAGAGACTTATGGAAGCTTCCTGATGGGAGAAACTGGCTGTGGGTAAAATTGGGTCTTACTCTGTTCTGGTGGGCAGGGCCATGCTTAGTAAATCTTCAATCCAATTTTCTGCTGATTGGTGGCTCTGTGTTCCCTCCTCGTAGTTTGGCCAAACAGAGGGTAATGACAGTATTAGTGACCTCCTTCAAAAGGACTTACGTCAGCACAGCGTATGTCCCACGACTGTTGTAGTCAGAGCCCCTGACTCTGCGTCAGGCCACTGTCAACCCACTCCTCTGCCAGAGACTCCTGGACACTCACAGGCAAGTCTGGCTCAATATCTAACATAGTATTTTTGTAATACTCTTAGCTTCAGTTTTCTCTGAGTGAATGTAATAACAGTGTATGCACGTGTGCTAAGTCACTTCAGTCATGTCTGACTCTGTATGATCCTATGGACTGCAGCCTGCCAGGCTCCTCTGTCCTTGGGATTCTCCAGGCAAGTATACTGGAATAGGTTGCCATGCCCTTCTCCAGGGGATTTTCCTAACCTAGGGGCTCGCTGTCTTTTCTGTCTCCTGCACTGGCAGGCAGATTCTTTACCAGTAGTTCCACCTGGGAACCTCAGTAATAGTGCATATCCAAAAAAAAAAAAAGCTTGGTCATATTGAATGCTTGTAGTGTTCAGTAGGGGACCTGACAATTATTAACACCCAGTAGTAAAGTTATTAGCATTATTTAAGTATGTGAAAATAACTTACAAATACTTAATAAGTATAAGGTTTTATTAATTTATAATTCAGACAATAAGTCAATTATCCAATTTACTTAGGAACTTTGTTTCTTTCCACGGCATTTTGGCATTGCTCTATGCACAAAATATTGAATTGCTTTTAGTAATAAAATGTGTTTTGAATATAATCATGGATATAGAGATCATAGTATTAAAAGCACATTTGCTTGCAATGCATATTACCATCAGAGTGTAGCATGTTATATTGAACATGCCTAGTTATAGTTTCTTTTTCTTTTCTAAAAATATGCAGTCATTTAAAAAAGTGAGTTGATGAAGACTCTCTGTTTTGACCAAACATGATTTGGACTCTTCTGAGTCCTCTTTTTGCCTTACTCTCTCCTTGGCTTATTTAGTCAGGTTTTAGAAAGAATCCTGCTGGGTCATTTTATCAAAAATCCCCCATGGTCTGATCAAATTCCCCAGCCCCTCCCTGGTATCCTGTCATCTTTACCTGCCTTCTGCAAAATTCCTATCAAGTTGGCTCAGCCCTAATCCCCCAGATTTGAGGTTTCCTCAGTAAATTTCCATCATTGATTCCAACCCTGCTCCCTTGGTTATAAACCTCCTGAGTTGAACTTAATCTCTTTCCTCTACTACAAAACCCACTGTAGTAACCCTCCTTGCCATCTTTAACAATTGTGTGAATAATTTTTTTTCTGTATAGAGTTTAAGATCATGAAGTGGGCACAAAAGATTGAACTCAAATTTGAATTGCTGATATTTCAGCAGTACTTCAGCAATAATGCTACAGCAATAATACAACAATAATTACTATTATTCACAGAAATTACTGAACAGCAGAGGAAGAAATCTGTGTTTTACATATGGGTTGGGCAGTGGTTCTTTCAAAGGAAAAAGCTGAAACAATGACTCTGATCTTTGGTCTTGAAGTTTTAAAGGCAGGAACACAAATGGTTGTTATTAACACAGCCTTGGGGAAGAAGAAAGAAAGAAATTACGTTGAATTTCCAATATTGGTCTGTCTGCATGGATACTCTGGAAAGAAAAAAAAAATGGAGGGGACAGTACAAATCTGCATTTCCCCCATAGAAAGCCTCTCCTGCTATTTTCATCTGGCCTCAAGGTTTTGGCGAGATCAATACTGATACTTTTCAGGGAAGGAAATAGGAACATGTGCCCTGGTAGAACTGCTTAGAATATTGAATAGTTTTTGACATAACTTGAGTCAGAGGCAAGGCATTACTCTCCAAGGAGAGAATTGCTACTACAGTGTGAAGCTCATGGGAAAAAAGAAACTAAATGAAAGTTGGAAGGAGAATGAGTGGAGGTTTTTACTCCTCCCTAGTTCTCAAGTTCACAAATAGGATGGTGAGTTGAGAATACAGGAGCTCAAAAAGAGCACTTTCTGCTGATAAAAACTGTTTCCCAGCCCATCATCACTATGGCAGAGGGCAATGAAAATGCCTCTCCCTATATTTTAAATCAAAATTCATTCTTTAGGGTAGTATTTGCTTTTTTCCCTCTTTCATTCGATGGTTGCACTGCTGACATGGATTCACAATGGTTACTAAAATATTCACTGCAAAGAGCTGGTGTGAAACAGTCTCATTTACTGCTACTCTTTTACACATCTGGATTAACCTTTCTCCAGCAATCACAGCATTGTAAACATCCCTCAGCATTAAATAAAAAACAGCAGTGTGCAGGTTTAAACGATTGCTTCAGCTTTTTTTCTGGCCCAATGCGTGACTTGTTTTGTTTAGCAGTTTCTGCATTCCCCCACTGTTTAACAATCATGCACAGCTGAAAGCTTTGCCCTCACTTTCTTTCCCTTGTTTAATGAGACCTAAGATAAAACACTCTCTCCTCCCATTTTTTCCTTAAAGGTCAAGACTTGAATCAGAATCAGATTTGTAAGGTCAGTGTTCAAATGTTACTGCTTTAGCCTGCATAGTGCCAAGAAAAAATGGAAGTCAATTGCAGAGAGGCAAAAATTAAGTTAAGGTTGACCTGAAAAAAAATTCAACTTGTATGTATTAATGCAACATTGTGGCTGAGAATTTAAACTCATAAAAGTCAAGAAAGTCAAAATTATGATCCTCCCAACTATTGTTATTCATTCCTTGCACACATGATAGTATTTTATGTACTGTATTTGCTGTTATATTTATGCCCTTATATAGAATATGCCAAGTTATAGTTACTAGGGGAAACATAACTTTTCATTTCTAACTTTCCTGCATTCTAATTCTTCAGTACAATTAGCATTAGCCTTCTCTTCCCTTTCCCCTTATTTTATTTCTCAAAGAAAAAAAAATGAGATGACCACGTATCTCCCTGTTTTAACTGTTCACTGACCTTTTGGACTTATACATTTGTGGGTCAGGTTGCAAGTAAGGTAGAAAATTTCCTTTGTTTGGGAGAAGAGCTTTCTGCAGCGTGCAGACAAAAACCCAGTGATTTTCCATTGTGGAGGAGGCCTACAGAAAGTTGGCAGAGCTCTCCAAGGTCCTGATGCTCTATCCGTGTACTGTTCATATCTTTGTATATGCTGCTTTATACTCAGTTTGGCAAATAAAATAAAATTTACAAATTAAAACATAGTCAATAGTACAGTACAGGTCTGTGAAGTTTCAGAGCAAAGTTTTAAGAGAAAATAACCATTTTCTACTAGATTGGATATTGTTCTATTATCAGAAGAGAAAGCGCTTCAGAATATTTGGTACAGATAATCCAAATCCACCATAACTGAACAGAGAAATTAATACCTGAATAGAAACAAGAGGTTTATTCAGTCGTTTATAGGCTCTATTTATTTAGCAGAATATGGCTGGTGGTAGAAGAGACTTTGGAATTAGATGGATCTGTATTCAAATCTTGATTCTGATACTTACTTGATTTCTGGTCCCGTTTGGACAAGTCACTTAATCTTTTGGAGCCCTGATCTCCTAGCTTTTTAAACTGGTAACAATTGCCCCTTCTTGTAGGATTCTGTAAAGATTACATGAGAAATTTAAATAGTCTGTCTCATGACAGGTGCTCATAAAAGTATATCTGAGTGATTAGCAGCAAGATACTAAAACCAGACCACCTGTGTTTGCAGTCAAACTATGCTACTCAACTGTGTGACCTTGGACACACAGGTTAATCTCTCATTTCACTTTTCTTAACTGTAAAGTAGGGATAATAATGAAATTCTTGTGAAAATTGAGTGAGTTAATTTATGTAATTTGTAAAGGCAGTGCCTAGAGTATGTTAAACACCTTATTGATGTCAGCTAATAATACTGTTGCTCCCTTCTAGATTTGAGTGTCATCATAAAAAATAACTTGAGTGATTTATTGCTTATTAAATAGTTTTCAAATTTTCCAAATTGCCTCTTTTGTTTTCCAACATTTAGAATTTCCTTCTATGATAAGTAATTCATTTTCAGCTTAATTCTAATATATGGTAAAACTAATGCATATCTATTTCTAGTTAGAATTTGAAACAAAAGCAAACTTCATGTGAAATAAAGTGAAAGTGTTATTCTTTCAATTGTGTCCAACTCTTTGTGATCCCATGGACTGTAGCCCACCGGGCTCCTCTGTCCAAGGAATTCTCCAGTCAAGAATATGTAGTGAATGGATAGCCATTCCCTTCTCCAAGGCATCTTCACAATCCAGGTATTGAACACAGGTCTCCTGCATGGCAAGTAGATTCTTTATCATATGAACCACCAGGGAAGCCTAACTAGTTAAGGTGGACCAATACTTACTGTATTAATCACAATTTCTTTACTTACCAAATATATTTCCCTTGACACTTGCTTCCTTTAGATCTCAAACATGCAAATTATTCATTTCTATATGCTAATGGAGCATTTTGATTTCCTTGGACAAAATTCCTTGGATAGATAATTGTTTTCACTCTCATTTGTCATTTTATTTAATTAATTCTTACTGAGCACATACATTAGCCAGAGACTAGGGGTATTTAAAGCATGTGCTATGCCTTTAGTAAAAGCAATGATTCTAATCCTTGCTTGATACCATTAAAATGTCTATATCAGTGCTCTCACATGATATATCTATATCGGTATAATATATGTCAAATATAAAAATTTTGTATTTATATATAAAAAGAAACAGGTGAAATTAATTTTGATAAAGTATTTTATTTGGTCCAATACATTCACAATTTTATCATTTCCACATATAATTTATATAAAATTATTGATGAAATATTTGCATTCTTTTTTACACAGTTAATTTTAGTTTATAGTTATATTGAAGTATAATTGACAAACAAAACTGTAAGATATTTTGAGTATCCAATGTGATGATTTGATATATATAAAAATTTATGAAAGATTTCCCCACAGATAATAAAACACATCCATCACCTCATATTATTACTTTTTTTCTTTTTTGGTGTGAATGCACCCTGTCTTTAAAATCTAATGTGTGTTTTACATTTTTAGCACATCCCAGTTCTGACTGGCCACATTTCTACTGCTCAATACATGCATGTGATTATTGGCTACAGCTTTGAATAGCACAGGCTCCTTTAAGACAGGAGGCTCATATTAAACACTGTAGCACAAATGTGGGATTAGATAGCATCTATTCAATAAGAGGCGGAGAAGGCAATGGCACCCCATTCCAGTACTCTTGCCTGGAAAATCCCATGGACGGAGGAGCCTGGTGGGCTGCAGTCCATGGGGTCGCTAAGAGTCAGACACAACTGAGCAACTTCACTTTCACTTTTCACTTTCATGCATTGGAGAAGGAAATGGCAACCCACTCCAGTGTTCTTGCCTGGAGAATCCCAGGGATGGGGAGCCTGGTAGGCTACTGTCTATGGAGTCACACAGAGTCGGACACGACTGAAGTGACTTAGCATAGCATAGCATAGCATTCAATAAAAGGACTTCCCTCTACCTTCAGGAAAGCATTTAAAAAAATATTTCCCTTAAATCAATGCATGCTGGTTTTCCCAACATAGCAATCAGCATTAAAATGAAATTATTCAAATCAATGATATGGTGAAGATGTTGCAGTTAATTAATAAATTATAAAAGCCATTTATAGTTGAGACAGTGTTGGGGACTAATACATTATTACCTCTGATGAGTATTTTCTAGATTTAAGAAAATAGCTGAAGTTTAGAGTAGCATAAATTGAATTGCAAGTAAATTTCTGGAGTCTAAATTGTAATGACTTTTTTTTTCTTTAAGAAAGTAACATAGAAACATACAAGATCAAAGATAAAGTATACACAGGCAGGAAACATTGGTAGTGAAGGATGTTTCATCTTCAAGACACTCACATATGCAGGTATCCAGGAAATCACCTTTAAAAAAACCCAACAATAATGGCTTGAGCTGCCCTACACATGGGAGTCCCTGAGGTGTTTCAGAACACTGGTTATAACATTACATTTCAAGGTAAGTCTTGGTTCCCATGTAAATCTTCGAGTGTGTGCTGCAAGTCAGGCATTTTAAAACCTCAAAAGGGACCAAAAAAATAAAAAGGGAAATGAAAGTCTGAAAAAAAAAAAAAAGACAGTGATATAAAGAGAGGCCAGGATAATATACATGAGACAAAATACACAAACTTTTTTGTTAGTTTATTTTCTTTTGGGAGTACTTACCCATGTTGCTTCTTTAAGGCAGAAAATAGGAATAAAACACTTTAGTGTAATTTAAGTTACTTAGTATGTCTCCATTTTACTAAAACATTTTTCTTCAAATTGAAAGGCGAGTGATCGCTTACTTCCCCAATTTGTTACTGCAGGTGTGTTGCAACCTGCATGCAGTCACAGAGGTAGCTGGCTTTTGTAAGTGCATAAGCTGGTTTTAGGAGCAGCAGAATGAAATGAGCAGAAATGTTCACGAATTCCTTCTTAAGACATCAACTGCTTCATTTTCTTCATTGATGGTGGTAGCTATTTCCATCATGGTATAAGGGAAGGGAGCTTCCCAGGTTACCACTGAGCAGTGGTAAAGAATCTATCCACCAATGCAGGAGACATGAGACATGGATTTGATCCCTCAGTTGGGAGGATCCCCTGGAGGAGGGCACAGCAACCCAGTCCAGTATTCTTGCCTGGAGAATCCCATGGACAGAGGAATCTGGCAGGATGTAGTCCATAGGGTTGCACAGAGTTGGACATGACTGAAGCGACTGAGCACACATGGACATAAAGGAAGGGACTTGGTCCCTCAAGGGTGTAAGAAGATTGATACTATGTGTAAAATAGATAACTAATGAGAACCTACTGTATAGCACAGGGACCTCTACTTAATGCACTGGTGACCTGAATGGAGGGATGTCCAAAAGGAAAGAGATATATGTACATGTATGCACAAATCATTTTGTTGTACAGTAGACACTAACACAACACTGTAAAGCAACTATATGCCAATAAAGGTTAATTTCAAAAGAGAATCTCTATACCAGTTTACCGTACTAGTCTTTTCTCTTTTATTGTTGAGTGGAGGGGAGAGCTGTACTAAAATTCCCTGAAGACAAGTGTGGTATAAATCTGTAATGGGGTAGCAAGGGGTCTGAAGGAGAGAAGCTCTTCAACCATCATTTTCACTCTGGTCATTACCCATGAGAAATGTGAAATCAGACAAGAGAGCCGAGTGAAAATTAACCTGAAGTCTTAGAAACTGACGCGTGTCTTCTGTGATTTAGAGGAGAGTGATGTCAAGTCTGGTGTTGAAATAAGAAACATGGCAGACAGGCATTTTTATGTTGTCTGTAATTGGGCAAACGAAGATGATTTGTTGAAGGTGATGCTAATGACAACAAGCCAAAGTCAAACCTTGAGGCAGGAGGCAAAATAAAGAAGAGAGAAGGAGCATATACCCAGGTTCAGTTTATGGGGGAAAAGATTTTGTGCCAGAGGGAAAACTCTTGGTGACCACAAAAATGAATATGGAGAATTATCTCTCTGGCTGAGTTTTAATTTTTATTGGTATCTCCTCTCTTGTGTAGTTGACTGTTTCACTAAACACTCCCAGCTTGCTATGCATTGCTACTGCAGGTCGTATTTAAAAACTATCTATTTTCAATTATGATAAGACAAGCAGTTTAGCAATAATTTTTTTTAGTAATAATTAGGGTTACATTTTATTTCCCATTATCCCAGACACCCTTCATCTCTGGGCCACACTCAAGATAGACATAATCACACACCTGCCTCATTTACATTTACCTTTGCTATCAGCTCCTGCCTCCTCCTGCCATCCAACTTCCTCCAGGGCTTAACCTTGGGGAAGAATCCATGGCTCTTTGAGTTAGAACTGAACATTTTCCTCTGGTCAATAACTAAAGAGCTTCCATATTAAAACAAACAAACAATCAAAAAATAAAAATTAACCATAAAGAAAATAGGAAACTAAGAATATTTAATTTCACTTCAAATTTCTAACCTGATGTTAAAAGATTCTTTCATTTTATGTCCCCAGTTTTCCATATGGCCCCATTTAAAACATTCTATCCCAGGAATTCCCTGGTGGTCCAGTGGCTAAGATTCAGTACTTCCAACGCAGGGGGCACAGATTAAATACCTGGTAAGGGAACCAGATCCCATTTACTGCAATTAAGATGGAAGATCCCACATGCTGACCCAGCACAGTCAAAATAAATAAACATTTCAAAAATAAAATGTTCTATTCCAGTGTCAGACCATAAGTTAGACCAGCCCTCTCTATGTGAAGAGAGATACAGTAATTATGTCCCAGTAAGGCTTACAACGTGGTATTCAGCAGGCCTGAGCTAATTCCACACAGACCTTGGGCAAAGGCTGGAAGTCCTTACGTGTATTTCTAGACAAGCTATCCACTGATGTCTCACTCTGAAAGAAGATGAGGGATGGAGTGGGAGAGTGTGGAAAAAGCATTTAGGATTCTGCAGAAAGGACAATTTCTAAGAGCAGTTCAAACAAAAGAGCATTCCTACTTTTTTTTTCCCTCAAAAAATAATTTTGATTATCTTTGTCTGTTGCGATAAGAGTTAAAGAGACTTTTAACAGATGAAATTCATAGATCCTCTACATGTCTTATTGTGTAAAGTAGTGATGGCAGCCTTCTTTTGACTTTTAAAAATTGTTTCCTGTATAGATAGTAATTATATGCTTCAAAATGCAAGAATACCAAGGATATTCATCATAGATTTTTCCTCCCATTTCTCTCCCTCAGGCATACAATTCTCAGTGTAGCAAACCAATATTATCAGTTCCTTATGTGTCATTTATTTATTCTTGGTTAACTTTATTATTTCATATTTTCCCTATTTTTTTTTACAAAAACATCTGCATACTACACATACTGCTCCACACTTTGTGTTTTTTTTTTTTTAACCTGGTGGCGTATCTTGGTGGTCAGTTTATTTGAATATACAAATAACTTTATTCTAAATGACAGTATAGTATTCCGTTATGTATATGCCTTAATTTAACAAATCCACTTTATCTGAACTTTTAGGTTGCTTGCTCAATTTGTTCTTAAAAAAGATGTTACTTACAGTGAATGTCTTTTTCTAAGTGCATGAGTCCATCTATAGGATATATTCTTGGAAGTGGCATTTCTGGATGTATACATATGTAAATCTGCAGTATAGTGAGATTATCTTGCATCTAAGTTTTGAAACTGTGGACTCATCAGCCTTGTATGCCAGTGTCTGTTGCTCTATGTCACCTCAGCATGTTATTAAATCTCTGGGTCCCTGCTAGTCTGATAATAAATACTGGTATCTTGGTATCATACTTCCACTATGAATGAGCTTGGGCATTATTTCATTTATTCAAGAGGGATATTTACTTTTTGAAAGTGAACTATGCGCTCATATTTTTTGCCATTTTTCTAATTGCTATTAGACTTTTGAAGCTGATTTGTGGAAACTCTCTATATTAAATGAGAGATAAACCTTTATGACATGGTTGTATTTTTCTTCCAGTTTTTCATGTTTTCACTTTGCTTGTTGAATCTTGCCATGCAGTTATTTGCTATGTAGGTAGCTAAATTTATCCATTTAAAAATCTTAGGACTTTTAAAATTATGATTAGAAAGGATTTCCCCCTCTGAGATGATGGTAAATTCTCCAAAGATGTCTAGTACTTCTGTAGTCTTCCCCATCCCCCTTTAGAAACACATCTCCATACACCAGCAAAACCCCCCTGCACATCCTAAAGGTGGCATTTGTATAAATATGGAAAGGAAAAATGAAGCTTCTCTGGCATAGACACAACTGAAGCAGACCCTCCCTCTTGGCTCTCAGAGGTTTCTCCTTGAATCCACTCTCTGAGGTCATCTGGTCCTGCCCCTGCTTTCCTCACCTACAGCTCTTGAAACTGAAGGCAGCTGAAGTTGGCAAACGTGTTATACAGGTTATAGTTGAGGATAATGTCTCCCCTCTGCCCACAGATACTACTAAAATGAGAATGTAATATTAGTTTGTGCAGTGCTGTAGAAAGCAATTGGAGGTACATACACTGTGGAATAGATCTGATATCATTAACTTTAAGGTTAAATGCCTTCTCAGTGAGTTACCTGCACCAGTAAATTAAATCAAACATTTAATGTTAGCTATGTGGGTTACTTCATTTGTGAAGGTTAAATAGCTGAATTTCAATATAATTTTTTTAGCATTGAGATGGCAGAGATCTGGAAAGAATTCCTGTTGTATATACCCTTCTAAATCGCTTAAGCAAAGTGTCTATGCATATTAATATCTTATTTTCTCACCTTTTCAATGTGGTAATGAAATGCCTGTGGGGGGCAACTAATATAAATTAGCTACTTATTTGACTAGTTAAAAGACCACAAAGCAAACAACAACAAAAAAATGATCACCCTTCTTTGTAATAAGTAACACAGTGGATAAAGGAAATCCTAAATACTGATTGCACCAAGAATGCCAAAAAGATTAAAAAAATTCTTCCCCAAGTTAAGAGGTTTTTCAGAGCTTCAGATATTTTAATTTTATCAATTTCAAATATATACATGAAGGTTGCATGTGCATGCTCAGCCGCTTCAGTTGTGTCTGACTCTTTGCGACCCAGTGGACTGTAGCCCGCCAGGCTCCTCTGTCTATGGGATTCTCCAGGCAAGAATACTGCCATTTCCTTCTCCAGGGTATCTTCCCGACTCAGGGATCAAACCCATGTCTCCTGCATTGCAGGTGGATTCTATATCCACTGAGCCACCTGGGAAGCCATAAGATTGCATGTGTATGTGTGTGCTAAGTCACTTCAGTCGTTTCTGAGGACTCTTTGTGACCCCACGGACTATAGTCTGCCAGGCCTCTCTGTCCATGGGATTATCAAGGCAAGAATACTGGAGTGGACTGCCATTTCCTTCTCCAGGGGATATTCCGTACTTAGACTAAGGCTCATGAGATCATTCCAGATAACTGTCCAGACTCTAAATTCAATGACAAGTGTTCTTATAAAAAGAGAGAAGACAGGAAAAAACACACAGAAAGCCATGTGAAGCCAGAGGCAGAAACTGGAGTCAAGCTGCTATGAGTGAACAAGTACTTGGAGGCACTAGAACTTGGAAGAGATTAGAAAAGATTCTCCCCTAGAGCCTTCTGAGGGAGTGTGACCCCAACAACATTTTGATAGCCTTTATTAAACATTTGATACACTGCTGTCGAAAGTTACCATTTTTATTATAGCAGAATTGCACTTTTCTCAGACCCCACTCAATGAAATGCAGAGACCCCTTTCTGGCAAAGATATCTAGTGCAATAAGAAAAAAAATGTCATCATAGTCTGCCAGAAAAGTCCATCTGTGTGGACTCTCTGAGTGAAATGCCAGTGGATTAATGAGAATGCTTGTACTAGGAGGGTAATTTCAGTAGTCTTTAGCTGAAGAAGGACCTCTCTTTACTGGGGGGTACTTGTAAGCTCTTCCAGATTAAAAGGAGTAGATATATTCATTGATTTTAATAATTGGTTATTTTTTAAAAAAGAAACTCTTAGGGAAGTAAGGAAACAGGAAATGATGTCCACAGTTTTGGAGAGGCTGGACTTTCTTCCAGGTCAATGAGGATAGATTATCATTCCAGCATCCAGATAATGAGACATAGGAGGGTGAGGAGCCAGAGCAGAAGCCTTTGTAATAGTTCTGGGGGAAGTGATGGGCTGGGACCAGGGTGCTGACAGTGGGGAGAAAGACATACATTTGGGTACCAGGGAGCAGGCCTGGGGCCTTGCTGAGGTTCCTGGACTGGTGTGAGAAAGAGTGGGAATGTGGCGTTTATGGCTTATTCAACAGAGTCACACACTCACACAAACCCAGCATCTAGCAGTTGGAAAATAATGACCTACAATTCCTGGTGAGCACTGTATTGAAGCCAGCAAGTGTAAGTACAGTATCAATTATTTATTAACCACAAGAATTGGCTTCATAGTATGATATTGTACCCTGTGATTTTTATCCATGATCATGGGGTTTTCATTTTGGAGGGATTCACAAGTGTCATGGATTTCAAAGCCCAAGGTTTTCTTGGAGGTTTGTAGAAGAACTGTTGAAGGTGGGAAGGGAAAAAGTGTACAATGTCTCCCACTGTGGAAATGTCACAGAATGAATATTAATCTGACTTAATATTGCATGGAATCAATTTTTTCTGTAAAAGCTAACGTTACTTGTAGGAAAACTTAGTATCACATATAAAACAGACATAGTCTTGTTCCCTGTATCTCTTGCACATGGATTCCAGACAGAGATCTTGAATTTCCGGAGACTTAATTGTGTGTTTTTCCTTTACTGCTTAGCTTCTTGGGGGTGAGTGAAACATGAATTCCTGGCCTTTGACCTCCTCCAAGGAAAAGTCATAAAATGCCAAGTTATAACCTGTGCAAGGTTCAACTCAACAGTCTTTAAAAGTAATAGCCAAAAGCAGGAATTTATTGTTCAAAAAGAAGAAATGAAACAGAATGAAATGAAACTTCAGTCTCTAAATTGACTGCATTAAAATGGAATCTATCTTTCATGGCTCTTTTTAGATTCAATGGTTAATCAACTATTAACATTTTCTAGTTATTTTATTTTAGGTGTGTACTTTACTGCCACATGTTTTAGAATTATAAAATAAGCATATAAATAACTTCTAATGTGAGCAAAAACCTTTTTATTAGATTAGCTGATGACAGAAACAAGTTTTCTTAAAAGGGCAAAGGAGTTACTTGAATTTTATGTGACTTAATCAGCCAGATTTCTGGGTGTGATTTTTTAAAGATGGTTTATCATTATTCTGGCTGAATTTAACCCCTAATTCCTACTTGCATGCATGGAACTAAGAGCAATAGGTCTCTTTTTGATATGGAGAGATAAAAGTTCTCTTCTTTTCCTCTTTCCTGTTTCCTTCCTTAGGAAATTTAAAGCTTATCAATGGCAAAATGAATACTAGATGTTTTTCTAGTTTGGATATAGGAAAGAAATTTAGATGTGGCATGAACGTATATTAGTTGAGGCCATATATATGGTCCCTTGTTAGTGTTTTGCCTTCTGGCACACCTGAATTTTGATAATTTATGTTGGATCTGCTAGGCTGAGTGCCATGTTTCACAGGCATTCAGTGCTGGCCAGTACAAGGTACATTTGCAGTGGACCAGCTTGTTTTGGTGCCACGTTCCCTTTTCAGAGAAGCAGTCCTTATCTTCCTGCTCATAGATATTGACCACAACAACCATGTTGATACCATGCTGTTATTTGCCTTTGCAAAAGTAGCTCAGGGCAGTAATGAATAGCAAGCCAAAGTGGTTAAGTCAGATTTGCTCTTAGAGAC